>NC_068455.1:48326136-49526136 GCF_023373465.1 Oncorhynchus keta
TTCCTTATCCTTTGAGAGAGGAAAGAAGAGAGAAAAAGACAGACAAGGACAATGATAGATCTAATTCGGATGCCAGTTTGCAATTCTTCTTTATTCCTCACCCTGTCTGGTGGTTGACCATAATGTATATTCTCTCTTCTCCATCTTGTTAGGTACAACCAGTGCTAGAATTGGACAAGAACACACCTCAAATGTTATACTTCCTGAGTACTGGCACCTCTTCTAGAATATTGGCTTTAAAAAAGTATGAGTACAGCAGGCACCTAAAGATATTGGAAGTATTGGAAACCAAAATGACTACCGCCACCTATTTAGTCCATCTCAAACACATCAATTCAGGCACTGGTAACATCCTGTATTGTGTGCATATTCTTAAACATCATGTGTTCTGTGCATATTATTTTACCATTGATATGTTCTAGATTATTTTGAGACCGTAAGGAGAATCAGGCTACTGCTGGAGCATCTACCAATGGCATGTGATGTCAGTATAAATAGCCCTCACTTTAGATTAGGGACAGCAAAAATACTTTACTAAGGATTTATTAAGCATCTTATGAATGATCTTATGAATCGTTAATACATAATCTAAAAGTTGTTTATACATGTGTGAATGTGGGAGATGATTATTAAAATATTATGAGCAAACTTTATTATAAAGTGTTACCCAGGCACTTCCGGCGCCGACAGAGATGGCTGCCTCGCTTCGCGTTCCTAAGAAACTATGCAGTTTTTTGTTTTTTTTTACGTGTTATTTCTTACATTAGTACCCCAGGTCATCTTAGGTTTCATTACATACAGTCGAGAAGAACTACTGAATATAAGATCAGCGTCAACTGTACGACCAATAATATGATTTTCGCGACGCGGATCCTGTGTTCTGCCTTTCAAACAGGACAACGGAATGGATCCCATGCGGCGACCCAAAAAAACGACTCCGAAAAAGAGGGAAACGAGGCGGTCTTCTGGTCAGACTCCGGAGACGGGCACATCGTGCACCACTCCCTAGCATTCTTCTCGCCAATGTCCAGTCTCTTGACAACAAGGTTGACGAAATCCGAGCAAGGGTAGCATTCCAGAGGGACATCAGAGACTGTAACGTTCTTTGCTTCACGGAAACATGGCTCACTGGAGAGACGCTATCGGAGGCGGTGCAGCCAGCGGGTTTCTCCACGCATCGCGCCGACAGAAACAAACGTCTTTCTGGTAAGAAGAGGGGCGGGGGCGTATGCCTTATGGCTAACGAGACATGGTGTGATGAAAGAAACATACAGGAACTCAAATCCTTCTGTTCACCTAATTTTGAATTCCTCACAATCAAATGTCGACCACATTATCTACCAAGAGAATTCTCTTCGATTATAATTACAGCTGTATATACCCCCCCAAGCAGACACATCGATGGCTCTGAACAAACTTTATTTGACTCTTTGCAAACTGGAATCCATTTATCCGGAGGCTGCATACATTGTAGCTGGGGATTTTAACAAGGCTAATCTGAAAACAGGACTCCCTAAATTTTATCAGCATATCGATTGCGCAACCAGGGATGGAAAAACCTTGGATCATTGTTACACTAACTTCCGCGATGCATATAAGGCCCTGCCCTACCCTCCTTTCGGAAAAGCTGACCACGACTCCATTTTGTTGATCCCTGCCTACAGACAGAAACTAAAAAAAGAAGCTCCCACGCTGAGGTCTGTCCAACGCTGGTCCGACCAAGCTGACTCCACACTCCAAGACTGCTTCCATCACATGGACTGGGATATGTTTCGTATTGCGTCAGATAACAACATTGACGAATACGCTGATTCGGTGTGCGAGTTCATTAGAACGTGCGTTGAAGATGTCGTTCCCATAGCAACGATTAAAACATTCCCTAACCAGAAACCGTGGATTGATGGCAGCATTCGCGTGAAACTGAAAGAGCGAACCACTGCTTTTAATCAGGGCAAGGTGACTGGTAACATGACCGAATACAAACAGTGCAGCTATTCCCTCCGCAAGGCTATCAAACAAGCTAAGCGTCAGTACAGAGACAAAGTAGAATCTCAATTCAACGGCTCAGACACAAGAGGCATGTGGCAGGGTCTACAGTCAATCACGGACTACAAGAAGAAAACCAGCCAGTCACGGACCAGGATGTCTTGCTCCCAGGCAGACTAAATAACTTTTTGCCAGCTTTGAGGACATTACAGTGCCACTGACACGGCCTGCAACGGAAACATGCAGACTCTCCTTCACTGCAGCCGAGGTGAGTAAGACATTTAAACGTGTTAACCCTCGCAAGGCTGCAGGCCCAGACGGCATCCCCATCCCCAGCGCCCTCAGAGCATGCGCAGACCAGCTGGCCGGTGTGTTTACGGACATACTCAATCAATCCCTATACCAGTCTGCTGTTCCCACATGCTTCAAGAGGGCCACCATTGTTTCTGTTCCCAAGAAAGCTAAGGTAACTGAGCTAAACGACTACCGCCCGTAGCACTCACTTCCGTCATCATGAAGTGCTTTGAGAGACTAGTCAAGGACCATATCACCTCCACCCTACCTGACACCCTAGACCCACTCCAATTTGCTTACCGCCCAAATAGGTCCACAGATGATGCAATCTCAACCACACTGCACACTGCCCTAATCCATCTGGACAAGAGGAATACCTATGTGAGAATGCTGTTCATCGACTACAGCTTGGCATTCAACACCATAGTACCCTCCAAGCTCATCATCAAGCTCGAGACCCTGGGTCTCGACCCCGCCCTGTGCAACTGGGTACTGGACTTCCTGACGGGCCGCCCCCAGGTGGTGAGGGTAGGCAACAACATCTCCACCCCGCTGATCCTCAACACTGGGGC
This sequence comes from Oncorhynchus keta, assembly GCF_023373465.1. Classification (NCBI taxonomy): domain Eukaryota; kingdom Metazoa; phylum Chordata; class Actinopteri; order Salmoniformes; family Salmonidae; genus Oncorhynchus; species Oncorhynchus keta. Next base: position 48,328,989 of record NC_068455.1, read on the forward strand.
CCCACAAGGGTGCGTTCTGAGCCCTCTCCTGTACTCCCTGTTCACCCACGACTGCGTGGCCACGCACGCCTCCAACTCAATCATCAAGTTTGCGGACGACACAACAGTGGTAGGCTTGATTACCAACAACGACGAGACGGCCTACAGGGAGGAGGTGAGGGCCCTCGGAGTGTGGTGTCAGGAAAATAACCTCACACTCAACGTCAACAAAACTAAGGAGATAATTGTGGACTTCAGGAAACAGCAGAGGGACCACCCCCCTATCCACATCGATGGAACAGTAGTGGAGAGGGTAGCAAGTTTTAAGTTCCTCGGCATACACATCACAGACAAACTGAATTGGTCCACTCACACAGACAGCATTGTGAAGAAGGCGCAGCAGCGCCTCTTCAACCTCAAGAGGCTGAAGAAATTCGGCTTGCCACCAAAAGCACTCACAAACTTCTACAGATGCACAATCGAGAGCATCCTGGCGGGCTGTATCACCGCCTGGTACGGCAACCACCTGAGCCACTGCCTGTTCACCCCGCTATCATCCAAAAGGCGAGGTCAGTACAGGTGCATCAAAGCTGGGACCAAGAGACTGAAAAACAGCTTCTATCTCAAGGCCATCAGACTGTTAAACAGCCACCACTAACATTGAGTGGCTGCTGCCAACACACTGACATTGACACTGACTCAACTCCAGCCACTTTAATAATGGGAATTGATGGGAAATTATGTAAATATATCACTAGCCACTTTATACAATGCTACCTTATATAATGTTGCTTACCCTACATTATTAATCTCATATGCATACGTATATACTGTACTCTATATCATCGACTGCATCCTTATGTAATACATGTATCACTAGCCACTTTAACTATGCCACTTTGTTTACATACTCATCTCATATGTATATACTGTACTCGATACCATCTACTGTATCTTGCCTATGCTGCCCTGTACCATCACTCATTCATATATCCTTATGTAACATATTCTTTATCCCCTTACACTGTGTATAAGACAGTAGTTTTGGAATTGTTAGTTAGATTAATTGTTGGTTATTACTGCATTGTTGGAACTAGAAGCACAAGCTTCACTCGCATTAACATCTGCTTACCATGTGTATGTGACAAATAACATTTGATTTGATTTGATTTGGATTTGAAGTGCTATCTTGGTGCCAAGAAGACCCTCCTACGAAATCCTTAACCATGGAGCGTGGGAATCCGAGAACCATTCCCATTTTGAGCCGTTCTTCTTTATATTTTAATTGTATGCCATTTTATGGTAATTACTCCCAATAATTGAACATAAACTCCATTGGAACAAGCAATTTGCTGAGGCAAATATGCCGTAGGAAATTTCCAGTAACATGGGTGGTCGTGTTGCATCAATATCGGTCCCCTTATACGTTTTAACTGTCGATATGCTCCACTGACTTGCACTTCCTGTTTGATAAGAAATACCACAAGAATTTCTCATGGCTCCCTTCCATGACACTTCTCTGTCTAACGGAGAGGCCTTAGTCCCCATAGGATTCCTTTTGTCTCTTGGTAGGCCATCATTGTAAATAAGAATTTGTTCCAAATTGACTTGCCTAGTTAAATAAAGGTTAAATAAAAAATAATAATAATAAAGATCTTACTTGAAATGGATTGAGGTTGCGGTTGATTCACCCCCACCTCAAGTACCATTACTTCATTATGACAAACATTTGTGAAGCAGAAGGGAAGGAGAGGTAGGCCTATGCAAGGATCCAATAATCTGAGAGAGATAAACTGTGAATAGAGTGTTGCTCAGAATGTGTTAAGACAAGTCTAATGATACTCCTATAAAAAGACTTGGTGAGTAAGGAATCACATATACTCAAAGAATTTTAACTGCTCTGCCACTGAGCTGACTTGGAGTCCCCCCAAAAAAGGATAATGATAAGACTGGCACTGCCAACACATCTATGAATTCAACGTTACTCATGGCATTCATATATCTTACTTATAATACTGTATACGTGCTGTACAACGTAGCCAAAATGTGTTATTCACCTAGTCGGTCTTATTCATTCCTCATGAGATGCAGAAACAGAAAAATACGATATAGAAATTATACCAAATCTCATATTTTTGGAACATTCCTTCCATTTCTGTTCTTGTTGGTGGGTATACTTTATTCGGATAGTCCAGATAGTTCAGATAGTCATACTTTAGAAAAAGGGTTAAGGTTACTGCTAGGGCTGAGGTTAGGGTAAGGGTTAAGGTTAGGGTTAGTAGTTAGTTGAAATGTTACTGATAATCTGTAGAACATCTACAAATGGACTATCCAAATAAAGTGTTACCTTGTTTTTTCATCATTAGAAATGTCACTGCAGACTATCAGCTGACTCACTGGGTTGTAATGGTCTGTAATGGTCCCAGTGGTCTTTGAAGAGGGGTTTTTCTCAGACCAATTTTGTGGTTGATCTGAAGGAGCTTAGAAAAAAATAGAGGAAGTTACGACCCCGGGCACTGACTCAACAAAGTGTTGGTTCAGTCACGTAATAATACATAACTAGGAGTAATACAGAGAGTGACTTTCTTTATTTTTCATAGTTTATGGTCTTTAGTCTGCACCTCAATATATTTATTTGTGAGTGTCTCCGTCTCCTACTTCATAAGAGGGAGTGGCCACATTGTCCACTATTTGTTAGAATTGGCTACATTGCTGTCAGAAGTGGGATGGGGATCTCCCTGCTCGGATGGTCCCATGGAGACAAGCACAAAGCTAGTCTCAGCCCCATGAGGTCAGACAGTGCTGTAATGTTGGGCATTTGTGAATTGGGCAACGTCTGTTCTTTTTTTTAACCAGACGCGATCTCCCTTTCTCAGCTAACAAAATCTGGGTTAGTGCGGTGCTCTTGAGCAGTTGGGTAAGCAGGAGTGGTTTTGTCAAAGGAAGTAGTTTGGTGAAGAATATGGTGAAAGGAGTGGGTTAGTTCAAGCATCCTCAGAAAGTTGTAGATCAGGTGATTGCGAGAATGTGATTATGGTAGTTGAAAGTTCAAATCCCTCATGTGCCACTGTAAGCTGCTTTAGACAGTCTAATAAATGGCCATATTACAGTTTAATATTTGTACCACAGATAAATAGATGGATTTGATCATTTAAAATCATTGAGGATGACACAAAATATATTTTTTAAGTATTTCCATTGTGGTCCTCTTAAATAAATGGTTAAAAAATGAACAAACATACTGTAAATCAGTGGTGTAAAGTACTTGAGTAAAAATATGTCGTTCTTCCCCTGAACAAGGCAGTTAGCCCAGTGTTCCCCGGTAGGCCGCCATTGTCAATAAGAATTTGTTCTTAACTGACTTGCCTAGTTAAATAATGATTACATTTTAAAAAAAAGATTTTAATATGTTTTACAACTTTTACTTTCACTCCACTACAATCAGCCTGCTAACTGCTAGCTTGTTTAGCTCCAGTCTGCTAACTGCTAGCTTGTTTAGCCCCAGCCTACTAACTGTTAGCTTGTTAGCACAGGCCTGCTAACTGTCTGAATCGTCGCGTCCCCAGCCAGCCCAACCACTCACTGGACCCATACTTACTTTCAATCTCTTTTAGATTTTTAATTCGATTATACCTTCCGGTAACCTGCCTCACCCAATGTGATACGGAATCGCTATTATTCTTAATTTTTAGAACACATTCAAGAACCTCCAGAAGCTAACCAGCTAACTAGCTACAAGCTATTTAGTCATTGTTGGCCACTGCTAGCGGCTTTTACCTTCTGCACAGCGAGCCAGTTTTTAATTTTTTATATATTTTTTTTAGCCTGGATAATACTCGCCAGTCTAGCTTCCCTGTCCCATCCACCTCTGCCCCCTGGACACTGTGATCACTTGGCTACATAGCTGATGCCTGCTGGACTGTCCATTATTCACGGTACTCCATTCTGTTTGTTTATGTTTTATCTGTCGGCCACACTCAGGCTCTGTGTGTAGTTAATCCGACCCTCTCTGCCTAGTCAACGCCATTTTACCTGCTGTTGTTGTGCTAGCTGATTAGCTGTTGCTGTCTCACCTACTGTTTTAGTTAGCTCTCCCAATCAACACCTGTGATTACTGTATGCCTCGCTATATGTCTCTCTCAAATGTCAGTATGCCTTGTATACTGTTGTTCAGGTTAGTTATCATTGTTTTAGTTTACAATGGAGCCCCTAGTTCCACTCTTCATACCCCTGATACCTCCTTTGTCCCACCTCCCACACATGCGGTGACCTCACCCATTTACAACCAGCATGTCCAGAGATACACCCACTCTTATCATCACCCAGGGCCTGGGCTTACCTCCGCTGTACCCGCACCCCACCATACCCCTGTCTGCGCATTATGCCCTGAATATATTCTACCATGCCCAGAAATCTGCTCCTTTTATTCTTTGTCCCCAACGCTCTAGGCGATCAGTTTTGATAGCCTTTAGCCGCACCCTCATACTACTCCTCCTCTGTTCCGAGGGTGATGTGGAGGTAAACCCAGGCCCTGCATGTCCCCAGGCACCCTCATTTGTTGACTTCTGTGATCGAAAAAGCCTTGGTTTCATGCATGTCAACATCAGAAGCCTCCTTCCTAAGTTTGTTTTACTCACTGCTTTAGCACACTCTGCTAACCCTGATGTCCTTGCCGTGTCTGAATCCTGGCTCAGGAAGGCAACCAAAAATTCTGAGATTTCCATACCCAACTATAACATTTTCTGCCAAGATAGAACTGCCAAAGGGGGAAGAGTTGCAGTCTACTGCAGAGATAGCCTGCAAAGTAATGTCATACTTTCCAGGTCCATACAGAAACAGTTTGAACTACTAATTTTAAAAATGACTCTCTCCAGAAATAAGTCTCTCACTGTTGCCGCCTGCTACCGACCCCCCTCAGCTCCCAGCTGTGCCCTGGACACCATTTGTGAATTGATCGCCCCCCATCTAGCTTCAGAGTTTGTTCTGTTAGGTGACCTAAACTGGGATATGCTTCACACCCCGGCAGTCCTACAACCCTGACCGCTGGCAACGTCCCTTCCGTCTTCAAGAGAGCGAGAGTTGCACCCCTTCTGAAAAAACCTACACTCGATCCCTCCGATGTCAACAACTACAGACCAGTATCCCTTCTTTCTTTTCTCTCCAAAACTCTTGAACGTGCCGTCCTTGGCCAGCTCTCCCGCTATCTCTCTCAGAATGACCTTCTTGATCCAAATCAGTCAGGTTTCAAGACTAGTCATTCAACTGAGACTGCTCTTCTCTGTATCACGGAGGCGCTCCGCACTGCTAAAGCTAACTCTCTCTCCTCTGCTCTCATCCTTCTAGACCTATCGGCTGCCTTCGATACTGTGAACCATCAGATCCTCCTCTCCACCCTCTCCGAGTTGGGCATCTCCGGCGCGGCCCACGCTTGGATTGCGTCCTACCTGACAGGTCGCTCCTACCAGGTGGCGTGGCGAGAATCTGTCTCCTCACCACGCGCTCTCACCACTGGTGTCCCCCAGGGCTCTGTTCTAGGCCCTCTCCTATTCTCGCTATACACCAAGTCACTTGGCTCTGTCATAACCTCACATGGTCTCTCCTATCATTGCTATGCAGACGACACACAATTAATCTTCTCCTTTCCCCCTTCTGATGACCAGGTGGCGAATCACATCTCTGCATGTCTGGCAGACATATCAGTGTGGATGATGGATCACCACCTCAAGCTGAACCTCGGCAAGACGGAGCTGCTCTTCCTCCCGGGGAAGGACTGCCCGTTCCATGATCTCGCCATCACGGTTGACAACTCCATTGTGTCCTCCTCCCAGAGCGCTAAGAACCTTGGCGTGATCCTGGACAACACCCTGTCGTTCTCAACTAACATCAAGGCGGTGGCCCGTTCCTGTAGGTTCATGCTCTACAACATCCGCAGAGTACAACCCTGCCTCACACAGGAAGCGGCGCAGGTCCTAATCCAGGCACTTGTCATCTCCCGTCTGGATTACTGCAACTCGCTGTTGGCTGGGCTCCCTGCCTGTGCCATTAAACCCCTACAACTCATCCAGAACGCCGCAGCCCGTCTGGTGTTCAACCTTCCCAAGTTCTCTCACGTCACCCCGCTCCTCCGCTCTCTCCACTGGCTTCCAGTTGAAGCTCGCATCCGCTACAAGACCATGGTGCTTGCCTACGGAGCTGTGAGGGGAACGGCACCTCAGTACCTCCAGGCTCTGATCAGGCCCTACACCCAAACAAGGGCACTGCGTTCATCCACCTCTGGCCTGCTCGCCTCCCTACCACTGAGGAAGTACAGTTCCCGCTCAGCCCAGTCAAAACTGTTCGCTGCTCTGGCCCCCAATGGTGGAACAAACTCCCTCACGACGCCAGGACAGCGGAGTCAATCACCACCTTCCGGAGACACCTGAAACCCCACCTCTTTAAGGAATACCTAGGATAGGATAAAGTAATCCTTCTCACCCCCCCTTAAAAAATTTAGATGCACTATTGTAAAGTGGCTGTTCCACTGGATGTCATAAGGTGAATGCACCAATGTGTAAGTCGCTCTGGATAAGAGCGTCTGCTAAATGACTTAAATGTAAAATGTAAATGTAAATCTAAGCTAGATGCCCTCAATCTCACACAAATCATCAAGGAACCCACCGGGTACAACCCTAAATCTGTAAACAAGGGCACATAGAAGTCATCCTGACCAACTGGCCCTCCAAATACACCTCCGCTGTCTTCAACCAGGATCTCAGCGATCACTGCCTCATTGTCTGTATCCGCTACGGATCCGCAGTCAAACGACCACCCCTCATCACTGTCAAACGCTCCCTAAAACACTTCTGTGAGCAGGCCTTTCTAATCGAACAGGCCCGGGTATCCTGGAAGGATATTGACCTCATCACGTCATTTGAGGATGCCCGCTCACCACCGATAAATCCATTCTAAACGGCTGGCTATGCCTTCCTCCTGGCTACTCCAACCTCGGCCAACAGCTCCGCCCCCCCGCAGCTACTCGCCCAAGCCTCTCCAGGTTCTCCTTTACCCAAATCCAGATAGCAGATGTTCTGAAAGAGCTGCAAAACCTGGACCCGTACAAATCAGCTGGGCTTGACAATGGACCCTCTATTTCTGAAACTGTCCGCGGCCATTGTCGCAACCCCAACCCCGTCTGAGATCCCCAAGGATTGGAAAGCTGCCGCAGTCATCCCCCTCTTCAAAGGGGGAGACACCCTGGACCCAAACTGTTACTGACCTATATCCATCCTGTGCTGCCTATCTAAGGTCTTCGAAAGCCAAGTCAACAAACAGGTCACTGACCATCTCGAATCCCACCGTACCTTCTCCGCTGTGCAATCTGGTTTCCGAGCCGGTCACGGGTGCACCTCAGCCACTCTCAAGGTACTAAACGATATCATAACCGCCATCGATAAAATACAGTACTGTGCAGACGTCTTCATCGACCTTGCCAAGGCTTTCGACTCTGTCAATCACCATATTCTTATCGGCAGACTCAGTAGCCTCGGTTTTTCTGATGACTGCCTTGTCTGGTTCACCAACTACTTTGCAGACAGAGTTCAGTGTGTAAAATCGAAGGGCATGCTGTCCGGTCCTCTGGCAGTCTCTATGGGGGTGCCACAGGGTTCAATTATCGGGCCGACTCTTTTCTCTGTATATATCAATGATGTTGCTCTTGCTGCGGGCGATTCCCTGATCCACCTCTACGCAGACGACACCATTCTGTATACTTCCGGCCCGTCCTTGGACACCTCCAAACGAGTTTCAATGCCATACAACACTCCTTCCGTGGCCTCCAACTGCTCTTAAACGCTAGATTGGAGCGAGCGGTCGCATTCGCACTTCGCTCTGCAGGTTGTATAACTTTTTCATTACATTTCATTATAGTACAAAGGTTGATTTGTCTAATCTTAGCAATTCTTCTTAGCTAGCTACTTAGCCGTCCTTGTATCAGAGATAATTGCATAATTATCGTATTTCGTCGCCCTAACGTAGCCTTCACTGCTATTCGCCCAGGAGCTAGCAACGCTAGCTAACGCACACAGATTAGCATCACTGTAGTGCTATTCACTCAACTGTACGACTTGATTAGTTTACTGTTAGCTAGCTACATAATCTTAGCAATTCTTCTTAGCTAGCTACATAGCCGTCCTTGTATCAGAGATAATTGCATAATTATCGTATTTCGTATTTCGTCGCCCTAACGTAGCCTTCACTGCTATTCGCCCAGGAGTTAGCAACGCTAGCTAACGCACACAGATTAGCATCACTGTAGTGCTATTCACTCAACTGTACGACTTGATTAGTTCAGTGTTAGCTAGCTACATAGCTGTCTTTGTTTCCAAGATAATTGTGTAGTTTAGTGTGTGTAGCCTTGGAGTGATTATCTTAATTCACTGAGGTTCGCTAGCCAGCTATTTGTCGTCCTTAATGTAGGAGACTCTGCTAGCTAGCCAACAGCTAACAGCTAGCCAACGTCACCACACGTTTACTGATTCGAATTCAATCACCGGTTAGGAGTATCACATTTTCATTTCATTACAGTACAACGGTTTGATTTGTTTGATCGTAGCTAGCTACATAGCTAGCTACATAGCCGTCTTTGTTTCAAAGATAATTGTGTAGTCTAGACCGATTTCCTAGGTTAGCTAGCCAGCTATTGTCGTTCTTTTAACTCAACGTAACGTTAACAACACTGCTAGCTAACCAGCTAGCCCCCGAATAGCAGCACTGTAGAAATTATTACACTCAACGGAACGACTTGATTAGTGTAGTGCCAACAACGCAGCTACTGCCAGCTAGCCTACTTTAGCAGTACTGTATCATTTTAATCATTTTAGTCAATAAGATTCTTGCTACGTAAGCTTAACTTTCTGAACATTCGAGACGTGTAGTCCACTTGTCATTCCAATTTCCTTGCATTAGCGTAGCCTTTTCTGTAGCCTGTCAACTATGTGTCTGTCTATCCCTGTTCTCTCCTCTCTGCACAGACCATACAAACGCTCCACACCGCGTGGCCGCGACCACCCTAATCTGGTGGTCCCAGCGCGTACGACCCACGTGGAGTTCCAGGTCTCCGGTAGCCTCTGGAACTGCCGATCTGCGGCCAACAAGGCAGAGTTCATCTCAGCCTATGCCTCCTCCAGTCCCTTGACTTCTTGGCACTGACGGAAACATGGATCACCACAGATAACACTGCTACTCCTACTGCTCTCTCCTCGTCCGCCCACGTGTTCTCGCACACCCCGAGAGCTTCTGGTCAGCGGGGTGGTGGCACCGGGATCCTCATCTCTCCCAAGTGGTCTTTCTCTCTTTCTCCCCTTACCCATCTGTCTATCGCCTCCTTTGAATTCCATGCTGTCACAGTTACCAGCCCTTTCAAGCTTAACATCCTTATCATTTATCGCCCTCCAGGTTCCCTCGGAGAGTTCATCAATGAGCTTGATGCCTTGATAAGCTCCTTTCCTGAGGACGGCTCACCTCTCACAGTTCTGGGCGACTTTAACCTCCCCACGTCTACCTTTGACTCATTCCTCTCTGCCTCCTTCTTTCCACTCCTCTCCTCTTTTGACCTCACCCTCTCACCTTCCCCCCTACTCACAAGGCAGGCAATACGCTTGACCTCATCTTTACTAGATTCTGTTCTTCCACTAACCTCATTGCAACTCCCTCCAAGTCTCCGACCACTACCTTGTATCCTTTTCCCTCTCGCTCTCATCCAACACTTCCCACACTGCCCCTACTCGGATGGTATCGCGCCGTCCCAACCTTCGCTCTCTCTCCCCCGCTACTCTCTCCTCTTCCATCCTATCATCTCTTCCCTCTGCTCAAACTTTCTCCAACCTATCTCCTGATTCTGCCTCCTCAACCCTACTCTCCTCCCTTACTGCATCCTTTGACTCTCTATGTCCTCTATCCTCCAGGCCGGCTCGGTCCTCCCCTCCCGCTCCGTGGCTCGACGACTCATTGCGAGCTCACAGAACAGGGCTCCGGGCAGCCGAGCGGAAATGGAGGAAAACTCGCCTCCCTGCGGACCTGGCATCCTTTCACTCCCTCCTCTCTACATTTTCCTCCTCTGTCTCTGCTGCTAAAGCCACTTTCTACCATTCTAAATTCCAAGCATCTGCCTCTAACCCTAGGAAGCTCTTTGCCACCTTCTCCTCCCTCCTGAATCCCCCCCCCTCCTCCCTCTCTGCAGATGACTTCGTCAACCATTTTGAAAAGAAGGTCGATGACATCCGATCCTCGTTTGCTAAGTCAAACGACACCGCTGGTTCTGCTCACACTGCCCTACCCTATGCTCTGACCTCTTTCTCCCCTCTCTCTCCAGATGAAATCTCGCGTCTTGTGACGGCCGGCCGCCCAACAACCTGCCCGCTTGACCCTATCCCCTCCTCTCTTCTCCAGACCATTTCCGGAGACCTTCTCCCTTACCTCACCTCGCTCATCAACTCATCCCTGACCGCTGGCTACGTCCCTCCCGTCTTCAAGAGAGCGAGAGTTGCACCCCTTCTGAAAAAACCTACACTCGATCCCTCCGATGTCAACAACTACAGACCAGTATCCCTTCTTTCTTTTCTCTCCAAAACTCTTGAGCGTGCCGTCCTTGGCCAGCTCTACCGCTATCTCTCTCAGAATGACCTTCTTGATCCAAATCAGTCAGGTTTCAAGACTAGTCATTCAACTGAGACTGCTCTTCTCTGTATCATGGAGGCGCTCCGCACTGCTAAAGCTAACTCTCTCTCCTCTGCTCTCATCCTTCTAGACCTATCGGCTGCCTTCGATACTGTGAACCATCAGATCCTCCTCTCCACCCTCTCCGAGTTGGGCATCTCCGGGCGCGGCCCACGCTTGGATTGCGTCCTACCTGACAGGTCGCTCCTACCAGGTGGCGTGGCGAGAATCTGTCTCCTCACCACGCGCTCTCACCACTGGTGTCCCCCAGGGCTCTGTTCTAGGCCCTCTCTTATTCTCGCTATACACCAAGTCACTTGGCTCTGTCATAACCTCACATGGTCTCTCCTATCATTGCTATGCAGACGACACACAATTAATCTTCTCCTTTCCCCCTTCTGATGACCAGGTGGCGAATCGCATCTCTGCATGTCTGGCAGACATATCAGTGTGGATGACGGATCACCACCTCAAGCTGAACCTCAGCAAGACGGAGCTCCTCTTCCTCCCGGGGAAGGACTGCCCGTTCCATGATCTCGCCATCACGGTTGACAACTCCATTGTGTCCTCCTCCCAGAGCGCTAAGAACCTTGGCGTGATCCTGGACAACACCCTGACGTTCTCAACTAACATCAAGGCGGTGTCCCGTTCCTGTAGGTTCATGCTCTACAACATCCGCAGAGTACGACCCTGCCTCACACAGGAAGCGGCGCAGGTCCTAATCCAGGCACTTGTCATCTCCCGTCTTGACTACTGCAACTCGCTGTTGGCTGGGCTCCCTGCCTGTGCCATTAAACCCCTACAACTCATCCAGAACGCCGCAGCCCGTCTGGTGTTCAACCTTCCCAAGTTCTCTCACGTCACCCCGCTCCTCCGCTCTCTCCACTGGCTTCCAGTTGAAGCTCGCATCCGCTACAAGACCATGGTGCTCGCCACGGAGCTGTGAGGGGAACGGCACCTCAGTACCTCCAGGCCCTGATCAGGCCCTACACCCAAACAAGGGCACTGCGTTCATCCACCTCTGGCCTGCTCGCCTCCCTACCACTGAGGAAGTACAGTTCCCGCTCAGCCCAGTCAAAACTGTTCGCTGCTCTGGCCCCCAATGGTGGAACAAACTCCCTCACGATGCCAGGACAGCGGAGTCAATCACCACCTTCCGGAGACACCTGAAACCCCACCTCTTCAAGGAATACCTAGGATAGGGTAAGTAAGGGTAAGTAATCCTTCTCACCCCCCCCCATTCTCCCCCAACAAGATTTAGATGCAAGTGGCTGTTCCACTGGTTGTCATAGGTGTTTGCACCAATTTGTAAGTCGCTCTGGATAAGAGCGTCTGCTAAATGACTTAAATGTAATGTAAATGTAAAACCAAATGCATGCTTTTCAACCGTTCGCTGCCTGCACCCTGCATCACCACCCTGGATGGTTCCGACCTAGAATATGTGGCCATCTATAAGTACCTAGGTGTCTGGCTAGACTGTAAACTCTCCTTCCAGACTCATATCAAACATCCAATCTAAAATCAAATCTAGAGTCGGCTTTCTATTCCGCAACAAAGCCTCCTTCACTCACGCCGCCAAACTTACCCTAGTAAAACTGACTATCCTACCAATCCTCGACTTCGGCGATGTCATCTACAAAATAGCTTCCAATACTCTACTCAGGAAACTGGATGCAGTTTATCACAGTGCCATCCGTTTTGTTACTAAAGCACCTTAAACCACCCACCACTGTGACCTGTATGCTCTTGTCGGCTGGCCCTCACTACATATTCGTCGCCAGACCCACTGGCTCCAGGTCATCTACAAGTCCATGCTAGGTAAAGCTCCGCCTTATCTCAGTTCACTGGTCACGATGGCAACACCCACCCTTAGCACGCGCTCCAGCAGGTGTATCTCACCGATCATCCCTAAAGCCAACACCTCATTTGGCCGCCTTTCGTTCCAGTTCTCTGCTGCCTGTGACTGGAACGAATTGCAAAAATCTCTGAAGTTGGAGACTTTTATCTCCCTCACCAACTTCAAACATCTGCTATCTGAGCAGCTAACCAATCGCTGCAGCTGTACATAGTTTATCGGTAAATAGCCCACCCAATTTTTCCTACCTCATCCCCATACTGTTTATATTGATGTACTTTTCTGCTCTTTTGCACACCAATATCTCTACCTGTGCATGACTGATCATTTATAACTCCAGTGTTAATCTGCAAAATTGTAATTATTCGCCTACCTCCTCATGCCTTTTGCACACAATGTATATAGACTCTCTTTTTTCCTACTGTGTTATTGACTAGTTAATTGTTTACTCCATGTGTAACTCTGCGTTGTCTGTTCACACTGCTGTGCTCTATCTTGGCCAGGTCGCAGTTGCAAATGAGAACTTGTTCTCAACTAGCCGACCTGGTTAAATAAAGGTGAAATAAAATAAATAAATAAATAAAAATCCTCTTTTCCCTGACACCCAAAAGTACTAGTTACATTTTGAATGCTAGGCAGGACAGGAAAATGATCTAATTCACACACTTATCAAGAGAAAATCCCCCGTCATCCCTACTGCCTCTGATCTGACAGACTCACGAAACACAAATGCTTCGTTTGTAAATTATGTCTGAGTGTTGAAGTGAGCTATCCGTAAATTTAAAAATCCAGAAAATAATACTGTATGATTTGCTTAAAGGACTTTGGAATGATTTATACTTTTACTTTTACTTTTCTAAAGTTTATTTTAGCGATAACATTTACTTTTGATACTCAAGTACATTAAAACCAAATACTTTTAGACTTTTACTCAAGTAGTATTTTACTGGGTGACTCACTTTTAGTTGAGTTATTTTTCTTTAAAGTATCTTTACTTTCACTCAAGTATGACAATTGGGTACTTTTGCCACTACTGCTGTAAACATCGTAGGCCTAGGCTACAAGGCATACTTGGATTACACATGATGAAACAAAGGACAAGACGACATTGTCATAGCCATAGAGCAGTAGATCTAAACTGAGTTAGATGATGGTTTAATGATGATGATCAAATCAAATTTCAAATCAAATCACATTTATTTATATAGTCCTTCTTACGTCAGCTGATATCTCAAAGTGCCGTACAGAAACCCAGCCTAAAACCCCAAATGGCAAGCAATGCAGGTGTAGAAGGACGGTGGCTAGGTAAAACTCCCTAGAAAGGCCAAGGGTGGAGATTATAACAGAACATGACCAAAATGTCCATATGTTCATAAATGACCAGCATGATCAAATATTAATAATCACAGTAGTTGACGAGGGTGCAACAAGTCAGCACCTCAGGAGTAAATGTCAGTTGGCTTTTCATAGCCGATCATTAAGAGTATCTCTACCGTTCCTGCTGTCTCTGAGTTGAAAACAGCAGGTCTGGGACAGGTAGCGCATCCGGTGAACAGGTCAGGGTTCCATTGCCCCAGGCAACAGTTGAAACTGGAGCAGCAGCATGGACAGGTGGACTGGGGACAGCAAGGAGTCATCATGCCAGGTAGTCCTGAGGCATGGTCCTCTCGGGTCCTCCGAGAGAGAGAAAGAAAGAGTGAAAGAGAGAATTAGAGAGAACGTACTTAAATTCACACAGGACACCGGGATAAGACAGGAGAAGTACTCCAGATATAACAGACTGACCCTAGCCCCCCGACACAAACTACTGCAGCATAAATACTGGAGGCTGAGACAGGAGGGGTCAGGAGACACTTTGGCCCCATCCGATGATACCCCCGGACAGGGCCAAACAGGCAGGATATAACCTCACCCACTTTGCCAAAGCACAGCCCACACACCACTAGAGGGAAATCGTCAACCACCAACTTACCATCCTGAGACAATGCACAGTATAGCCCACAAAGATCTCCACCACGGCACAACCCAAGGAGGGGCGCCAACCCAGACAGGAAGATCACGTCAGTGACTCAACCCACTCAAGTGACACACCCCTCGTAGGGATGACATGGAAGAGCACCAGGAAGCCAGTGACTCAGCCCCTGTAATAGGGTTAGAGGCAGAGAATCCCAGTTAAGAGAATGGAGCTCTATTGGAGAAAGCCCTGCCTCCAGCTGTTTGCTTAGAAATTCTAGGGACAATTAGGAGGCCTGCGTCTTGTGACCATAGCGTACATGTAGGTATGTACATCAGGACCAAATTGGAAAAATAGGTAGGAGCAAGCCCATGTAATGCTTTGAAGGTTAGCAGTAAAACCTTGAAATCAGCCCTTGCCTTAACAGGAAGCCAGTGCAGGGAGTCTAGCACTGGAGTAATATGATCAAATTTATTGGTTCTAGTCAGGATTCTAGCAGCCGTATTTAGCACTAACTGAAGTTTATTCAGTGCTTTATCTGGGTAGCCGGAAAGTAGAGCATTGCAGTAGTCTAACCTAGAAGTAACAAAAGCATGGATACATTTTTCTGCATCATTTTTGGACAGAAAGTTTCTGATTTTTGCAATGTTACGTAGATGGAAAATTGCTGTCCTTGAAACAGTCTTGATATGTTTGTCAAAAGAGAGATCAGGGTCCAGAGTAACGCCGAGGTCCTTCATAGTTTTATTTGAGACGACTGTACAACCATCAAGATGAATTATCAAATTCAACAGAAGATCTCTTTGTTTCTTAGGACCTAGAACAAGCTTCTGTTTTGTTTAAAAGTAGAACGTTTGCGGTGGATAGAGAGACGTCTATTATGTTCAACATACAAGGGCCAAGCACATGAAGTAGCTCTTTCAGTAGTTTAGCTGGAATAGGGTCCAGTATGCAGCTTGAAGGAATAGAGGCCATGATTATTTTAATCATTGTGTCAAGATATATAGTACTAAAACACTTGAGTGTCTCTCTTGATCCTAGGTCCTGGCAGAGTTGTGTAGACTCAGGACAACTGAGCTTTGGAGGAATACGCAGATTTAAAGAGGAGTCCAAAATTTGCTTTCTAATGATCATGATCTTTTCCTCAAAGAAGTTCATGAATTTATAACTGCTGAAGTGAAAGCCATCCTCACTTGGGGAATGCTACTTTTTAGTTAGCTTTGCGACAGTATCAAAAAGACATTTGGGATTGTTCTTATTTTCCTCAATTAATTTGGAAAAATAGGATGATCGAGCAGCAGTGAGGGCTCTTTGATACTGCACGGTACTGCCTTCCCAAGCTAGTCGGAAGACTTCCAGTTTGGTGTGGCGCCATTTCTGTTCCAATTTTCTGGAAGCTTGCTTCAGAGCTCAGGAATTTTTCAGTATACCAGGGAGCTAGTTTCTTATGACAAATGTTTTTTTAGGGGTGCAACTGCATCTAGGGTATTGCACAAGGTTAAATTGAGTTCCTCAGTCAGGTGGTTATGTAACGAACATCGTCCTCCTCTTCTGAGGAGGAGTAACGAGAAGGATCGGAGGACCAAAACGCAGTGTGGCAAGTGTCCATAATGTTTAATAAAAACAACAGAACACTGGATCAAAACAAACTAACGTGCATCAACAAAACAGTCCCGTGTGGCGAACAAACACTGACACGGAAGACAAACACCCACGAAACACAGGTGGAAAAAAGGCTACCTAAGTATGATTCTCAATCAGAGACAACTAACGACATCTGCCTCTGATTGAGAACCATACTAGGCCGAACACAGAAACCAACATAGAAAAGCAAACATAGACTGCCCACCCCAACTCACGCCCTGACCATAATAAACAAAGACAAAACAAAGGAACTAATGTCAGAACGTGACAGGTTAACTGATTTTTGTCCTCTGACGTCCTTGGGCAGGCAGAGGGAGTCAGGAAGGGCATCAAGGAATCTTTGTGTTGTCTGGGAATTAATAGCACGACTTTTGATGCTCCTTGGTTGAGGTCTGAGCAGATTATTTGTTGCAATTGCAAACGTAATAAAATGGTGGTCCGATAGTCCAGGATTATGAGGAAAACATTAAGATCCACAACATTTATTCCATGGGACAAAACTAGGTCCAGAGTATGACTAGGTCCAGAGAGGCTCCGAATGCCTTTTGGAGTGGGTCTGTGGACTTTTCCATGTGAATATTAAAATCACCAAAAATTAGAATATTAGCTGCTATGACTACAAGGTCCGATAGGAATGCTGGGAACTCAGTGAGGAACACTGTATATGGCCCAGGAGGCCTGTAAACAGTAGCTATAAAAAGTGATTGAGTAGGCTGCATAGATTTCATGACAAGAAGCTCAAAAGACGAAAACGTAATTTTCTTTTTGTAAACTGAAATTTGAAAAAGCCTGAAACTATGTCTTAACCTGTTACTCCTACCCCCTACTTTTACGAACATTCTGTTAAAAACCGCGCAACATTTCAGCGCCCTGCTGCTCATGCCAGGAATATAGTATATGCATATGATTAGTATGTGTGGATAGAACACACTCAGGCGTTTATAAAACTGGTTAAATCACGGCTGTGACTATAACAGAACGTGCGTTTCATCGAAAAGTGCAGGAAAATCTGATCACTGAAAATGGGAAAATATATCCATGCGCCACTTCAACCAATTGTTAAACGTGAACCACATTAAATGGGGCCGAGGTTGCAATACCTACAGCTTCCACACGATGTCAACAGTCTTGTCATTTGCCTACGATTTGTTTCTTGGTCAAACAGACACAATGCAGCGCAGTTCTTCCGGTCTCCGACCGGATATTTTGGTTGAGATTTACCCGGACATTATTTCCAGACGTACAGCTATAGAATATACATCACCTCGTGATCAATTTGATCGCTTATTAACGTTTACTAAATACCTAAATACCTAAAGTTGCATTACAAAAGTATTTCGAAGTGTTTTGTGAAAGTTTATCGTCGACTTTTTTAATTTAAAAAAATGACGTTACGTTATAAAAAGCTATTTTTTTCGTTGATCACACATTCTTCATAGATCAATATCTAGGCTATATATGGACCGATTTAATCAGAAAAAAAGACCCAATAGTGATGTTTATGGGACATCTAGGAGTGCCAACAAAGAAGATGGTCAAAGGTAATGAATGTTTTATATTTTATTTGTGCGTTTTGTGTAGCGCCGACTATGCTAATTATTTTGTTAATGTCCCCTGCTGGTCTTTTGGGGTGTTACATGCTATCAGATAATAGCTTCTCATGCTTTCGCCGAAAAGCATTTTAAAAATCTGACTGGATTCACATTTACATCATTTACATTTAAGTCATTTAGCAGACGCTCTTATCCAGAGTGACTTACAAATTGGTGCATTCACCTTATGACATCCAGTGGAACAGCCACTTTACAATAGTGCATCTAAATCTTTTAGGGGGGGGGGGTGAGAAGGATTACTTATCCTATCCTAGGTATTCCTTAAAGAGGTGGGGTTTCAGGTGTCTCCGGAAGGTGGTGATCGACTCCGCTGTCCTGGCGTCGTGAGGGAGTTTGTTCCACCATTGGGGGGCCAGAGCAGCGAACAGTTTTGACTGGGCTGAGCGGGAACTGTACTTCCTCAGTGGTAGGGAGGCGAGCAGGCCAGAGGTGGACGAACGCAGTGCCCTTGTTTGGGTGTAGGGCCTGATCAGAGCCTGGAGGTACTGAGGTGCCGTTCCCCTCACAGCTCCGTAGGCAAGCACCATGGTCTTGTAGCGGATGCGAGCTTCAACTGGAAGCCAGTGGAGAGAGCGGAGGAGCGGGGTGACGTGAGAGAACTTGGGAAGGTTGAACACCAGACGGGCTGCGGCGCTCTGGATGAGTTGTAGGGTTTAATGGCACAGGCAGGGAGCCCAGCCAACAGCGAGTTGCAGTAATCCAGACGGGAGATGACAAGTGCCTGGATTAGGACCTGCGCCGCTTCCTGTGTGAGGCAGGGTCGTACTCTGCGGATGTTGTAGAGCATGAACCTACAGGAACGGGCCACCGCCTTGATGTTAGTTGAGAACGACAGGGTGTTGTCCAGGATCACGCCAAGGTTCTTAGCGCTCTGGGAGGAGGACACAATGGAGTTGTCAACCGTGATGGCGAGATCATGGAACGGGCAGTCCTTCCCCGGGAGGAAGAGCAGCTCCGTCTTGCCGAGGTTCAGCTTGAGGTGGTGATCCGTCATCCACACTGATATGTCTGCCAGACATGCAGAGATGCGATTCGCCACCTGGTCATCAGAAGGGGGAAAAGAGAAGGTGTGTCGTCTGCATAGCAATGATAGGAGAGACCATGTGAGGTTATGACAGAGCCAAGTGACTTGGTGTATAGCGAGAATAGGAGAGGGCCTAGAACAGAGCCCTGGGGGACACCAGTGGTGAGAGCGCGTGGTGAGGAGACAGATTCTCGCCACGCCACCTGGTAGGAGCGACCTGTCAGGTAGGACGCAATCCAAGCGTGGGCCGCGCCGGAGATGCCCAACTCAGAGAGGGTGGAGAGGAGGATCTGATGGTTCACAGTATCGAAGGCAGCAACGAGTGTAGCTTTAATTCAATACCCTGCATGTGTATTTTAATGAACGTTTGAGTTTTAACGAGTGCTATTAGCATTTAGCATAGCGCATTTGCATTTCCAGATGTCTAGATGGGACGCCTGCGTGTCAGGTAGGAGCAAGAGGTTAAGACTGTTGACACCTTAGGGAAGCCATAGAAAAGGGAAATCCGGTTGATATCCCTTTAAATGGAGGATAGGCATGCATAGGAACAGAGAGGTTTCGAAATAAGTGGCACATCCTGATTGGATTTTCCTCAGGCTTTCGCCAGCAATATCAGTTCTGTTATACTCACAGACAATATTTTTACAGTTTTGGAAACTTTAGAGTGTTTTCTATCATAATCTGAAAATTATATGCATATTTTAGTTTCTGGGGCTGAGAAATAGGCAGTTTCAAATGGGTACGTTTTTTAGCCAAAAACGAAAATACCGCCCCCTACACGTAAAAGGTTAACAACAAGCTAAGCTGTGTTTTGCTATATTGCACTTGTGATTTCAAGAAAATTAAATATTTTCAGTAATTTAATTTGACTTTGGCGCTCTGCAATTTAGCGGATGTTGACGAAAATGATCCCAGTGACGGGATGGGTGCATCAAGAAGATAAAGCGTCCGGAGTGAAAAAAAAAATGACTGGGCTTCTCTGTAGCCTGTGATGCCAGGTGATGGTGATGGTGATGGGGATGGAGTTAGCTTGCTGGTCCTGATGTTGTCATCAGCTCATCCTCTCTGTAGCTTGGACTTTGTACTCCCTTACAACAAACATGTAGCACCCACTTGGGTGACGCTTCTGCTGCTGTTCCAGTGCAAAAAAGCCCACTACACAGTCCAGAGCAGTAGACATCCTCACGATGAGCTCCCCTCCATTTACATAATGCAGTCAGGTCTCACTGATCAAGAAGCAGTCTAGCGCCAACAGAGATGGCCGCAGAGAGTGCCACAGAGATGTCCGCTTCGCTTTGCGTTCCTAGGAAACTTATTTATTACATTGGTACCCAGGTAATCTTAGGTTTTATTACATACAGTCGGGAGGAACTACTGGATATAAGAGCAACGGCAACTCACCATCATTACAACCAGGAATACGACTTCCCCAAAGCGGATCCTCTGTTTTGCCCACCACCCGGGACAATGGATCGGATCCCAGCCGGCGAACCAAAACAACGTCGCCGTAAAAGGGGCAGACGAAGCGGTCTTCTGGTCAGGCTCCGGAGACTGGCACATCGCGCACCGCTCCCGAGCATACTACTCGCCTATGTCCAGTCTCTTGACAACAAGGTTGATGAAATCCGAGCAAGGGTTGCATTCCAGAGAGACATAAGAGACTGTAACGTGCTTTGCTTCACGGAAACATGGCTCACTCGAGACACACTATCGGAGCCGGTACAGCCAGCTGGTTTCTTCACGCATCGCACCGACAGAAACAAGCACCTTACTGGTAATAAGAGGGGCAGGGTTTATGCCTTATGATTAACGAGACGTGGTGTGATCATAACAACACACAGGAACTCAAGTCCTTCTGTTCACCTGACTTAGAATTCCTCACAATCAAATGTCGACCGCATTATCTACCAAGAGAATTCTCTTCAATTATAATCACAGCCGCATATATTTCCTCCCAAGCAGACACATCAGAAACCGTGGATTGATGGCAGCATTCGCACAAAACTGAAAGCGCCAGGGCAAGGTGACCAGAAACAAATTAAATATATGTACAAGATTTACAGAGCTCTCTGTTTAGGCTGCCTTACAGCGCTGTGGCAACCATGAATCCAAACACTCTTTTCTCTGCCTCATCTGAATCCAATTGAAGCCTGAGGTTTTCTCTTTCCGTAAATCGCCATCAGCTTTTATGTTGGTGGTATGTTGTTATAGCTTCAAACTAACTGAAAACAGCTGCCATATTTAGAATTGAAATCTCCATTAGCTGCTACCAAGGCAGCCATTACTCTTCCTGGGGTCCAAACAGGAACAAAACAACAAAACAAAACAATAGTCGACATCATAAATAAAAGATATTGAGCACTGTAACATGTACACAGCTCCACCATTACACATTTAAATGTACAATATTACAACAATACAATATTAGACTATTACAATGTGTGGGTGTTGTTTTATCTGGTTATCTGATTTTACTGCTAGTTTGAGTTACCATATGTGGAAGAGAGTTCCATGTAGTCTTGGCTCTATGTAGTACTGTACATTTCCCAGCCTCTGTTCTGGACTTGGGACTGTAAAGAGACCGCTGGTGGCATGTCTTGTGGGGTATTTATGGGTGTCTGAGCAGTGTGTTAGCTGTTTGAACAGAGCATGTGGTGTTTTCAACATGTCTCTCACAAAGACAAGTAGTGATGCAGTTAATCTCTCCTCTACTTTGAGAGATATTAGCCCTTCAATTTACATTTAAGGGCCAGCCTTGCTGCTCTGTTCTGGGCCAACTAATTTGCCTAGCAGCACTTGACCATATAACTGGGCAGTAGTCCATGTAGGCAGTGGTCCAGGCTTTATAAAACTAGGGCATGTAGGACTTGTTTGGTTGATTGTGATGTCAAGAATGCAGAGCAGTGCTTTACCATAGACAGATCTCTCCCCATCTTAGCAACCGTTGCATCAATATGTTTTGACCATGTCAGTTTACAATCTAGGGTTACACCCAGAAGTTTAATCTCCTCAATTTGCTCAAAAGCCCCAGTCATTATAAGATTTAGTTGCAGTTAAGGGTTTAGCGAGTGATTTGTCCCAAATACATTGCTTTTAGTTTTTTAAAATATATTTAGGACGTGCTTATTACTAGCCACCCATTCTAAAACTGACTGCAGCTCTTTGTGGTAGCTGACGTGTATTAATGTTAAGTCATCAGCGTACATAGACACAGAGTCTTTACTTAAGGCTAGTTGTAGGTCATTAGTAAAAATATACCATCTTATTTATATATTTTTATTTAACTAGGCAAGTCAGTAAAGAACAAATTCTTATTTACAATGATGGCCTATCCCGGCCAAACCCTAACCCGGATGACGCTGGGCCAATTGTGCGCCGCCCTATGGGACTCCCAATCACGGCCGGTTGTGATACAGCCTGGAATTTAACCAGGGTCTGTAGTGACGCCTCTAACACTGAGATGCAGTGCCTTAGACCGTTGCGCCACTCGGGAGCCCACAACAGTAAAGAACCAAGACAGCTGCCTTGAGGTATACCATTATCACACACTTCCTGGTTTACATTAGATAGTCTTCCATTAAATAAACTCTCAGTGTTCTATTAAGCATGAAGCAGATCAAGAATCTCACTGCCGATAGACTGCCAATAGATACTTATCACAGTGGGGGGCCGTTCCTTCTCTTGCTAGAACAAAAGCGATACCTGCTGCATGCCGAATCGGTAGCATCAAACCTACCAATTCTACTTGTAGAATCGCAATGCCAGTCAAGCGGCCAAAAACTTGACTTTGAGCCAATCAGAGAGCATGAACCCCCACGTGGGGGAGCCAAAAAAATAAGAAAAATAAGACATTTTCTCTGTACATCCACAGATTAGCCAGTCACAATTCATATGCAATGTAGGCTATGGGATGCTAGCTAGCTAAGTTCACAATGCACACAACACTAAATACTAATTAAATCACAATGGAATAGCTGCCTGTGTGAGCTGCAGAGTTAGTACAGTGTCCTTAGCTAGCTAGCGAACTATGTTGTGCTAGCTAACAAATATTTTAACATTAGCTAGCTAAACATTTGGCTATGGGCTGGCACTGGCCGTAAGGGATTATGGAGAGTAAATTATATTGTTTATTCATCCTTTTGCTAGGTAGTTATCTAGCTGTGGCCATCTGACTAGTATTCTATAAAACAACAACATTAGCTCAAATAGCTTGGAATTTAGACCATAAGCAATACGCATGGATATGCACTGTCAAACAAAGCTACTGCCACTCTGGTTTGGAGTATTTTAACAAGGTTGAGTGGCTGATGACTTCCAAGGACTTTGCTGTGTGAACACAAAAGAGATTTACATAGGTGCTAACGCCTCGATCACACCGACAGCGTCATTGCATTTTGACACACCAGAAGTACATTTCCATTGGAACCCTGTGTCTGCCTTGCAGCATTGCTTTGCAGAGGCAGTTTCAGTGCGTTTTGTGTGGTGCATATGCTGGATTTATCGAAAGTATGTATCAAACTGTATGTGCAGATGGCTTGACAGAAATGGTATCGGAAGGTGAATGTTAAACTTTTGTTGCACACATATCCAGATGATGCTGCGTACCATTTTGCGCAATGATGCTGTAGGTGTGATCGAGGCGTAAGTGCTGTTGTCAGGAAAACATTCGGCAATCCTACCAGTGTGTCTGAGCTTTTAGATATGTATGTCTCAGTCCATGATATGGCAGAGGATGTAAAGCCATAACACGTAAATTTTTTCAGCAGCAGATTATAATTGATAATATCAAATGTTGCACTAAACAGCTCCCACAATCTTATTATCAATTTCTTTCAGCCAATCACCAGTCATTTGTGTCAGTGCCATACATGTTGAGTGTCCTTCCCTATAAGCGAGCTGAAAGTCTGTTGTTAATTTGTTTACTATGAAATAGCATTGTATCTTGTCAAACATCTTTTTCTCCAAAAGCCATCCGCATGTGGTATTTAATTCATCCCTCACATGAGTATCAAGTCTCAGAGTAGGAGTGCCGATCTAGGATCAGACCTCCCGTGTCCATGTAATATTGTTCATTATGATCTCAAAGTCCAAACTGATCCTGGATCTTCACTCCTACTCTGAGACGCTTTATGAATACCGGCCCCGAAGTGGTTGAAACTTGTTGTGGTTTCACCATTTGCAGCTGTCTCATGAAAATATATTCCTCAATCTTGATAAAAGCCAGTCAAACCATCTATCTTTCCCATGTTTTCTCTGGCATGATCTCAAACTGTTGGAGTAAAAGGGAGAATGTTTGGATGTGAGGGGTTGTGCGTGCGAGGAGAGCAGATATGCAAGGACCTCTCAGAAGTTGTGGTCATCTCGTGAGCTAAAACAATATTGAGCCTTGTCCAAATCATTTGGATTTCACGGTTTGTTGTTTCCCATGGTAGTAAATAAGTGACAAAGCCCCCCAGCTAAGCTTAGTCTCATACAGTAGATATGGCCTCAGTACCTTTTAATCATGTTTTGAGAATATTTCACCAGTTACTTGGTCATTGTTAAAAAAAAACTCTACTAAATTGTAAACAAAAATAAAGTTTGTTGGGATGATTTTTGATTGTGAAAGTACAGTATCTTGGCTTGTGCCAACACAACATTTGTTTCAAACAAATTATTGCATTCCTTCACAAGCAACAAAGCAAGTGAGAGATGGGACACTTTCTCTAATTGAAATTATGAGTATGTTAGAAGTGCATGTTACTTGATTAGTCATATGCATCTTTTCAACATGAAGAATTCTTGTAACACAGTTAAACGTATGTGTATTCAGTTATTTTGTAGAACATATTATGAGCCAACACAAGGGTAGTGCTAATGCACTTCTCAAACCTTGAGCCGTTTTGGTAGAACTATGCACTGAGATAGAGAAAACAACTGGTACTGGATGAAGACAAATTTTCAAAGGCACCTGAAACACACTTGAAAGCAAACATATCACATTATTTATCAGAAATCTCACATAAGAACATGAAAGATCAGGTATAAAAACATCACTATCTTATCTGGCAAAGCACACCTAATTAACTCTATCAGTCCTGAGACCACAGCAAAAAGCGGCTTTTCATTTATCTGACTTGAATTTCTCTGCATGTCCATCCCTTATATTAAGCCACACATAGAAGTGTTTTACCATGTTCTTTTCAGGACAACCAGGGCTACAAGAAGAATACAACGGAATTTGACATAAACAGTTGTCTTCATGCATTTTATTGACAAATTTAAAAAACATGGTCCACCAAAGCAAAAACCTGAGAAATTGTTTGTGTGACATACACAAATATGTTGGTCACAATCTGGTGTTTTTAGAAAGAGATATCTTTTTTCTAAGCTATTATATTTATGTATTTGTTTTTATCAAAGTTTTTCATATACCTCCAATGGGCCCTTACAAAAATGAATTTGTTGCTGCAGACTTCACACAAGTTTGTGGCAAATTTGCTGCAAACTAAATAGTGTGCCACAAAATGTTGTGAGAAGTTTGCAAATGTTTGCGACTATTGGTGAATCTGCGGTAAACCTTATAATATTTATTGCCACTAGTGGCAAACAGTTCGCCAGAGTTTTTTTTCTGGCAGAGAATTCTCTTTTTGAATCTTTTTTAATCTGTGGCAAACCTATGGCAGCAACATTTATTGAACACTAGTGGCAAACAGTTTGCCATTTCTGGTGAACGACGAGTTCCAAGACCAGTAACCAATCAAGAAGATTAGAAACATCTGCTGGAAAATGGAAACCTAGCTATCTAGGTACCTACCAAAGTTGTTAACTTCCTAATACACTTTACAATTGTATTAGCTAAATTATGCCTCATTAGCAATGTCATGTTTTATGGGATAGAGTGAAACACATTTTGTTGATTCTAGTTTCAATCTGTCAGCGCTACTGACTGACTGGCGAGCACATAGCTAACTAATGTTAGCTATCATATTTTTCCACAATTCATGTGATAGCTAGCTAACTAATGATTTGTCTTAACACTTATATTTTTAGGTGAATACATTGCTGTATTATAATACCATTATGCTTGTCAATATGCTAGCAGCTAGCAGCTATCACAGTTCAGTAGCATGTTAGCATCAAAGCAAAACGTAACTTTTGCAGATGGATACCCTTCCTCCACCAGTGGTGTTGGAAGAGGATGTATTGGGAGGATCCATCAACACCCTGGAAATATGTTTGTGATGCACTTACACATAACACTTTTTTTGAGTGATGAATGAGTGTATCGTCTTCAATTTATAAGTTAAGGTAAGTAAATGCATGTATGCAAATTATTTTTCAATCTTCAACATAGAAATGCTACCAAAATTGTTTTACTGAAAATTGTTACAAATGATGGAGTTACTCGTGATTTACTGAACAATATTTTGAAAGAGGAAGTAAAGTACTTAAAAATGTTTTTGTTTCAGTCTCCTCCATCTCCACTAACTGAAGCTGTATGGATTTTTTTCCTATTAATAATGTAAAATGAACATGTGTACAGAAAGACTCATGTGAAGGCCAAATTACAGAGGAGGAACATCTTGATGCAATTAAAGCCTTTAAGTCTGGGAAAACTCCAGGGCTTGATGACATACCAATGGAGGTATACCGAACTTGTTTTGAGATACTCAGCGTACCATTATTAGCATGTTTTCACCATTCCTATTTAAATGGTAGATTATCGGATGCTCAACAAGAAGGTCTGATTTCATTATTACTGAAACAGGATCCAAGTGGTATTTATATAAAGATCCAGTCCATTTAAAAAATTGGAGGCCTCTTACACTTCAGTATTGTGATGCAATAAGCTAAATGCTTAGTGCATAGAATTAAAAAGGTTTTGTTCCATATTATTCATCCTAATCAGACAGGTTTTTACATGGATGATACTTTGGAGATTGTAGTGGTATGGGTGTAGCTGGTGCAGAGGAGTCAGGCGCAGGACAGCAGAGATGAGTAACGCAAGTAACGTTACTCAAATATTCCAATAACATGTCGTAATACCGAGCCCACAATAACGGACCGAACATACATAAAACAATCACGCACAAAAACCATGTCTCATGCCCTGACCTTAGAGAGCTGTTTTATTTTTACATTTTGGTTAGGTCAGGGTGTGATTTGGGGTGGGCATTCTCTGTTGTTTGTTTCTATGTTTAGGCCGGGTATGGGTCTCAATCAGGGACAGCTGTCTATCGTTGTCTTTGATTGGGAATCATACTTAGGCAGACTTTTTTTCATTTTGGTAGATGTGGGTAGTTGTCTTCGTTTGTGCATGTATAGCCTTACGGAGCTTCACGTTAGTTTTTGTTGTATTATTGTTTTGTTGGCGACATTTGCAAATAAAGAAAAAAGTACGCTCACAACGCTGCACCTTGGTCCATTCCATACGACGATCGTGACAGAACTACCCACCACCAAAGGACCAAGCAGCGTGGAGAAAGGGACTCATGGACATGAGAGGAGATCCTGGACTGTAAAGGACCCTGGGGGCAGGCTGGAGAATATCGCCGTCCAAAGGAGGAGATTAAGGCAGCGAAGGAGGAGCGGCGATGATATGTGAGGAGGCAAGTCATCGATGGAAGCCCAAGAAGCCACTCAAAACTTTTTTTGGGGGGGGTACACAGGGAAGTTGGCGGAGCTAACTCCCCGTGCTCATGGTAAGGAGCGTGGTACTGGTCAGGCACCGTGTTATGCGGTAAAGCGCACGGTGTATCCAGTGCGCGTGCACAGCACGGTGCGTCGGAGCCAGCTCTCCGCATGTGCCACACTAGAGTGGGCATCCAGCCAGGGCAGACTGTGCCAGCTCAGCGCTCTTGGTATCCTGCGCCGGCTCTGCGCACTGTGCTCCGCACATGCCGGGCTAAAGTGGGCATTCAGCCACGAGGAGCGGTGCAAGTGTTAAGCACCAGATCTCCAGTGCTCCCCCACAGCCCGGATCGACCTGTTCCTGCTCTCTGGAGATGCCAGGCTAAAGTGGGCATTCAGCCTGGAAAAGTGGTGCCAAGGAGAAGCACCAGATCTCCAGTGCTCACCCACAGCCCGGTTCATCCTGTGCCTGCTCCACGAGTCAGTCCGGAGCCTTCGGTGACGGTCTCCAGTCCAGAGCCTCCGGCGACGGTCCCCAGTTCGGGGCCTCCAGCGACGGTCCCCAGTCCGGGGCCTGCGGCTTGCGCCGAGGGTCCCTGGGTCCCGCGAGGGTACTTCCCATTAAGAAAGCGCACTGTCCGACCGATGCCAGGATGACTAGAGGAGGGTGACTTGTGGGCCCAATAGATCAAACGGTCGCGGACAGCAGACAGAACGTACAGACGCCCAGCTGGACACTGGAGGGGAGTGGGCTCTGTACGTAACGCCCGCTCGATGTCCACGTCCAGCTCCCACACCACCGGGGCCACCAGGCAAGAGGCTGAAAGTATGGGAGTGTGATCTATGGACTTCTCCTCTGTGTTATACATCCGGGACAGTGTGTCTGCCTTAGCGTTCTGGGAAACTGGTCTGTAGGACAGGGTGAAAACAAAACGGGTAAAGAAGATGGCCCACCTTGCCTGGCGAGGGTTCAGTCTCCTCGCCGCCCAGATGTACTCCAGATTACGGTGGTCAGTCCAGATGAGAAAGGGTGTTTAGCCCCCTCAAGCCAATGTCTCCACAACTTCAGAGCCTTGACAACAGCCAACAGCTCCCAGTCCCCCACATCATAGTTTCGCTCGGTGTACCAGAGCGCTGAGAGAACACAGCTCCTATCCCAGCCTCTGACGTGTCCACCTCCACTATGAAAGCTAAAGAGGGATCTGGGTGAGCCAGCACGTGAGCCGAGGTAAACAGAGCCCTCAGGTGAAGAAAAGCGTTATTGCCTCAGCTGACCAATGCAGTCGCACCGGTCCCCCCTTCAGCAGTGAGGTATTGGGAGCCGCTACCTGACCAATGCCCCGGATAAACCTCCGGTAGTAGTTGGCAAAGCCTAGAAACCGCTGCACTTCCTTGGTGGGAGTCAGCCAATTACGCATGGCTGAAATGCGGTCACTCTCCATCTCCACCCCTGAAGTGGAAATGCGGTACCCCAGGAAGGAGACGGACTGTTGGAAGAACAAACATTTCTCAGCCTTGACGTACAGGTCATGCTCCAACAGTCGACCAAGCACCCTGCGCACAAGGGACACATGCTCGGCGCAAGTAGCGAATTATATCAGAATGTCATCGATATACACCACTACACCCTGCCCATGCAGGTCCCGGAAAATCTTGTCTACAAAGGCCTGGAAGACTGATGGAGCATTCATCAACCTGTACGGAATGACGAGGTACTCATAGTGCCCTGAGGTGGTACTACATTCCGTCTTCCACTCGTCCCCCTCCTGGATAAGCACCAGGTTGTAAGCGCTCCTAAGATCCAATTTCGTGAGGAAGTGCTCCCCGTGCATTGACTCTATCATACTGGCTATGAGAGACAGCGGTTAGCTGTAGCTCACAATGATTTGGTTGATACCTCGATAGTCGGGCGCAGACCTCCATCCTTCTTCTTCATAAAAATAAAACTTAGAGGAGGCAGGTGAAGTGGAGGGTGTACACTTGCCCCAGGGATTCGGTGACATATGTTTCCATAGCCGCTGTCTTCTTACAGAAGGCCTGAGCCAAATCGGCATATTCAGAGGGGATGCGCACGGTGGAGACCTGGTCTGGACTTTCCAAAAAACTGTCAAACTGTCGAAAACAGTCGAAAACTGCCCGAAAGCGGCGGGTGAACTCCACATAATGGTACATCACAGCTTCTCCTTCCTCCCATACGGTGTTGGCCCACTCCAGGGCTTTCCCTGAGAGACAGGAGACAGGAGCCGGGTGGACAGTCGCCAGGTAGAGTTCCTACTGGAGTAGGAACCACTGGCATCCGGCAGCCATCCCATCATACTCCCTCTGGAGCGCGAGCCGACTCCCACTGGGACCGGGTGAAGGAGGGGTGAACAGTGGTGTATGTTGTAGTGGTGCCGGTGGAGGCGCTGGAAGAACTCCTTCTGTCTCTCATCGGTCCATCGTCTGCAGCACGCGATCCATAGCGGTGCCCGTGACGTTGCAACATGGTCGCATGCTGCTGGACGCGCTCCTCGGTCGCCAAATAGGGGTTGCGTGCTCCTGCTGACTCCAATTTTTTTGGTGAGTGATTCTGTAGTGTTCTATGTGTAGCTGGTGCAGAGGAGTCAGGCGCAGGACAGCAGATGAGTAACACAAGTAACTTTACTCAAATATTCCAATAACATGTCGAAATACCGAGCCCACAATAACAGACCGAACATACATAAAACAATCACGCACAAAAACCGTGGGGAAAACAGAGGGTTAAATAATTAACATGTAATTGGGGAATTGAAACCAGGTGTGTAAAACAAAGACGAAACAAATGGAAAATGAAAAGTGGATCGCCAATCCACTTTTCATTTTCCATTTGTTATGTTGTGGGGGTGCTTTGCTGCAGGAGGGACTGGTGCAATTCACAAAATAGATGGGTTCATCAGGTATGGTAATTATGTGGATATATTGAAGCAACATCTCAAGACATCAGTCTTCCAAATGGACAATGACCCCAAGCATACTTCCAAAGCTGTGGCAAAATGGCTTAATGACAACAAAGACAAGGTATTGGAGTGGCCATCACAAAGCACTGACCTCAATCCCATATCAATTTTGTGGGCAGAACTGAAAAAGCGTGTGCAATTTATTGTGGGAAGCTTGTGGAAGGCTACCCAAAACGTTTGACCCAAGTTAAACAATGTAAAGGCAATGTTGCCAAATAATAATTGAGTGTATGTAAACTTCTGACCCACTGGGAATGTGAGGAAAGAAATAAAAGCTGAAATAAATCATTCTCTCTAATATTAATCTGACATTTCATATTCTTAAAATAAAGTGGTGATCCTAACAGACCTAAGACAGGGAATTGTTACTCTGATAAATGTCAAAAATTGTGAAAAACTGAGTTTAAATGTATTTGGGTAAAGTGTATGTAAACTTCTGACTTCAACTGTATATAAATTCTGGAAATGGAATTCTAAGCATCACTCCAGTCAGACGAGGCTCTGCGAACGTTTGTTTCCATTAATTTGCTATGGGCTCGCACTAGTGGTCCAGCTTAGCCAATGTCTTTTTGCCATTTTTCAGCCTTGGGTGAATTTTGACTTGTTCTATTGTCCAGTCTAGTCTTATCTCATGCTTGCATGATGATTGAGTTAGCTAGTGTTACTGTACTATTTTTCAATGTTTTCTGACAGTGGCTTCAGTAGGACTTGTGGAGTTGAGGAGGATGGATACAATTTCTGTTAACTAATGTTAGCTACCTAACATTACCTTAACTTCAATTTAATGGAGCCAAGTTAGTGTAGCTAGCTAGCTATGTTTCTAACATTTCTTTATTTCTGTTCTTAAATGCAGAAGTCAATCCCGAAACAGGTGAAGGCAGAACACAGACTTTACATCGGAACCTGCTACTTGAAGTCAATAACGTACCTGTAACTCACCTCCACAGCCAGTGAGGACAGAACCTGCTAAGGGAAAGAACAGAAAAACACTACTCAGAACAGTGACACTACGTATTCTGAAAAAGTAGAAGGTTCAGGTGCACATTACTGGTTGATGATACCTATGAGAAGAAAGGAGCAGTGAGAAGAAAGCACTTACCGTGAGAGACCTACCTTGATGCCAGTTCATGGAGAATTCAGTTGTACCCAACGATCCCTCTAAGCTGCGTGCCGGTGTGCAACTCCCCCGGGACTGCTTGTCAGAAGAAATATCAGCCCATGCAGAGAAGCATGAGATTGAACGTCACTTAACTTTCTAGAGTTTTCCCCCTTAGTTAACACTATCAACATTTCCCTTTACTGTGGGAATGGTGATCAAATATTAGATCAAATACTCGATATTAGACCATTTCAATGCAACATACTGAACTATGAAAAACTATGCAAGAGATGTTGTTTTAGGCAGAAAGCATTGGAGTAGGATTCTATTGCATTAGCAGGCACTACTTAGGCCCAACTCTACACAGACTGATGTGGCGTAACCAATCAGAGCTGCAGTAGGCCTATGCAAATAGACCATTACCACATGTGACTCACCACCTGGATTCGATCTTTTGTAGCAAAATTTGAAATGGTGTTTTTTACATTAGATAAAAGTGGAGATTCAGAGTTACGAAATGGTATGTCACTAATTCTGGTTTGAAAGTTGATCAACTTGTAAATTAGCTTTTGAGAAAATCGCCTTTGAATGTTTTGCTATCTAGTGAAGTGCTTTTCTTTGTCTACACCCATTCAGCATCGTTCACACCTTCTTAAGATTTAGCCCCAAAGCGCACACCTGGCGCTCTGATCGATGATTTGTTTACCTCTGGATAACATGAAAACAGCCTAACAGCCTGACGTTTACTGACACCGACCATATTCAACGGGTGTTGTACACACGTCACGTAATGTTAGCTAGTTAAACTACATTGAACAATGCCAACAATGTCACAGTGCTGGGAGTTAACCAACCATGTTCAATATTAGCAAGCTAACATTAGGCTCTAACTAGAACAGCAAACGGCTCTGGGAAACTAATAATAACATCAGCTAGGGAGCCAACCAGCCAAGGTTAGCTAGCTAGCTAACAGTACACTTTAGCTTAAGATATATAGCTAGCTAGCTAGGAAAACAATGTACCTAGCTAGGTAAACAAAGTGTAAGATCACACACGTCACGTAATGTTAGCTAACGAGCCAGCGAGCTAACTTTAGCTAGTTAAACAACAATGAACAGTGCCAACAATGCCAGTGCTGGGAGCTAACCAACCATGTTCAATGTTAGCAAGCTAACATTAGGCTCTAACTAGAACAGCAAACGGCTCTGGGAAACTAATAATAACATCAGCTAGGGAGCCAACCAGCCAAGGTTAGCTAGCTAGCTAACAGTACACTTTAGCTTAAGATATATAGCTAGCTAGCTAGGAAAACAATGTACCTAGCTAGGTAAACAAAGTGTAAGATCACACACGTCACGTAATGTTAGCTAACGAGCCAGCGAGCTAACTTTAGCTAGTTAAACAACAATGAACAGTGCCAACAATGCCAGTGCTGGGAGCTAACCAACCATGTTCAATGTTAGCAAGCTAACATTAGGCTCTAACTAGAACAGAAAACCACTCTGGGAAACCAATAATAATGTCAGCTAGGGAGCCAGCCAGCTAACGTTAGCTAGCCAGCTAACAGTACATTTTATTTTATTTTATTTTATTTATTATTTTATTTTAGATAATTGTGTAGTTTAGAGCGTGTAGTCTTAGAGTGATTATCTTAATTTACCGAGGTTAGCTAGCCAGCTATTTGTCGTCCTTAACATAGGAGACACTGCTAGCTAGCCAACAGCTAGCCAACGTCTACTGAATAGAACTTCCGCACTCAACAACCCGGTCGCATTCCGCTTCGCTCCACAGGTAGTATCACATTTTCATTTCATTTCATTACAGCACAACGGTTTGATTTGTTTGATCGTAGCTAGCTACATAGCTAGCTACATAGCCGTCTGTGTATCAAAGATAATTGTGTAGTCTAGAGCGATTTTCTAGGTTAGCTAGCCAGCTATTGTCGTTCTTTTAACGCAACGTAACGTAATCAACACTGCTAGCTAGCTAGCTAGCCCCTGAATAGCAGCACTGTAGAAACTATTACACTCAACGGAACGACTTGATTAGTGTAGTGTCAACAACGCAGCCACTGCCAGCTAGTCTACAAAGTCAACAACGCAGCCACTGCCAGCTAGCCTACTTCAGCAGTACTGTATCATTTTAATCATTTTAGTCAATAAGATTCTTGCTACGTAAGCTTAACTTTCTGAACATTCGAGACGTGTAGTCCACTTGTCATTCCAATCTCCTTGCATTAGCGTAGCCTCTTCTGTAGCCTGTCAACTATGTGTCTGTCTATCCCTGTTATCTCCTCTCTGCACAGACCATACAAACCCTCCACACCGCGTGGCCGCGGCCACCCTAATCTGGTGGTCCCAGCGCGCACGACCCACGTGGAGTTCCAGGTCTCCGGTAGCCTCTGGAACTGCCGATCTGCGGCCAACAAGGCAGAGTTAATCTCAGCCTATGCCTCCCTCCAGTCCCTCGACTTCTTGGCACTGACGGAAACATGGATCACTACAGATAACACTGCTACTCCTACTGCTCTCTCTTCGTCCGCCCACGTGTTCTCGCACACCCCGAGAGCTTCTGGTCAGCGGGGTGGTGGCACCGGGATCCTCATCTCTCCCAAGTGGTCATTCTCTCTTTCTCCCCTTACCCATCTGTCTATCGCCTCTTTTGAATTTCATGCTGTCACAGTTACCAGCCCTTTCAAGCTTAACATCCTTATCATTTATCGCCCTCCAGGTCCCCTCGGAGAGTTCATCAATGAGCTTGATGTCTTGATAAGCTCCTTTCCTGAGGACGGCTCACCTCTCACAGTTCTGGGCGACTTTAACCTCCCCACGTCTACCTTTGACTCATTCCTCTCTGCCTCCTTCTTTCCACTCCTTTCCTCTTTTGACCTCACCCTCTCACCTTCCCCCTACTCACAAGGCAGGCAATACGCTCGACCTCATCTTTACTAGATGCTGTTCTTCCACTAACCTCATTGCAACTCCCCTCCAAGTCTCCGACCACTACCTTGTATCCTTTTCCCTCTCGCTCTCATCCAACACTTCCCACACTGCCCCTACTCGGATGGTATCGCGCCGTCCCAAACTTCGCTCTCTCTCCCCCGCTACTCTCTCCTCTTCCATCCTATCATCTCTTCCCTCTGCTCAAACCTTCTCCAACCTATCTCCTGATTCTGCCTCCTCAACCCTCCTCTCCTCCCTTTCTGCATCCTTTGACTCTCTATGTCCCATATCTTCCAGGCGGGCTCGGTCCTCCCCTCCCGCTCCGTGGCTCGACGACTCATTGCGAGCTCACAGAACAGGGCTCCGGGCAGCCGAGCGGAAATGGAGGAAAACTCGCCTCCCTGCGGACCTGGCATCCTTTCGCTCCCTCCTCTCTACATTTTCCTCCTCTGTCTCTGCTACTAAAGCCACTTTCTACCACTCTAAATTCCAAGCATCTGCCTCTAACCCTAGGAAGCTCTTTGCCACCTTCTCCTCCCTCCTGAATCCTCCTCCCCCTCCCCCCCCCTCCTCCCTCTCTGCAGATGACTTCGTCAACCATTTTGAAAAGAAGGTCGACGACATCCGATCCTCGTTTGCTAAGTCAAACGACACCGCTGGTTCTGCTCACACTGCCCTACCCGGTGCTCTGACCTCTTTCTCCCCTCTCTCTCCAGATGAAATCTCGCGTCTTGTGACGGCCGGCCGCCCAACAACCTGCCCGCTCGACCCTATCCCCTCCTCTCTTCTCCAGACCATTTCCGGAGACCTTCTCCCTTACCTCACCTCGCTCATCAACTCATCCCTGACCGCTGGCTACGTCCCTTCCGTCTTCAAGAGAGCGAGAGTTGCACCCCTTCTGAAAAAACCTACACTCGATCCCTCCGATGTCAACAACTACAGACCAGTATCCCTTCTTTCTTTTCTCTCCAAAACTCTTGAACGTGCCGTCCTTGGCCAGCTCTCCCGCTATCTCTCTCAGAATGACCTTCTTGATCCAAATCAGTCAGGTTTCAAGACTAGTCATTCAACTGAGACTGCTCTTCTCTGTATCACGGAGCGCTCCGCACCGCTAAAGCTAACTCTCTCTCCTCTGCTCTCATCCTTCTAGACCTATCGGCTGCCTTCGATACTGTGAACCATCAGATCCTCCTCTCCACCCTCTCCGAGTTGGGCATCTCCGGCGCGGCCCACGCTTGGATTGCGTCCTACCTGACAGGTCGCTCCTACCAGGTGGCGTGGCGAGAATCTGTCTCCTCACCACGCGCTCTCACCACTGGTGTCCCCAGGGCTCTGTTCTAGGCCCTCTCCTATTCTCGCTATACACCAAGTCACTTGGCTCTGTCATAACCTCACATGGTCTCTCCTATCATTGCTATGCAGACGACACACAATTAATCTTCTCCTTTCCTCCTTCTGATGACCAGGTGGTGAATCGCATCTCTGCATGTCTGGCAGACATATCAGTGTGGATGACGGATCACCACCTCAAGCTGAACCTCGGCAAGACGGAGCTGCTCTTCCTCCCGGGGAAGGACTGCCCGTTCCATGATCTCGCCATCACAGTTGACAACTCCATTGTGTCCTCCTCCCAGAGCGCTAAGAACCTTGGCGTGATCCTGGACAACACCCTGTCGTTCTCAACTAACATCAAGGCGGTAGCCCGTTCCTGTAGGTTCATGCTCTACAACATCCGCAGAGTACGACCCTGCCTCACACAGGAAGCGGCGCAGGTCCTAATCCAGGCACTTGTCATCTCCCGTCTGGATTACTGCAACTCGCTGTTGGCTGGGCTCCCTGCCTGTGCCATTAAACCCCTACAACTCATCCAGAACGCCGCAG
Source organism: Oncorhynchus keta (assembly GCF_023373465.1). Classification (NCBI taxonomy): domain Eukaryota; kingdom Metazoa; phylum Chordata; class Actinopteri; order Salmoniformes; family Salmonidae; genus Oncorhynchus; species Oncorhynchus keta. The sequence continues at coordinate 48,365,263 of NC_068455.1, forward strand.
CCCGTCTGGTGTTCAACCTTCCCAAGTTCTCTCACGTCACCCCGCTCCTCCGCTCTCTCCACTGGCTTCCAGTTGAAGCTCGCATCCGCTACAAGACCATGGTGCTTGCCTACGGAGCTGTGAGGGGAACGGCACCTCAGTACCTCCAGGCTCTGATCAGTCCCTACACCCAAACAAGGGCACTGCGTTCATCCACCTCTGGCCTGCTCGCCTCCCTACCACTGAGGAAGTACAGTTCCCGCTCAGCCCAGTCAAAACTGTTCGCTGCTCTGGCTCCCCAATGGTGGAACACACTCCCTCACGACGCCAGGACAGCGGAGTCAATCACCACCTTCCGGAGACACCTGAAACCCCACCTCTTTAAGGAATACCTAGGATAGGATAAAGTAATCCCCCCCCCCTTAAAAGATTTAGATGCACTATTGTAAAGTGGCTGTTCCACTGGATGTCATAAGGTGAATGCACCAATTTGTAAGTCGCTCTGGATAAGAGCGTCTGCTAAATGACTTAAATGTAATGTAATGTAATGTAATTTTAGCTTGAAATTAAACCACTTTCTGTCAAAATTAGAAAACGTGTAATTTCTGAAAATGTAGCTAGCTGACGCTAGACTATCTTACCTGTATACATAATCATGGTTGCCCTTAGTTTGAAGATGTAATCCGGAGACTGGTGTTTTCCCCATCTCTTTAGCTATCATAATCTAATTCCACTGATTTCAAAACTTGACCCTCCAAAAAGTGGAGAGCAACACTTATACAGCTCCACACACAATACATTTTTTTTAAAGACGCGTTCGGCAGGATTACCAACACAGACTGATGATTTCAGACCAATCGGAACTCCTCTCTTGGCATGTCCAGCCCACTCATTATCTCAGCCAATCATGGCTAGTGGGAAGGTTGCCACTTTTTCTGTGGCTTAACCAACAAGGCTCGTAATTTAACAATTTTATTCATATTTACAGATGGCATACAAGTTTATTATTAAGGCACATGAAAATTGTGGTGTCAGAAAAATAACCTCTCACTCAATGTCAGCAAAATAAAAGAGATGATCGTGGACTTCAGGAAACAGCAAAGGGAGCACCCCTTCATCCACATCGACGAGACAGCAGTGGAGAAGATGGAAAGTTTTAAGTTCCTCTGTGTACATATCACCGACAAACTGAAATGGTTCATGCGCACAGACAGTGTGGTGAAGAATGCGCAACAGCGGCTCTTCAACCTCAGGAGGCTGAAAAAATGTGTCTTGTCACCGGAAACCCCCACTAACTTTTACAGGTGCACAATTGAGAGCATCCTGTCTGGATGAATCAAATCTAAATGTATTTGTCACATGCGCCGAATACAGTGAAATGCTTACGTACCTACAAGCCATCAACCAAAAATACAGTTTTAAGAAAATACCTAAAAAAAAGCAAGGGATAAGAATAACAAATGATTAAAGAGCAGCAGTAAATGATATATACAGTGGTTCTTCTATAGCCAAAAAGAGGATAAAACTGCCAGACTGAAAAACAAACTTATCTCCTGTGTCTTCTTTCTCCCTGTGTAAAATGGTTAGTAATGTACACAAGTACAAAATATGACTTCAATTATTGAGATATCAAGTTCATCTGACTTTACTATGGTGTCTAATTTGAGTATAAATATATTTTTGACCGAGTTAAGCTATGTTAGCATTTCCTACATTGGAAACTAATGGTATGTTATGCTAAGCTACTGGCTACTGGCTACTGATATGTCTGGTGAATGTGAATGGTCAAATATGCTACGGTAAATTTGCCTTTTGATTTAAATAACATACTAATAACATCCTATTAAGTTATATTTTCGATCTACAGTGTCTTCAGAAAGTATTCATATCCCTTGAACTATTCCACATTTTGTTGTTACAGTATCTACACACAATACCCCATAATGACAAAGTCAAAACATGTTTTTAGATTTTATTTCAAATTTATTGAAAATTAAATACAGAAATATCTCACACCCCTGAGTGTTAGATTCACCTTTGGCAGTGATTGCAGCTGTGTCTCTAAGAGCTTTGCACACCTGGATTGTACAATATTTTAACAATATTCTTAAAAATATTCTTCAAGCTCTGTCAAATTGTTTGTTGATCATTGCTTGACAGCCATTTTCAAGTCTTGCCATAGATTTTCAAGCCGATGTAAGTCAAACCTGTAACTAGGCCACTCAGGAACATTCAATGTCATCTTGGTAAGCAACTCCAGTGTATATTTGGCCTTGTGTTTAAGGTTATTGTCCTGCTGAAAGGTGAATTTGTCTCCCAGGGTCTGTTGGAAAGCAGACTGAACCAGGTTTTCCTCAAGGATTTTGCCTGTGCTTAGCTGTATTCTGTTTCTTTTTATCCTAAAAAAACTACTTAGTCCTTGCCGATGAAAAGCATACCCATAACATGATGCAGCCAACACCATGCTTGAAAATATGAAGAGTTGTACTCAGTGATGTGTTGTGTTGGATTTGGCCCAAACATAACACTTGTATTCAGGACATGAATTTAATTTCTTTACCACATTTTTTTTGCAGTTTTACTTTAGTGCTTTATTGCAAACAGGATGCAGAATATTTTTACTCTGTACAGGCTTCCTTCTTTCCATTCTGTCATATAGGTTAGTATTGTGGAGTAACTACAATGTTTTTGATCCATCCTCAGTTTTCTCCTATCACAACCATTAAACTGTTTTAAAGTCACCATTCGCCTCATGGTGAAATCACTGAGTGGTTTCCTTCCTCTCCGGCAACTGAGTTAGGAAGGACGCCTGTATCTTTGTAGTGGCTGGGTGTATTGATACACCATCCAAAGTGTAATTAATAACTTCAACATGCTCAAAAGGATGTTCAATGTCTGCTTTTTTTACTCATCTACCAATAGGTGCCCTTCTTTACGAAAACCTCCCTGGTCTGTGCCGTAGAATCTTTGTCTGAAATTCACTGCTCGACTGAGGGACCTTACAGATAATTATATGTGGAGCGTACAGAAATGAGGTAATTCATCATGTTAAACACTATTATTGCACACAGAATGAGTCCATGCAAATTACAGTATTGTTAATTGTTAAGAAAATGTTTACTCCTGAACTTTTTTAGGCTAGCCATAACAAAGGGATTGAATAGTCATTGACTCAAACATTTCAGCTTTTCATTTTTATTTAATTTGTAAAAATGTCAAAATTCCACTTTGTGTGTATGCCAATGACACAAAATCTCAATTAAATACATTTTAAATTCAGGCTGTAACAGAGCAAAATGTGGAAAAAGTCAATGGTTGTGATATAACTTGCTGACGGCACTGTATATATGTTGCACTGACTTCCTAAAGGTTACTCTGTGTTTGGGATTTAAAAGTTAATATTTGTAGAGAAAGTGTGAATTTCATTGCTATGGCATAGCACTGTTCAGAGTTAGCATTACGTTTTGATCAGAGAACAGGCGTTGGGTTTTCATTGTTTGATTTATTTGTAATGAAACAGTTTATCTGTGTAGATCTTTTGACAATAACTTTATACGGTTATATGTAACAGAACAGCCTGAAAGGTAATTACTAGTTTCTATGTATTGTATGTGAAAGGAATATTAATTGACAGATTTGATGTATTTTTGTGTTTTCTTTTATATTGTGAACATACTGGTCTATATGTTTGTACTTTTATGATATTAAAATTGAATTTGGTGTGATTGAAACTGGAAAAAAGAGAACAATATGCATTACTGGATATTTTAAATATGAGTGACAACTGTTTGGAGTTTCTGACAGCCACTATGTGAGCTTATTACATTATATACACTATTTCCTATGATCGTCTATGTGGAAGAACCCCTTACCTTCTAATGACTTGTGTAGTTTGTGAGCATCAGAGCAAAACTTGTCTCAGCTTTTCATAGATAGCGTTTAATAGTTTGCAGACCAAAGCATTCGGACTCTAAAAACATTTTTGTAAAAAAGACCCTGGCCCCTTCTGGATCCACGAACACGGTTATAGCTCAGCCCCCGTTAATCACAGAGACTAACGGTTGGTAACGGATACAGAAGAAATATACAAATCTAATGGTACAGCCCAGAAGTATGTAGCTCAAACACACAATGTTTAAAAGGGGTTAGAAGTCCTAAATCACGACGGTGGGACTCATTGGGTTCAATCAAACTACTCTTAGATGAGAAATATACTGTAAGATAGTGACGCATTGTGGTACAGACTTTCCAGTAATTCCTGGTGCATACAGTACCTTGACTCTGGGAGACGGTGAGATGTGTATAAGGGGTTGCAATTTCCAGGGAAGTCATGATGCTGACACACACACCTTGCACACATGCATGCACAAACCCACTGCTTGAACAGTGCCAAACTGCCAAATATCCCTTTTGTAACCCGAGGCAGGGAGCTGGCGCCAGGGAACACTCAAGTCCTCTGCTCAGCAAGAGGTTTATCACTAAAGTAGCCATGACTGCCGCACACACAGTATCCAAAGATGGACAGATCAGTTGCTTATTGGTGTGTGTGTGCATGCACACCAGAGGTGCATACGCCTACACACAAACACCATCAAAAGCTAGATCAGTGGCTTATCTGTGTGTTTGTGTGTAGACATATGTACCAGTGGTGAATATTAAAATCAATAGAATAACTTTATTTACCCAATACCCATATTTCAGTGTGTTTGGGGTCACTTATAAATGTCCTTGTTTTCCATGAAAACATACATGAAATTAGTTGCAAAATGAATAGGAAATATTGTAAGGTGCGTGACAGGCTGCAGGGAAGTCAGTCGCAGGAGAGTAGAACTGGGTAATAACCGGAGCAGTTTAATATGCAAAACCAACAGCACCCAGAACAACAACATATGGGGACAAAATAACCCGTCGCGAACCAGTCAGAGTGCACAAACACTTTACAACAAACAATTTCACACACAGACATGGGTGGAACAGAGGGTTAAATATGTGACAAGTAATGAGGGAATGTAAACCAGGTGTGTGGGAAAACAAGACAAAACAAATGGAAAATGAAAGGTGGATCGGCGATGGCAAGAAGACTGGTGACGTCGACCGCCGAACGCTGCACGAACAAGGAGAGGAACCGACTTCGGCGGAAGTCGTGAAAAATATAGTCAAGACGTTGACGAGGTTAGAAATAATAATTGTGTCCTTCAAACTTTGCTTTTGTCAAAGAATCCTCCATTTGCAGCCTTGCAGACCTTTGGCATTCTAGTTGTCAGTTTGTTGAGGTAATCGGAAGAGATTTCACCCCATTCTTCCTGAAGCACCTCCCACAAGTTGGATTGGCTTGATGGGCACTTCTGACGTACCATACAGTCAAGCTGCTCTCACAACAGCTCAAAGGGTTGAGATCCGTTGACTGCTGGCCACACCATTATAGTCAGAATACCAGCTGACTGCTTATTCCCTAAATTGTTCTTGCATAGTTTGGAGCTGTGCTTTAGGTCATTGTCCTGTTGTAGGAGGAAATTGGTTCCAATTAAGCTCCGTCCACAAGGTATCGCATGGCAAAATGGAGTGATAGCCTTCCTTCTTCAAGACCCCTTTTACCCTGTACAAATCTCCCACTTTACCACCACCAAAGCACTCCTTCAGCATCTTTTTTATTTTTTTCTGCATCTCGCAAATGTTATTTTTTGTGATCCAAACACCTCAAACTTAGATTCGTCCAGTCTTCCTCTGTCCAGTGTCTGTTTTCTTTTGCCCATCTTAATTTTTTATTGGCTATGGCTTTTTCTTTGCAACTCTGTCTTGATGGGCAGCATCCCATCATCGCCTCTTCACGGTTGATGTCGAGACTGGTGTATTGCGGGTACTATTTAATGAAGCATCGGTCTCTCAAATTAGACACACTAATGTACTTGTCCTCTTGCACAGTTGTGCACCGGGGCCTCCCACTCCTCTTTCTATACTGGTTAGAGCCAGTTTGCGCTGTTCTTTGAAGGGAGTAGTATACAGCGCTGTACGAGATCTTCAGTTTCTTGTCAATTTCTCGTATGGAATAACAAGAATAGACTGACGAGTTTCAGAAGAATGTTATTTGTTTCTAGCCGTTTTGAGCCTGTAAGCGAACCAACAAATGCTGATGCTCCAGATACTCAACTTGTCTAAAGAAGGACAGTTTTATTGCTTCTTTAATCAGAACAGGTGTCAGCTGTGCTAACAATTGCAAAACGGTTTTCTAATGATCAATTATCCTTTTAAAGGAATAAACTTGGGTTAGCTAACACAACTTGCCATTGGAACACAGGCGTGATGGTTGCTGATAATGGGCCTCTATACGACTATTCCATTAAAAATCAGACTTTTCCAGCTACAATAGTCCTTTACAATATTAACAATGTCTACACTGTATTTCCCATCAATTTTATGTTATTTTAATGTACAAAAAATTAGCTTTTATTTCAAAAACAACAACATTTCTAAGTGACCCCAAACTTTTGAACGGAAGGGTATGTATATTTATTAATGTACCATCTATCTCGGAGTATGCATTGTTAATCTTTCTTCAAGTGCTTGAGTCATTTTTGAGATGTTTGGCCTTTATGATTGGCATTTAGCACTCTCCACCCATGAGGTCTCCCCTATCTCACTTGAACTCTGTGTGTGTGTGTGTGTGTGTGTGTGTGTGTGTGTGTGTGTGTGTGTGTGTGTGTGTGTGTGTGTGTGTCCTATCGATCAACATGCCACATAGCAGCTGTTTCCTGTCTGCCCCTTTCTGACTCTCTTCTGTAGATCTACCAGTGCCCTGCCTTTGCCTGTCCCGAGGAACGCAGTAAACACATATCAACTTTGCGAATGCTTCCTCTCTCTGCGCCCATTAAACCCAGGGCTGCCAAGAGATAATTATATTAACAAGGACATCTTTAATAATATGAGATTGAATTGGATTTTTGATGAAGGACGAAACAGTGCTGACATTTTGGATCTCGTGATTAGGCCCTCGGTTTAGGTGATAACAGTCTCACAGGAAATGGTAGAGTAGCTGACAAAAGCCGGGGAAAAGAACATGGCACAGAAATCATCTGTAGTGGTACCAGCTTTATTATGTCATGTTACAAAACCAAAACATCAATAATTTTATTGACACATTTAAAAAACAAAAATCGGCCATTGAGACACAAACCGTACTAGCTGCAAGCAACAAGGCAAAAAAGGACATACTTTGACTTTGTTTTCGAGCTGCCTTTCTTGAAATTATCATAGCCTGCATAAATAGGTACAAGGCCTGGAATATTTCACATTGGGTTTCCGTCAAGGCAACCACGTGTACATTCTAAATGTGCAGAACGTACTAGTCACCCGAACCCAAATGACACCAGACAGGTTGAACGAGGGGAATCAAATGATCACGTCCGGGACGATGGCAGCTCTTGGCGACGCGTGCCACATTGACAGACACCACATTGCAGTTGGTGATAAACACGTTTCTTTCCCTCTCCGATGAGTGACTGAATTCAAATTTGTTTACTATGATAACATAATCCTGTGGTTGAAATTTCACCCTCAAAACAACAGTTTGATGATTTTCTATCTATGTAGTTTCCACATCACAATATGTTGACAAATTACATTGAAAGAAGTTTGTGCCCAGTGTGTTATGTCCCAAATGGCACCCTATACCCTACCGTATATATATAAATAAAAGTGCAGTATGTCGAGAATAGGGTGCTATTTGGGATGCAGGCAAAGAGAGATATGTTCAGCAGATTGATGCATGCTGCTCTCTCTAAAATATTACGGGTTCCTTTTGAAATGTGAAATGACTTTGAACAGCAACTGTATCAATAACACATTTTCTTAAAACGGACAAGGTGAATCATCTTATCTGATAAAGGAAGCACAAAGACACACATTTGTTAAGCACTTCTGAATTGTGTATCTGCTGCAGGGCTAGTGGTGGGTTGCCATGGCTTCAGCCAATGATTACATACAGTGCCTTCAGAAAGTATTCACACCCCCTTTTTTGTGATTAAATTGAGATTTTGTGTCACTGATCTACACACGATACCCCATAAAGTTAAGTGAAATTTTGTTTGTAGAACATTTTGTAGATTAATAAAAAAACATGTAAAGCTGTAATGTCTTGGGTCAATAAGTATTCAACTCCTCTGTTATGGCAAGCCTAAGCTCAGGAGTAAAAATGTGCATAATAAATCACAAAAATTACATGTGTTCAATAGTGGTTAACATGATTTTTGAATGACTACCCCATCTCTGCACCCCACACAATCAATTATCTGTAAGGTCCCTGAATCGAGTACTGCATTTCAAACACAGATTCAACCACAAAGACCAGGGAGGTTTTTTAGTGCCTTGCAAAGAAGGGCACTAGTTGGTCAATGTGTATAAAAAGCTGAATATCCCTTTGAGCATGGTGAAGTTATTAATTAGGCTTTGAATGGTGTACCAATACACCCAGTCCCTACAAAGCATCCTTCCTAACTCAGTTGCCGGAGAGGAAAAAAACTGCTCAGGGATTTCACCATGAGGCCGATGGGTATTTTAAAAACAATTACAGAGTTTAATGGTTGTGATATGAGAAAAATGTGGCTGGATCAACAACATTGTAGTTACTCCACAATACTAACCTAAATTACAGAGTGGAAAGAATTAAGCCTGTACAGAATACAAATATTCCAAAACATGTGTCATGTTTGCAACAAGGCACTTAAGTAACAATGCAAAAATAAATTTACTTTTTATCCTGAATACAGGGCATTATGTTTGGGGCAAATCCAACACATCACTGAGTACCATGTTATGGGTATGCTTGTCAACGGAGAAAGGACTAGGGAGTTTTTTAGGATACAAATAAACGGAATACAGCTCAGCACAAGCTAAATTCTAGAGGAAAACCTGATTCAGTCTTATACACTGGGAGACTAATTCACCTTTCAGCAGGACAATAACCTAAAACACAAGACCAAGACAACATTGAATGTTCCTGAGTGGCCTAGTTACAGTTTTGACATAAATCAGCTTGAAAATCTATGGCAAGACTTGAAAATGTCTTTCTAGCAATGATCAACGAACTATTTGACACAGCTTGAATTAAAAAGATATAATAATAATGGGCAAATATTGTACAATCCAGGTGTGCAAAGTATTTTGTGTAGATCGTTGACCAAAAAGGACAATTGAAAACAAATAATTCTCACTTTGTAACAACAAAATGTAGAAAAAGTTAAGGGGTGTGAGTACTTTCTGAAGGCACTCTGGAAGAGGAGGTTTGTGCCTCTGGTCTCCCATTCCCCTTTGCAGGAGCTTGAGAATATAAATCCATTCAACATTCTCCCACCACGAGGCAGGGGACCTTAGGCCGCCTTACCATAACAGACCTTGGCTAAAACAGAAATTGAGCTTTTCTTATTGGAAAAGTTCAGCTAGTTCTTCAGTTTCGGTCCATTTATCTTTTGTTCTGTGCCTAATGAACACGACCCAGGACATGCAAATGACATGACTAATCGGCTTTATTAATCAATCCAGAGAATAAACCAAATTAATTACATTTGTAATCAAAATCGTATGCCTGTTCCCAGGGAGCTAGCTGCAATGTAATTAACTCCATATAATTATGATGTCATTATTATGTTTATTTCGTTAGTATTCGTGACTAGTGATCCAATTCAAGGCTCTGCATGTTGTTAATCTAATGTTGTCTCCCAAAGGCCACATGAGCATCTGATTTGCTTGTGCAAGTTCTATTGGTGGAGCTCGTCAGATCCCTCAGTTTGTTTTGATTATGGAAGAGTAATAACTTTTTAAAGGGGTGGTTAAGAGTCTAACTTTGTTAAAACACACATCTGGATGCCATCCCTGACGTGGGCCTATGACAGGAGGTGGGGTTCCAGAAAGGGTTGGGCGGATAAAGGCTGACGGATGGATGAGTCAGGCGCTTATTTACAGAAGTGTTAACACACGCATACACACAAATGCACAAACGTACACACACGCACTGGCGCACACACACGCGCTGGCACATTAATACACGTCTGTCAGTCTCAATCAGGATCTTCCGCAGTACTGATTAACGCGAATACATGAACAATAGGTATAATAGGTACATGGTAGGATTCCCTGTTAACATCATGTATTTTTGGTGCCATCTCTTTGACACTGACACACACACGTGCACACGGGAACGACAGATTTAGAACTGCACACTGAACATCATAAGCTCCTTGTCAGCTTCGAGTGCATTAATACATCAATGAGATCTGAACACACATCATAATAAATACTCAGGCTGTCATTTCATCACAAAGAAACCTCAAGAATACAGAGGGCACCTCATTTATCTTCTTACGATTCCAGCATAACATCACCACATACATTTTGCATGCAACCCAACTTCAAATAACCAACCAAGTTCATAGTGCCACTCAACCATGTGACAAAAGAAGGTGTCAAAAATAAATGTCATTCTCGAGCTCTTGCCCTTTGGCTTTTCGAGGTGAGCACCCAGTGGGAGGAAAGGTGAACAGATCATAGATGCAGGGAGCAGGGATAGTGTGTGTGAATCCAGCTTGCATCACATGGATGAAGTCTCTGAATGTTCTATTCATGATACGCAATTCCCCAAACCACAAGGATGTCATATGATAGTGGAAGGAACATCTCAATACAAAGAAACTTCCCTGGCAGTCCCGGGGTATGCTAAAAGGGCATGGCGCCAACAACGCAAGCCTCTGGAACATGATCAACTCATATAAAATACAGTCCTTATTTGATTTAGTCCCTTCAGTGTTGTGAATCCTATGTTGCTGTCCTTGTAGTGGTCTCTGGTTTGGGAGTCCATGCTGTAAGAACATATAACGTGTAGTGCTTTTAAGAACATGACCCGTAATGCAACCCCACTCTCCTTGGAGTTCGAGTCCAACTGTCTGTCTGCTGCTGGCCTCCGGAGTCTTCCAATTTGAGCCTCTCAGAGCTTGTTCTAAAACAAGAACGCTGCAGCCTACATTTGCAGGAATGTGTAGGTTGCTGCTCCGCTTGTCCAGCTGTTGTATCTCAACACCTCAACACCTCTCCCCCCGCCATAGAACCAGACCACTGGGCAGGCCGGGACATGTGGGCAGCAGCTCTATTCTGAGTGGCTACTCCCTTCAGAGGCTATTACAAGGCCCCAATCAGGTCCAATACATCAGCGGGTCAAACCATCTGCGTGGACATGGGGGGGTGGGTGAACTCAGAGGAAGCACTGGGATGGCACAGCTCCAGCTGGGCGGGCGTGTCCTTCCCCAGGGAAGACTTGAAGAAGGACTACCTGGAGCGCAGGAGGGGCACCTTGCACAACGCTCCCCAGAAGAAGCGGAGCACTGACGGGCTGAGAAAGATGAACACCCAGGGGTCCACGATGGAGTTGGTGGAGAGAAAGAGGAGGGCGATGAGGTCCGTCTTGTGGCTCTCTTTCCGCTGGCCCACGGAGTTTATGTACACACGGATCTAAGAGACAAGAGAGGAAGAAAAGACACTAAATAGCAAGTCCTAATGTCTTACCGCGGGATGTCTAAGTGCGGTATCCGTGCCTGAGGCTTGCTAAACGGGTAACACCAACACCTGCAGCACATACAGTTTTCCTCCACCCCTCCCCAGCGTGGGTACGAATCCCAGCCCCACTACTATTCTTCATTCTCCCTCTCTGTTGTTCCCCACTCATTTCATCCTATCCCTCTCTGAATAAAATGAAAATACCCCCAAAATAAAGTGTCACTGCTGTCAACATCAATTTTTTTATTTTATTTAACCTTCATTTAACCAGGTAGGCAAGTTCAGAACAAGTTCTCATTTACAATTGCGACCTGGCCAAGATAAAGCAAAGCAGTTCGACACATACAACGACACAGAGTTACACATGGAGTAAAACAAACATACAGTCAATGATACAGTAGAAACAAGTCTATATACAATGTGAGCAAATGAGTGAGATAAGGGAGGTAAAGGCAAAAAAAGGCCATGGTGGCAAAGTAAATACAATATAGCAAGTAAAACACTGCAATGGTAGATTTGCAGTGGAAGAATGTGCAAAGTAGAAATAAAAATAATGGGGTGCAAAGGAGCAAAACAAATAAATAAATAAAATAAATACTGTAGGGAAAGAGGTAGTTGTTTGGGCTAAATTATAGGTGGGCTATGTACAGGTGCAGTAATCTGTGAGCTGCTCTGACAGCTGGTGCTTAAAGCTAGTGAGGGAGGTAAGTGTTTCCAGTTTCAGAGATTTTTGTAGTTCGTTCCAGTCATTGGCAGCAGAGAACTGGAAGGAGAGGCGGCCAAAGAAAGAATTGGTTTTGGGGGTGACCAGAGAGATGTATCTGCTGGAGCGCGTGCTATACGTGGGTGATGCTATGGTGACCCGTGAGCTGAGATAAGGGGGGAATTTACCTAGCAGGGTCTTGTAGATGCCATGGAGCCAGTGGGTTTGGCGACGAGTATGAAGCGAGGTACAGCCAACGAGAGCATACAGGTCGCAATGGTGGGTAGTATATGGGGCTTTGGTGACAAAACAGATGGCACTGTGATAGACTGCATCCAATTTGTTGAGTAGGGTATTGGAAGCTATTTTGTAAATGACATCGCCGAAGTCGAGGATTGGTAGGATGGTCAGTTTTACAAGTGTATGCATGGGTGAAGGATAAAGGATGCTTTGTTGCGAAATAGGAAGCCAATTCTAGATTTAACTTTGGATTGGAGATGTTTGATGTGGGTCTGGAAGGAGAGTTTACAGTCTAACCAGACACCTAGGTATTTGTAGTTGTCCACTTATTCTAAGTCAGAGCCGTCCAGAGTAGTGATGTTGGACAGGCGGGCAGGTGCAGGCAGCGATCGGTTGAAGAGCATGCATTTAGTTTTACTTGTATTTAAGAGCAATTGGAGGCCACTGAAGGAGAGTTGTATGGCATTGATGCTTGCCTGGAGGGTTGTTAACACAGTGTCCAAAGAAGGGCCAGCAGTATACAGAATGGTGTTATCTGCGTAGAGGTGGATCAGAGACTCACCAGCAGCAAGAGCGACATCATTGATGTATACAGAGAAGAGAGTCTTTCCAAGAATTGAACCCTGTGGCACCCCCATAGAGACTGCCAGAGGTCCGGACAGCAGGCCCTCCGATTTGACACACTGAACTCTATCAGAGAAGTAGTTGGTGAACCAGGAGAGGCAATCATTTGAGAAACCAAACCAAACAATAACTGGCAAGGCTTAAAAGAGCATATTTTTTAAGCTCTCGCAAACATCCTGTTTATCTCATTGTCCCAAAAGTAAAGCAGACCAGAATGTACTCCTTGCTGGTACCTAACCAGCCAAACCACATTCCTTGTATCCTCTATGTTTGTTTTGAAACCCTCAAACACAGGATCGGCAATGGGTGAAGTTGGCAAGGGCCAACTTCATTTTAGGAGATCAGCTTCAATGTCAGATTTAGTGAAACAAAAGCTTCAGAAGAGGAAGCTAATTATGGAGTAACGCTCTCAAATAAACAAAAAAGGAAGGTTGTATAAAGTAATACATAAATAAATATATAAACACATTTTGGCAGGACCTCAGAGGATAGATAGCAGCATGGGAACCTTGGTTGTGTCCTCTCGAACACCACCCTTCATTTGCTCATAAAAAGTGATCCACTACAACACACTACTGGGCCCATGGCGTTGCAAGGGTCACAGCAATGATTGACTGTGAGTGAGAAAACGTACCAACACGACCACGTACTGACGGTATGTAACCCTATACTCAAGAGTACTGTATTTAGATGATTTAAGACGGCCTTAAACTTGAAAAATGGTTTATTTTCCTAAAATAGCCTCACATTTGTATATATTAATTGGACCAAAGAAGATGGAAATATGCAATCCTACCTATGGAGAACATTCAAATAATATAATAATATGGATCTTTACTGTAACTGTGCCCTAAATTAAAATGCCAATATGTAACTTTTTGGGAGACTCGACCGAATTCACATAGTAATGTAAGTTATAGATTCGTCATTCTACTTGAAAGCAGAGTATAAGAATAATGATGATCCATGCTTCTTTGAAAACATACTGTAAATACTGAATAACAATATAAATGCAACATGCAAGCATTTCTGTGATTTTACTAAGTTTCCATTCATATAAGGAAATCAGTGAATTTAAGTAAAATCATTAGGCCCTAATCTATGGATTTCATAGGACCATCCATTTGGAAGCCAGGTCCACACACTGGGGAGCAAGGCCCAGCCAATCAGAATGTATTTTTCCCCGCAAAAGGGCTTTATTACAGACAGAAAGAATAAGTTTCATCAGCTGTCTGGGTGGCTGGTCTCAGATGAACCCGTAGGTGAAGAAGCTAGATGTGAGGGCCCTCGGAGTGTGGTGTCAGGAAAATAACTTCACACTCAACGTCAACTAAACAAAGGAGATGATCGTGGACTTCAGGAAACAGCAGAGGGAGCACCCCCCTATCCACATCGATGGGACAGTAGTGGAGAGGGTAGTAAGTTAAGTTCCTTGACGTACACATCACGGTCAAACTGAATTGGTCCACCAACACAGACAGCGTGGTGAAGAAGGCGCAACAGCGCCTCTTCAACCTCAGGAGGCTGAAGAGATTTGCCTTGGCACCTAAAACATTCACAAACTTTTACAGATGCACAATTGAGAGCATCCTGTCAGGCTGTATCACCGCCTGGTATGGCAACTGCACTGCCCGCAACCGCAGGGCTCTCCACAACGCATCACCGGGGGCAAATTACCTGCCATCCAGTACACCTACAGCACCCGATGTCACATGAGGGCCAAAAAGATCATCAAGGACAACAACCACCCGAGCCACTGCCTGTTCACCCCACTATCATCCAGAAGGCGAGGTCAGTACAGGTGCATCAAAGCTGGGACCGAGAGACTGAAAAACAGCTTCTATTTCAAGGCCATCCGACTGTTAAATAGCCATCACTAGGTGGCTTCCACCCGGTTACGTAACCCTGCACCTGAGCAGCTGCTGCCCTATATACATAAACTTGAAATAACTGGCCACTTTAATAATGGGACACTAGTCACTTTAATAATGTTTACATATTTTTGCTTTACTCATCTCATATGTATGTACTGTATTCTACTGTATTTTAGTCTATGCCACTCCGACATTGCTCATCCTAATATTTATATATTCCTTAATTCCATTATTTTACTTTTAAGTTTGTGTGTATTGCTGTGATTTGTTATATATTACTGTACTGTTGGAGCTACAAAGACAAGCATTCTGCTAAACACGCAATAACATCTGCTAAACATGTGTATGTGACCAATAACATTTCTTTGATCTGCTGCTGTGGTTGTGTGCATCCCTAACTTGGGGAAAGTAAGCAGTTAGATATCTGGATGCAGAACCATAAATGTGAGGGACCGGCTCGGTCTTATGTAGGAAAATTTGAATTTGTGTTTTTTTTTTACATTGGATAAAAGTAGAGACTCAGAGCTACAAAATGGTATATCATACACTGCATTTGAGGAACAATGGTAAAGTAATTCTGCTTTGAAAGTTGACAAACTTGTAAATACCAACTTTTGAGAGAATAGTCTTTGAATGTTTGGTACCTACTGTAGAACTCTCCTTTATCTACACCCATTCAGCATTGTTCACGCCCTCTTAAGCCAGCCCCACCCATCTTTTTAAGGATTCACATGAGGTACTAAACAGTGAGTGGTGTAGTAAAGATTAAGACCAAATGTGGTAAAAGTAGTAGCCTACAATAAGGAAAAATTCCATGTAAACAGGAAGTGTCCAGATAAAAAATATTTTATAAATATTAGATGACACTTACCCAGACACACTTGTCTAAACTGATGGGTCGACAGCTTTTACCCCCAAGCCATCAGACTCCTGAACAGGTAATCAAATGGCTACCCAGACTATTTGCACTGTGTGCCCCCCCAACCCTTTTTTACGCTGCTGCTACTCTCAGTTGATCATATATGCATTGTCACTTGAACTCTAATAATAATAATAATATACATTCATGTACATACTACCTCAATTGCCCGGACCAACCAGTGCTCCCGCTCATTGGCTAACCGGGCCATCTGAATTGTGTCCCGCCACCCACCACCCGCCAACCCCTCTTTTACGCTACTGCTACTCTCTGTTCATCATATATGCATAGTCACTTTAACCATATCTACAGTTGTGGCCAAAAGTTTTGAGAATGACACAAATATACATTTTCACAAAGTTTGCTGCTTCAGGGTCTTTAGATATTTTTGTCAGATGTTACTATGGAATACTGAAGTATAATTACAAGCATTTCATAAGTGTCAAAGGCTTTTATTGACAATTACATGAAGTTTATGCGAAGAGACAATATTTGCAGTGTTGAACCTTCTTTTTCAAGACCTCTGCAATCCACCCTGGCATGCTGTCAATTAACTTCTGGGCCACATCCGGACTGATGGCAGCCCATTCTTGCATAATCAATGCTTGGAGTTTGTCAGAATTTGTTGGTTTTTGTTTGTCCACCCGCCTCTTGAGGATTGACCACAAATTCTCAATGGGATAAAGGTCTGGGGAGTTTCCTGGCCATGGACCCAAAATATTGAAGTTTTGTTCCCCAAGCCACTTAGTTATTACTTTTGACTTATGGCAAGGTGCTCCATCATACTGGAAAAGGCATTCTTCATCACCAAACTGTTTCTGGATGTTTGGGAGAAGTTGCTCTTGGAGAATGTGTTAGTATCATTCTTTATTCATGGCTGTGTTCTTAGGCAACATTGTGAGTGAGCCCACTTCCTTGGCTGAGAAGCAACCCCACACATGAATGGTCTCAGGAGGCCTTTAGCTTTACAGGACTGATGGTAGCGCTCACCTTGTCTTCTTCAGACAAGCTTTTTCCCGGACGCCCGAAACAATCAGAAAGGGGATTCATCAGAGAAAATGACTTTACCCCAGTCCTCAGCAGTCCAAACCCTGTACCTTTTGCAGAATATCAGTCTGTTCCTGATGTTTCTCCTGGAGAGAAGTGGCTTCTTTGCTGCCCTTCTTGACACCAGGCCATACTCCAAAAGTCTTCGCCTCACTGTGCGTGCAGATGCACTCACACCTGCCTGCTGCCATTCCTGAGCAAGCTCTGTACTGGTGGTGCCCCGATCCCACAGCTGAATCAACTTTAGGAGACGGTCCTGGTGCTTGCTGGACTTTCTTGGGAGCCCTGAAGCCTTCTTCACAAGAATTGAACCGCTCTCCTTGAAGTTCTTGATGATCCGATAAATGGTTGATTTAGGTGCAATCTTACTGACAGCAACATCCTTGCCTGTGAAGCCCTTTTTGTGCAAAGCAATGATGACGGCACGTGTTTCCTTGCAGGTAACCATGGTTGACAGAGAAATAACAATGATTCCAAGCACCACCCTCCTTTTGAAGCTTCCAGTCTGTTATTGAAACTCAATCAGCATGACAGAGTGATCTCCAGCCTTGTCCTCATCAACACTCACACCTGTGTTAACGAGAGAATCACTGACATGATGTCAGCTGGTCCTTTTGTGGCAGGGCTGAAATGCAGTGGAAATATTTTTGGGGGGGATTCAGTTAATTTGCATGGCAAAGAGGGACTTTGCAATTAATTGCAATTCATCTGATCACTCTTCATAACATTCTGGAGTATATGCAAATTGCCATCATACAAACGGAGGCAGCAGACTTTGTGAAAATTAATATTTGTGTCACTTTTGGCCATGACTGTACATTTATTTTCTATTTTTTTATTTTACCTTTATTTATACAGTTTTTTTCTCATTGAGATAATATCTCTTTTCCAAGAGAGACCTGGTCCAATAGCAGCAGAGGGAACAGTGTTTCAGACAAAACAACTTACATACACTAACACAACATTAAACAAAACTATAAACACACATACAGTACCACAAATATTTTACATTAAAAACACAAACATCTAGAATAAAAACAGCTGGCCTCAAAAGAATTACACTCTTCTATGACATATACATAGATCAAGTGTTTAAACTCCACCAACAAAACTAGATCAACACATTTTAAAATGTTCAGGAGAGAATTCTGGGACCAAGGTGCTAAGTAACTAAAACTATTTCTACCATGACCTGTTCTAATTTTTGGTACTGTTAGAAGCAAATCAGAATGGGACCAAATTGATATTTATTTACTGACCTGACTAAAAAAGAACAGAGATAAACTGGCATTTTACCCAATATGGCCTTATAAATCAGTGTATACCAGTGTTTAAGCCTACGTAAGGTCAATGACGACCAGTCAACAGCGCTGTAGAGATCACAATGATGTGTTAGGCGTTTCTGATTTGAAATTAACCTGAGGGCTGCATGATACACTGAATCAAGTGCTCTCAGGGTAGTGGCTGAGGCCTGCATATATATAACATCACTAAAATAAAAAAACGACAGTAATGTACATCGTGCCAGCTCCTTCCTCAAAAGACAAACAAGCCTTATGCTGGTAATAAAATATTGTTTTCAGCTGGAGCTTCATTATCAACTGCACAGTGAAGGTCAGCTTATCATCAACCCACAAACCCAAATATTTGTACACTTTAACTTGCTCTATAGTATGTCCAGCCAATGTAGCAATGACATGATTTGTAACATGCCTGGCATTTGAAAATACCATGCATTTTGTTTTACCCAAATTTAGAATCAGCTTTAAATCATACAGATTCTGTTGAATGATGTAAAATGCTCTTTGCGCATTTTCAAAAGCTAAAGATAAACTACGACCACTTGAATAAAGAACCGTATCACCTGCATAAAAATTAGCATCCGCTGTTTCAATAAGAACCCCAATGTTGTTGATATACAAAATGAACAACAGTGGGCCCAAAATAGAACCTTGCGGAACACCTGAGCACACCTCTATGGACTCAGATTTACAACCATCCGCCATTACACATTGTGTACGATTTGATAGGTAATTTATAAACCACAACATTTTAACCTTTGCACTAACACAGCATAGTCCACGGTTTCAAAAGCCTTTGACAAATCAATAAAAACAGACACACAATGTAACTTCTTATCAAGAGCACAGTGGATGTCATTTAAAACCTCCAATGTTGCTGAAAAAGTGCTGTGTCCAGACCTAAAACCTGATTGCAATTCCATTTAAGATGTTGTTTTCTTGGAAGTAGGTCTTGTGTACATACTACCTCAATCAGCCCGACTAACCTGTGTCTGTATGTAGCCTCGCTACTTTTATAGCCTAGCTACTGTATATAGCCTTGCTACTGATATTTTTCACTGTCTTTTTAATGTTTTTTTTCTATACTTACCTATTGTTCACCTAATACCTTTTTTGCACTATTGGTTAGAGCCTGTAAGTAAGCATTTCACTTTAAGGTCTACACCTGTTGTATTCGGCGCACGTGACAAATAAACTGATTTGATTTGAAAGAAATGCTATAACCCCCAGCCACATATTGCCAAGTGGATGGGTCTCTACAACAGTACAGCCAAATTCTCCCCTTCAGAAGCTTAGATAAGCCCCCAAACCAGGATGTACCAGTGTAGTAAACATGGCATTGAATGAGGGCAGTGGCTAGAACTCTCATGGAGTCCTTATCAAGCAGCTTGGACTTTCTAGCCAATAACTTAGTCCTGGCTTTAACTATCCATAGCACTTTAGTGGCCATGCTCACACCTCCCAAGCTTCCATCAAGATCTTGCTACCATGGAAATGAAAATAATCACCCTGATTAACTCTTTAGTAATTTCCCAGTGTACCTATTTGCTTATGGTCTTGCCTACACCTAGTGACTTGTTTTTTAAATTATATGAGCAAGCAAAAAATATTCCATTTGATTTGGAACGGCATTTCAGACAAAATTAAACGGGCCTATTTATATAACAAATATGAATTCAGAGGGCAGAAATGATTAAATATTAAAGCAGTAGACCTCTCACTAGTCTTCAGTCATACAAAAGTTATACTTAAACCCAAACTGGTTATCTAGCAGATGAGTAAAAATGTCTCACCCCATATTCAAGAATGGCCCTTTTCCCTTTAATCAGATTACAATCTCTCACTTTCGGTTATTTGAAAATTAAAATCCAAAATATCGCTATTAAAACATGCCATAAAAGTTGGTTGCAATTTCAGTTTAATCCACCAGAAAAGACAGAACAAATATTACAAGAAATGTTATGGTTAAACTCAAATATACTAATTGATTCAAAAAACAATGTCATAATAAATAAATAAAATTATAATCTTTGTAAATGTTATCATAAAAAGGACTGGTGGAGTAGTCACACATGCAGCTCACAAAAATATATGGAAATGTCTGCTCTACTCAAAATTACAACCAACTAATTGCAGCATTGCCGCCAAAATGGAAGAGCCAAGTGGAAGAGGGAGAAAATAAGGAACTTGTCTGTTGGCCTTACTTTAAGACCAAAATTAGTTCAAGAAAATTGTGATAATTTAAAAAAAAAGTATACCAGTTTAATTTAAGGACAAAAATATTAACAGCGACACCACAGAGCTACACCACAGAGATAGTTCAAACCCCCGAGCTGACAAGGTACAAATCTGTCGTTCTGCCCCTGAACAGGCAGTTAACCCACTGTTCCTATAAAAAATAAAATAAAAATATGATGTACTAATTCCATGGCCCACGGTTTATCAACCGATACACAAAACAATGCTGGATTCAAAACTTAAGAGTTTTTCAATTTAAATTATTTACAAAATTATTGCAACCAATAGAATATTATATATATGGGGGATACAACCATCCCAGCTCTGCAGATTTTGCTGCGAAGTGACAGAATCATTAGATCATTTGTTTTGGTACTGTCCATATGTAGCTTGTTTTTGGTCGTAGGTTCAGGAATGGCTGAAGAATTGCAACATTTACCTGGAGCTAAATAGCACTGCTGGCTGATTTAAAAAGTCATAGTCAATCAATCAATAATATGATAATATTCTCAGCAAAATTATTCTTTAATGTACAATATGTAGAATCTATGAGAATAGAAAGGTTTAATACTTTTGTGAAGCATCACAGCACAGTTGACAAATATATGGCAAAAAGAAATCAAAACTGGACGGTCTTCAGAGATATATGAAAGGGGTTGAGGGTAGCTGAAGGATGGGACTAAAAACAAACAAAAAGGTAACTATTGTAAAATATTCTGTGTCTGGAAAATGTATATATAAGCTGGAAGTAGAAGCCTAAGTGTTGTTGTCCATTATTTTACTCCAAATAGCAGAGGTGTGGTAGGGTTAGGGGAAAATAATAAAGGAAAATGTATTTAAAAATATATTTTATATATTTACAAAATAAATATATGGGGGATTGGAAATGATGCAAACAATTACATTAATGGAAGCCACAATCTACAAAATAATAATAACGAATAAAAATGTAAAGTATAACAAGCGGTAGATATGTTTTATGTGCAAGATTTCTATTTCTAAGTTTTGTTTTTGTGTATTTTACTGTCGGTTTTGTACACCAGCTTCAAACAGCTTGTCACGACTTCCGCCAAAGTTGGTGCCTCTCCTTATTCGGGCGGCGTTCGGCGGTCGACGTCACCGGCTTTCTAGCCTCCACCGATCAACATTTCTTTTTCCATTTGTTTTGTCTTGATTGTACACACCTGGTTCCCATTACATTTGAATTATTTCCCTATTTAACCCTCTGGAGCCATCATGGTTTTGTGCGTGTTTATTGTTGTCAGTTGCCTCGTTTATGTGATTCTGGATTTTTGTTCTCCTTGTTGGAAGATTATTTTTGAGTAAAGTTACTATTATTACTCATCTCTGTGTCCTGCGCCTGACTCCGCCTTACCCACATCACCTAGACTCTGACACAGCTGAAATAATAATATTTTTGGTTATGGAAAATACACTAGATGGTACAAAGATTCTCGACACTATACTCGCTTATTTTGCCACATAAACTGAAATTAGGCAAACTATTAGAGTTTTAGCAACCAGGAAATGGTGGAGCAATTTCTGCATAGTGCAACTTTAAAACATACAGAGTTTATTGATAAGTTAATCAAACAAGAGTGAGGGTAGGCTGAGGCCAGAGCAACAATGACACTATCTAAATATCTATTCCACATGCTAAATGGCACAGAGCCGAAGATGTATTTGCAGGAGCGAAACAAGATTTGGTCTGGTACAAATTTCCAACAGTCTGTCTGTCGCTAGATACCTTAGAACAGATGCTATTTTCTGAAATAAAGTAAAATAAAGTACAAATGCAATCAATATCCCTATCAAGTAATTCCACAATAATGATTGGAAAATGTGACCATCTCACAGGTTATTACTCTCAGTATTAGTGAGACACATTCCTCGACCGGGCACACACACACACACACACAAACACACACAGTCCCTGCTCTATATGTGGCTAAGCTATGTGCACTATTTGGCTTTCCCAGTGTGACACACAAAGTGCTGACCCCAGTAAAAGTGGGCCAATTTCCTGAAACAACCATAATTACTCCAATATCCTGTGGGTGGAACTAGCAGTGTGAACAACCTCGAGGAGAGTAAAAAACACACCGCAGCCAGGCCTTACTTCTGTGTCTGCACGGTGCACAGGACCTTAGGTACTCACAAAGTGCAATGGGGCCAAGCTCATCCATATGAGTTATTGACACTACTAAGTGTGAGAGGGTTGATTAGTGCTCTCAATACATTCATATTCCAGTAAGCATTAGGCAAATATAGTAATGGCTTTATAAGTACCTCCAGATGTTGATTCTCTACTATTCTTTCCTTGTGTCCTTTCTCTATGGCTCCTCAGAACGTATTGGAGAAGACATGGTTCCTCCTTTCTGACTTTCTCCTCCAATGCATTTTTGAGAAGGAAGCGATGAGATAGGACTTGAGGAATCGAGCAAAAGACAACTGAAGAAATAGCCTACATGTCATTTTGGTATTCCCTCCAACCAAGGTGCAATTTTGTTTCCCAAGAGTCAGGGGGTCAGGGAACAGCACCTTATCCCCAGGGCTTAATCTACTAAACACAAATACTTCAGAGAGCTACTTCAAATTCTCCACTAATTATGCTCTGTCTGAACCCTACATACCCTGGAACTTGAGAAAACGCTGGCGGGATTGTTTCATGCGGTTTCTTGTTGTTTAGTTAGTGAGCACTCTGGGTGGATGTTGATGAGACAAGCAGATAGCTGTATTCTCAGTAGGTGTCCAATCGCAACAGTGAAACTAAGTTTAATTATTCATCATATCATCTGTGACTGAGGGCACAGAGGCAGGATGCGGTTTCATTAACAGCAGACCGACCTAGAGTATAGGCTTGAATCCCACAGGGGGGTCTGACTGTGTCTGCATTGCCTTAGATAGAGTCTAGTGCACTATACTGCCTATAAGACTACCTCTGAGAGATAAGAACGATTTACCAAGACGTGGGAAATACGCTTAAAACTATAGGATCCTCATTTATCACCTTTTAAGAGTCAGAGTTTTCGAACACAATGGAATGTTTGAAATTGAACAAATCATGTTATTTATGTACTTCCAAGATGGCGTAGCAGTCGGACGTGTGTTTTGTCTTGTCCCGTCCTGTCTAGTGTAAATATAGTTTCTCGTTTTTTTTTCTGTATATATTTCGTACATATTTTAATCTCACTTTCCAACTAGAGCTGAATATACTCTCCTGCAACCCGCATCACCCAATGTGGTACGGATCTGCTTTTTCTATACTTTACTTTAGAACCGGAACCCCCATCAGAAGCTAGCCAGCTAACTAGCTACTAGCTAGTACTCAGTTAGCCACTGCTAGCGGTCTTCAAAGCTAATTAGGACACCAGCGCGACATCAACCCAGAGCATATCAGACTGCTTTTTCTCTACCACATCTCCGGATTCCTACCGCAAGCTCTGAACCTTTACACCGGATCATCGCAACTAGCTAGCTGCAATCCGAGTGGCTACTCCTGGCTAACGTCTCTGTCCCAAAGCAAGCACCAGTTAGCCTTGAGCTAGCCTCGAGCTAAGCCCATCTCCCGACTAGCCGAAGAGGTCCAACAATACCTCTTTTGCCAATTGGCCTGGACCCTTTACTGCCGACACGGAGCCCCGCCGATCCATCACGACTGGTCCGCCGACATAATCGTCCGAGGTGGTTTCAACAGGCTTTTTCGTTGCGACATCGCCAAAGATCCATCTGCTGGCCAAGGCCCGCGAGCTTTCTGAATCGCTGTGTCTCCAGCTCACCTAGCGTACTAGAGCACCTGTAGCATACTCGTGGGCTACAATTACCCGGTCCCACGACCGGTCTGTCGATGTCACCGCATGAAGAGGAATAAACAGACTCACCCCATCGCGACGTCCCCCAAAGGTTAACTCTCTAGCCCTCGCTATCTCCCTGCTTGCTAATTCGGCCTGCTAAGGGCTAGCTTGTCTAGCCCGGGCCTACGAACTGTTAGCTTGTTAGCACAGGCCTGCTAACCATCTGAATCACCGCATCCCAAACACTCTGAACCCATTTACTTTCTATCTCCTTTTGATTTTTAATTTGTTTATACCTTCCGGAAACCTGCCTCACCCACTGTGATACGGAATCGCTATTACTTTTAATTTTATTTCAAGAACCTCCAGACGCTAACCAGCTAACTAGCTACAAGCTATTTAGTCATTGTTAGTTTTTTTAAACCTGGATAACACTCGCCAGCCCAGCTTCCCTGCCCATCCACCGCTGCCCCCTGGACACTGATCTCTTGGCTACATAGCTGACGCACGCTGGACTGTCCATTAATCACGGTACTCCATTCTGCTTGTTTGTTTATCTGTCGGCCCAGTTGCCTAGTCAACGCCATTTTACCTGCTGTTTGTTGTGCTAGCTGATTAGCCTCGCCTACTGTTTTTAGCTAGCTTTCCCAATTCAACACCTGTGATTACTGTATGCCTCGCTGTACGTCTCTCTCAAATGTCAATATGCCTTGTATACTGTTGTTCAGGTTAGTTATCATTGTTTTAGTTCACAATGGAGCCCCTAGATCCACTCTGCATACCCCTGTTACCTCCTTTGTCCCACCTCCCACACATGCGGTGACCTCACCCATTACAACCAGCATGTCCAGAGATACAACCTCTCTCATCATCACCCAGTGCCTGGGCTTACCTCCGCTGTACCCGCACCCCACCATACCCCTGTCTGCGCATTATGCCCTGAATATATTCTACCATGCCCAGAAACCTGCTCCTCTTATCCTCTGCCCCCAACGCTCTAGGCGACCAGTTTTGATAGCCTTTAGCCGCACCCTCATACTACTCCTTCTCTGTTCCGCGGGTGATGTGGAGGTAAACCCAGGCCCTGCATGTCCCCAGGTACCCTCATTTGTTGACTTCTGTGATCGTTTGTTTTACTCACTGCTTTTACTAAGTTTGTTTTACTCACTGCTTTAGCATACTCTGCTAACCCTGATGTCCTTGCCGTGTCTGAATCCTGGCTCAGGAAGGCCACCAAAAATTCAGAGATTTCCATACCCAACTATAACATCTTCCGTCAAGATAGAACTGCCAAAGGGGGTGGAGTCGCAGTCTACTGCAGAGATAGCCTGCAAAGTAATGTCATACTTTCCAGGTCCATACCCAAACAGTTTGAACTACTAATTTTGAAAATTACTCTCTCCAGAAACAAGTCTCTCACTGTTGCCGCCTGCTACTGACCACCCTCAGCTCCCAGCTGTGCCCTGGACACCATTTGTGAATTGATCGCCCCCCATCTAGCTTCAGAGTTTGTTCTGTTAGGTGACCTAAACTGGGATATGCTTAACACCCCGGCAGTCCTACAATCTAAGCCAGATGCCCTCAATCTAACTCAAATCATCAAGGAACCCACCAGGTACAACCCTAACTCTGTAAACAAGGGCACCCTCATAGACGTCATCCTGACCAACTGGCCCTCCAAATATACCTCCGCTGTCTTCAACCAGGATCTCAGCGATCACTGCCTCATTGCCTGTATCCGCCACGGAGCCGCAGTCAAACGACCACCCCTCATCACTGTCAAACGCTCCCTAAAACACTTCTGTGAGCAGGCCTTTCTAATCGACCTGGCCCGGGTATCCTGGAAGGACATTGACCTCATCCCGTCAGTTGAGGATGCATGGTCATTCTTTAAAAGTAACTTCCTCACCATTTTAGATAAGCATGCTCCGTTCAAAAAATGCAGAACCAAGAACAGATACAGCCCTTGGTTCACTCCAGACCTGACTGCCCTCGACCAGCACAAAAACATCCTGTGGCGGACTGCAATAGCATCGAATAGCCCCCGTGATATGCAACTGTTCAGGGAAGTCAGGAACCAATACACGCAGTCAGTCAGGAAAGCTAAGGGCAGCTTCTTCAGGCAGAAGTTTGCATCCTGTAGCTCCAACTCCAAAAAGTTCTGGGACACTGTGAAGTCCATGGAGAACAAGAGCACCTCCTCCCAGCTGCCCACTGCACTGAGGCTAGGAAACACGGTCTCCACCGATAAATCCATGATTATCGAAAACTTCAATAAGCACTTCTCAACGGCTGGCCATGCCTTCCGCCTGGCTACTCCAACCTCGGCCAACAGCTCCGCCCCCCCCCCCGTAGCTCCTCACCCAAGCCTCTCCAGGTTCTCCTTTACCCAAATCCAGATAGCAGATGTTCTGAAAGAGCTGCAAAACCTGGACCCGTATCAGCTGGGCTTGACAATCTGGACCCGCTATTTCTGAAACTATCTGCCGCCATTGTCGCAACCCCTATTACCAGCCTGTTCAACCTCTCTTTCATATCGTCTGAGATCCCCAAGGATTGGAAAGCTGCCGCAGTCATCCCCCTCTTCAAAGGGGGAGACACCCTGGACCCAAACTGTTATAGACCTATATCCATCCTGCCCTGCCTATCTAAGGTCTTCGAAAGCCAAGTCAACAAACAGGTCACTGACCATCTCGAATCCCACCGTACCTTCTCCGCTGTGCAATCTGGTTTCCGAGCCGGTCACGGGTGCACCTCAGCCACACTCAAGGTACTAAACGATATCATAACCGCCATCAATAAAAGACAGTACTGTGCAGCCGTCTTCATCGACCTCGCCAAGGCTTTCGACTCTGTCAATCACCATATTCTTATCGGCAGACTCAACAGCCTCGGTTTTTCGGATGACTGCCTTGCCTGGTTCACCAATTACTTTGCAGACAGAGTTCAGTGTGTCAAATCGGAGGGCATGCTGTCCGGTCCTCTGGCAGTCTCTATGGGGGTGCCACAGGGTTCAATTCTCGGGCCGACTCTTTTCTCTGTATATATCAATGATGTTGCTCTTGCTGCGGGCGATTCCCTGATCCACCTCTACGCAGACGACACCATTCTATATACTTTCGGCCCGTCATTGGACACTGTGCTATCTAACCTCCAAACGAGCTTCAATGCCATACAGCACTCCTTCCGTGGCCCCCAACTGCTCTTAAACGCGAGTAAAACCAAATGCATGCTTTTCAACCGATCGCTGCCTGCACCCGCATGCCCGACTAGCATCACCACCCTGGATGGTTCCGACCTTGAATATGTGGACATCTATAAGTACCTAGGTGTCTGGCTAGACTGCAAACTCTCCTTCCAGACTCACATCAAACATCTCCAATCGAAAATCAAATCAAGAGTCGGCTTTCTATTCCGCAACAAAGCCTCCTTCACTCACGCTGCCAAGCTTACCCTAGTAAAACTGACTATCCTACCGATCCTCGACTTTGGCGATGTCATCTACAAAATGGCTTCCAACACTCTACTCAGCAAACTGGATGCAGTCTATCACAGTGCCATCCGTTTTGTCACTAAAGCACCTTATACCACCCACCACTGCGACTTGTATGCTCTAGTCGGCTGGCCCTCACTACATATTCGTCGCCAGACCCACTGGCTCCAGGTCATCTACAAGTCCATGCTAGGTAAAGCTCCGCCTTATCTCAGTTCACTGGTCACGATGGCAACACCCATCCGTAGCACGCGCTCCAGCAGGTGTATCTCACTGATCATCCCTAAAGCCAACACCTCATTTGGCCACCTTTCGTTCCAGTACTCTGCTGCCTGTGACTGGAACGAATTGCAAAAAAAATCGCTGAAGTTGGAGACTTTTATCTCCCTCACCAACTTCAAACATCAGCTATCCGAGCAGCTAACCGATCGCTGCAGCTGTACATAGTCTATAGGTAAATAGCCCACCCATTTTCACCTACCTCATTCCCATACTGTTTTATACTGTTTTTTTAAATTTATTTACTTTTCTGCTCTTTTGCACACCAATATCTCTACCTGTACATGACCATCTAATCATTTATCACTCCAGTGTTAATCTGCAAAATTGTATTATTCGCCTACCTCCTCATGCCTTTTGCACACATTGTATATAGACTGCCCATTTTTTTTCTACTGTGTTATTGACTTGTTAATTGTTTACTCCATGTGTAACTCTGTGTTGTCTGTTCACACTGCTATGCTTTATCTTGGCCAGGTCGCAGTTGCAAATGAGAACTTGTTCTCAACTAGCCTACCTGGTTAAATAAAGGTGAAATAAAAAATATTTATTTTTATTTTTATAACCTATACAAGTTATGTGGTTAACAACCAGACTCTTACAGTATGTGGGGTCCTGTGTTTGGCACGATAAGCAAGGCCGATGTTCCGCTTTCACGATTGATTTACAGGCGGCGTCATGGGACATCCATGCGTTTGTGCGTAGGGCTGTTGTTGCTTTTCTCCATCGGGGCAGACACCTTGTCAATTTAGCAGGAGATCATTCTTCTGTAACAAGCACATGTTTCATGCCATCTACCTATTGGTGACCTTAAATCTATCAATGGATCTTACGGAGCGGGGGTGGTTGAGAGGGAAACTGAATTGGTCCCACTGTTGGGGACCTGGACCGCCACTGTGCGATGCGACCCTTGTTGATAATAGGATATGTAGAAGGGCGAGCCGGTCAAGGATCGATTCAGACAAGGTGGTAAAATTGTACGACAAGCGACAGTTTATTCAGAGTGAAGATATCTGGTACACGTAAATACGGCTCTCCCGTTCGCTTGCACAGAACAGCAGGAAAAGAGGCCGTTAAGAATCAGTACAGCCCTAATATACGGCACAGAAAGTAGGTTGATTCTGGAAGATCGGATCTTTGGATTGGTTCAGCTGGGGTGTAGTCTGTAGTCTTCCGCCATTGGCTCAGTTGTCTGTCCGTCATCGTAGAATCCTCTTCGGGCACACAGTGTTCGACTAAAAGGGAGATTGTGTGTAATGTGGGAGCTATCCTGTAGGGGACCCCACAGGCTTTACTGTGAGTTGTAGCCATGTATTTAGCAGTAGGCTGGTCACTTGCATAAGAAATAGCAATTCTTTACACCCTTATGAAGCTCCAATTGTGAGAAAGCTGACCTGACAGATAATGCATTATGATACAGTTATAATGCATTGACTTTTCGTTATGTATGACCCCCTTATAGCCTTATAACGAGACATCATAAATGTCAATGCACTCTAAATGATTATACCTGTCAGAGTTAAATGACCAAAGTTGACTTTTGTAATGACCAGTTTTGGTTTTTGGGGGTGAATTTTTCTGTGTGAAATGTCACTGGTTGGTTGGCATTTGGTTTCCTGCCTACATGACACATACAGTGATCTAAAAATAGGTACCACTCTGTTTCCTATTGTTGTCTACTTCCTTTCGCTTCTGAGTGTCTTTCATAAAATATAGTAATATTAACACAAACTCCATGTAGTAAGTGTTGAAGTACATAATGTGTTTATATCATAGCATAACTGGCACACTATCCCCAGGGAACACTAGTCTAATCTGACATATATCAAGAGCCAGGAGGATTCAATCACCACTTTATTGAACCAGAGGCAATTAGGACTAATGTAACTCCATGAATGGTGATATATGGGACACT
Organism: Oncorhynchus keta; assembly: GCF_023373465.1. Taxonomy (NCBI): domain Eukaryota; kingdom Metazoa; phylum Chordata; class Actinopteri; order Salmoniformes; family Salmonidae; genus Oncorhynchus; species Oncorhynchus keta. The sequence continues at coordinate 48,395,207 of NC_068455.1, forward strand.
GGGATTGCTGTGTCTTTACAGGACTCAATCTGCTAATCACAACAAATCACAGCTGACCGAGACAAGTGTCCACCCCTGACATACCATTGCACATGGATTCACAAAATCCCATCTAAAATCTTAGGTTAATGTACATTGATCCTCAGAATATACCATGAACAGGGCATTGAGGCAATACCTCAGTCAATGACAGGCGGGTTTTTAGGAGCAGGAGAAATATATGGGCACGATTTGACATTCTAGTTGTGGTTAACCTTTAATGCTTCATCTTCGGTTGCAAAATGCTTTGAGATATATAAGACATATGTGAATGTCTTTATTGAAATGCAATGCCCTCTTTATTGCCTAACGGTACTGAATAAGAACATGTGTTACTCATTTTTGTCACTCTTTGTTTATACATGCACATTTTCATGCTGACTGTATTAGACAGGCATCCTAATATTTTTGGATGTCAAACTGTTTGGATGTTGGCTTTGCCTTTTACTTTCAGTAGACAATATGCCAAGGTATAATGCATGGCGAGGCGGGCTATTAGCTTGTCTAACTATTATCATAATAATGATCATGATTAAATAACAGTCATTTTGAGTACGTTAAAGATTTCATAGAGAGACATAGCCTACCATATGAACCTCACATGTAGCCTGCCACTGTTATAACAAGTAATATAGCATCAGAGCTGTCTGCAGACAAGTAAATTGTTATTACCTATCAAGTGAGAAATATAGCTTGACTCGATTACGCAAAATATGTGCCAGACTATCAAAGGGACACTTGGGAGGCGAACAGTACAACATTTAGAATAGTTTTAAAAACTTACCACCAGAGGAAGGGAGCAAATCATGAATATCACCGTCATGAACACCAGTACGATGAGATGCTCGACCTCTTCGGACATGGAGAGGACTCTCCGGTCCTTCTTACTCCGAGTTGTCACGGATCCCCCGTTTAGTTTGCGCCTCCGGTACATCAAAACCAGGTGATAAACGACAAAGGCGTTACAAGCCGCTACAGAAAGGACTAAAATGAGCATAACAGTTGCGTACAGGACTGGGTAAACACGGTCTTCGGGCATTAACGGATTCATGTCAATGAAGCACCACGTCCCCGGGCAATACTGCACGTAGTCCCCGAAACCCAAAAATGGCATGATGCAAAACACCGCGCAAACTAAATAGATGAAAGGAATGGTGATGTATCCACAACGTTTAGTGATGTGCCGCCCGTAGAAGTAGGGGTAGCCAATTGAGAGGCATCGCTCGAGCGCCATGGCGAAGAGGAGAAATAAAGTGGCCAAGCTGAAAAAAGTCATACAGAATCCAAAATACTCACACATTGCAGGAGGTTCAGTGTTAAACATAGCAATAATGGTGGTGTTTAAGGAATAGGCAGCCAGAACGAAAGGGCTGACCAGACAGGTTCCCATCAGGTCCGTGACGACCAGCGTGGTGACCAGAACGTGAAAGAGCGACAGTCGCTGCCGGCTCTGGTACTTCCTGCGGCGGATCTCCAAAAGGATCAAAGCGGCCAAGTTCCCTATCACTCCGGCGGAGAACATGATCGCGCTGATGCGCGGGTTCCCCTTGTCAATGTGCAGATTGCTGTGGCATGGGTCATTCTCTGTGTCATTTGCCATAGGAAGAGTTTTGCCTCCGTCAAATACTTCAGTCCTGCTCTATCTGGGTGATATTCCAAAACGATTAGCTGTTCCGCAGAATTAGATTTAAGTGCTTTAGTTTCAGCACTTTAAAAGGCTGCGGTGTCTGGGAGCTTGTGATAAGACAGGTTGAGAGAGGAGGGCACCTATTGTGATGGCGCCACAAGCGTCTTCTATCCACCTTTTCTTCACACGAATTACAACTCATCAGTGAAGTATAGTGAGCTAAAGGTTTCTATATCGTGGAGCTCCGCCCCATATGGGAGCTCTCCTCCTAGTGGTTTACCCAGCTGCCTAGGCAGCAAATAGCCTGAGAGAAAATTATGCACACACCTGCAGCCAATAGCCTCCCATTATCTTCAGCAACAGGACTGGTCTGAGGAACCAGAGAAGCGAGAAGTCTCAGGAATAACCCGGCATCCTGGTCTCGACTTAGTCCTTCAATGATCACGCATTTTCCACACCCAAAAGCTATTTTAAGAGCTCAGTATCGCTGCCCCACTATGGCGGCTACGGACGACTTACAGTTGAAGTCTGAAGTTTACATAAACCTTAGCCAAATACATTTAAACTCAGTTTTTCACAATTCCTGACATTAAATCCGAGTAAAAATGACTTGTCTCAGGTCAGTTAGGATCACCACTTTATTTTAAGAATGTGAAATGCCAGAATAATAGAGAGAATTATTTATTTCAGCTTTTATTTCTTTCATCACATTCATTCATGATGCCATCTATGTTGTGAAGTGCACCAGTCCCTCCTGCAGCAAAGTACCCTCACAACATGATGCTGCCACCCCCGTGCTTCACAGTTGAGATGGTGTTCTTCGGCTTGCAAGCCTCCCCCTTTTTCCTCCAAACATAACGATGGTCATGATGGCCAAACAGTTCTATTTTTGTTTCATCTGACCAGAGGATTCTTCTCCAATTAGTATGATATTTTGTCTCCATGTGCAGTTGCAAATTTGGCTTTTTTATGGGTGTTTTGGAGCAGTGGCTTCTTCCTTGCTGAGCGGCCTTTCAGGTTATGTCGATATAGGACTCGTTTTACTGTGGATAAAAAAAAATAAAAAAAAATTTTTTTTTTTAAATGCCATTTAGCAGACGCTTTTATCCAAAGCGACTTACAGTCATGTGTGCATACATTCTACGTATGGGTGGTCCCGGGGTTTTTCCAGAGAAAACCCAGACACTTCCCAACATCCTCTTCTATAAAGATACTTTTGTTCCTGTTTCCTCCAGCATCTTCACAAGGTCCTTTGCTGTTGTTCAGGGATTGATTTGCACTTTTCGCACCAAAGTACATTAATCTCTAGGAGACAGAACGTGTCTCCTTCCTGAGCGGAGTGAATGCTGTGTGGTCCCATGGTGTTTATACTTGCGTACTATTGTTTTTACAGATGAACGTGGTACCTTCAGGCGTTTGGAAATTTCTCCCTAGGATGAACCAGGCTTGTAGACGTCTACAACAACAAAATTCTGAGGTCTTGGCTGATTTCTTTAGATTTTTCCATCAAGCAAAGAGGCACTGAGTTTGAAGGTAGGGCTTGAAATACATCCACAGGTACAACTCCAATTGACTCAAATGATGTCAATTGGCCTATCAGAAGCTTCTAATGCAATGACATAATTTTCTGGAATTTTCCAAGCTGTTTGAAGGCACAGTCAATTTAGTGTATGTAAACTTCTGACCCACTGTAATTGTTATACAGTGAATTATAAGTGAAATAATCTGTCTGTAAATAATTGTTGGAAAAATTACTTGTGTCATGCACAAAGTAGATGTCCTAACTGACTTGCCAAAACTATAGTTTCTTATCAAGACATTTGTGGAGTATTTGAAGTTTTAATGACTCCAACCTAAGTGTATGTAAACTTCCGACTGCAACTTTATGTTTCTTGTGCCTAGGTTCATAGCACGGTAGGGGCGGCCTCGCAGATCCCCCGGAATGCCCTAGCTGCGCCCTCCTTTCTTTAAAGGAGAGGAAGCAGAGGTAGGGTAGATCTCACTCTAGAGGATGCCATGTCTGTGTTCGCCACATGTTCTGAGGCGTCATATGACAACGGCATCTCAAGAGAAGAAGAGGATGTTGGGAAGTGTCTGGGTTTTTCTCTGGAAAAACCCACCCCACCGACCGTGGCTGAAATGACCTCCCTACCCAGGGAGAGCGAGGGAATTTCACATCCTTGGGCGAAGAAGAGACGAGCTCTGAGTTTTCAGCAGCCCCCTCCTACGCAACGGCCTCTCTGCGCTCTGATTTCCATGGTTGAGCCAACATGTTGTCTGTCTAATAAAGAATGGATTCCAATTGACTTTGTCTCAAGACAACCTCTTTTCCATGACAAACCAGAGACCGTTCAGGTTCCCTTTCTCTCTCTCACTCTCACCACTCTGAGTGTAGCACAGCCCACCTTGCGTGTGTAGCTGAGCACACGCATAGACCGGTTTGAGTAAGGTTAAAAATAAGGTGGCAGAGTGAACATGAGCCCCCGAGCTACACCTTATAAAAACCTCACACCACAGTATCCTAGGAGTAATGTGGTTCAGGTTGTACATAGCAGATTGTTAACGCAATCGCTGTTTGGGGACGGCGCTCTGACTCAGGCTGGCACCTCAGTCAGTGCAGCTCAGACCAGTGCTACGTCCACGAAGGGCTGAAACCACGAGGTTAAACGAGAATAACCAACGCGTCGTCGCCCCCGTTTCTCGCAGAATGTTTTCCTCTCCCTTTTGAGGGGGGCCCACCTTGGGCTGTCGCACCACTTCAATGTTGGGGGACAGCGGCTTGGGCCATAGAGGAATACAGGTCCTTCATACTGTCTGCACCACAGCTTCGCACTTTCCTGCTCTCAGAGCGTTATTGTGAGTGGCAGCAAAGCTGCACCCTCTCCCCCTGGTTAAGCCGGACGCTGGACAAGGGTTTTGCCATCCAACTCCTCCCCTGTTTTTGGGCATGGTGGAGATGCCAGAGAAAGTAGCCGCTCTTGTGAAAAAGATTACGGAACTTTTGGCGAAGGAGGCGGTCACAGTAGTTCCCCAAGAGCAACAAAACAGCAGGCTATATTCGCCCTACTTCCTAGTGGCAAAAAAAGATGGGAATGAAGCCAATATTGGATTTACGCTTCTCAACGAGAGCATAGTCAAACGGTCCTTTCGAATGCTTACGACAAAGCGTCTGCTGGACTGTGTCCGCAACAAAGCTGTATAAGCATAGACCTAAAGGATGCATACTTCCACGTTCCGGTGCGTCCGCGTCACAGGAAGCTCCTGCGTTTCGCCTTCCAAGCAAATGCTTGGAGGCGGAAATAAACCTTTGCGCAGTCAGGTAATATAGGTTTTGGCCTACCTAGACAACCTACTGGTTCACACGGTGGATGCACATTCCGGCATGACACTCTTTGGTCTCATGTCGTCAGCCCACTCTGAGAGTCCATTGGGGCTCCTGCCATGCAGTGAATGAAATGTGTTTTTTCAAATGATAAGCAGCGCTATCCCACCACCATTAAGGTGCTCCTATGTTCTGGCCTTTCTAGTGAGTTTTTCCTAGCCACTGTGCCTCTACACCTGCAGTGCTTGCTGTTTGGGGTTTTAGGCTGGGTTTCTGTACATCACTTTGTGACATCAGCTGAATTAAGAAGGGCTTTATAAATACATTTGATTGATTGCATGAATGATATGTACGTACAGTCAGTGTTGGGACAAAGTCGTTGATGCACTTATTAATGAAGCAGGAGACTGACGTGGTATACTCCTCATTGCCATCGAATGAATCCCGTAACATATTCCCGTCTGTGCTAGGGAAACAGTCCTGTAGCTTAGCATCCGCATCATCGGACCACTTCCGTATTGAGCGCATCACTGGTACTTCCTGTTTGAGTTTTTGCTTGACAAGCAGGAATCAGGAGGATTATGGTCAAATTTGCCAAATGTAGGGCGAGGGAGAGCTTTATACACATTTCTGTGTGTGGAGTTTAGGTTATGTAGAGTTTTTTCCCCTCTAGTTGCACATGTGACATGCTGGTAGAAATGAGGTAAAACTGATTTCAGTTTTCCTGCATTAAAAGTCCCAGGCAACTAGGAGCGCCGCTTCCGGGATGACCATTTTCTTGTTTGCTTACGGCCTTATACAGCTTGTTGAGTGCGGTGTTCGTGCCAGCATCGGTTTGTGGTGGTAAACAGACAGCTACAAAGAATATAGATGAAAAGATGTAGACCACATTACTTATCAAGAGGTACTCTAACTCGAGACTTCCTTCATATTAGAGATTGCACACCAGCTGTTGACAAAGGGGCACACACCACCCCACCTGATCTTAAAAGAGGCTGCTGTTCTGTCTTGCCGATGCATGGAAAACCAGCAAAATGTATATTATCCATGTCCTTGTTCAACCACGACTAATAGAAATGACAGGGATTTGGGCCTGGTCCGGGAAGAGCAGTATATCCTTCACATCCGACTCATTAAAGAAAAAATCTTTGTCCAGTCCGAGGTGAGTAATCGCTGTTCTGACATCCAGAAGCTCTTTTTAGTCATAGAAAATGGTGGAAACATTTTGTGCCAAAAAAGTTAAAAACAGTGCAAAAACCCCCCCACACAAAATAGCACAATTGCCAGGAGACCCATAGGGCGCCGCACAATTGGGGGGCTTTACTGGTGCAGTTGGCTTTAAGCAAGTGGGTGTTAAGAAGCACGGTTTGGCGGTTCATGTTTCGGAGGACGCATGACTCCCGCGCTAAAGGTCTGTTCAACGCTGGTCCGACCAATCTGACTCCACACTCCAAGACTGCTTCCATCACGTGGACTGGGATATGTTCTGTATTGCGTCAGACGACAACATTGACGAATACGCTGATTCGTTGTGCGAGTTCATTAGAACGTGCGTTGAAGATGTCGTTCCCATAGCAACGATTAAAACATTCCCAAACCAGAAACCGTGGATTGATGGCAGCATTCGCATGAAACTGAAAGCGCGAACCACTGCTTTTAATCAGGGCAAGGTGACTGGAAACATGACCGAATACAAACAGTGTAACTATTCCCTCCGCAAGGCAATCAAACAAGCTAAGCGTCAGTATAGAGACAAAGTAGAATCTCAATTCAACGGCTCAGACACAAGAGGTATGTGGCAGGGTCTACAGTCAATCACGGATTACAAAAAGAAAACCAGCCCCGTCACGGACCAGGATGTCTTGCTCCCAGGCAGACTAAATAACTTTTTTGCCCGCTTTGAGGACAATACAGCGCCACTGACACTGCCCGCAACTAAAACATGCGGACTCTCCTTCACTGCAGCCGACGTGAGGAAAACATTTAAACGTGTCAACCCTCGCAAGGCTGCAGGCCCAGACGGCATCCCCAGCCACGCCCTCAGAGCATGCGCAGACCAGCTGGCTGGTGTGTTTACGGACATATTCAATCAATCCCTATCCCAGTCTGTTGTTCCCACATGCTTCAAGAGGGCCACCATTGTTCCTGTTCCCAAGAAAGCTAAGGTAACTGAGCTAAACGACTACCGCCCCGTAGCACTCACTTCCGTCATCATGAAGTGCTTTGAGAGACTAGTCAAGGACCATATCACCTCCACCCTACCTGACACCCTAGACCCATTCCAATTTGCTTACCGCCCAAATAGGTCCACAGACGATGCAATCTCAACCACACTGCACACTGCCCTAACCCATCTGGACAAGAGGAATACCTATGTGAGAATGCTGTTCATCAACTACAGCTCAGCATTTAACACCATAGTGCCCTCCAAGCTCGTCATCAAGCTCGAGACCCTGGGTCTCGACCCCGCCCTGTGCAACTGGGTACTGGACTTCCTAACGGGCCGCCCCCAGGTGGTGAGGGTAGGCAACAACATCTCCACCCCGCTGATCCTCAACATTGGGGCCCCACAAGGGTGGGTTCTGAGCCCTCTCCTGTACTCCCTGTTCACCCACGACTGCGTGGCCACGCACGCCTCCAACTCAATCTTCTAGTTTGCGGACGACACAACAGTGGTAGGCTTGATTACCAACAACGACGAGACGGCCTACAGGGAGGAGGTGAGGGCCCTCGGAGTGTGGTTTCAGGAAAATAAACTCACACTCAACGTCAACAAAACTAAGGAGATGATTGTGGACTTCAGGAAACAGCAGAGGGAACACCCCCCTATCCACATCGATGGAACAGTAGTGGAGAGGGTAGTAAGTTTTAAGTTCCTCGGCGTACACATCACAGACAAACTGAGTTGGTCCACCCACACAGACAGCATTGTGAAGAAGGCCCAGCAGCGCCTCTTCAACCTCAGGAGGCTGAAGAAATTCGGCTTGTCACCAAAAGCACTCACAAACTTCTACAGATGCACAATCGAGAGCATCCTGTCGGGCTGTGTCACCGCCTGGTACGGCAACTGCTCCGCCCACAACCGCAAGGCTCTCCAGAGGGTAGTGAGGTCTGCACAACGCATCACCGGGTGCAAACTACCTGCCCTCCACAGGACACCTACACCACCCGATGTCACAGGAAGGCCATAAAGATCATCAAGGACAGCAACCACCCGAGCCACTGCCTGTTCACCCCGCTATCATCCAGAAGGCGAGGTCAGTACAGGTGCATCAAGGCTGGGACCGAGAGACTGAAAAACAGCTTCTATTTCAAGGCCATCAGACTGTTAAACAGCCACCACTAACATTGAGTGGCTGCTGCCAACACACTGACACTGACACTGACTCGACTCCAGCCACTTTAATAATGGGAATTGATGGGAAATGATGTAAAATATATCACTAGCCACTTTAAACAATGCTACCTAATATAATGTTTACATACCCTACATTATTCATCTCATATGTATACGTATATACTGTACTCTATATCATCTACTGCATCCTTATGTAATACATGTATCACTATCCACTTTAACTATGCCACTTTGTTTACATACTCATTTCATATGTATATACTGCACTCAATACCATCTACTGTATCTTGCCTATGCCGCTCTGTACCATCACTCATTCATATATCTTTATGTACATATTCTTTATCCCCTTACACTTGTGTCTATAAGGTAGTAGTTTTGGAATTGTTAGCTAGATTACTTGTTGGTTATTACTGCATTGTCAGAACTAGAAGCACAAGCATTTCGCTACACTCGCACTAACATCTGCTAACCATGTGTATGTGACAAATAACATTTGATTTGATTTGACTCGACCTTTGACTCTCCCGAGCCTGTTGGGGAGTTGCAGTAATGAGACAATATCGTAATAATAATTGCACAATTGGTCACGAGCCCGTAAAACGGAGACCATCTCCTATGGCGCCATTACAGTTGTGGTCGTAAACATAATTTAAATCAATTCTGAGGTTGGTGAATTTTTTTTCCCATGACACCTTGAGTTGGACCAGCCTCAGAGCTTGATCAGATTCAAAAACAGCCCCAGAGGGTGATAAATCAGGATTTTGCCTTGTAGGCTGTTTCATAGGTAAAGCTGCTTGCGGGCAGATTAGCAGTCAGTGCATTATTTATATGATCAAGAGTGGGTGCACTCTCTTCCTGGAAGGTAGATCAGATTCAATAGCAGCCCCAGAGAGCGATAAATTAGGATGCTGGTTTATAGGCTGTCAGGGCTTTCGTTCCAGTTCTCTGCTGCCTGTGACTGGAACGAATTGCAAAAATCGCTGAAGTTGGAGACTTTTATCTCCCTCACCAACTTCAAACATCTGCTATCTGAGCAGCTAACCAATCGCTGCAGCTGTACATAATCTATCGGTAAATAGCCCACCCAATTTTACCTACCTCATCCCCATACTGTTTACATTTATTTACTTTTCTGCTCTTTTGCACACCAATATCTCTACCTGTACATGACCATGTGATCTTTTATCACTCCAGTGTTAATCTGCAAAATTGTAATTATTCGCCTACCCCCTCATGCCTTTTGCACACAATGTATAATAGACTCTTTTTTTTCCCGTGTTACTGACTTGTTAATTGTTTACTCCATGTGTAACTCTGTGTTGTCTGTTCACACTGCTATGCTTTATCTTGGCCAGGTCGCAGTTGCAAATGAGAACTCGTTCTCAACTAGCCTACCTGGTTAAATAAAGGTGAAATATATATTTTTTAAATAAAATAAAATGCCCCCATCGAGTGCATTGCAATCAACACAGTCAACGAGCTCCTTGATGAGGTGGATATCGTGCATCTTATTTATTATTTTGATTATCTTGTGATCTCGACAAAACAACTTTTGTTGTATAGTGATCATGACACAAATAAGCTGTGGTATAAATATAACGGTCTTGATTGAGATGAATGTCATGGTAATGTAGATTTTAACGTCTGCTTCCAACTCACATCCTCAAACACGTAGCTCCCCTGAATGCAGCTCACTCTCCAGATCCTAATCCCCTGAATTCTAATCACCTGTTCACACACCTGTATGTCATTATCACACACTATTTAGTTCAGTTCTTTGCAGCCCATCACTGTGAGGTATTGTTTGATTTGTGACACATGTTTTTTGGAATGCTGGTGTTCCCATGAATGTTAGTTTTTGCCTATTCCCTGCATATACTTTAGCCTATCGGATTTCCTGTTATTTACCTATTGCCTGATCTCCCGGACTACGTTACTAGCCTTTTCCCTGTCTCTACTGTCACCCTTTTGGACCCCTATATTTGACCTTCTGCCTGTCCCTGTGGTCCTTTGCAATAAACACCTGCTGCGCCCTGTGCTTGAAACCAGCTCTCTGTCTCCCCTCGTGTTCATTACATTGATTAGTCATCAAATTATATGTTAGAGTCATTAAGACAGGAAAACCAGGTCTGATTCAATGCATTTCACCATTTATTTAGATAAGATATTTGTTGAGTATAAGCTATTCTATTGCCAATAAGGGGGATTCAATTAGATTAAGTAAAAGGCTTAAAGTGTAATATAATTGGTCGAAGTATGGCCATGACATCAGGGACATGCACAGATAAGATTCTACCTGTGCAGAGCACATGCCCATTTGCCCTTCCAGTCTACAAAGTGCACTTTTGTGTGATGATATAATTTCCACAAATATTTAGTTTTTTAAATACATTTTTGTTACTGGTATTCAGAACCCACTGCCTGCACCTATTCATTGGTTGCACCTATAAGTTGTTATCAATAAAACTTCACAATAAGATGCGTAGCGTTCGATTTGGCTGCTGGGGGTAGGGAGACCCTCAGCTCTGCTAAAACCATTGAAAACTGCCTCCTGTTTCCAAGTCAGGACTACAAATGTCTGATGCAAAAGAGGGTTTGGCTAGCAGGGATGTCCTTGTCGGGCTGGGCGCTGCGCAACCTGACACTGTCGCCAGGTGTACGGTGTTTTCTCCGACACATTGGTGCGGCTGGCTTCCGGGTTAAGTGGGCCTTGTGTCAAGAAGCAGTGCGGCTTGGTTGGGTTGTGTTTCGGAGGACGCACGGCTCTCGATATTCGCCTCTCCCGAGTTCGTATGGGAGTTTCAGCGATGAGACAAGACTGTAACTACCAATGGGATACCACAAAATTGGGGAGAAAAAGGGGTAATAAAATAAAATAAAATAAATAAAAATAAAATGGTTTGTCGAGATTGGTGTGGAAGAACTTGACTGGCCTACACAGAGCCCTGACCTCAACCCCAACGAACACCTCTGTGAGCCAGGCCTAATCAGTGCCGACCTCACAAATGCTCTTGTGGCTGAATGGAAGCAAGTCCCTGCATCAATGTTCCAACATCTAGTGGAAAGACTTCCCAGAAGAGCTGTTAAAGCAGCATAGGGGGGACCAACTCCATATTAATGCCCCTGATTTTGGAATGAGATGTTCGACGAGCAGGAGTCCACATACTTTTGGTCATGTAGTGTACGTGTGGGTAGCCTCGAGATATCCAAATCAAATCAAATTGTATTTGTCACATGCGTCGAATACAACAGGAGTAGATCTTACAGTGAAATGCTTACTTACAAGCATGTAATTAACCAACAATGCAGTTTTGAGAAAAAAACTATAAAAAAGTGTGAGATAAGAACACAGTTTCTTTTGTGGTTATTCTGTATTGTTCTGTAATGTTTTATCGACATGCTGCAATTTCCCTGTTTTGCCTTCTTGTCAGGTCACCCTCGTTAAATAAAGGTTAAAAAATAATAATAATAAAGAGCAGCAGTACATAAATATATCGGGGCTATGTACAGGGGGCACCGGTGTCGAGGTAATTGAGGTAATATGTACAGTTGAAGTCGGAAGTTTACATACACCTTAGCCAAATACATTTAAACTCAGTTTTTCACAATTCCTGACATTAGGTCAGTTAGGATCACCACTTTATTTTAAGAATGGGAAATGTCAGAATAATAGTAGAGAGAATTATTTATTTCAGCTTTTATTTCATTCATCACATTCCCAGTGGGTTAGAAGTTTAATACACTCAATTAGTATTTGGTAGCATTGACTTTAAATTGTTTAACTTGGGTCAAACATTTCGGGTAGCCTTCCACAAGCTTCCTACAATAAGTTGGGTGAATTTTGGCCCATTCCTCCTGACAGAGCTGGTGTAACTGAGTCAGGTTTGTAGGCCTCCTTGCTCGCATACGCTTTTTCAGTTCTGCCCACAATTTTTTTATAGGATTGAGGTCAGGGCTTTATGATGGCCACTCCAAAACCTTGAGTATGTTGTCCTTAAGCCATTTTGCCACAACATGGATGTATGCTTGGGGTCATTGTCCATTTGGAAGACCCATTTGTGACCAAGCTTTAACTTCCTGACGGATGTCTTGAGATGTTGCATCAATATATCCACATAATTTCCCATCCTCATGATGCCATCTATTTAGTGAAGTACACCAGTCCCTCCTGCAGCAAAGCACCCCCACAACATGATGCTGACACCCCCGTGCTTCACAGTTGGGATGGTGTTCTTTGGCTTGCAAGCCTCCCCTTTTTCCTCCAAACATAATGATGGTCATTATGGCCAAACAGTTCTATTTTTGTTTCATCAGACCAGAGGACATTTCTCCAAAAAGTACAATCTTTGTCCCCATGTTTTAGAGCAGTGGTTTTGGAGCAGTGGCTTCTTCCTTGCTGAGCGGCCTTTCAGGTTATGTCGATATAGGACTCGTTTTATAGTGGATATATATACTTTTTTACCTGTTCCCTCCAGCATCTTCACAAGGTCCTTTGCTGTTGTTCAGGGATTGATTTGCACTTTTCACACCAAAGTACGTTCATCTCGAGGAGACAGAACGTGTCTCCTTCCTGAGCAGTATGACTGCTGCGGGGTCCCATGGTGTTTATACTTGTGTACTGTTGTTTGTACAGATGAACGTGGTACCTTCAGGCGTTTAAAGAAATTGCTCCCAAGGATGGACCAGACTTGTGGAGGTCTCCAATTTTTTTTCTGAGGTCTTGGCTGATTTCTTTTGATTTTCCCATGATGTCGAGCAAAGAGGCACTGAGTTTGAAGGTAGTCCTTGAAATACATCCACAGGTACACCTTCAATTGACTCAAATAATGTCAATTAGCCTATCAGAAGCTTCTAAAGCCATAAATCATTTCTAGAATTTTCAAAGCTGTTTAAAGTCAACTTAGTGTATGTAAACTTCTGACCCACTGTAATTGTGACACAATGAATTATAAGTGAAATAATCGGTCTGTAAACACTTGTTGGAAAAATTACTTGTGTCATGCACAAAGTAGATGTCCTAACCAACTTGACAAAACTATAGTTTGTTAACAAGACATTTGTGGAGTATTTGATGTATTAATGACTTTTAATGACTCCAACCTAAGTGTATGTAAACCTCCGACTTCAACTATGTTTCGTGTGCTTAGGTTCACAGCACGGTAGGGGGACGACGACAATGCATTTGAATAGTTGTTCAGGAGCCTTATGGCTTGGGGGTAGAAGCTATTTAGGAGCCTCTTGGACCTTAACTTGGTGCTCTGGTACCGCTTGACGTGCGGTAGCAGAGAGAACATTCTATGACTAGGGTGGCTGGAGTCATTGACAATTTTTAGGGCCATCTTCTGACACTGCCCGGTATAGAGGTCTGGATGGCAGGCAGCTTGGCCCCGGTGTTGTACTGGGTCATACGGACTACCCTCTGTCATGCCTTAAGGTCAGAGGCCGGGCAGTTGCCATATACCAGGCAGTGATGCAACCCGTCAGGATGCTCTTGATGGTGCAGCTGTGAAAGGTTTTGAGGATCTGAGGACCCATGCCAAATATTTTCAGTCTTCTGAGAGGGAAAAGGTTTTGTCTTGCCCTCTTCACGACTGTCTTGGTGTGCTTGGACCATGTTAGTTTGTTGGCTCTCAACCTGCTCCACTACAGCCCTGCCGATGAGAAAGGGGGCGTGCTCGGTCCTCCTTTTCCTGTAGTCCACAATCATCTCCTTTGACTTGATCCAGATGAGGGAGAGGTTGTTGTCCTTGCACCACACATTCAGGTCTCTGACCTCCTCCCTATAGGCTGTCTCATCGCTGTCGGTGATCAGGCCTACTACTGTTGTGTCATCAGCAAACTTAATAATGATGTTGGAGTCGTGCTTGGCCGTGCAGTCATGAGTGAACAGGGAGTACATGAGGAGACTAAGCACACACACCTGAGGGGCCCCCGTGTTGAGGATCAGCGTGGCGGATGTGTTGTTACCTACCCTTACCACCTAGGGGCGGCCCATCAGGAAGTCCAGGATCCAGTTGCAGAGGGAGGTGTTTAGACCCAGGGTCCTTAGCTTAGTGATGATCTTTGAGGGCACTAGGGTGTTGAACGCTGAACTGTAATCAATGAATAGCATTCTCACATAGGTTTCTTTTGTCCAGGTGTGAAAGGACAGCGTGGAGTGCTATAGAGATTGCATTATCTGTTGATCTGTTGGTGCGGTATGAAAATTAGACTGGCTCTAGGGTTTCTCGGATAATGGTGTTGATGTGAGCCATGACCAGCCTTTCAAAGCATTTCATGGCTACAGTTGTGAGTGCTACGGTTCGGTTGTCATTTAGGCAGATACCTTAGTGTTCTTTGGCACAGGGACTATGGTGGTCTGGTTGAAACATGTTGGTATTACAGACTCAGACAGGGAGAGGTTTAACATGTCAGTGAAGACACTTGCCAGTTGGTCAGCAAATGCTCGGAGTACACGTCCTGGTATTCCGTCTGGCCCTGCGACCTAGTGAATGTTGACCTGTTTAAAGGTCGTACTCACATCGGCTGCGGAGTGTGTGATCACACAGTCGTACGGAATAGCTGATGCTCTCTTGCATGTTTCAGTGTTACTTGCCTCGAAGCGACCATAGAAGTGATTTAGCTCATCTGGTAGGCTCGTGTCACTGGGCAGCTCTCGGCTGTGCTTCCCTTTGTAGTCTGTAATAGTTTGCAGGCCCTGCCACATCCGTCGAGCGTCGGAGCCGGTGTAGTACAATTAGATCTTAGTCCTGTATTGAAGCTTTGCCTGTTTGATGGTTCATCGGAGGACATAGCAGGATTTCTTAGAAGCTTCCGAGTTAGAGTCCCTCTCCTTGAAAGCCACAGCTCTATCCTTCAGCTTAGTGCGAATGTTGCCTGTAATCCATGGCTTCTGGTTGGGGTATGTACGTACAGTCACTGTGGGGATGACGTCCTCGATGCACTTATTTATAAAGCCAGTGACTGATGTGGTATACTCCTCAATGCCATCGGAACAATCCCGAAACATATTTCAGTCTGTGCTAGCAAAACAGTCCTGTAGTTTAGCATCTGCTTCATCTGACAACTTTTTAATTGACAGAGTCACTGGTGCTTCTTGCTTTAATTTTTGCTTGTAAGCAGGAATCAGGAGGATAGAATTATGGTCAGATTTGCCAAATGGAGGGCAAGGGAGAGCTTTGTACGCATCTCCGTGTGTGGAGGAAAGGTGGTCTTGAAATTTTTTCCCCTCTGGTTCCACATTTAACATGCTGATAGAAATTAGGTAAAACTGATTAAAGTTTCCCTGCATTTACAGTCCCCGTCCACTAGGAGTGCCACCTCTGGATTAGCATTTTCCTGTTTGCTTATGGCGGTGTACAGCTCTTTGAGTGCAGTTTTAGTGCCAGCATCGGTCTGTGGTGTTATGTGACAGCTATGAAAAAAACAGTTTCAACTGTTCTGCCTGCGGCTATGGAACCCTGACCTGTTCACTAGACGTGCTACCTTGTCCCGGACCTGCTGTTTTGGACGATCTCTCTACCGCACCTGCTGTCTCTAAATCTGAATGATCGGCTATGAAAAGCCAATTGACATTTACTCCTGAGGTGCTGACCTGTAGCACCCTCTACAAACACTGTGATTATTATTATCTGACCCTGCTGGTCATCTATGAACGTTTGAACATCTTGGCCATGTTCTTTTATACTCTCCACAGCAGAAGAGGACTGGCCACCCCTCAGAGCCTGGTTCCTCTCTAGGTTTCTTCTTAGGTTCTGGCCTTTCTAGGGAGTTTCCTAGCCACAGTGCTTCTACAACTGCATTGCTTGCATTTTGGGGTTTTAGGCTGGGTTTCTGTACAGCACTTTTTGACATCGGCTGATGTAAAAAGGCTTTATAAATACATTTGATTGATTGACTAAGGTACTTAATTGTGACCTAGAAATTATTTTATATTGAGAAAAATGTACCATTGTAGGCTAGCGGTTGGGTTCAAAACATTGAATGGATTCAGTTGTGAAACTGACTAGTTTTCTAGAAGATGTGGATGCAACGGTTGACCATCCATGAGATCAAAATGATCGTTTTAACCCTGTTTTGAAGCTTTGTTCGTGGACACTGCATTCATGGTAAATACTGCATTTGTCAGCTAAAATCGAAAATTATCTTTAAAATAAGGCGGATTTTGAACAGATCATTCATTCCAAAAATGTATGTACCAATCACAGACTGCCACATTTAATCATGGCTTGCGTTCCACTTTAAGGAATTATGATATTTTAAACAAACTCTTGTTTTAACTTAAAAATACAGAGAGCAGTCACTATGTTATTTCTCTCACAACTTTTATGATCTATACTTCCCAGCTGTCCATATCTCCTTAGCTACGCATACATGCACACACATACATACACACACACATACTAGAGAAATAACATTATGTCCAGAGATTAGATTTGCAGTAAGGACAGCATTCCCTCCTCAAACCAAATACCATGAGGTGTGCTGTTATGTAATTATTATCCTTTTCTCTTCTGCCCTCCTATGGATCTTTAGGGAAACTACACCCAATACGGGTATTCTGCACTGGACACTTGACAAATGAGCACTATCAGTGGCGATTTTAGCATATAAATCTTGGTGGGGTAAAAAATACTAATGTGGGATGCTTGCCAGCTAAGTCACTACGTAACACAACACTAAACAATACATTACATGAATTGCACTATAACGGTGACAAACGGTGACCACAAACTGTTAGAGTCCCAACACGTAGTACCACTGCTTCACCTGGCTATCAGCGGAGCCTTGTATGGCAGCTAAACAGTTCATTCAGCATCATTTACTGCCTTTAAAAAAACATAGCTGATATGGCTGACTTGCTTACACAAATATGTTTTCTACTGACAATTGAGATATACAAACTATGGCATAAGAGCCGATAAGAGGCAATCCGTAATTTAGATTAAGAAATTAATGAGCGAGCGACGACAGACATAGTCAATATAACTATTTGTTCAGCACTTTTGAAATGGACAGCAACAGAATTTAGAACATGGGCCGTTCTTACAGCGTACTCCCTGCACACCAAGTCAGAACCGTAGGATAAATAAAGAGGGCATATAAGCAGACAATGAAAGCTCTTACAATATTTGATGATTACATTTCTCTTAAACATAGGCTACATTCACACCACCAAGTTAGAACAGTAGGTGAAATTAAGAGGTGAAAATATACCAAATTATTAGGGTGAGGCTCATGGGCAACTACCGGCTTACTACACAACATACACTTAGTATTACTTTCTTAGCTACAGTATACATATCTCCCTGGCATAATACATCATTTATGCAGCAGCATACAATACATTTTTGGGCTCACTTGCTCACTTAAACAGGAAGGTGGCGCAGCGGTCCTTTTTTTTTTTTTTTTTTTTGTCATCAAAGTCTGGCATTCTCTGGATTTATGGTGGAAACTCAGGAAAAAAACACACAGCCACTCCACTGAATTGGAGGCTAGTGGCTAGTGGTTGCTTTGCAATGCTTGCAGTTAGCCACTGATTCCTTCCAAACCACTCATTGTTGAATTAGCGATTTCCAACTTGTTTTGTAATGGGTATGTCCAATGGCCAATGAGCACTGAGACGTTCATCTATACATTCTCTTCATTATTTCTCTTCATATGACAAGGATTAAAAATGATTTGCTAGTAGATTGTCGACTTGATTCATGATGATGACTGCTAGCTAAGATTTTAAAAGTAAGATGTTGACATGATCAGTCCAATCAATATATATATATATATATATGCCATTTAGCAGACGCTTTTATCCAAAGCGACTTACAGTCATCAAAGCTACTGTACATATAACGTGATTTGACATCATTTTATAGACTTGACCTGTCCTCATGAGTGACAGAACACTGAGCAAATCAGGTGCAATGCTCCTATTTTCTGCTGGCTTGTCCCACAACCTGCATTTTGGAGATGCCTTACTCAAGAAAACAAAAAAGAGACCATGTTTGTATTCGGCTTTGTTAATTAAAATATATATATATTTTACATAATTTGCAAACTGATAGGTGACACGTATGTATTTTTCATTTAAAACATTTAATACATTTTTATTTTATTTTTGGGGGCAAAAAATTGGGTTCTGCCCTGAATGACAGGTCACCACTGAGCACCATCCACCTCAACCACTGTAGTATCCCAGATTCTTTAACCCACTGTTATGCCCAGTTCTTAGTCTGTATCTTTCTCCTCCTCACTCTATCTCTTGTGTTTGCACTTTTCACAGGCCTTTATTCAACGAGTGAGGGAGCTCACCCTTGAGGAGGAGCAGTGGAAGAGGGTCACATTAAAAATGGTTGGAATTCAAAACAGACCCTGATGACCCACAGTGTCTTGTGACATTCACCAGTGTGGCGCTTTGAAGAATTAAATAAATTAATAAAGCTGAACAAAGGAAAAATACCTTGGTCGCCACACCCCATCCTCATCCAATACACAGTCAATAACACGTCAGTTGTCCGTGCTGGTTTGGTTTAAAGGGGTAGCCCCGCCACCTTCCGGAGACACCTGAAACCCCACCTCTTTAAGGAATACCTAGGATAGGATAAAGTAATCCTTCTCCCCCCTTAAAAGATTTAGATGCACCATTGTAAAGTGGCTGTTCCACTGGATGTCATAAGGTGAATGAACCAATTTGTAAGTCGCTCTGGATAAGAGCGTCTGCTAAATGACTTAAATGTAATGTAATGTAAATGACATGATTGTTCTTAATGAGCTTTGATGGAGGTGTGTGGCAACCAATGAGGGGAGGGCTCCCTTCCAGGTAGGAAGGGAGTAAGGAGGGGTTTTGTACAGCCGCCTTTCAAAAATGTGCATACACATTTTAATATTCTGTGGTGAATGTGGGCTGCAGATGGTGGTGTGTCTTAGCGGATAGAGGAGGCAATGGTCGCCTGATAGTGGGGTGTAGGTGGTGGCATGGCTCAATTTGGCCACCCCATGGAATGCCACTCGTTCAGGGAGCATGACATACTGGTAGGGCAGATGTGTTGAACTCATTCCACGGAGCGCCGAGTGTCTGCCTGTTTTCCCCACCCTTGTACTTGATTGATGAATTAAGGTCATTAATTAGTAAGGAACTGCGCTCACCTGGTTGTCTAGGTCTTAAATGGAAGGTAAAACATATTGGATTGAGTTTGACACCCCTATTTTAGGGGGAGTGCTCTGGGGTGGTAGCGCACTGACCACTGAAGGGGAAGCGTTCTGGGGGTTTGGTCCATTGGTGGGAGGGAGGGGTCTTGGCATTGGCCACTGGAGGGGAAACACTCTGGAAGGGTGGCACTTTGGATTTGTGACTAGGTGTCTGGTATCCATCCCAACTTAACTGGAGATGGGGGTAGCTGCCTGGCTGCTCAGGGTAGGCATAGGGAGCCTGGTAAGGCTGAGCTGGTTGCTGGACTTGGGCCTGGTAAGGCTGAACTCATTGCTGAGCTGGAGCCACTGAGCTTTTCTCTAGGTAAAGTTGGGCTGGTAGCTGAGCCGGGGAATGGTAGGGCTGAGCTGGTAGCAGAGGTGGGACCTGGTAGGGCTGGAGTAGAAGCTGAGCTGGGGTGTTGTAGGGTCGGCGACTGGTAGGGCTGACCTGGGGCCTGTTATGGCTGTAACAGGGGCTGGTAGGGCTGAGCTGAGGCCTGTTATGACTGGGCCAGGGGCTGGTAGAGCTGAACTGGAGCCTGGCATGACATGGCCAAGTCTAATGGGGATGAGGTGGTTGCTGAGCTGGGGCCTGGTAGGACTGGGCCAGGGCATGGCATGGCATGGCCGGGACGAGGCTGATGGGGATGAGCTGGTTGCTGAGCTAGGGCCTGAGCTGGAACCTGGTATGGCTGGGCCAGGGGCTGGTAGGGCTGTGCAGGGGGCTGGCATGGCCGGACCAAGACTGATGGGGATGAGCTGGTTGCTGAGCTAAGCGCTGGCATGGCTGGAACAGGGGCTGGTAGGGCTGAGCAGGGGTCTGTGCTGGAGGGTGGAATGGCTGGACCAGGGGCTGGAGGCTGGTATGGGTAGACCAGGGGCTGGAGGCTTCAATTTAGCCTACTAGAAAGTGTGTGCCCTCAGGCCTGGAGGGAAGCAGAATTCATTACTCTTTCAGATGGACATGATTGTTCCTAACTAGCTTTGATGGAGGTGTGTGGCGACCAATGAGGGGATGGCTCCCCTCCAGGTAGGTTAAAAGTGGGAGTGGTTTTGTACAAGGACAATAACCTAAAACACATGGCCAAATCTACACTGGAGTTGCTTACCAAGAAGTCAGTGAATGTTCCTGAGTGGCCGATTTACAGTTTTGACTTAAATCTACAGCAAGACCTGAAAATGTTTGTTTAGCAATGATCAACAACCAATTTGATAGAGTTGAAAGAATTTTGAAAATAACCATGGGCAAAGGTTGCATAATCCAGGTGTGGAAAGCTCTTAGAGACTTACCCAGAAAGTCTCACAGCTGTAATCACTGCCAAAGTTGCTTCCATAAAGTATTGACTCTGGGGTGTGAATACTTATGTAAATGAGATTTATTTGTCTGTATTTCATTTTTAATACAAATCTATTTCATTTTTAAAAATTCAGGCTGTAAAACAACAAATGTGGAGTAAATCGAGGAGTATGAATACTTTCTGAAGGCACTGTGTACACATAGCCACTGTTCGATTACCAATGGCAGTCTGAATAGGTGATATCTGACACACAAATAGATACTATGTTGAAGTTTGAAGAAGTCACCAACCTAATTCTGTTCTCCCCATCGACAAACCGTTGGTGAGCTGGCAAGAGGTGAGGCTGGAGGTGAGGTCTTTGCCAGAGCCCCATAGCAGTATAGATCGAATCCCCAAGCTGACAAGGTGTCGTTCTGCCCCTGAACAGGAAGTCAACCCACTGTTCCTAGGACGTCATTGAAAATAAGAATGTGTTCTTAACTGACTTGCCTAGTTAAATAAAAGTAAAATGAAAAATTGATCAGCTCTTGGGTCCTCATCAAAGATACTGGTCGGTCTCTCTCTCTCTCTCTCTCTCACTCACTCACTCACTCACTCACTCACTCACTCACTCACTCACTCACTCACTCACTCACTCCCACCACTCACTCACTCACTCACTCACTCACTCACTCACTCACACACACCACTGATTACATTATCAATGGTGGTTATGATTAGACTGGTGGAACCAACTTGATCACTATGTTCACTGTTCTATTTCACTTCAGTTATCTATGTATCAAAGTAATGAAGTGGGTTTCCTTCTGTATTTGTAGAAATGATGTGCCTGCGAAAGCCGTTGCCGCTGACAGGTGAAGGTTGCTGGCCAGATACTTGCCAACATGTTCCATTTATAGGAATGTTCACAGCGAGGGCATGTCTGCATGATGCAGATAAGGGCATTGGGCCAGTAACCCAAGCCGACAAAGTGAAAAATCTGTTGATGTGTCCATGATCATGACACTTACCCCTAATTGCTCCTGTAAGTCACTCTAGATAGCGTCTGCTAAATGACTAAAATGTCAATGTACAGCGCATTCGAAAAGTATTCAGACGCTTCACTTTTTCCACATTTTGTTAAGTTACAGCCTAATTCTAAAATTAATGAAATAAAAACAAATCCTCAATCTACACACAATACCCCATAATGACAAAGCGAAAACAGGTCTAGAAATGTTAGCAAATGTATTAAAAGTAAAAAACAGAAATAACTTATTTATGTAAGTATTCAGACCCTTTGCTATGTATCTCAGGTGCATCCTCTTTCCATTGATCATGCTTGAGCTGTTTCTACAACTTGATTGGAGTCCACCTGTGGTAAATGCAACTGATTGAACATGATTTGAAAAGGCACACACCTGTCTACATAAGGTCCCACAGTTGAAAGTACATTTCAGAGCAAAAACCAAGCCATGAGATTGAAGGAATTGTCCGTAGAGCTCCGAGACAGGATTGTATAGAGGCACAAATCTGGGGAAGGGTACCAAAAAATGTGTGCAGCATTGAAAGTCCCCAAGAACACGGTGGCCTCCATCATTCTTAAATGGAAGAAGTTTGGAACCACCAAGGCTCTTCCTAGAGCTGGTCGCCAGTCCAAACTGAGCAATTGGGGGAGAAGGGCCTTGGTCAGGGAGGTGACCAAGAACCCAATGGTCATTCTGACAGAGCGCCAGAGATCCTCTGTGGAGATGGGAGAACCTTCAGAAGGACAACCATCTCTGCAGCACTCCACTGATCAGGACCTTATGGTAGAGATGCCAGACGGAATCCACTCCTCAGTAAAAAGCACATGCTGTGGGGATGTTTTTCAGCAGCATGGATTGGGTGACTCATCAACATTGAGGGAAAGATGAACAGAGCAAAGTAAGTGCAGCAACGGTCCACATCCAACCTGACAGAGCTTGAAAGGATCTGCAGAGAAGAATGGAAGAAACTCCCCAAATACAGGTGTGCCAATCTTGTAGCATTATACCCAAGAATACTCAAGGCTGTAATCGCTGCAAAAGGTGCTTCAACAAATTACTGAGTAAAGGGTCTGAATACTTATGTAAATGTGGTATTACATTTTTTATTTTGCATTTTAATCTAAAGAAATTACAATTTCTTTGCTAATGCACTTCACAACCAAAAGTACTTTACTAGTTGTATCTGCTTGGATGGGGAATTAGCCTACTAGTATATCAAGCTGGGTATTTTTTTATACAACGTTTCACATACTGTAACACACATTACCTGTCTTTGTTGATGAAGCATACATAAATTAACGCTGGTCTGACCAATCGGAATCCACACTTCAAGATTGTTTTGATCATGCAGACTGGGAAATGTTCCGGAAAGCCTCAGAGAATAATATTAATTTATACGCTGATTCTTTGAGTGAGTTTACAAGGAAGTGCATTGGAGATGTTGTACCCACTGTGACTACTAAAACCTAGCCTAACCAGAAGGTGGCGGCATTAGGTGGCGGCATTCGCGCTAAACTGAAAGCGTGAACCACCACATTTAACCATGAAAAGATGACTGGAAATATGGCCGAATACAAATAGTGCAGTTATTCCCTCCACAAGACAATCAAACAAGCAAAATGTCGGTATAGGGACAATGTGGAGTCGCAATTCAACAGCTCAGATACGAGACATGTGTGTCAGGGTCTACAGGCAATCACGGACTACAAAAAGAAAACCAGCTACGTCATGGACACCGACTTCTTGATTCCAGACAAACTAAACACCTTCTTTGTCCACTTTGAAGATAGTACAGTGCCCCCGACGCGGCCCGCTACCAAAGACTGCGGGCCCTCCCTCTCCTTCTCCGTGGCCGACATGAGTAAGACATTTAAACATGTTAACCCTTGCAAGATTGCCGGCCCAGACGGCATCCCTAGCCGCGTCCTCAGAGCATGCGCAGACCAGCTGGCTGGTGTGTTTACGGACATATTCAATCGCTCCCTATCCCAGTCTGCTGTCCCCACATGCTTCAAATGGCCACCATTGTTCCTGTACCCAAGATGGCAAAGGTAACTGAACTAAATGACTATCACCCTGTAGCACTCACTTCTGTCATCATGAAGTCGCAGGAGTCTCCTCTCTCACTGTTGAAATTGAGACTGGTGTTTTGCGGGTACTATTTAATGAAGCTGCCAGTTGAGGACTTGAGGCATCTGTTTCTCAAACTAGACACTCTAATGTACTTGTCCTCCTGCTCAGTTCCACCGGGGCCTCTCACTCCTCTTTTTATTCTGTTTAGAGCCAGTTTGCACTGTTCTGTGAGGGGAATAGTTCACAGCGTTGTACGAGATCTTCAGTTTCTTAGCAATTTCTCGCATGGAATAGCCTTCATTTCTCAGAACAAGAACGAGTTTCAGAAGAAAGTTATTTGTTTCTGGTCATTTTGAGCCTGTAATCGAACCCACAAATGCGATACTCAACTAGTCTAAAGAAAGCCAGTATTGTTTATTCTTTAATCACCACAACAGTTTTCAGCTGTGCTAACAGAATTGCAAAATGTTTTTCTAATGATCAGTTAGCCTTTATAAATTAAAATCTTGGATTAGCTAACACAAAATGCCATTGGAACACAGGAGTGATGGTTGTTGATAATGGGCCTTTGTACGCCTAAGCAGATATTCCATAAAACGTCTGCTGTATCTAGTTACAATAGTAACTTACAACATTAACAATGTCTACACTGTATTTCTGATCAATTTTATGTTATTTTAATGGACACATTTTTTTGCTTTTCTTTCAAAAACAAGGACATTTCCAAGTGACCCCAAAAGTTTGAACGGGATCTCTCTAGACACTCAGAGGCCAGTTCCTCCCAATAATTTTTAGGTCAGGAATAGGAGTCACGCAGGTACCACAACAAGAGAGGGAGAGGACGCGGAAGAGGCCAACACGGACGGGGAGGAAGAAATCAAGACTATCCATCCACACGGAGCAGGACCAGAACAAGGCTGTGATCAACATTTCTTGAGAACCCCTTTTTGATGATTGCGTAAGTGTATTGTCTAAAGGATTGTCCTTTGCCCCCCATATACTCAACTGAATTTAATAAAAAGATTGACCTATTTCGTTTCTACAGGAATCTACATCTGAAGCAAAACATACAAGCAAAACATCTCTCCAACTACAGACGCCAGTGTCTCAGGTCAGACAGTTTCTGTTCCCTCAAAAACACCTTTTAAGCCCAAGTCCACCTTTTGTCTCATCGTCCAGAATGCCACACTAAATACATTTGCCAAGAAGGTGAATTTTGATGTGGAGAATCTGTTTAAGGGTAAAATTGACTCCAACCAAACACAATGTAACCTTTCTAAGACAGAGCGGGATGCAGTTGATTCAATGTCCAAAAATGAACGGATTGTGGTTAAAAAAGCAGACAAAGGTGGCGCTACAGTAATGTGGAGTAAAGACAAATATGTGACAGAAGCCTACCGTCAATTAGACAATGATGAATTCTATCAATCTCTTACCTTCAACCCTACAGAGGACCTAAAAACTGAATTGAAAGGAATCCTCACAGAAGCTAAGGAGAATGGCTACATTTCAGACAATGAGTTCACATTTATTTTCAATGGCAGTCCGCGTATGGCTTCTTCCAAAAGTCCACAAAAATCTTGAAAATCTCCCAGGCAGGCCAGTCATTAGTGGCAATGAAAGTAGATTGATTACTTTATTAAACCTTTTCTGACGTCACTCCCAGCCTATCTTCAAGATCCACAGATGTGTTGAACAACATTAAGGAATTGAATAATATAGGTACAGCTTCCTTTTTAGTCACCATGGATGTGGAGTCTCTATACACCACCATTGAACGTGAACAAGGTTTGGCAGCTATGCACCATTTCTTGAGTACCCGACCTGAAACTGAGATGCCTCCTAACAGAATTCACTGTCTCACTGACTGAATGGACTCTTAATCATAACATCTTTATCTTTCAGGACCGTATTTTTAATCAGGTCAAAGGGTGGGCCATGGGAGCTACAGCCCTTCCTATGTTGTTTTGTACTTGGGTAAATGGGAAAATGACTTCATTTTGGATCCATCTAATAACCATTTCTTTGATCGGATTATATGGTGGGGACGCTATATTGATGATGTTTGCCTGTTTTGGTCCGGCTCAGAAGATGAACTTATTTCCTTCCACCAATACTTTAACAGCATTAACCCTAACATCAAACTAACACTATGGAATATGGATGACATAGATTTTTTTGGACCTCGACATTAGTAAAATTGACAACGGTTGTTTGCACACATCAATCTTTAGGAAGCCTACAGATGGGAATACCATTATGTGGGCAGAGAGCTTTCACCCCAAAAGGCTAAAAGAGAATATTCCATATGGCCAATTCCAAAGAGTCCGCAGAATTTGCGATCAGGAAACAGACTAGTGTCAAATCTGCTGAATTGGAGAATCGCTTCTTGAATTGAGGCTACAGCGTTCAGGTCCTGAAAGATGCAGGTATAAGGGCTGGATTACTTGACAGAGAGAACTTGTTGCGTAGGGGAGTGCCTCGTGATACATCAGAGAGCGTGTATTTTGTTACAAAATATAGCACTGCAGCAGAGAACATTAAAAGAATCATCCAAAGTGATACACTACTACGCCAAGTATTTCCTGAGCCATCAGTCATAAGCTTAAAGAGATGTCCTACCCTAAATGACAAATTAGTCCACAGTTATCTTCCGGGTGACTCTCAAAAAACTTGGCTTGACCACAAACCCAAGGGCTCTTTTAAATGTAACCAATGCAGAAATATTGCACAGAAAAAGTATTTTGTTGACACAGCTTCCAAAATTGAGTATTATGTCAAGCATTTCATTAACTGCAAAACCACTCATGTCATCTATAGATTGGAATGTCCACAGTGCAAGGTGTTCTACATTGGACGGACAAAGACCGCCTTAAGACCGCTTAGTGGAACACAAGTACGCCATACGGGTAGGCAATGAAGACTACCCCATGGCAAGGCACTACAAGTCCTTACACCATGGCAACCCTGCCTCCCTACAAGCTATGGGTATTGATCATATTCCGGCCTCTATTAGAAAAGGGGACCGTCTTAAACAGTTAAACCAAAGGGAAAGTTTTTGGATTTACAAACTACAGGCCACTAAATACCCTGGTTGAAATTAAGATATGGATTTCTCACCCTTCCTGTAGGGTTGTGATAGGTCCATTTGCTGTCATCTAGTGGACATTTTGCTCTATTGCCCTCAGCTATGTTTAGACTGTTGTTGTTCATGTTTTGCTGTGTTCTAGTGTACTATGGAATATATTGCTTTCTTATTCTTGACACTTCTCCCAGTCATATTTATGGATAGAACTACTTCTAGAACTACTACTTCTGATACTTCTAGCTTGGAGTTGTATTTTTATGATAACATAGCTACAGTATTTCACTTTTTAATGTGTATATTATTGCTTACTAGGTGTGTCCAATCAATTTTGTAAAAGCTGTTCGAAAAGCTGTTCGAAAGAGGACATTGTATTATCTCTTTGTACTGCCTGACGAAGGCCATGCAGCCGAAACTCGTTGGATTTTTAAAACCTTGTTTCTATTGAACATGCCATACAAATAAAGGCATTATAATTAATTATATGACGAGTGCCTTGGTCCTCCTTTATTTTTGATGACCAATTCACCCCTTTTACCATTGAGCACCTTCTGTCTACCAACATTTACTGTTGTGTACCTTAGTAGCGCTTCCCTTCCTCCTCTTTCTGGTAGTGTACATAGCTTGAGAAATAACATAATCTAATTTGCAAGGTAATTCTATGCTTTACAGATGTAGATTGACTTGTTCCAGATTCAGGCCGGTTCAGGCCGGTGAAGCCGTTACACAATCTAACCAACTGTGACATGTTTTGCTATAGCCTTGGGTTGGCTTGGGTTTGTTGCTGCTAGTTCGTACAATGTTGTAGTCAGACATGAGTTAACTTGTACCACCATATCTGCATCCAATATTTATTTGTTCCCTAGAGCCTAATGTGACTGTTTCATCTACAGTAAATTACACCCCAGCTAGCAATAAGGACTCAGCCCAATCTCAGCCCAGAACTGATTTAATCGACCCGAATCCGGGTGCCAGGCTCGATTCAATGTCATATTGAATGACTGCCCAGAATCGGCCCATCACGTCTGCCAGAAGTAAGCCGACACTGCCGGTGTCTTCCCAGAATCCCCCCAGATGTGGCCCGATGCAAATTAATATTACCTAGCCATCCCCCTGATATTTTTCAATTCAGTTGCATTATACTATATCAAACTACAAACAGCTGTAAATAACAACTTTAAACAATTAATAAGTAGACATTTACTAATTGCTCAGAATCATATTTAATTTTTTGAGAAAACAGGAAAGATATTATTACAATTCATACAACAAAATACAAGGTAGAGAGTAGGGAGCAGAGGCCTGTACCACACATACACAACAGCAGTGTCCCCTTATACACATACACACACAATAAAACAAATATCAACTACGGTCTCAGATCAAAGCAATTCATATAACAAATCACAGGGTAGGGAGTAGGGAGCCCATCCACAACAGCACACATATTCACTCAGAGAGGAGTCGCAGTACTAGGCCTGGGAGATGAGGGTTGGCCACAGCTCTGAGATCGACGGGACTAAAAGAGAGCGAAGTGAATAATTTGGACTTTAGCTAGATCAACTGTCTAACTACACACTGCTGGTTGTAACATTTTAATAACTCACTCAGTGAGTAGTCGCAGGTCTGGGCAATGAGACTGGAGAGGAATGATATTCTGACTGCAATGACATTCTCACTCTCATACTGTAAGTAGACTGTAGCAGTAATTACCTGTTGATGAGGAGCACACAGAACTTGTAGTAGCCCTTGTCTGCAGCGGTGGTGAGCACGTGTCTCGGGAGGCACTTGCCCCACCCCAGCCTCCGTGAGAGGAGTCAGACCAGTCTGAGCGAGAACCACCGCATCTGCCTATGTTGCCCCTCCGCATCTCCAAGGTGGCCGAGCTACAGCTGTGTTTGTTAGACCATGAGACATCCCAAAAATCGTTCTTCTCACGGGACTTGTCTGACGGTAACACATACAAAATGATAGAAGTATGGAGGTATTTTTTGTTCCAACAGAAATAAGGGATAAAAATATATATATATATTTCTTATATCTCCAAGATGTAGGACAGAAATTTCAAAACCTTATTCTTTATTTTTTTGCCTGTCTGTTATGCCATTTATGAATGTATTATTCAGCACATTTCAATGGGCTATATTAGCAAAGGCCAAATTCAATATTTTATCAAATAATTTGTAAATATATAAAATAAATACATAAAGGGCTCCTAAAATTCAAAGTCAAATAGCAACATTTTCCATGGTTTGACCATCTTAAAACAATTCAGTATGTTTGCTTAGTAGAACCCCTTACCCCTCCAATGGCTTAGACCTTTAAAGTCATCATTGACCTCATGGCGAAATCCCTGAGTTGTTTTCTTCCTCTTCGGCAACTGAGTTAGGAAGGACGCCTGTATAATTGTAGTGACTGAGTGCATCGAAATACCATCCAAAGTGTAATTAAGAACTTCACTGTGCTCAAATGGATATTCACTGTCTGCTTTTTAAAAATGTTTACCCATGTAGGCATTGGAAAAACTCCCTAGTCTTTGTGATTGAATCTGTGTTTGAAATTCACTGCTCGACTTAGGGACCTTACAGATTATTGTATGTGTGGGGTACAGTGATGAAGTAGTCATTACAAAATCATGTTAAACAGAATTATTTCACACAGAGTGAGTCAGTGCTACTTATTAAGCACATTTTTCTCCTGGAGATATTTAGTCTTGCCGTAACAAAGGGATTGAATAAAAGGGATTGAAACAATTGTATTGAGTACACACATCTTATTTTTTTTACGGATGGTTGAGATTCTCAGAATATTCCTTTGTATGACTGTGGACACTCAGGTCGAGGTTATCAGGAAATTGGCTTATTACGCCTAGTCTTACATTTTTGGATAACAAAAGTAGGCTGTATTGATGAAAGTTTAAAAAAACTATTGACTATAAAAGTGTGCTGTTTTCTGTCGATTTATACATCTTGTGTCATAACGGGAGGTCCAAGGCAGGTTGCATTCATTTGAATACAAGGAGGGACCAGCGAATCTGGGCAGATAAGAGACACATTTTATTACCATGTACAGACACAACAAATCTCGATCAGATGGTGATCGGATCATCTTGATTGGATGACAACAACCACATGGAGTAGCGAGTGGGGGAGTAGTAGTCCAGTGGTTCTTAAACGTTTTAAAACCGTGGCATACCTTGATGGGATAAAAAAAATAAAAAAAATCTGCTGCACACCTGAAATTTCCCTATTCATTTATTTATTGGTAATAACCTCCATCTCATCTGAAACACATTGCAAATCATCTATTTTGACAAACGTTTGTTTTCTAGATTTTATAGGCTTTATTTGAACTTTTTTCATAGTTCCTTACTCCTAATGATTCATTTGTGTACCCCTTTAAGAGCATCCTGTGAATCCCTACTAGTAACATATATTATTTAGCTCCAGTAAATAGGTATTTTGTTTTGAATGGTTTGGGCAAGAGACGAGTGGTTTTCTGCAATGTAAAGGTACAACCAACAAAACAAAGGCATGCTTCAACCAAGGATACAAAGCCTTTCAGACTTATACATTACTTTGCTCGTAATACTTGCCCCTCAATAATGATATTATATTATGATATTATAAAATTGGTGGTTCGAGCCCCGAATGCTGATTGGCTTACAGCCGTGGTACATCAGACCATATACCATGAGTATGACAAAACATTTATTTTTACTGTTCTAATTGCGTTGGTGACCAGTTTATAATAGCAAAAATGCACCTCGTGGGTTTGTGGTTGATGGTCAATGTACCACGGCTAAGGGCTGTATCCAGCCACTCCGCGATGCGTTGTGCTTAAGAACAGCCTTTAGCCATGGTATATTGGCCATATACCACAC
Source organism: Oncorhynchus keta (assembly GCF_023373465.1). Taxonomy (NCBI): domain Eukaryota; kingdom Metazoa; phylum Chordata; class Actinopteri; order Salmoniformes; family Salmonidae; genus Oncorhynchus; species Oncorhynchus keta. The sequence continues at coordinate 48,426,089 of NC_068455.1, forward strand.
CCCCTTGGGCCTTATTGCTTAAATACAACAACCAACAGCCTGAGAGCACCGGACTTGAAACAACGATACAGATGTAACCATGTGCCATTCAACGTATTATCTGAGTGGCACTCGTGCTCCCAAGTAAAAATGTAATGTGCATGTTTATAAGTGAGTGTTCCAAAAAATAATCAAGATTAGGAAAAGTTTCGCTGCACACCTGAGAGTTCCACTGTTGAAAACCACTGGTGTAGTCTCTAGACGTGGGCCTGGTGTAGACTAATATGTTAGTTGATGCATGCAATTTGCTAAATTATTCATAATGTAGGCAGGTTTTTAGTTAATTACAATCTCTTACATTTAAAATTAGGTAGCCTACAATACGCCCAAAGAAAAAACAGGTACAACTGGGAGGGACCACAGAGGTAAGACATATTCTCTCATCTCTGCATCAAACGTGAGAAAAGGGCATCAACAAACACATTTTATTTTAAATTGCTCTTACCATCACTCATTTTTTTAAAAAGTACAGTAGTATGGTTTACATTTTTAACTGGCTGGCAGACTCTAATATATTCTCTTACAGGACTCGTCATCACCCAAGAAGGTAAGGTAATGTATTCCCGTAAACCGTATGATCACAGTATCATAACCACAGATTGACGTTAATTGGGATGAGTCTTGTCCTTGAGGCAGAACTGAGCGTTTTCCGCTAGATGGGCCAACTGCAAAGTCAAAATTGTCTATATTCATGAATACAATTTTTGTGGGGATTTTTTTTGGTAGTTAGTCTAGCCAGCTTTCTAAACTTGTAGGAATCATGGCTGAATACCGACCGGGCACATGCCCAGGGGCCCTGACATCGAGGAGGCTCCCATTGATTTTGTTAGTCATTCTTTCTCAGATATCATAATAACATGGCATAAATCAATAAAAATGTATAGAATTGTAGAAAACGTGCTTTAAAACCTGCAACATTTCGCTACACCCAATGGAAAAATGTGTAGAATTGCATGAAATGTACTTTAAAACAAACAAAAAAATGTATCCACCATTAACAGGGGGACAACTAAAATGTTTTGTCACAAGGTGGGGGCCCCCCTTCAAAATCTCGCTTAGGGCCCCCAAAAGGCTATAGGCGGCCGTGAGTGGTGACACCCACACATGCACACTCATTTACATTACATTTACATTTAAGTCATTTAGCAGACGATCTTATCCAGAGCGACTTACAAATTGGTGCATTCACCTTATGACATCCAGTGGAACAGCCACTTTACAATAGTGCATCTAAATCTTTTAAGGGGGGGTGAGAAGGATTACTTTATCCTATCCTAGGTATTCCTTAAAGAGGTGGGGTTTCAGGTGTCTCCGGAAGGTGGTGATTGGCTCCGCTGTCCTGGCGTCGTGAGGGAGTTTGTTCCACCATCATTGGGGGGCCAGAGCAGCGAACAGTTTTGACTGGGCTGAGCGGGAACTGTACTTCCTCAGTGGTAGGGAGGCGAGCAGGCCAGAGGTGGATGAACGCAGTGCCCTTGTTTGGGTGTAGGGCCTGATCAGAGCCTGGAGGTACTGAGGTGCCGTTCCCCTCACAGCTCCGTAGGCAAGCACCATGGTCTTGTAGCGGATGCGAGCTTCAACTGGAAGCCAGTGGAGAGAGCGGAGGAGCGGGGTGACGTGAGAGAACTTGGGAAGGTTGAACACCAGACGGGCTGCGGCGTTCTGGATGAGTTGTAGGGGTTTAATGGCACAGGCAGGGAGCCCAGCCAACAGCGAGTTGCAGTAATCCAGACGGGAGATGACAAGTGCCTGGATTAGGACCTGCGCCGCTTCCTGTGTGAGGCAGGGTCGTACTCTGCGGATGTTGTAGAGCATGAACCTACAGGAACGGGCCACCGCCTTGATGTTAGTTGAGAACGACAGGGTGTTGTCCACTCAAGCATGAAGAGAAACTGCGACGTGAACACACATGTGAAGATGGCAGGTGTCAAATCATGGGTAAACTGGAGAATGTGTGTGTATGCCAGACATGAGCTCTCACTCTTCCCCCACGTCATCAAAATGGGTAATTGGGTAATATTTGGTTGAGGCGCCGATCAAAGAAATTACAACCTATTTTCACCCACTCAAAAGACAGCAATAAGTTAGTTGCATTACCAGTGTGTTTTCACTATGCTTTCAACCATCTAAAAGCACCAAATTCCAATGGTAAAACAAGATTTTTAGTTTAGTTTTCACCCAAATTGTCACACTCTGATCTGTTTTACCTGTCTTTGTGATTGTCTCCACCCACCTCCAGGTGTCACCTGTTTTTCTCATTGGTCCCTGGGTAATTATTCCTGTGTTCACTGCTTGTCTGTTGCCAGTTCGTCTTGTTTTGCCAAGTCAACCAGCGTGTTATTCCGTGCTCATGTTTTTTCCTTTTCTCTGTTTTTGCCTGCCTTGACTCTGAACCCGCCTGCCTGACCATACTGCCTACCCTGACCTCGAGCCTGCCTGCCATTCTATACATCCTGGACTCTAACCTTGTTATGGTCTTTTGCCTGTCCACGAGCATTCTCTTGCCTGCATCTTGGATTATAATTGCGAAAGTATTCGGCCCCCTTGAACGTTGCAACCTTTTGCCACATTTCAGGCTTCAAACATAAAGATATAAAACTGTATTATTTTGTGAAGAATCAACAACAAATGGGACACAATCATGAAGTGGAACGACATTTATTGGATATTTCAAACTTTTTTAACAAATCAAAAACTGAAAAATTGGGAGTGCAAAATTATTCAGCCCCTTTACTTTCAGTGCAGCAAACTCTCTCCAGAAGTTCAGTGAGGATCTCTGAATGATCCAATGTTGACCTAAATGACTAATAAATACAATCCACCTGTGTGTAATCAAGTCTCCGTATAAATGCACCTGCACTGTGATAGTCTCAGAGGTCCGTTAAAAGCGCAGAGCATCATGAAGAACAAGGAACACACCAGGCAGGTCCGAGATACTGTTGTGAAGAAGTTTAAAGTCGGATTTGGATACAAAAAGATTTCCCAAGCTTTAAACATCCCAAGGAGCACTGTGCAAGCGATAATATTGAAATGGAAGGAGTATCAGACCACTGCAAATCTACCAAGACCTGGCCGTCCCTCTAAACTTTCAGCTCATACAAGGAGAAGACTGATCAGAGATGCAGCCAAGAGGCCCATGATCACTCTGGATGAACTGCAGAGATCTACAGCTGAGGTGGGAGACTCTGTCCATAGGACAACAATCAGTCGTATATTGCACAAATCTGGCCTTTATGGAAGAGTGGCAAGAAGAAAGCTATTTCTTAAAGTTATCCATAAAAAGTGTTGTTTAAAGTTTGCCACAAGCCACCTGGGAGACACACCAAACATGTGGAAGAAGGTGCTCTGGTCAGATGAAACCAAAATTGAACTTTTTGGCAACAATGCAAAACGTTATGTTTGGCGTAAAAGCAACACAGCTCATCACCCTGAACACAACATCCCCACTGTCAAACATGGTGGTGGCAGCATCATGGTCTGGGCCTGCTTTTCTTCAGCAGGGACAGGGAAGATGGTTAAAATTGATGGGAAGATGGATGGAGCCAAATACAGGACCATTCTGGAAGAAAACCTGATGGAGTCTGCAAAAGACCTGAGACTGGGACGGAGATTTGTCTTCCAACAAGACAATGATCCAAAACATAAAGCAAAATCTACAATGGAATGGTTAAAAAATAAACATATCCAGGTGTTAGAATGGAAAGAACTGAAAACTGCTGTTCACAAATGCTCTCCATCCAACCTCACTGAGCTCGAGCTGTTTTGCAAGGAGGAATGGGAAAGAATTTCAGTCTCTCGATGTGCAAAACTGATAGAGACATACCCCAAGCGACTTACAGCTGTAATCACAGCAAAAGGTGGGGCTACAAAGTATTAACTTAAGGGGCTGAATAATTTTGCACGCCCAATTTTTCAGTTTTTGATTTGTTCAAAAAGTTTGAAATATCCAATAAATGTCATTCCACTTCATGTCCCACTTGTTGTTGATTTTTCACAAAAAAATACAGTTTTATATCTTTATGTTTGAAGCCTGAAATGTGGCAAAAGGTCGCAAAGTTCAAGGGGGCCGAATACTTTCGCAAGGCACTGTATCAGAGACTCGAACCGTCTGCATCGGGGTCTCGCCCTGTGCCCTGAGACAAATATCTATCACTGTGCATTCAACCATTGAAAAGCACAGCAAAGTTTGTGAATACAATGTCGAATTATGTTTATTTATACAACAAATTACTGTGTTATTACTGTGCTTCATCTAATAGCAGAACCAAATTACCTGGATCGCAATTGAGACAATGATGCACCCATTGTTATTGTCATACCGGTTTTATTTTTGTTATTATTTTTCTCTTTTGTGTATCTACCATTGGTATTATCAACAATACATTTTTTTATAAAGTATTTTTCTATTTTGTTAATCAATGCAATGCGGTCACTGTTGCCTTGGTGTTTTCTCCAGGCATTGTGTGGACCAGCTTCTCCCGGTCTGGTCCTGGGCGGGTACGTATCTTTATTCTTGCCCTGATGCTGGCGCTCTCGACTCAACTTACCAACTCATTATCAAGCCCTTGATTGACCAACTCTGGGTCCCTTGGTCCAGGATTGGGGGGTGCTATCATATGCTAACAGAGAATAGCATTGCATCCGAAAATGTGTAGACTGATCTGGATTAAACCCTCTTGGGGCTAGGGGGCAGAATTTTCACTTTTGGATAAATAGCGTGCCCAATTTCAACTTCCTGCTACTCATGCCAAGAATATAAGATATGCATATTATTCATAGATTTTGATAGAAAACACTCTGAAGTTTCGAAAACTGTTTGAATCACGTCTGTGAGTATAACAGAATTTATGTAGCAGGCAAAACCCCGAGGACTAACTGTTCCGATTTATTTTTCTTTTGCCTCTCTCTGTTCCCTGACTTGTTATTGCCAATGGATATTTCTTAGGAACCTGTTTTCAGTTCCTACCGCTTCCACCAGTCATTGGAATTTGGTTGAGGTTATTCCTTTGTGCAATGAAGTAGGCCAACTAGGAACTTGGTACACTTTTGTGAGTTGCGCAAGATGTGAAAAGTGGAGCTGTATTGAACACAGATTGCCCTGTCTATAATTTGATCGATTATTAACATTTAAAAATACCTAGTCCCTGGCGGTGTAGTGTGTTACTGATGGTAGGCTTTGTTACTTTGATCCCAGCTCTCTGCAGGTCATTCACTAGGTCCCCCAGTGTGGTTCTGGGATTTTTGCTCACCGTTCTTGTGATCATTTTGACCCCACGGGGTGAGATCTTGCGTGGAGCCCCAGATCGAGGGAGATTATCAGTGGTCTTGTATGTCTTCCATTTCCTAATAATTGCTCCCACAGTTGATTTCTTCAAACCAAGCTGCTTACCTATTGCAGATTCAGTCTTCCCAGCCTGGTGCAGGTCTACAATTTAGTTTCTGGTGTCCTTTGACAGCTCTTAGGTCTTGGCCATAGTGGAGTTTGGAGGGTGACTGTTTGGACAGGTGTCTTTTATACTGATAACACGTTCAAACAGGTGCCATTAATACAGGTAACGAGTGGAGGACAGAGGAGCCTCTTAAAGAACAAGTTACAGGTCTGTGAGAGCCAGAAATCCTGCTTGTTTGTAGGTGACCAAATACTTATTCTCCACCATAATTTGCAAATAAATTCATTAAAAATCCTACAATGTGATTTTCTGGATTTTTTTTTCTTCTCATTTTGTCTGTCATAGTTGAAGTGTACCTATGATGAAAATTACAGGCTTCTCTCATCTTTTTAAGTGGGAGAACTTGCACAATTGGTGGCTGACTAAATACCTTTTTGCCCCATTGTATATATGGACGGAATTAATCGAACAAAAGGACCAATTGTGATGTTTATGGGACATATTGGAGTGCCAACAAAAGAAGCTCGTCAAAGGTAATGCATGTTTTATATTTTATTTCAGTGTTTTGTGTAGCGCCTGCAGGGTTGAAATGTGCTAACTCCTTTGTTTACTGCTGGTGCAGATGGTGCAGGCTATCAGATAATAGCTTTTATGCTTTCGCCGAAAAGCATTTTAAAAATCTGACATGTTGGCTGGATTCACAACGAGTGTAGCTTTAATTGAATATTTTACGTGTGATTTAATGAAAGTTTTAATGTTATAGTACCTTATTTGAATCTGGCGCTCTGCATTTTCCCTGGCAATTGGCCAGTTGAGACATTTGCGTCCCGCCTATCCCTAACGAGTTTTTTAAGTTGCTTGCATACATATTTTATAGCGTTTATTCTTTTTAAACTATTAAACTTTCATTAAACTTCAGCCACTTTAACAGGACGTTTTCCTTATTTTACACCTCCCATTGTTTAAAAACTGTTTTTTTTAAACTCCTGTAAAATCATGACTTCAAACATTTTATGCACTGTAAACTTTTGACATACCCAAATCAGCTACTTTGACCACTTTTCCAAAAAGTTAGACAAAAAGTTAGTGTATGAAATCTTCCTCTACCTCTTTGCTTTTTAAATCGGAAATCGAAACAAAATGATATACTTCCAATCAAACATCAGTTCTTTCCTGACCCCTCCTGTCTCAGCCTCCAGTATTTATGCTGCAGTAGTTTATGTGTCGGGGGGCTAGGGTCAGTTTGTTATATCTGGAGTACTTCTCCTGTCCTATTCGGTGTCCTGTGTGAATCTAAGTGTGCGTTCTCTAATTCTCTCCTTCTCTCTTTCTTTCTCTCTCTCGGAGGACCTGAGCCCTCGGACGATGCCCCAGGACTACCTGACATGATGACTCCTTGCTGTCCCCAGTCCACCTGGCCATGCTGCTGCTCCAGTTTCAATTGGCCTGGGCCCTAGGACCATGTCCCAGGACTACCTGACATGATGACTCCTTGCTGTCCCCAGTCCACCTGGCCATGCTGCTGCTCCAGTTTCAACTGTTCTGCCTTACTATTATTCAACCATGCTGGTCATTTATGAACATTTGAACATCTTGACCACGTTCTGTTATAATCTCCACCCGGCACAGCCAGAAGAGGACTGGCCACCCCACATATGCTCTCTCTAATTCTCTCTTTCTTTCTCTCTCTCGGAGGACCTGAGCCCTAGGACCGTGCCCCAGGACTACCTGACATGATGGCTCCTTGCTGTCCCCAGTCCACCTGACTGTGCTGCTGCTACAGTTTCAACTGTTCTGCCTTATTATTATTCGACCATGCTGGTCATTTATGAACATCTTGGTCATGTTCTGTTATAATCTCTACCCGGCACAGCCAGAAGAGGACTGGCCACCCCACATAGCCCGGTTCCTCTCTAGGTTTCTTCCTAGGTTTTGGCCTTTCTAGGGAGTTTTTCCTAGCCACCGTGCTTTTACACCTGCATTGTTTGGGGTTTTAGGCTGGGTTTCTGTACAGCACTTTGAGATATCAGCTGATGTACGAAGGGCTATATAAATAAAATTGATTTGATTTGATTTGATTTAAGTAACCGCATCAACTGCAATTTCAGTAAAAAATTGTATTATGAAATCTTTGTCTACTTCTCAATTTAAATCTGATATCAGAAAAGAAATATCTATTAACAATCAAGAGATACCGTTATTTTAGTAAGCGCATCACTTTTAGACTCTAAACTCTTTTTTGATTCATTCATTCAACCTTTCCTCACCCCTCCATTCACCTCTCCTACTCCCCCCAGGGGGACTAGAGCGTCTTAATCCATTACTAGGGGAAATGCAAAATTATCCCTGGGTATCCCACCAAATGCTGTCCTGATCTTTATATCAGCACTCCTGCCTGGAAAACAAAATACTTACCAATGACAAATCAGTATGATAAAGTCTTAATTAAGGAAGGGACAAACTTGCTATCATATCATTGTGTCTAGGAATTTATATCCATCCATCTCCACAATTACGTTTGTTGGAAAATGTAAAAATTGGTGACAATTATTAAAGAAAGCTTTGTAATTTATGTCTAATGTCACGACTTCCACCGAAGTCGGGCCCTCTCCTTGTTCGGGCGCCGGTCGGCGTCAATCCACTTTTCATTTTTCCATTTGTTTTGTCTTGTGTTTCCACACACCTGGTTTCAATTCCCTCATTTACTTGTTGTGTATTTAACCCTCTGTTCCCCCCATGTGGGATTGTTTATTGTAGTGCTTGTGCACGTTCCCCGTGAACGCACAACGGGTTTATCTTGTTGTTCTGGATGCCGTTGGTTTTGCTTAATAAATCTACGGTTATTACCCAGTTCTGCTCTCCTGCGCCTGACTTCTCTGCCGCCAATTACGCACCACATCTAATTGCTGCATGAAATGTTTTATTGCTGTCAATTGGAAAGCATCATACTCACCCCAGTCATGACGTGACTACCATTAAATGTGATGACTGTTTACATGATTAATTTAATCACGTAATAATTCATGTAACAATTAACTCTTTAAGAATCTTGGGGTACCACGGGAAATGTTCTTTAACGAGTTACTATCTCCTGACTTAAACTCTAAAGATATAAATATCTCTTACATCAATAACAGTCAATTATTAATTATTATTAAATCATATCAGTCTTATTTTCTGAACGTCGTTGACTTCATAAATCTGCACGAACCCTAGTCTAAATGATGATTCAGCGATACACAAATTATCTTAATTATTTATTTACTAACTAACTAAATATTCACACAGAAATACATAAACACACACAATATAGGTTGAATTGATTACTAAAATAATGTAATGAAAAGTCCCTAGTGGACTAACCCGATATGACGGCTTGTTACACAATGAAAGGGGTGGGGAAAGAAAGAGTGGGAGAAGGAGAGACAAAGGAATTTAACTATCGTACATACAGTTGTATAATATGCTCACATAAATATTTGGATATTTAGCACCCTAACAACCGCTCATTCGGATTTAGAAATGCAACATATATTTACGCTTAGATGTCTTTGTCTTAGATGTCTTTGTCTCTCTGTTGAAACCACTCGATCCGTCCGTGACAAATATTTTGACAGAAAGTCTCTGGATGTGTAAGTCTCTGGTTGTCCACCAGAGGTTACCATGTCCTCAGTTGTAGTAGGCTTCTTTGTCTCTGAGTGTTCGTTAGACTGGATACAACAGAGGTACACACGCGGTGGCCTTTGGTAGAGTTTACTAGACTAAAGTACTTAAACAGCTGCAGACTGAATGTTCTGATGTAGTCTTTTTCTTCTTCACTTGAAATTTTGGGTCTTACCATTTTCTGGTCTGGTAATTTTAAACCATTTCAACGTGTAGCCACTGCTACACAATAACTGGTCTGGTAGAGTCTAACCATTCGTGAGGTCCAGCTCAACACCATCCGCCTGCTTGGTCTAATGTAAAAAGAGTATTCCATCCTGTTGGCATAATGTCTATGCTCACGTGGGTGTGGTTACTGAATAGGGTAAAACTTTGTGAAAACTATTATCTCATTTAAAAGGCTAAAATGTTGCTATATTTTCACAAATAATTTCATATTTAATCATATATGTTTTACAACATTTAGATGTAAATCTGATAACTGGGACATATACATTTGAAGAGTTACCGTTAACTTGTTATTCCATCCTGAATGACATCAGAAAACGTCAACTGATTTGACATGATTATTGTTTCGAGCCCCACCAACCATCTCCCACATTATTTATGTTAGAAATATTGTTTCGATGTGCAATCTTTTAATGTTAAAGTACTGCAAAGTCTCTCTCTATTGTAACACTCAGACATTCCATTCTCAATACTGCAAGGCAAGAGAGAGAACTTTACGACCAGTCATTAAGTCATACAACCGGCCCAAAGGGGGGGGGGGGTCTCTTTGATCCTCACCCAGGGGGGAAATTCATAACACCGCCAATAATTAACTGGAGGGCTGAAATATGTAGTTACATTACATTAGATTCTGTATAAAATGTATAAAAAATATCATGATCATCTTGAGGACTGTGACATTTCCCAACGGACGTAATTGTGTTTGAATTTGATATGTACAGTGCCTTCAGAAAGTATTCATACCCCTTGAGGTTGTGTTACAGACTGAATTCAAAATTGATTAAATAGACGTTTTTCTTAGCCGTCTACATACAGTTGAAGTCGGAAGTTTACACACACTAAGTTGACTGTGCCTTTAAACAGCTTGGAAAATTCCAGAAAATGATGTCATGGCTTTAGAAGCTTCTGATAGGCTAATTGACATAATTTGAGTCAATTGGAGATGTACCTGTGGATGTACTTCAAGGCCTACCTTCAAACTCAGTGCCTCTTATTTTCATGGGAAAATATTTAAAAAATCAGCCAAGATCTCAGAAAATAAATTGTAGATTGTAGATTTCCACAAGTCTGGTTCATCCTTGGGAACGTACCACGTTCATCTGTACAAACAATAGTACACAAGTATAATCACCATGGGACCATGCAGCTGTTATACCGCTCAAGAAGGAGACGCATTCTGTCTCCTAGAGATGAACGTACTTTGGTGCGAAAAGTGCAATCTATCCCAGAACAACAGCAGAGGACCTTGCGAAGATGCTGGAGGAAACAGGTACAAAAGTATCAATATTCACAGTAAAACGAGTCCTATATCGACATAACCTGAAAGACCGCTCAGCAAGGAAGAAACCACTGCTCCAAAACCGTCATAAAAAAGCCAGACTACGGTTTGCAACTGCACATGGAGACAAAGATTGTACTTTTCAGAGAAACAAGCAAGACGCACAGGACATTCTCCAAACATCCGACAGGGTCAACATCCCTGTTATTTGCAAGAGGAGGAAATGCAGGTACAGAGGACACAGAGCGGGATGCCTCGTGAGGACCCGCAGAAGGCGAGAGGGAAAGCTGCCATTACCATCAATATTACTCGCCAAAGTGCAATAATTGGACATTAAACTAGACGAGGTACGATCATGAATATCCTACCAATGGTACATCAAAAACTGTAATAACCTATGTTTCACAGAGTCGTGGCTGAATGACGACATAGATATTCAGCTAGCGGGATATACGCTGCACCGGCAAGATAGAACAGCACACTCCGGTAAGACTGCATATTTGTAAACAAACGGACGAAATGTAAGGAAGTCTCGAGATTATGCTCGCCTGAAGTAGAGTATATTGGGATAAATTGCAGGCCACACTACTTGCCTAGAGAGTTTTCGTGGCTGTTTATTTACCATCACAGACAGATGCTGATAAGCAAACAAGAAACCACTCACCCGGAGACATTAATGCAGGGAAACTTAAATAAATTCTAATAAATTCCTATCATGTTAAATGTGCAACCAGAGTGGAACAAATTCTAGATCACCTGTACTCCACAAACAGAGATGCATACAAAGCTCTCCCTCGCCCTCCATTTGGTAAATCCGACCACAACTCTATCCTCCTGATTCCTGCTTACAAGCTAAAGTTAAAGCAGGAAGCACCAGTGACTCGGTCTATAAAAAAAGTGGTCAGATGAAGCAGATGCTAAACTACAGGACTGCTTTGCTTTCACAGACTGGAACTTTTCCGGGATTCTTCCGATGGCATTGAGGAGTACACCACATCAGTCGCTGGATTTATCGATAAGTGCATGAGGACGTCATCCCCACAGTGACTGTACGTACATACCCCAACCAGAAGCCATGGATTACAGGCAACATTCGAACTGAGCTAAAGGGTAGAGCTGCCGCTTTCAAGGTGCGGACTCCTGCTATGCCCTGCGATGAACCACCAAACAGGCAAAGCGTCAATACAGGGCTAAGATTGACTACACCGGCTCCGACGCTTCTCCTATGTGGCAGGGCTTGCAAACTATTACAGACTACAAAGGGAAGCACAACCGCAAGCTGCCCAGAGACACGAGCCTTCCAGACAAAGTAAATCACGTCTATGCTGGCTTCGAGGCAAGCAACACTGAGTCATGCATGAGAGCATCAGATGTTCCGGACGGCTGTGTGATCACGCTCTCCGTAGCCGACGTGAGTAAGACCTTTAAACAGCTCAAAATACACAAGGCTGCGGGACCAGACGGATTACCAGGACGAGTGCTCCGGGCATGTGCTGACCAACTAGCAGGTGTCTTCACTGACATTTTCAACATGTCCCTGTTTGAGTCTGTAATACCAACATGTTTCAAGGAGACCACCATAGTCCCTGTACCCAAGAACACAAAGGCAACCTGCCTAAATGACTACAGACCCGTAGCACTCACTACTGTAGCTATGAAGTGCTTTGAAAGGCTGGTAATGGCTCACGTCAACACCATTATCCCAGAAATCCAAGACCCACTCCAATTTGCATACCGCCCAAACATATCCACAGAGGATGCAATGTCTATTGTACTCCACACCGCCCTTTCCCACCTGGACAAAAGGAGCACTTACGTGAGAATGCTATTCATTGACTACAGCTCAGTGTTCTAGGTACGACTCCAACACCATCATTAAGTTTGCAGATGACACAACAGTGGTAGGCCTGATCACAGACAACAACGAGACAGCCTATAGGGAGAAGGTCAGAGACCTGGCCGGGTGGTGCCAGAATAACAACATATTCAACAATGTGACCAAGACTAAGGAGATGATTGTGGACTACAGGAAAAGGAGGACTGAGGACGCCCCCATTCTCATCGACGGGGCTGTAGTGGAGCAGGTTGAGAGCTTCAAGTTCCTTGGTGTCCACATCACCAACAAACTAGCATGGTCCAAGCACACCAAGACAGTTGTGAAGAGGGCAAGACAAAGCCTATTCCCCCTCAGGAAACTAAAAAGATTTGTCATGGGTCAGGAGATCCTCAAAAGGTTCTACAGCTGCAACATCGAGAGCATCCTGACTTGTTGCATCACTGCCTGGTAGCATCACTGCCTGGTACGGAATTTGCTCGGCCTCCGACCGCAAGGCACTACAGAGGGTAGTGCGATTTGGCCCAGTACATCACTGGGGCTAAGCTGCCTGCCATCAAGGACCTCTACACCAGGCGGTGTCAGAGGAAGGCCCTAAAAATTGTTAAAGACCCCAGCCACCCCAGTTATAGACTCTCTCTACTACCGCATGGCAAGCGGTACCGGAGTGCCAAGTCTAGGAAAAAAAAGTATTCTCAACAGTTTTTTTTACCCCCTATCCATAAGACTCCTAATCAGGTAATCAAAAGGCTAACCGGACAAGTTGCACTGTGTGCCACCCCCCCCCAACCCTTATTTTATGCTGCTGCTACTACTCTCTGTTTATCATATACATAGTCACTTTAGTTATACATCCATGTACATACTACCTCAATTGGCCCGACCAACCAGAGCTCCCGTACATTGGCTAACCGGGCTATCTGCATTGTGTCCTGCCACCCACCACTTGCCTACCTCTCTTTACGCTACTGCTACCCTCTGTTCATCATATATGCATAGTCACTTTAACCATATCTACATATACATACTCCCTCAATCAGCCTGACTAACCGGTGTCTGTATGTAGCCTTGCTACTTTTATAGCCTTGCTACTGTTTTTCACTGTCTTTTTACTGTTGATTTTATTTATTTACTTACCTATTGTTCACCTAATACCTTTTTTGCACTATTGGTTAGAGCCTATAAGTAAGCATTTCACTGTAAGGTCTACCTGTTATATTCGGCTCATGTGACCACTAAACTTTGATTTGATTTGATTTTAAATGTCCTCTGGTCTGATGAAACAACAATCGAACTGTTTGGCCATAATGACTATTGTTATGTTTGGAGGAAAAAGGGGGAAGTCTTGCAAGCCGAAGAACACCATCCCAACCGTGAAGCACGGGAGTGGCAGTATCATGTTGTGGGGGTGCTTTGCTGCAGGAGGGTCTGGTGCACTTCACAAAATAGATGGCATCATGAGGTAGCAAAATTATGTGGATATATTGAAGCAACATCTCAAGACATCAGGCAGGAAGTTAAAGCTTGGTCACAAATGGGTCTTGCAAATAGACATTTAAAAAAACAACTTTATTTAACCAGGTAAGCTAGTTGAGAACAAGTTCTCATTTGCAACTGCGACCTGGCCAAGATAAAGCAGAGCAGTTCGACACATGCAGCAACACAGAGTTACACATGGAATGAACAAAACATACAGTCAATTATACAGTAGGAAAAAAAGTCTATATACAGTGAGTGCAAATAAGGTCAAATGAGGAATTTAAGGCAATAAATAGGTCATGGTGGCGAAGTAATTACAATATGGCAATTAAACACTGGAATGGTAGATGTGCAAAAGATGGATGTGCAAGTAGAGATACTGTGGTGCAAAAGGAGCTAAATAAATAAATACAGTATGGGATGGGGTAGATAGATGGGCTGTATACAGATGGGCTATGAACAGGTGCAGTGATCTGTGAGCTGCTCTGACAGCTGGTTCTTAAAGCTAGTGAGGGAGATGGGAATCTCCAGCTTCAGTGATTTTTGCAGTTCGTTTCAGTCAGTGGCAGCAGAGAACTGGAAGGAAAGGCGACCAGAGGAGGAATTGGCTTTGGGGGTGACCAGTGAGATATACCTGCTGGAGCATGTGCTAAGAGTGGGTGCTGCTATGGTGACCAGCGAGCTGAGATAGGGCGGGGCTTTACCTAGCCGAGACTTGAAGATAACCTGTAGCTAGTGGGTTTGGCGACGAGTATGAAGCGAGGGCCAGCCAACTAGAGCGTACAGGTCGCAGTGGTGGGTAGTATTTGGGGCTTTGGTGACAAAACAGATGGCACTGTGATAGACTACATCCAGTTTGCTGAGTAGCATGTTGGAGGCTATTTTATAGATGACATTGCCGAAGTCAAGGATTGGTAGGAATGTCAATTTTACGACGGTGTTTGGCATAATGAGTGAAGGAAGCTTTGTTGCGAAACAGGAAGCCGATTCCAGATTTTATTTTTGTTTGGAGGTGCTTGATGTGAGTCTGGAAGGAGAGTTTACAGTCTAGCCAGGTATTTGTAGTTATCCACGTATTCTAAGTCAGAGCCGTCCAGAGGAGTGATGCTGGATGGGCGGGCAGGTGCGGGCAATGATCGGTTGAATATCATGCATTTAGTTTTATTTGCTTTTAAGAGCAGTTGGAGGTCACGGAAGGAGAGTTGTAGGGCATTGACACTCGTTAACACAGTGTCCAAAGAAGGGCCAGAAGTATATAGAATGGTGTCGTCTGCGTAGAGGTGGATTAGAGAATCACCAGCAGCAAGAGCGACATCATTGATGTATACAGAGAAGAGAGTCGGCCTGAGTCATCCCGAGTCGGCCCGAAAATTGAACCCTGTGGCACCCCCATAGAGACTGCCAGAGGTCCGGACAACCGACATGACCCAAAGCATACTTTCAAAGTTGTGGCAAAATGGCTTAAGGACAACAATATTGGAGTGGCCATCACAAAGCCCTGACCTCAATCCTATAGAAAACCTGACTCAGTTACACCAGCTCTGTCAGGAGGAATGGGCCAAAATTCACCCAATGTATTGTGGGAAGCTTGTGGAAGGCTACCCGAAACGTTTGACCCAAGTTAAACAATTTAAAGGCAATGCTACCAAATACTAATTGAATGTATGTAAACTTCTGACCCACTGGGAATGTGATGAAAGAAATAAAAGCTGAAATAAATCACTCTACTATTATTCTGACATTTCACATTCTTAAAATAAAATGGTGATCCTACCTGACCTATGACAAGGAATTTTTACTTGGATTAAATGTCAGGAATTGTAAAGAAAAACTGAGTTTAAATGTATTTGGCTCAGGTGTATGTAAACTTCCGACTTCAACTGTATAATACCCTACAATGACAAAGTGAAAACATGCTTTTATACATTTTTGCAAATGTATTGACAATGAAATATGTAAATTAGATATTTCTCTAGGTATTCACCCACGTTAGAATCACCTTTGGCAGTGATAACAGCTGTGAGTCTTTCTGGGTAAGTATCTAAAAGCTTTGCACACCTGGATTGTTGTAACGGTAGTCGTATGAAGAAGGTGAGGACCAAGGTGCAGCATGGTAAGTGTTTATATTATTTGTTGAACTGAACCCTAAATACAAAAATAACAAGAGAATAATTGAAAACCGAAAAAAAAGCTACCTAAGTATGGTTCTCAATCAGAGACAACAATAGACAGCTGTCCCTGATTGAGAACCATACCCGGCCAAAACAAAGAAATACAAAATAGAAAAAGAACATAGAATGCCCACCCAAATCACACCCTGACCAACCCCAAATTAGAGACATAAAAAGCTCTCTACGGTCAGGGCGTGACAATTGTACAATATTTGCACGTTATTTTTCAAGAATTTTCAAGTCTTGCCATAGATTTTCAAGCTGATTTAAATTAAAACTGTAACTAGGCCACTGCCTTTGCTTAGCTCTATTCCGTTTCCCTTTATATATAAAAAAAAACCCTAGTCCTTGCTGATGACAAGCACACCCATAACATCATGCAGCTACCACCGTGCTTGAAAATATAAAGAGTGGTACTCAAACATAATGCTTTGTAGGAAGTTAATTTCTTTACCTCATCTGTTGCGGTTTTACTTTAGTGCCTTATTGCAAACAGGATGCATGTTTTGGAGTATTTGTATTCTGTACAGGTTTCCTTCTTTTCACTCTTTCAATTTAGGTTAGTATTGTGGAGAAACTACAATGTTGTTGATCCATCCTCATGTTTTCTCCTATCACAGCCAATAAACTCTGTAACTGTTTTAAAGTCATTATTGGCCTCATGGTGAAACCCCTGAAAGCTTACCTTCCTCTCCGGCAACTGAGTTAGAAAGGATACCTGTATTTTTGTAGTGACTTGGTGTATTGGTACACCATCCAAAGTGTAATTAATAACTTCACTTTGCTCAAAGAGAAATTCAATGTCTGCTTTTTTAAAATGTTTATACCTATCTACCAATAGGTGGCCTTCTTTGCGAGTCATTGGAAAACCTCACTGCATTGTCGGACCTAGAAGCACAAGCATTTCGCTACACTCGCATTAACATCTGCTAACCATGTGTATGTGACAAATACATTTGATTTGATTTGGTCTTTGTGGTTGAATCTGTGTTTGAAATTCCTTACAGATAATTGTATGTGTGCGGTACAGTGATGAGGTGGACATTAAAAAATCATGTTAAGCATTATTATTGCACTATTTCTGCTCCTAAGCTTATTTAGGCTTACCAATATTACTTTCAAAACATTTAGAAAAACATAATTCCATTTGGACATTATGGGGTATTTAATGGAGGCCAGTGACATTTAAAAAAATATATATATATTTAAATTAAGGCTGTGACATACCAAAATGTCGAAAAAAAATTCAAGGGCTGTGAATACTTTCTGAAGGCAATTTATATTTGATATGTTCAAGGACAGGTGTGGGCATGTTTTGCTGTGTATCGGGTGTGGTGGTTGTGTTGTTATTGTGTTGTTTCTGTCTACAAATGAAGTAGACAGTGGCAGTGGGAGGGAGTCTGGACAGAGAGAAAGTTATCAGTGAAGGGATGTTACTGTTTAGACCTCTTTCTTAATGCATGTTAATGAATCCCCGTTGGGAAAAAAATCATCTTTAGAGCTACAATTCAGCTTTGAAGTCTGGATGAGAGGTTTTCCAGCACTTGCGACTCGTCGCTCACAGTTCTTCATCTTTGCCCTGATTTCAGTCAGGAGGAAGAGAACCTTTCTCTGAAATTCTGTGGACAAAAACAACAGCACAACTTACCACAAAGATGTGAGGACACAAACAAACTATTACAAACACATTATCATCAGCATACAATTTGACATATTTCATTCCCTGACAGAGTTCTTACTCTCCGAGGGCAGAGGGAAGGAATTTCTCCAGGGGCGACTCATGGAGTATCTCCTACACACAGGTAAGGACAAATATCAACACAGGGAGAGGTTTTGATTTTGAGATGGAAGTGTGGGCTAACTGACATTGTAATCACTCAGGTTAATACCTCGATTGACAGAGGGAGCAAGGTCCCTGTGGTGGACTTGGAAGTTGAGGATAACAGCATAGGAATGCCAAGCTGGAGTAAATACATGCTCCCACCTTAAGCAGGTAATGTCTGAATAGTATGATAAAAGTGCATTATATTTGTGACTTGCCCCTTCATTATTAGTACTTATCTGACTGTCTGGTATGTCTGGTCGGTATGTCTGGTCAAAGTAGCCAACCTTTGCCTTGTGGTCCTTCTGTAGCTCAGTTGGTAGAGCATGGCGCTTGTAACGCCAGGGTAGTGGGTTCGATCCCCGGGACCACCCATACGTAGAATGTATGCACACATGACTGTAAGTCGCTTTAGATAAAAGCGTCTGCTAAATGGCATATATTATTTATTATTTTATATTATTATTTGTCTCATCATCATCATCCATTTCCACAAACAGAATCAAACTCTCTGGCTGAGGACAGGCAAGTACAGGACCGCAGGCAGGATCAGGGTCAGGACAAGCAGAAAGGTCTGAACTGGGAAGGCTAGGGAAAACAGGATTACAAAGGGCTGTGAGACAGAGGTTTAATCTTAGACAATTGAAAAGTCAGATGTATGGTGAGGGTGCGGGGCAACAGAAGACAAATAGCAGAGGGGCTAAGGATTTTAGAAATGGGGAAAGGGCCGATGAAACGGGGGTAAAGTTGCTGACTTTTTCCTCTTGCGCAGGGGAGAGCAGGGGCTGATATCCCAAGGAATACTTGAAGGGCGAGAGACCAGTGGCCGAGCAGGAAAGGGTCTTACGGGCGTATTCCACCCACATGAGTTGCAGGTGGTTGGGTTGGCAGAGACGAGGCAAGGAAGAGCCGTCTCCAAGTCCTGATTGGTTCGCTCCAACTGAGATAACGTTGCGGAGCTGATCCGAATCTGCTGGGTCAGTCATTGCCAGTTCATAATAATACATCAAAAGATTGGTCAGAAAAACAGTGGTTTTAATCAGTTTATGCTTCCTTCGATTTATTTTTATTTACGTTGATTAAGGTAAGCAGAGTAAAGTGTTTACATGACTGTTTCCATACTTGGCCTACTGCCATAATCAGTTAAATATTGAATTATTAGTGTGCATGTAAACATAATGAATTATTAGTGTGCATGTAAACATAATCACAGAGAATGACCTTTCTATTTAACCACAGCTCATAGAAATGCGCTGTTTTCACATATGTAGACACTGGTTTGGTGCTGGAGATGATGAATATGAGGTTGAAAAGTGGCGGAATTGTCCTTTAAGTTGGCTAGTAAATAAAGATGCATCTGGTATGATCATCGTGACCCACTAGAGACAGACGTAAATTCAACGTAATTTCGTAAAAATTATGTGGAAATAACGTTGATTCAATCAGTGTGTGCCCATTGGGAATGCTTAAATTACATCGCAACTGCAAAACGAGGCCCTGGTCTCTCTCTCTTTCTCTCAATTCAAGGGGCGTTATTGGTATGGGAAACATATGTTAACATTGTCAAAGCAAGCAAGGTAGATAATATACAATGATATCTCTCTCTCTCATCAATGGGCTAGCACTGAACAAAAAAATAGACATGAACCCACGAGAACTGATATATAAAATGTTTATAATTATAAGCCGTGTGAAATAATTATATGAATTACATTGTTATAACTAAGTTCAACAATGACAATCCTGTCAATGATGTATCTAATGTTCCCATTCATTGTTGTGGATAATAGTTGCGAAAAGGTCGTGTGGATTTAAAAATGCTATTTTTCTTTTCCCAATGGAAACCAGATGGTGTCCAGGATCTTGCCAGTCAAGACAAGTGGAACCAATCAACAGTCCCTAAACTTTTAAATCCCTCCCGCTTAACTTCGGGAAAGCTTGGGACAGACGTAGAAGTTTATGTGGGTTGAAATTCCTATAGAACGCTCTGTCGCCGCGTCCGCTTCTTCTTATCTAGATGCAAGAGCCGCCCGCTGAATTACTATCAACCTCTGTTAGATCAATGCATAGCTTTTAAAACATTTATAATGGCGATGGGAAAATTAATGATATTCCTACTTCAGTTGTCGTGGACTGTTCATCTTGTAACATCCATTCAGAGGAAAGATATATTTCCTTATGGGACACTGAGCGGCGATTTGACTCTACAGGAGGGGGACGACGAGACGTCCAAAGTACTCGCGTTGAAGAGACCCCTCTATTTCTATGAGTCGCAGTTCAATGAGCTCTACGTGAGTATGAACTATGACTAATATTTGCCTTGAACACTAAGCATTCGGGGTACATTTGGGGTTCTTGGTCATTGCACATATATGAGCACGATAATTAATTATGTAAAGAGAAATTTCCTAGTACGGTCACTTAAGAAATAACACGTTTAGTAATATTTTAAAACGTGTCAAACGGTGTTCTGTCGAGGTACATTGCATGTGAACATGGAGTTTAACTAGGCAAATTCAGGGTAAGGAAATTATTAAATTAATAACATCTCATTACTCGTAGCATAGCCTACTGTTTCTAAATACGACTTTTTCATTGTCAATGCGTCGATTTTGGACATGATGGACTAGGAAAATATGCCGATATATAAGGACATTTGAATAATTATTATTAATCATTCAATTGAGTATTTTGGTTCTATGTACCAATCATGAAACACTTGCTTTCTTTGCATCTGTTACATGAGTTCATTAAAGTAAAGATTCAACCATTTGAATGGTATATCGTATTTGTGCGTCTCTGAGTGATATTCTATCGATTCCCATGGTCATTTCATGTTTTTATGTGTATCTGGGATATTCGCCGTTTAAGCAGGCAGACATTTAGCCGGTCTGACACGTTTTGCATAATGCGTCATACTGCGCCTACTTAAATGGCGAATATCTCAGATATACACATGAACAACTGAAATGATCCCAGGAATCGATCAAACATCACTCAAGAGATGCACAAAGACGATACGACATTCAAAATGGGTGGATCCTTCCTTTAAGTTACCCCTTCAAGGTTGTCAGAGTTTAACTCCCATGGGAAAATCACCCATTTACTCATATCAATAGATCACTTGTTAGAATCCATTCGGGGTCAGCGAAAGAGTTGTAAAACTAAAATGTTACATTAAATGTAGTACAATAAAGCAATATTTAGTGCTGCATGTCAGAATAATCTTGTTTTCAACTCTATAAACTATCTGAGGAAATGTATTTTACACATGGTAACTTTTCTCAGAGCATAGAAATATCAAGGCACAATTCGCCAGACAGACAACTCGACTCAAATATATATATATTTGTCAGTTTTGAAAACAATTATCAGTTAGCAGTGGTTTTCAACTGGTTTTGTCACGGGAACCAGGTTGTCTCAGCCGCGACCCAATATTCGCATCGCGAAAAAGAATCGACGAAATAAAATCAGGAAAACTACTTTTTAATGCTATATTAATAGTAATTGTAGCTATTATATGACATCATTTTTGCCCATACTCTTGATGAAGAATGTTAATAAACTCACTGCGAGACCACCAAATCAACAAAAAATAGTGCTGCAAATTGCCCTATATTGAAAACACTGTGATTAAAGAAAAAATGTTCAGATTAAAAGATAAAAAAATGTAAATTCATTATAATTTCTACACAATTTGTTACAGGTTTAAGTTCAGACTGGAGTATTTTTTTATTTTAAAGAAACATTAGTATCATTATTTATTTATTTTTACTGACACCCACCAGTTGAGAATCGCTGAGCTAAAGTGTATGTTTTTGACACCAAGGTGAAAAAAAGTCCTTTGTAGGATCTGGTAACCCTTACAACAGCTGTACTATCACTGAGTCTAACACACTTCTTGAGAGGTCTTCCCTTTGGCCTTTGGAGCAATAAATATTGAATTCCAAATTGCCCCTCATCCCTAACTCCAAATCCCTAAGGCATCCTCTAGCTGGGAAGGATTGGATAAACTATCTAATTACTCCAGCTCGCCCTATGATAGGCTGGATTACAGTTTTTGCTCTATTGTATCCATTCATGAAATAGTTTCAGATCTACAGGAGTGCCGAGGGGCCAGGGTTCACTTGTTAAAAATAGATGTCAATCTCAATGTGACCTCCCAGGTTAAATTAGGGGTCGATTTGCTATTCAGCACTCATTCCTATTTCCCACACTGCACTCTTTCCCCATTCTTTCTTCTCCAGGTGGCAACCAATGGCATCATCTCAGCCCAGGACCTGCCTATGGAGAAGCAGTACGTGGACGATGGCTTCCCCACCGACTTCCCCGTCATCGCCCCCTTCCTGGCAGACATCGACACCAGCAAGGGGACTGGTGCCATCTACTACCGAGTCACCGAGTCGCCCACCCTTCTCAACCGGGTGGCACAGGAGGTGCACCGGGGCTTCCCCGGTGGCCACTTCACACCCACGCATGCCGTCATCGCCACCTGGGAGAACGTTGCCGCCTATGAGGAGGTGACGCGTGCCACCGGGCCATCCGATAGAGTGAGTCTGCCTGTATGACTAGCTGTCTGTCTGTGCACCTGACTGGCCGTCTGGCTGTCTGTTGGTTAGTCCTTTGGTCTGTCTGTCTATCATTTTGTTTGTCTGTCTTTCTATCGGCCCGTCTATCTCTCTGTAGCTGAGTCTGTAGCCTGTAGGGAGTTACTAAGTATACATGACTACCTCCCCCCTCCCTCCCCCTAGGGATTTGGGTCTCCCTCATCCCTAAACTGCCTCTTGACCTTTGGTCACTGGCCAGAGGTCATCAATCCAGGTCATCAGCCGCCCACTTCAACTCGTCGCCCCTCGATCCCTCTACCCTTCGTCCCACTCCTACCCCCAAGGGCGACTGGGCATCTCTCTCCCACCCTCACAGTCTATTAGGGATCAAGTCATCATAGTATGTGTATTACCCATAGAAATAGAACTACTAGAATGGATATTCCCATTCAAGTCAATGTTCAAGTAATTATATTTCTATGGTATCGTCATGTATTACTCACAGAAAAACATGTTATGTGAAAGTCTCTCAAACCCTCCATTAGGCATGTAATTTATCATTAAGAGTGCATATTTCTGGCTAGCTACTAAAGAGATATTGCAGAGATTATGAGGACAAAAATGTAGAAAGCAGCTTGGTTTAATCAGATAACATCTACTCTACTCTGACTGTGCCAAGATCCTAGAATCTGATCAGATGTTTCGGAGTCTTATTCTCTGTAGAGCCTCTGTGGAGTGTTACCTTTCACTATAAAAACACTTGATATAAGTCTATGGGGAGAAACCAGAGAAACCATACTCTTGCCCCCTGCTCAATGGAGAGGCTTGTGCTTTCTAATAGGGGAGCAGTGTGAGACTGCCACTGCTAGTGCTAACAGTCATTATCATAATGCTTGGGCTTTACTTCATAAATTAATATATTTAATGTATTGGTTTCAAATCGCACAGACAGGCTATAGTGGCTTGTGCATCACACTGATAGCTCTTAGGTTTGCTTGTTCTAGAATCTATAAGGTCCTGGATAGACATATTCACAGAATACAAACCTAGATTTCCCCTATCCCATTTATAATTGAATCTTCGCTAACCCCTGCCCTGGGATTTTGGGCCACCAATTGCATCGCTCCAATGGATAGCAACTGCTGTAGGGTCCGACGCCTCGGAAAAGCTCACAAGCTCATGTTTAAATTGCATTAAAGACCAGAGGGCTATAGCAAAACTGAAACTTTTCTTTAAAAAATAACTAAATAATTGAACAGTGCACCAGTAGTACTTGCTACTGTGATTCCTGAAATGCAGTGTCTTGATGGAGTATTTTTTTAATCTAAAATTATACTTTTGTTACATTGTTTGCTACCTCGCTGGTTAGCTAGCTTGTCTCATTGACCACCAAACATTGCTTACGCTAGCTAGCTAACCAATTAATATAACTTGTTTTCTCAAAATGTATATTTGCTAGCAAAGTTAGCAGTTTTGAATACAACTCCCATCTGCTGTCAACATCAGGTTATGGTTTGAGAGCACTAGTTAGCTCCAAAAGTGGTTATAGCTTTGACTGCATGCTGATTCAGAGCCATTCAGTGGCTATCCACACTACAAACATAATTTTACCAGGTTCCCGTGAAGCAATTGTAATGACAGTCCACCACTTCATGATTAGCAAAGGGTTGTTTGTGTTTAATTTCATTGTGTATTAAAAACACAGTATGAAACCATTGTGAGGGGATTTTGCCAGCGGTTAGAAGGGGGGCGGGGTTTAGCAAAGTGTCAATTGGATTAACTAATATGTTCGCTAAGCATGAGGGTAATGTTTGTGAAAGTGTTGTCTTAGACACAGTACACCAATAATGCAATACCTTTCATGAAAAATACCAAGATTTTCCCTTCAGCTGCTATTTGATGGACTCTTAGAACGTGTACGTTTCTCCAGATTCCATCTTTCAGCCGGGGCTCAGATAATGACGTTTTTAAAGGGTCCCTTTTCCAGCCGGGGCAGTACAGCAATGCCAAACAGCTTTTGTTCCATCCCACCATGAAAAGCTGAGTGTGTTCAGTCACTACCCACAGGTAGGCTACAAACAAACCTGGGGTATTAAGAGTGACTGGTTGTTCGCTATGAGTGGGGGGGGGTCCCTCAGGTTGATATGAATTGACTTCAGATTTCAGAAGTGTATGTGCGTACATGCTTGCGTGCACATGTGTGTAATGAGGAAAGTCCCACTGACTTGAACTGAACAGCCATAATATTCAGTGTCGCCTAGTGATTCTAATGCGCGTGAATGAATAGGCTTTTCTGTTGGACCAGGGCCCACGCCTTCTCTCTCTCAGTGAGAGAGAACAGACAGCTGTGAAGGCACACTGGAAATATTGTCTTTTGTTATTTATTAGTTCTGGGGACGCCTCTGCTCTTGCCCTTAACAAGAGTCCTCCTTGGAAACACCTCCCTTCTTGTTGAAGTCTCTAAGTGCAAGGGAACATGAGTTCCACCCTCTCTTTCCCCCAGACACCAGATAAACCAAACAATCTGAATCAAAACCGTACAGCTTGTTGATTAGAGGCCTTACTGTTCTGTTTCTGTTGGATCATGTTCAGGGGGTATTGGTGCCAAAACCAGATTTTGTCCCCCTAAACCACAACCTATCCCCACATTTTATTACATTGGTCTAAGAGAACATGAAAGCGGGCTGTAAAATTAGCAGACCTGTCTGGCAACCCTGTGTGCATGTGTGTGTGTTCTTGTCTGTCCGTCCCTGTGTGTCTGTCCATCTGTCCGTCTGTGTGTGAGTTCCCATATCATTGAAAATGCCTAATGGACTGGTTGGCAGCCTGCTTGTCTGCAGCTGCGGACGCTGCCTCAAAACCTGGCAACAAACAAACAACGGCATCTGTCTTGTGGCATTTTTGCCATTCCTCTCTCACACACACCCACCTCAAGAGGGTCTGGGAGACGTCTGGTGTGTCTGTGTCTCTGTGTGTTTGTGTGCTCCGATCCCAGACTGGCCTCTAGTCATCACTGACTCACCCAACAGATCCTTGTGGTAGTCTCCAGTTCAAGTGTTGCTGTGACATGACCAGGAATACACTCCTTGAACATCTTCGATAGACAGTATTAATTAAGTTTGTGTGTGTGTTTTTCTGTGTGTTTGTGCATGCGTTTTTTCCGTGCGCATGTGTGTGTAGGAGTTGAACTCTACAGTAAAAGCACACGCTCTTCCTCTGGCTTTTGGTTATTTACTATGTTTCCGCTTGACCGAACGTGGAGGGGAAGAAGAGAGTGTGCCAGCCAGTGTGTTTCACTTCGTTTCGGCGGAGGGGAAGCAACATTTCAAGGGGAAAGGAAAAACCTCTGGATGATCCCTCTGTGTTTTCCTTTGGGATTGGAATGGCTTTATCTCTTGGAACAACACAGCTCTCCAGCCTACCACCTCTCCAGCTCATCCAAGCCTCTGCAACCACCCCCAGCTCCAGATGTCCATCTCCCCACCTCCCTACCTCCCCTGCTGGGGTTGGGGTTGGTGGCGGGTGTGTGTGTGTGTGGGGGGGGGTAGAGATTGTTGGAGGTCTGTTGAAGTGTTAGCCCTTGAGCAAACATGCAGTGGTGGAAGTCTGCTCTAAACCTTGAGGATTTGGAGCAAATCTCAACAATGAGAGGGTCTGGGTGCTATCATCTCATCAGGCTCGGCACAGTGTCTCCATTACCAGTCCCCTACCTCCACATCAATTCCAACACCCCCTTCCCCCAAATGTATGCTTGCCCCCCCCATCTAAGCTTGTCCTCGTCCTATAGCCACACGTGGGAAGAGTAATTTACAATAACATCTTTAAACAATCTTGTATATGGGCTTGTTATCTAAAGCTGCTCCGAGGCAGTGTGGTCTTGTAATTAGGGAACTTTTCTGTGGCGGGGGTAGGTTGGGGTAGGTTGGGGGGCTGTGGAATTAGTAAGCCTGAGGGTCTTTCTCTCTTGTCTGTCTCTTGTCTTTCTGTCTCTCGCTTTTCTCACTATTTCTCTGTCTTTCTCTGTCTTTCTCTCACGCATCTCTCTCTATTCTCTCTCCCTTTCTCTATTCTCGCTCCCTCTCTCTCTGAACCAGATGCACGATTGTCTCTGGGGTCTGGAATGGGGGAATGAGGGTGGAGGAGGGGGTTGTATTTACTGTGACAGTGGTGATGAAGGTGATAGCTCTGCTCTGGGATAGCTTCTTGAATTACTAGAGCTGAGGGGGGGGGATTTCATACAGGTCTAGGGAGAGATAAGAGAGGTTGGGGGATATCTCTGTCCTCAAAGTTGAAAATACCATGCTGGGTGAGATATGGGCCTCTATCACCATTTGCTCTCATTCCCAAACTATATCAGTCTAGGTCTGTAAACTGTGTGTGGCCATCGAGAAGTCGTCTTCTCCTCTTCAACGGTTTAAGACGTAACCCCCACTCAGCTGCTCTCTTGAAGTTTTTGTGTTCCCACACTTCCCACACATTTAATTAAACGGCCCAGAAAACCACACTGCTTGTAATAATAACAAATTGCACGAGACAAGACATCAAGAGCGGTTCCCCTCACAAGCCCGCTACACATTTAATTATGGTCTTTTAAGACTTTTAGTGGTGTACTGGACCTCTTTAAAAAGGGTGTGAAAACCAGCTTGGAGGGGGAAGAGGACAGCCTTTAAAAAAACTCCATAAAGGGCATGGGGGGAAATGTTTCCGGGGGGCACATTTGGTGAGAAACCCCGGCTTGTAAAAACGGTGACGCTCCTGTAAAAGTTGGAGGACAGGAATGATATTCGGTCAACATTTTGGAGTGGGGGGTAGGGGGGAGAGTGGTGTGAAGTTTAAACATGGGGAGTGAGTGTTAAAATGTTAGAAGATGACTGTCTGTCCTCTGGGCACTAATAGGCAAAGGATAAGAAATGGAATCCAGTGCACTGTACTATACTGTACTTGGAAAGAGCTGTAACAGAGTTTGATTGAAGCTCTGTTGTTCACTTTCAGTTGGCTCTTTAAGAAGTGTGTCTTTTTGATTCTGGACTCTAAACACTTCTGTTATTGCACAGATAATGCTACCACAGTTTGTTGCTTACACGGTTAAATTCTTACTTGAGACTGATACACAAAATGTCAACTTTTGTGTGAATCATACATTGATGTCAATGGGAGTCCAAAATACACATTTTTATTCTGTTCCAATGTTTTCCATAAGCACCGGCCACTTTGTGTACCGTTAGCATCATGCTAACGAAAACTGTCCTCTTGTACATAGAATCACATCAGTAAGAGAGCCATTCAAGTGGCTCCCTAATTTGTATTATGGTAGTCTACCATTTCTTTTTGGCCATTATCTGCAGTTACATTTTGAAAACATTCGATGAAGATGGTGAATCCTCACTGCAGGAACAATTGGTAGTGGAGAGAGCTTTTTTCTGGTCCAAAATATGATAAAATAAATATTGAATTATTATAAAAGCCCAAGATAATTATATGCTATTTGTTAAAGATATTGATATAGACTTACTTATTTAATGAAAGTGTAGACAATGGAGTAGTAGTTTCTGTGTAGCAGAAACACATGCTTCATCATATATGTTCCTATCAGGTTTCAGGTAAGACCAAAGTGCAGACTTTGTTGAATTAACAATGTTTATTGCAACAACAGGGGCAGGCAAATGACAGGTCAAGGTAGGCAAGGGTCAATAATCCAGAGTAGTGGGGCAAAGGCACAGGACGGCAGGCGGGCTCAGAGTCAGGACAGGCAAGGGTCAAAACCAAGAAGATGAGAAAAAGAGAGATGGGGAGAAAAGCAGGAGCTGAGCCAAAATGCTGGTTGACTTGAACAAACAAGACGAACTGGCAACAGACAGACGGAGAACACAGGTATAAGTACCCAGGGGATAATGGGGGAAATGGATGGCACCTGGAGGGGGTTGGTGACAAGCACAAGTACAGGTGAAACAGATCAGTGACAGTTGCAGATAGCTGAGAAAATGCCTAATAAAAGAAAGCTAAAAGAAAGCAATCATATCATGTGAAACAGTGCCAGGGAAACTAAACTAAAGCCAGGATTGCTGTCATACCTTGACTGCTTACAGGGTAAGGAAACCAATATGTCATTTTGTATCCCTTAAATGTTCTCTTAAAAACAATTAAACATACACTGAATTCATTTCAAATTGTAAAGTCACATCTTTCTACTCAATACCACAACTCATTTTATCAATCTGGGAGGTAAAGTTGTTAAACTATTAAATAATTTAGCTTTGTATTTCAGATGGAATCAAGGCATTAGAATGTGCCAGAGGCCACCAAAATAGATCTCGTTCAGCAAAAAGGGGGGCATGGCACCCTGGACACCCCGAGCTCGGAGAACTCTGGCTGGCTACTCCATGTACTTAGGAAAAACACTGCTGTTAGCTAGTCACTTGAAATAAAAGTGTCTTCAAATTCCATGAACAGTAAATGCCATGCAAAACATTTCCAATGAAACTGTAAAGGTAACATGCAAGATTGCAAACTAAAAGGGCTTTGTGCGAACAGTGCACTTACTCCACCCTCTTATCTCCTCTGTAGTTGAACACATTCCAGGCGGTGGTGGCCTACGATGAGAATGACTCCTATGCCCTTTTCCTCTACCCCGAGGACGGACTGCATTTCTTTGGGACGCGCCCTAAAGAGTCTTACAATGTGGAGATTGAGCTGCCGGCTAGAGTTGGCTTTAGCAGGGGAGAAGTGTCCTTCATATTTTCTCGGATGGAGGGACCCTACTACAGCGTCACCAGCAATGAGCAGAGTCTAAAGAACCTCTACCAGTAAGTACATGACATCACTACTCCTTATGGCATAAGTCCCAAACATAGAGTTAGTTACAGTTGAAGTCGGAAGTTTACATACACTTAGGTTGTAGTCATTAAAACTCATTTTTCAACCACTCCACAAATTTCTTGTAAACAAACTATAGTTTTGGCAAGTCGGTTAGAACATCTACTTTGTGCATGACACAAGTAATTTTTCCAACAATTGTTTACATACGTATTATTTCACTTATAATTCACTGTGTCACAATTACAGTGGGTCAGAAGTTTACATACACTAAGTTGACTGTGCCTTTAAAAAGCTTGGAAAACTCCAGAAAATGACGTCATGGCTTTAGCAGCTTTTGATAGGCTAATTAACATAATTTGAGTCAATTGGAGGTGTACCTGTGCATTTCAAGGCCTACCTTCAAACTCAGTGCCTCTTTGCTTGACATCATGGGAAAATCAAAAGAAATCAACCAAGACCTCAGAAAAAAAATTGCGGCCCTCCAAAAGTCTCGGTTACAAGTCCTTGGGAGCAATTTCCAAATGCCTGAAGGTACCACGTTCATCTGTACAAACAATAGTACGCAAGTATAAACACCATGGGACCACGCAGCCGTCATACCTCTCAGGAAGGAGACGCGTTCTGTCTCCTAGAGATGAACGTACTTTGGTGCTAAAAGTGCAAATAAATCCCAGAACAACAGTAAAGTGTCATGATTGTCGT
The DNA here is from genome assembly GCF_023373465.1 of Oncorhynchus keta. Taxonomy (NCBI): domain Eukaryota; kingdom Metazoa; phylum Chordata; class Actinopteri; order Salmoniformes; family Salmonidae; genus Oncorhynchus; species Oncorhynchus keta. Next base: position 48,456,059 of record NC_068455.1, read on the forward strand.
TGGAAGCATACTCGAGCCGAGGTTCCGGACTGTGGACCGTCACAGGAGGTTCCGGACTGTAACCATCGCAGGAGGTTCCGGACTGTGGACCGTCGCAGGAGGTTCCGAACTATGGACCGTCGCCGGAAGCTCTGGACTGGGAATACGCACTGTAGGCCTGGTGCGTAGAGCCGGAACAGGTGGCACCGGACTGGTGACACGCACTTCAGGGTGGGTGCGAGGAGCTGGTACAGGATGTACCGGACTGGGGAGACGCGGTGCGTGGAGCTGGCACAGGACGTATTGGGCTGTGGAGGCGTACTGGAGACCTGGTGCGTATAGCCGGCATCAATTGTACCTGAACGATGACACACTTCGTAAGGTGAGTGCGGGGAGCTGGCACAGGACGTACTGGGCTGTGGAGGCGCATTGGAGACCTGGTGCGTAAAGCCGGCACACATGGCACCGGACAAATTACATGCTCAAGCTCCTCAAAGCAAGTGTGGAGAGCTGGCACATGACTTACTGGGCTGTGGATGTGTACTGGAGACCAGGTGCGTGGAGCCGGCACAGATTTCACCAGACTAATAGCACGCTCCTCATGACGAGTACGGGGAGCTGACTCAGGTGGCATTAAACTGCTAACACGCTCCTTAGGGCAAATGTTGTGCATCTTCCACCAACTCCACAACTCTCTCCGTTCTTTCTCCTCCAATATCTCCATCCACTCACTAACGGTCTCTGACTCTCTCCGTTCACTCTTGTCCAGTTTCTCCCACTTCTCCCAGACTGGCTCTGGTTCACTCCTCGGTTACCCCTTGTTCCCCCCCCCAAAAAATGCGCTGTTTCTTCGGCTCTCCATGTGGCCATGAACCCTGGCGCCGTCGCCGTCCTCCCTTCTCTCCTTGTGTCTGCCGCCAAAGAAGGCGATCCTGTCCTGCCAGGATTTCCTCCCAAGTCCAGGATCCCTTCCCATCCAATATCTCCTCCCAAGTCTAGGATACCTTATCCTCCTGAGCACGCTGCTTGGTCCTGTTGTGGTGGGATATTCTGTCACAATTGTCTTGGAAGCATACTCGGCCCAACGTGCAGCGTGATCTGGGTTTCACATCTTTTTTATTTAAGTAAGTGAACCGCACAACCGCACAACAAAGAAACAACGAAACGTGACTACGTGGTGCACAAAACAAAAATTAATATCCCACAAACACAGGTGGGAGCAATAACTACCGTCATTTCCGGACTACAAGCCGCTACTTTTTTTCCCACGCTTTGAACCTCACGGCTTATGCAATGATGCGGCTAATTTATGGATTTTTCCCGCTTTCACAAGAATCATGCCGCCAAAAAACTGAGCACTGTCACATAATGTGACGTAAGTCGAGCACGCTCAAACTTCCCATCATTTTGATTACGGTAGTCATTTTGTCACCCTCATCATGGCAAGGACACGGAGAAATGCATTGTTGTGAAAGTCAACAAGAAAGGATGGATGACGGAAGGCCTAATGCATGAATGGCATACGGAGTGTTACGGCAAGCGACCGAGAGGATTCTTTCACAAGAACAAGGCATTGCTCGTGTTGGACAGCATGAGGGCCCACATAACAGATTCTGTGAAAGAAGCCATCAAGAGGACAAACTCAATTCCAGCTGTGATTCCTGGGGGCACAACAAAGTATTTGCAGCCACTCGACATCAGTGTAAATCGCATTTAAGGTGGCGCTCCGTGTTCAGTGGGAGGCTTGGATGACAAGTGGGGAGAAATCCTTCACTAAAACGGGCCGCATGCGAAGAGCAACTTATGGTCAAGTCTGCCAATGGGTCCTGACAGCGTGGAGCATTGTCAAAAAATCCACTATCATCAACCGGTTTCGAAAGGCTGGACTGCTGCGTGTTGAAGAGGGCAGCATGAGCTCAGCGGGGAATTTGCCCCCGGATAAAAGTGACGAGAGCGACAATGAAAACGATCCAACATCGGATGAAGCAATTCTGAGGCTATTCAACTCCGACACCGAAGGAGATGACTTCAGTGGTTTCAGTGCACAGGAGGAGGAAGATAGTGACCAATGACTTTCTTGGTAGGCTACTGTTTACTGCTATTTTTTAAAATTTTTGTTACAAGCCGTGTTTCGTTAAAGCCTATTTATTTTTGTTACAAGCTGTGTAAAGTTATTTTGTTTCAATATACCGGTAGGCACCTGCAGCTTATAGACATGTGCAGCTTATTTATGTACAAAATACATTTTTTTTTTAAATCCAGTGTGTGAGGTTTATATTCAGGTGCTCTTAATAGTCCAGAAATTACAGTACTTAAATATGATCCCCAATTAGAGACAACGTTTACCAGCAGCCTCTAATTGGGAATCATACAAATCACCAACATAGAAATAATAAACTAGAACCCCACATAGAAATAATAAACTAGAATACCCCCCAGTCACGCCCTGACCTACTACACCATAGAGAAACAAAGGCTCTCTATGGTCAGTGCGTGACATAAAGAACCTTTGAAGATGCTGGAGGAAACAGGTACAAATGTATCTATATCCACTGTAAAACGAGTCCTATATTGACATAACCTGAAAGGCTGCTCAGCAAGGAAGAAGCCACTGCTCCAAAACCGCCATAAAAAAGCCAGACTACGGTTTGCAACTGCACATGGGGACAAAAATTGTACTTCTTGGAGAAATGTCCTCTGGTCTGATGAAACAAAAATAGAACTGTTTCGCCATAATGACCATCGTTATGTTTGGAGGAAAAAGGGGGAGGCTTGTATGTAAGCCGAAGAATACCATCCCAACCGTGAAGCACGGTGGTGGCAGCATCATGTTGTGGGGGTGCTTTGCTGCAGGAGGGACTGGTGCACTTCACAAAATAGATGGCATTATGAGGGAGGGAAATGATGTGGATATATTGAAGCAACATCTCAAGACATCAGTCATCAGTCAGCTTGGTTGCAAATGGGTCTTCTAAATGGATAATGACCCCAAGCATACTTCCAAAGTTGTGGCAAAATGGCTTAAGGACAACAAAGTCAAGGTATTGGAGTGGCCATCACAAAGCCATGACCTCAATCGCATAGAACATTTGTTGGCAGAACTGAAAAAGCGTGTGTGAGCAAGGAGGCCTACAAACCTGACTCAGTTACACCAGCTCTGTCAGGAGGAATGGGCCAAAATTCACCCAACTTATTGTGAGAAGCTGGTGGAAGGCTACCTGAAACGTTTGACCCAAGTTAAACAATTTATTGGCAACGCTACAAAATACTAATTGAGTGTATGTAAACTTCTGATCCACTATGAATGTGGTGAAATAAATAAAAGCTGAAATAAATCATTCCCTCTACTATTATTGTGACATTTCACATTCTTAAAATAAAGTGGTGATCCTAACTGACCTAAGACAGGGAATTTTTACTAGGATTAAATGTCAGGAATTGTGAAAAACTGAGTTTAAATTTGGGTAAGGTGTATGTAAACTTCTGACTTCAACTATATATCGAATAGCTTATCTGAGGTTATAAAGCTGGGATCTGTTATTTAAGGTTTTTAAGTGTTCCAACTGTTTTGACACATTTTACAGAGACCTTATGTAAGGACTTCGTAGCAAGACAGATAGTACATGCAGTTTCCTTCTCCTGAAATGCATAAAGATGCTTCTTCTCCTTTTCTTCCTTTCCTCAGGGTTGGCAATACTGGCGTACCTGGTGTATGGCTCTTCCACATCGGCAACCGCTACTCCTTCGAGAATGTTGTGCCCGCCGCTGTGGGTGGTGCTCTCGCCACGCCACCTCCTAGAGGCCAGGAGGGCGATGACAGCACCACTGCAGGGTACTCAGAGGTAGAGTACCCCGAAACCTTCGAAGAAGAACCCAACGAGGACTACCCACCCATCGCCGACCCTGACTTCCTGTCCCCCACTATCCCAGAGTTCCTCCAGCCCTCACACTTGGACCATGGCGCCCTCCCGGGTCAAGCCCGCCTGCAGCTCTATGGAGGTGACCTTCCTTTAACCTCTGACCCCCAGTATCGTGAACATGACAACCATGGCAAGCCACCTCCAGCATCCGGTCCGTCGGGTCCAGGGGAGTACCCGGCCAACTACCCAGCCCGGGAGCCTGAGCCCAGGAACCAGCCCCACCAGCCCCCTCTGGAGGACGTGAAACAACAGCAGCAGCTCCAGCCCCAGTCACAAGCACCCCAGGTGGTCCCTCGACCGGAGCACACGGTCCTGGAGGTGTTCCCCAACAACAGGGAAGAGAGCAGCCCTCATATGGAGAGCGATCCCCCACTTGCCCCCCATGGCGGACATTTTGTTAGCGTGGTGGAGGAGGAGGACGTGGACTTTGACACAGGAGGTGGGTTCAAGTCTGAAGTTCTCTCTTAAGCTAGCTAGTTCGGTCAGTGTTCTTCACTGTGGGGTCCTGAGAACCCACAGTGGATTTGCAGGCTTTTAGTCCAACCCAGTACTTGTAACATACCTGATGCAACTCATGACCTCCTCTTGTATACTCATGTGTATCACCTTTTGTCTTTTTTGTTTTTTTGTCCGCCTTTCACTCTGTCCATCTGTAAACCAGCTTCGCACTCAAGGCTGGATAGGACCTGTTCTCATTCACCATAATGACTTGGTTTCATTGTTTTATATCTCTGATACACTCTTGACCTGTAAGCTGGTCACTTCTGTTTATAATTGAAACAGCCTTTCCTCACTCTGACACCATCCAAGGGTCAGTATTTGTATTTATTAGGGATCCCCATTAGCTTAATGTGTTTGGAACCCAGGAAGAGTAGTTGCTGCCTTGGGGATTGTGAAGAGACCTCTGGTGGCATGTCTTGTGGGTATGCATGTGTGTCCGAGCTGTGTGTTAGTAGTTTAAATAGACTCCTCGGTGCATTCAGCATGTCAACACATCTTACAAAAACAACAGTGAAGTCAATCTCTCCCCCACTTTGAGCCATGAGAGATTTACAATATTAGCTCTCCGTGCTAGCCGCGCTGCCTTGTTCTGAGCAAGTTGTAATTTTCCGAGGTCCCTTTTTGTGGCATGTGACCACTAGACAAAACAATAGTCCAGGTATGACAAAGCTAAGGCCTGCCTTGTTGATAGTGTTGTTAAGAAGGCAAAGCAAAGCTTTATTATGGACAGACTTCTCCACATCTTAGCTACTGTTGTATCAACATGTTTTGATAATGACAGCTTATACAATCCAGAGTTTCTTCAAGCAGTTTAGTTTAGGATTTAGTGATTGATTTGTCCCAAATATAATGCTTTCAGTTTTTGAAATATTTAGGACTAACTTATTCCTTGCCACCCATTCTGAAATTAACTGCAGCTCTTTATTAAGAGTTGCAGTGATTTCACTTGCTGTAGTAGCTGACATGTATAGTGTTGAGTCATCTGCATACAAAGACACTCTGGCTTTAGCCAAAGCCAGTAGCATGTCATTAATAAAGATTGAAAAAAGTAAGGGGCCGAGACAGATGCCCTGGGGAATTCCTGATTCTATCTGGAGAGGCTTCCATTAACCTCTTGCTCCTACCAGACACGCAGGCGTCCCATCTAGACATCTGGAAATGCAAATGCGCTATGCTAAATGCTAATAGCACTCGTTAAAACTCAAACGTTCATTAAAATACACATGCAGGGTATTGAATTAAAGCTACACTCGTTGTGAATCCAGGCAACAAGTCAGATTTTTAAAATGCTTTTCGGCGAAAGCATGAGAAGCTATTATCTGATAGCATGTAACACCCCAAAAGACCCGCAGGGGACGTAAACAAAATAATTAGCATAGTCGGCGCTACACAAAACGCACAAATAAAATATAAAACATTCATTACCTTTGACCATCTTCTTTGTTGGCACTCCTAGATGTCCCATAAACATCAATATTGGGTCTTTTTGTCAATTAAATCGGTCCATATATAGCCTAGATATCGATCTATGAAGACTGTGTGATCAGCGGAAAAAATAGTGTTTTATATAACGTAACGTCATTTTTTTAAATTAAAAAAGTTGACGATAAACTTTCACAAAACACTTCGAAATACTTTTGTAATGCAACTTTAGGTATTAGTAAACGTTAATAAGCGATCAAATTGATCACGAGGCGATGTATATTCTATAGCTGTACATCTGGAAATAATGTCCGGGTAAATCTCAACCAAAATATCCGGTCGGAGACCGGAAGAACTGCGCTGCCTTGTGTCTGTTTGACCAAGTAACAAATCGTAGGCAAATGACAAGACTGTTGACATCGTGTGGAAGCTGTAGGTAGTATTGCAACCTCGGCCCCATTTAATGTGGTTCATGTTTAACAATTGGTTGAAGTGGCGCATGGATATATTTTCCCATTTTCAGTGATCAGATTCTCCTGCACTTTTCGATGAAACGCACGTTTTGTTATAGTCGCAGCCATGATTTAACCAGTTTTATAAACGTCTGAGTGTTTTCTATCCACACATACTAATCATATGCATATACTATATTCCTGGTATGAGTAGCAGGGCGCTGAAATGTTGCACAATTTTTAACAGAATGTTCGAAAAAGTAGGGGGTAGGAATAACAGGTTAAAGAACACCCTCTGTGTTCTGTTAGACAGGTAACTCTTTATCCACAATATAGCAGGGGGTGTAAAGCCATAACACATGCATTTTTCCAGCAGTAGCATTTTATCTGGTCAAACACAATTTTGGGATGACATGTAAAGACACTTGCCAGTTGGTCCGCGCATGCTTTGAGTACACGTCCTGGTAATCCATCTGGCCCTGCGGCTTATTGAACGTTGACCTGTTTAAAGGTCTTGCTCACATCGGCTACCGAGAGCCTTATCACACAGTCATCCAGAAAAGCTGGTGCTCTCGTGCATGCTAAATATCATTACATTTTACATTTACATTCAAGTCATTTAGCAGACGCTCTTATCCAGAGCGACTTACAAATTGGTGCATTCACCTTATGACATCCAGTAGAATAGTCACTTTACAATAGTGCATCTAAATCTTAAAGGGGGGGTGAGAAGGATTACTTATCCTATCCTAGGTATTCCTTAAAGAGGTGGGGTTTCAGGTGTCTCCGGAAGGTGGTGATTGACTCCGCTGTCCTGGCGTCGTGAGGGAGTTTGTTCCACCATTGGGGGGCCAGAGCAGCGAACAGTTTTGACTGGGCTGAGCGGGAACTGCACTTCCTCAGTGGTAGGGAGGCGAGCAGGCCAGAGGTGGATGAACGCAGTGCCCTTGTTTGGGTGTAGGGCCTGATCAGAGCCTGGAGGTACTGAGGTGCCGTTCCCCTCACAGCTCCGTAGGCAAGCACCATGGTCTTGTAGCAGATGCGAGCTTCAACTGGAAGCCAGTGGAGAGAGCGGAGGAGCGGGGTGACGTGAGAGAACTTGGGAAGGTTGAACACCAGACGGGCTGCGGCGTTCTGGATGAGTTGTAGGGGTTTAATGGCACAGGCAGGGAGCCCAGCCAACAGCGAGTTGCAGTCGTCCAGACGGGAGATGACAAGTGCCTGGATTAGGACCTGCGCCGCTTCCTGTGTGAGGCAGGGTCGTACTCTGCGGATGTTGTAGAGCATGAACCTACAGGAGCGGGCCACCGCCTTGATGTTAGTTGAGAACGACAGGGTGTTGTCCAGGATCACGCCAAGGTTCTTAGCGCTCTGGGAGGAGGACACAATGGAGTTGTCAACCGTGATGGCGAGATCATGGAACGGGCAGTCCTTCCCCGGGAGGAAGAGCAGCTCCGTCTTGCCGAGGTTCAGCTTGAGGTGGTGATCCGTCATCCACACTGATATGTCTGCCAGACATGCAGAGATGCGATTCGCCACCTGGTCATCAGAAGGGGGAAGGGAGAAGATTAATTGTGTGTTGTCTGCATAGCAATGATAGGAGAGACCATGTGAGGTTATGACAGAGCCAAGTGACTTGGTGTATAGCGAGAATAGGAGAGGGCCTAGAACAGAGCCCTGGGGGACACCAGTGGTGAGAGCGCGTGGTGAGGAGACAGATTCTCGCCACGCCACCTGGTAGGAGCGACCTGTCAGGTAGGACGCAATCCAAGCGTGGGCCGCGCCGGAGATGCTCAACTCGGAGAGGGTGGAGAGGAGGATCTGATGGTTCACAGTATCGAAGGCAGCCGATAGGTCTAGAAGGATGAGAGCAGAGGAGAGAGAGTTAGCTTTAGCGGTGCGGAGCGCCTCCGTGATACAGAGAAGAGCAGTCTCAGTTGAATGACTAGTCTTGAAACCTGACTGATTTGGATCAAGAAGGTCATTCAGAGAGAGATAGCGGGAGAGCTGGCCAAGGACGGCACGTTCAAGAGTTTTGGAGAGAAAAGAAAGAAGGGATACTGGTCTATAGTTGTTGACATCGGAGGGATTGAGTGTAGGTTTTTTCAGAAGGGGTGCAACTCTCGCTCTCTTGAGGACGGAAGGGACGTAGCCAGCGGTCAGGGATGAGTTGATGAGCGAGGTGAGGTAAGGGAGAAGGTCTCCGGAAATGGTCTGGAGAAGAGAGGAGGGGATAGGGTCAAGCGGGCAGGTTGTTGGGCGGCCGGCCGTCACAAGACGCGAGATTTCATCTGGAGAGAGAGGGGAGAAAGAGGTCAGAGCACAGGGTAGGGCAGTGTGAGCAGAACCAGCGGTGCCGTTTGACTTAGCAAACGAGGATCGGATGTCGTCGACCTTCTTTTCAAAATGGTTGACGAAGTCATCTGCAGAGAGGGAGGAGGGGGGGGAGGGGGAGGAGGATTCAGGAGTGAGGAGAAGGTGGCAAAGAGCTTCCTAGGGTTAGAGGCAGATGCTTGGAATTTAGAGTGGTAGAAAATGGCTTTAGCAGCAGAGACAGAGGAGGAAAATGTAGAGAGGAGGGAGTGAAAGGATGCCAGGTCATCATATGTCATCATATGTCCTAATTGTAGAGGTCGGGTATATTATAACTTAAAAGCTGTTATATAGTGCGGCCCTTGTTCGCCGTTGTGAATCAAAATGATTTGCTTTTAAATTGTAATAAATATGTATAGATGTATTATAGGGCTAGGATAAAGGATTATATAATTTAAAAAAACCTGCCTAGGTTCTCTATTGGAGTAGGCCTATATGATTCTAAAATAATTGTTATGACCTTTTACATTTAAAAAATACATCTCAATATAAAAATGTAAAGGATGATTATTCTTCCGATACACACCGGCAAATAGATAGATTAGGTATTGTCAACAGGGTTGTTGTCTCTGGTGTATGTGGGCTGGTTAACACTGGGATAAAGTGATTCAAGTTGACGGTTAAACTAATACAACAATTGCATATGGAAGCGAGAGAAAGCCGTGGCTGTGTCGGAATCGATTGTGAGTAGAACTTGAGTATGCTTTCCTTTAAGAGAGTGCCCGGGGTTGGCTTGGGGTTGGCTCTGGCACAGCCATAGCATGATACAATAGGATATAATGTGATGCCTAAGCAGAATTTTTACTTGCAGTCATTAGCGGCCGTTAGAATCTATGTTCCTTTTTCCTTCTTATTTTTCTTCTCTTGACTTTATATTGCGCTTGGCATATTTGATAAATTAGGTCCATTACTGCCACAGACCTTGTTCGTCTTTCAGTCACCCACGTGGGTATAACCAATGAGGAGATGGCACGTGGGTACCTGCTTCTATAAACCAATGAGGAGATGGGAGAGGCAGGACTTGCAGTGCGATCTGCGTCAGAAATAGAACTGATTTCTATTTTAGTCCTTGGCAACACAGACGCTTGTTGGCGCCCACGAGCAGTGTGCGTGCAATCATTGAATAACTTAGATTTCTACATTTATTTTTGCAACGCTTGCGCAAGCGACGCGAGCAGTGTGGTCAGCCTGTTAGAGCCTTGCTAGGGCTTTCAAATATTAGCATGTATAAGATCGTGCTGTTATTATTGTTACACATTTTTTCCCTGACTGTTTTCCATTTTATTTGGTTAGTTCTCTTAGGCATCCTCATAGATAATTATGTTATCATGGGACTACCCATATTTCCCTCTGGTCAACGCCAATTGGCGGTCAAGGGTTTGCCTTAGGACACAAATGTGCGTCATGAGTCAGGGAGATGGTCTGATGGTCTTAGTGACAACAGACCTAGATATGGGGGGAAGTTTTAGTGGATGGAATATTAGGACAATTGGAGGTTTACAAAGTTGCAGCTACAGTATGCTTAACAGTGCACATTATTATGATACAGCTATATGGACACTTAACCTCTAGCGTTGACCAATCCCGTATCCGGGAGCGTAATCATAGCCTCAAGCTCATTACCATAACACAACGTTAACTGAAATGAAAGAAATATATTCACTCACAAGCTTAGCCTTTTGTTAACAACACTGTCATCTCAGATGTTCAAAATATGCTTTTCAACCATAGCTACACACGCATTTGTGTAAGAGTATTGATAGCTAGCATAGCATTAAGCCTAACATTCAGCAGGCAACATTTTCACAAAAACAAGAAAATAATTCAAATAAAATCATTTACCTTTGAAGAACTTCGGATGTTTTCAATGAGGAGACTCAGTTAGATAGCAAATGTTCATTTTTTCCAAAAAGATTATTTGCGTAGGAGAAATCGCTCCGATTTGTTCAAGTGACTGGAACGAGCTGCAACAAACACTCAAACGGGTCAGTTTTATCTCCATCTCTTCATTCAAAGACTCAATCATGGACACTCTTACTGAAAGTTGTGGCTGTTTTGTGTGGTGTATTGTTGTCTCTACCTTCTTGCCCTTTGTGCTGTTGTCTGTAAAAGATGTGACCAATACATATTTCATTCCTGTGCTGTTTGTAATTACCCTGGTAGGTTGACTGATAACCTGAACCAAGTTGCATGTACTGGTACAGTGAAGATTTTTCTTGAGTGGGCAGATTGATGAAAGCCAGTCAATATTTAAATCACCCGGAAAATATACCTCTCTGTTGATATAACATACATTATCAAGCATTTCACACATATTATCCAGATACTGTTAGCACTTGGTGGTTGACAGCAGCTTCCCAAAAGAAGGAGCTTTTGGTGAAGCAGATGAACCTTTAGCCATATTACTTCAACAGTATTTAACATGAGATCCTCTCTGAGCTTTACAGGAATGTGGTTCTGAATATAAACAGCAATACCTCCACCTTTGGCATTTCTGTATTTTCTGTAAATGTTATAACCACCGTATTGCTATCACTGTATTATCTAAGTGAGTTTCAGAGATCTGATACTAGCAAGTTATTGATTTCATGAACCTTGTTTCTTATGCTACATATGCACGTGGGATATTTTTAGCACTTTTCTTGGATGCTTGATTGTTTTTTATTGCTTTACTGGGAAGCTTAGCAGAAGTATACATGCACATATTACACGGTGGACTTCCTACTAGGGTACACCGTCTCAGTGCGAACAGTATCTCTGGAAGAATAGGCACATGATTACTGCATAAAATAGCTGTAGGATCAATAGAGAAATTCCGGATAGTTAGAGGGACATACAGTACATTAGGTTACTCACATTGTGTCTGCCAACGCCCCTGGGATAACATACATTTGCTGCAGCATAATGACAACTCAGCAACACAATGGTAGGGATTAACTGAGCTGGGCTTGGCGCATTGATAAGTCATTGTCTCAACACAGCCTTTAAATGCGTGGACAGGGTCAAAGTTATCTATAAAAGTGATTCCAACAGAGCTACAGTAATCCTTTAGCCAAGTGTGTAATGCCAGTAGCCTGCTGAATCTTTCACACCTGTGGCTCAACAATGGTACCGGACCTGAAATAATTGGCCGCTTTTGGGAATAAATCAGTGCTAGAATCAGGAATTTTAAATACATTTTCAGAAGTTCCGAGCTAGCCCTCCTAATGCCGTTTGACCCCACATGGATTTAGACGGCATCAGCTCCTGGCAGCTGTCATAGAATGGTCGGAAGCAACCTTGTGAGATCCTGTACTCCAGGATAGCAGAGAGTTTTCCCCCCGGGAACCATAGAACTGCCGATAAACATCCACCAACTCATCCAGGAGCATCCCACCAACTCCATTCTCCAGGGAAGGGGAGACCCCTTCTGTGAGGGATCCCTGCAGAGAACCAGCCTGTCGGCTGTGGGGAGCCGACACGGCGGCAACACTTCCACCAGGCCAGAGCGGCGTCCAGCTACTGGGGTGGAGAAGAAAGAAAAAGTTGGCGGGCGTGGATTCCCCAGTAGTTTGTGTAGGTTCACTACCCGTTTGCTAAAAGTAGCCACTTCACCCCTGTAGTCCTCAGCAAGTGAACATGTCCTACAATGAAAGTCTTGGCGGTCCACATTGTCCCAGAATTAAGCAAAATAAACACAGCTCTTGCAGCATTGAAAAACTTTGTTAGCGTCCTCTATTTGAGGTTCCCAGTCTTCCTCTGCGAGATGGGGCAGCAGTGTTTATGAGTGAGTGTTGTGTGCGTGTGTACAAGTGTTCATCTGTATGAGTGTGTGTGCATGTGTGTATGTGTACCTTAGCCACAGACATGTAGCAAACAAGCCCGGCATACAGGCTCCTCCGAGCAAAGGGAGAGTCCCCACTCGGTTGAGGAAATGCAGTATCCAGAAAACCAGAGTCTTTCTCTCTCCTCGCTAGCTTGATAAGGGTTGTTTTGCTAAAGCAGACAAGCAGGTGTAGAGCATTAGCCTCTTATCTGGCAAGCTGCTCTAGCGCTAAACCCTCCATGTTTAAATAATTGATGAGGAAGTTTTAGTGGGCCAGAGCAGAAGGGTTTGGCAAGCTAGTTTATTGTAATTCTGGATGACGAATGACTTGAAGTTTGAGTTTCTCCACAAAGATTTACTGTATGAGTCTGGCGTTTTAGTTGGGCTCCCAGCAGCTTATATTGTAAAAACCTGGAAAAACATTCCAAGAAAGAAAATGAAAAGTTACTCGGAGTTCGTAGTGATGCATTGAATCATCAAATGAAATATTGTCAAAAGAGCTATAGTAAAAGTATCTCTCTCTCTGCGTGTCAGGAGGGTGTGCTCTGACTTCTACTGAACCTACTTTACGGCGAGAGGATAAGCTAATAGGGTTTTAGGTTTACTGAGCTGTTGTTTTCTCGGAAAGGTTCTCAGAACTGCTATGGTCGGGTATGTAGTGCTGCCATAGAGCGGGGGAGCAGCGCTACCTCCCTTTTTTCAATTTGAGAATACATGGAGCCGGTAAAAATATTTCTGGAAAAATGACCCCTAAAATTCCATGAAAACCATAGAATGACTAAATACATATGTAGGCTATGAGAGCCTATAGGTAGGCAACTTGTGTTTTCTTCTCTGTCTTCTCTCTCTCTGGCAGTGGTGTGAATGATGAATGACTGTAGGCGTGTGCTGAGGCAAGACCACTTTGAGCAGGCCAAATCCGACGTAACTTCCACAGACAGAAAACTAAAATGTCTGTCCTCAAAACAGTTTTGTTATGGACTTGGGGCTCTTGTACGATGCACTTGAACTCGCCCTACTGTCCTTGTGCTTAGCTTACAGAAACGTACCACCTCTATTGCGTATGCAGACAAACTGATCCACCGCATGAACCGGATCTCACCAACGAGATCTAGGATCCAAATTCACCGCCTGTCTGCCTTGATGTTTGTAAAACTCCATGGACCTCCTCTTGCGTAGTGAAACCCAGAACGATATGTTGACCACTTGGTTAAGGTCCTTTCAGCACCATGATTCGTGTCTCGCAAGATCACATAATGATTCATAGGTATTAAAAAAAACACAAAAAACGAATATAATAGCATGCTCTAGCATATTAGGCCTATAGCATGTTACACCAAAACACCTCCTCAGTCATTTGTTATCTGAAGCTGAATAGTCGAAACATGTTCCTCATGCTGCCAAAACTCAACAGTGCCCGCCACTAGGCCGGATATGCTTTGTTGAATCAACGTAGGCCTGCAAGAAAGGCTTATAGTTTGTTAACACCTTCTGCTTTAACCTCTCTGGGATAATTTGGGACGCTAGCGTCCCACCTCACCAGCAGCCAGTGAAAGTGCAGGGCGCCAAATTCAAAACAACAGAAATCTCATACTTAAAATTCCTCAACCATACAAGTATTTTACACCATTTTAAAGATACACTTCTAGTCAAGCCAACCACAGTGTCCGATTTCAAAAAGGCTTTTCGGCGAAAGCAGAACATATCATTATGTTAGGTCAGCAACTAGTCACAGAAAGCATTCAGCCATTTTCCAACCAAGAGAGGTGTCACAAAAAGCAGAAATATAGATCAAATTAATCACTAACCTTTGACGATCTTCATCAGATGACACTCCCAGGACTCAATGTTACACAATACATGTATGTTTTGTTCGATCAAGTTCATATTTCTATCCAAAAACCTCAGTTCACATTGGCGCCATGTTCATAAATGCCTCCAAAACATCCGGATAAATTGCAGAGAGCCACATCAAATAACAGAAATACTCATCATAAACTTTGATGAAAGATACATGTTTTACATAGAATTAAAGACAAACTTGTTCTTAATGCAACCGCTGTGTCAGATTTCAAAAAGTCTTTACGGCAAAAGCACAATATTTAATAATCTGAGAACAGCGTTCAGCCACAAAAACAAAGCCATACAGTTACCCGTCAAGTTGTGGAGTCAACAAAAGTCATAAATATAAATCTTCACTTACCTTTGCTGATCTTCGTCGGAATGCACTCCCGGGACTCCCACTTCCACAGGAAATGTTCTTTTTGTTCGATTACGTCCATATTTATGTCCAAATACCACTTTATTGTTCGCGCGTTTAGTTCACTATTCCAAAGGCACAATGCGCGAGTGCAAAGTCCAGACAAAAGGTCAAAAGAGTTCCATTACAGTTTGTAGAAACATGTCAACCGATGTTTACAATCAACCCTTAGGGTCTTTTTATAATAAATCTTCAATAATAATCCAACCGGACAATAGCGTATTCATTACAGAGGAAAAAGAAGGCACGGCTCGCCCACGTGACCGCGCAGTAAACAACTGATTGGCCAGAGCCTAGTCCACTTGTTGAAACTGCTCTTATTCGAAGCTTTCCACAATAGAAGCCTCAAACAACTTTCTAAAGACTGTTGACATCTGCTGGAATCCTTGGGAAGTGCAATCTGGCCCCATAGACACAGCATATTGGATAGGCAATCACTTAAATGAAACGACAAACCTCAGATTTCCCACTTCCTGGTTGGATTTGTCTCAGGTTTTTGCCTGCCATATGAGTTCTGTTATACTCACAGACATCATTCAAACGGTTTTAGAAACATCAGAGTGTTTCCTATCCAATACTACTAATAATATGCATATATTAGCATCTGGGACAGAGTAGCAGGCAGTTTACTCTGGGCACCTTATTCATCCAAGCTACTCAATACTGCCCCCCTGTCACCAATAAGTTAATTCACTCACGAAACAGTCATTCAAAAAGATCTAAATGCATATTCCCATGAAACTGATGGAGATCAAATGATTGGCATAAAGGTGAATATTTCATCGGTAAAACATGAAGAATTATCATTTGCGATTGACTATTTTGAAATTGGGTATGCCTAACTTAGTGTTTGAGGTTATTAAATATGTAACATTTTCTTGAGATAATATGTGGTAATAGCTAGATGTTGCAATTGGAGGATGCATTTCATGTATAGGCCTATTGTACAAAATATTTAATAGGGTACATCTGTCGGTACGAACATTGAGAAATGATGACGTCATGACATTTTCCAACACCTAAAAAACATAGCACTTATACCACTGGCAGTGGTGCACATGCTCTGACCCTCCCTAGGGTTCCCCCAACCACATCCAACAGAGTCAGTTTATTTTGACAGATTCAAGTTCTGACTGTTTTCTCTTCTCGTCCTCCCCTCTTTCTTTCTTTCGTCCTCCCTTCCCTCTCTCACTCCCCATATTTTTCTTTCAATTGAATTCAATGAGCTCTATTGGCATCCAGTAATATGAAAACATCTTATCTTACATTGCCAAATCTATATGAGGAACATATTAGGAAATAATCTCTCTCTCTCTCTCTCTCTCTCTCTCTCTCTCTCTCTCTCTCTCTCTCTCTCTCTCTCTCTCTCTCTCTCTCTCTCTCTCTCTCTCTCTCTCTCTCTCCTCTCTCCTCTCTCCTCTCTCCTCTCTCCTCTCTTCTCTCTTCTCTCTTCTCTCTCTCTCTCTCTCTCTCTCTCTCTCTCTCTCTCTCTCTCTCCTGCAGTGATCCAGTACAGCACAGAGACCAAGGAGACGTGTGCTCGCTTCCAACAGCAGTGTTCTCAGAACGCTGACTGCACCGACTACTCTTCCGGCTTCTGCTGCCACTGTCGCTCCGGTTTCTACGGCAATGGTCGTCACTGTCTCCCTGACGGTGAGTCCTGGGGATGACGGTATAGTGACACAGGCTCCGAGGATCACCGGCAGGGTCATAATATCGCAAAATGTCACACAATTATATTTATGGATTTGAATTTGTGTGGTTTTGTCAGCCATACAACATCTGTGAAGAATATTTTCTGTTATTGGTGAGAAAATGGTAATTTGGCTTTCCGTACCTGTATTTCTGTTTCCACAGTTCACATTGCCTTAGTGGAAAGGTACACTACTGCTCAAAAGTTTGGGGTCACTTAGAAATATCCTTGTTTTTGAAAGAAAAGCACATTTTTGGTCCATTTTAAAATAACATCAAATTGATTTTTAAAAATACAGTGTAGACATTGTTAATGTTGTAAATGACTATTGTAGCTGGAAACGGGTGATTTTTAATGGAATATCTATTTAGGAGTACAGAGGCCCATTATCAGCAACCAGCCCTTTTGCAGTTATGTTTGCACAGCTGAAACCTGTTCTGATTAAATAAGCAATAAAACTGGCCTTCTTTAGACTAGTTGAGTATCTGGAGCATCAGCATTTGTGGGTTTAATTACAGGCTCAAAATGGCCAGAAACAAAGACCTTTCTTTTGAAACTACTCCCTTCATAGAACAGCGCAACCTGGCTCTAAATCAGAATAGAAAGAGGAGTGGGAGGCTCCGGTGCACAACTGAGCAAGAGGACAAGTACATTAGTGTCTAGTTTGAGAAACAGATGCCTCCCAAGTCCTCAACTAGCAGCTTAATTAAATAGTGCCCGCAAAACACCAGTCTCAACGTCAATCAATCAAATGTATTTATAAAGCCCTTTTTACATCAGCCGATGTCACAAAGTGCTGTACAGAAACCCAGACTAACCCCAAACAGCAAACAATGCCGATGTAGAAGCACGGTGGCTAGGAAAAAATCCCTAGAAAGGCCAGAACCTAGGAAGAAACCTAGAGAGGGACCAGGCTCTGAGGGTTGGTCAGTCCTCTTCTGGCTGTGCCAGTTGGAGATTATAACAGAACCCTGCAAGATGTTCAAACGTTCATAGATGACCTGCAGCGTCAGCTAATAATAATCACAGTGGTTGTAGAGGGTGCAACAGGTCAGCACCTCAGGAGTAAATGTCAGTTGGCTTTTTATAGCCAATCATTCATAGTTAGAGACAGCAGGTGCGGTAGAGAGAGGGTCCAAAACAGCAGGTCCGGGACAAGGTAGCACGTCCAGTGAACAGATCAGGGTTCCATAGCTTCAGGCAGAACAGTTGAAACTGGAGCAGCAGCCTGACCAGGGGACAGCAAGGAGTCATCAGGCCAGCTGGTCCTGAGGCGTGGTCCTAGGGCTCAGGTCGAGAGAGAGCACACTAGAATGCTAAAACAGAGCAAACTAGAATGCTATTTGGCCCTCAACAGAGTACACAGTGGCAGAATACCTGACCACTGTGACTGACCCAAACCTAAGGAAAGCTTTGACTATGTACAGACTCAGTGAGCATAGCATTGCCGTAGGCAGACCTGGCTCTCAAGAGAAGACAGGCTATGTGCACACTGCCCACAAAATGAGGTGGAAACTGAGCTGCACTTCCTAACCTCCTGCCCAATGTATGACCATATTAGAGACACATATTTCACTCAGATTACACAGATCCACAAAGAATTCGAAAACAAACCCGATTTTGATAAACTCCCATATCTACTGGGTGAAATACCATAGTGTGCCACCACAGTATGCCATCACAGCAGCAAGATTTGTGACCTGTTGCCACAAGAAACGGTCGACCAGTGAAGAACAAACACCATTGTAAATACAACCCATATTTATGCTTATTTATTTTCCCTTTTGTACTTTAACCATTTGTACATTGTTACAACACTGTATATATACATAATATGACATGTATAATGTCTTTATTATTTTGGAAATTCTGTGAGTGGAATGTTTACTGTTCATGTTTATTGTTTATTTCACTTTTGAGACCCTGTACACCCACTTTGCCAAAGCACAGCCCCCACACCACTAGATCTTCAACCTACTACCCTGAGACAAGGCCGAGTATAGCCCAGAGTTCCTCAGTCCAGTGTCTGTGTTCTTTTGCCCATCTTAATCTTTTATTTTTATTGGCCAGTCTGAGATATGGCTTTTTCTTTGCAACTCTGCCTAGAAGGACAGCATCCCGGAGTCGCCTCTTCACTGTTGATGTTGAGACTGGTGTTTTGTGGGTACTATTTAATGAAGCTGCCCGTTGAGGACTTGTCTGTTTCTCAAACTAGACACTCTAATGTACATGTCCTCTTGCTCAAGTGTGCACCGCGGCCTCCCACTCCTCTTTCTATTCTGGTTAGAGCCAGTTTGCGCTGTTCTTTGAAGGGAATAGTACACAGCGTTGTACGAGATCTTCAGTTTCTTGGCAATTTCTCGCATGGAATAGCCTTCATTTATCAGAACAAGAATAGACTGACAAGTTTCAGAAGAAAGTTATTTGTTTCTTGCCATTTTGAGCCTGTAATCGAACCCACAAATGCTGATGCAAATGCAAATGCTGATGCACCAGATACTAAACTAGTCTAAAGAAAGCCTGCTTATTGCTTCCATGACAACAGTTGTCAGCTGTGCTAACATATCTGCAAAAGTGTTTTCTAATGATCAATTTTCCTTTTAAAATGATAAACTTAGATTAGCTAACACAACTTGCCATTGGAACACAGGAGTGATGGTTGCTGATAATGGGCCTCTGTACGCCTATGTAGATATTCCATAAAAGATCTGCCGTTTCCAGCTACAATAGTCATTAACAATGTCTACACTGTATTTCTAATAAATTTGATGTTATTTTAATGGACTAAAAATGTGATTTTCTTTCAAAAACAAGGATATTTCAGTGACCCCAAACTTTTGAACGTTAGTGTGCGGGATATGTATGTACTTTTTGCTGCATAGAGGGAAAAGAAACTCACACACTACAACTCTCCGTCTCCTAAATACACACACACCAATTCTCACCCAAACTCTCACAGACCCATAAAAACCTGGTCTCCACCTCCCCCTCTCCAAACCCCCCTGGCTCTCTCTCTCACATGACAGCATCATCTTGTTTCTAGGCCCTGCAACCATTTCCTGCCAGATCAACACCTCTGATGCAGTGGTGGGCTCCTCAAACAATCCTCCTATTGGTCACTGGGTCATGCCGAGCTCCTCTAGCCCCTCGCTAGCTGGCTAATTACCTGGAAGTGGCTTGACAGACATTCCTATTTGGAGAGCAGTATAAACGCTCTCACACACACACACACACACACACACACACACACACACACACACACACACACACACACACACACACACACACACACACACACACACACACACACACCCTCTGCACTCTCAACCGGCTCCCTTTATTAGTCTGGCTGCTTGTTATTAACCCAGGGGTTTGGGTTTGTGTGTGTGTGTCGAAGGGCATGTAAAGTAATGGGGGTGGTATTTAAATGTTAGCTTTATAACCGGATGTTTTGGCAGCCAGTCAATGCTTTGACAAATACAGTCAGTCGACTACTTGAAAGAGTTGGAGGGGATGATGTCACCCTGACTGACTTTCCACTGGGTTGGTTCATCCTCGGGAATGAGGTGTTTTGTTAGAGACTGAAGTTTCACAACAAAATGTGAACACATTGTTCTAGGTAGAAGTGTCAAGGCAAACTTGTGTATATTCCAGGGTTGGAGTGTCAAGACTTGTCAAACGTGGTACTTGTGAAGCCTTTGGGATTTGAGAGACAGTGGGAGACACTGACAGACATGTATGCGGGATGGTGTATTCAGTCTACGTTCTTGTGGGTGCTTTGATGGAACAGGAACACAAACACACACAAATCAAATCAAATCAAATTGTATTTATATAGCCCTTCGTACATCAGCTGATATCTCAAAGTGCTGTACAGAAACCCAGCCTAAAACCCCAAACAGCAAGCAATGCAGGTGCACACAGGGTGCTTTGTAGTAAATAGAGGAACATAACAAATTGGGACTGTCAACAAAGTGGGGACCTGAGCCATATTTTCACAGTGAGATAATTACTACAGTAATTCCATATCAATTCAGTCAATTACCAAAATAGGTAAGAATAAATGTCACTTTTCAATTCTTGAATTGTAATTTCAATTATTTGAATTTGTCACGTCGGTATAAAGGGATCGGGAGATATATATATAATATATTTTTTATTATATCCAAATTACGGCATGCCGTGTAAAGGCACAGGGATGAAGACCAAACAAACACGTATACAACAGACAGGGTTGAAACCCAAACAAAAGAGCGAGGAGTACCTCGAATAAATAGCACAAGCCCACAATGATTAACACATGGGATGAGACCGGTAATCATCTGCGCATTCCACAATGGCATGAAAGCCAAAACACACAGCACAGGTACTCACACGAACGAACGGACATTGTAACAATAATCGACAGGGCACACTTTTACAATTACTAATCAATGGGAATAGGGGCCTGGTGTGCGTAATGAAAGTTCTGGAGGGATTCGTGACAGAATTGATGGAAGTGAAATGGAATTGATGCCAATGCTGGTACCTATACGCCCAGTCTATGTGCCCAAAATACACTCATATCCCTTCCTGCTTCCTCAGTAGCTGTGTGTTTGTTCCTTAAGTCATACACTTCAAAGACCTGTTTTTAAGCTAAAAATACAGGAATTATTTTAAAAATTCCATTGCCGTCTGTTTTGTCACTTTGTATGTCTATGGAGTTGTATTTGGTGCAGATGTGTGCTGTTTGTGGTATTGGTGTTCTCTACATGTTTTGTGTTGGATACACAGACACTGATTGGTTGACAGGCGATGTGTGGGGAAAGTTTCTGGTATCCGTTCCCAAAAATGCAAGCAGCATGAATTGCGGAGACTGCATTCTCAGTTTTGACCGGATTAAGCATAAATCTGCTTTTATGATGCATGCCCAATACATTGATTCATTATTTGTAGTATATATTTGTTACCATGTCTTTCTTTCCCCCCTTCTATTCTCTCAGGTGCTCCCCATCGCGTCAATGGCAAGGTGAGCGGGACAGTGATAGTAGGTTCCACCCCTGTGGACCTTAACAGCGTGGACCTGCATGCCTACATCGTAGTGAGTGACGGGCGGGCATACACCGCCATCAGCGAGGTGCCCGAACCCGTGGGATGGGCACTAATGCCTGTGGCGCCCATCGGAGAGCTCTTTGGCTGGCTTTTTGCCCTGGAGCTGCCCAACAGCCAGGCTGGCTTCAAGATCACAGGTGAGCTGAGTCATGATGTTACTGACGCTTAGTGATATTGTCACCACGTTAACAAAACATCCTTTTACAAACAGTATTCAACCTGAACATGACATCATTGCAACCAATTTTGCCTACTGGGCAATATAGGAGGGTCCCAATTCTCATCAGAGTCCTAGTACCGCACTCAACAGTCTCCCTCAGAATTAGTGTGGCACTGTTACAAGAACAAATTCTTATTTTCAATGACGGCCTAGGAACAGTGGGTTAACTGCCTTGTTCAGGTGCAAAATGACAGATTTTTACCTTGTCAGCTCGGGGATTCGATCTTGCAATCTTTCTGTTACAAGTCCAACGCTCTATCCACTAGGCTACCACCCACCCACATATTTTAATCTCTACATAAAAACTGTTCTCCATGATGTCACCACTGCATGCATTTGCATAGTTAGGTATGTGTGTGTGTGTCTGTGGTGTGTGCGTGTGTGCGTGCATGCTTTGTTTGTGTGTGTCTGTGGTGAGTGTGTGTTCGTGCGTGCTTCGTTTGTGTGTCTGAGTGTGTGAATGAGGCTGCCCCCATGCTGGCAGACTTCAGGTCGCTCTGTGTGTTTGTGTAAAGTCAGTTTAAAGTCGTACAGCTGTGTTGTCTCCAGAGGGGGGATATGCCTAATCCACCCCTCTCAGGCTAATTTGAGTCAGGTGTTCCGTTGATGTGTGTTTAGACTCACAAGCTAAGAGGCTTGTGGATTCAACCTGTCAGAATTATAGTATGCTCAGATTCCCTGTCTGTATTGAATAGTTTATCATCTGGCAAATATAATAAGATTGACCTACTATTGGAGGCATTCATGTTATTATGGAGAATTGAGAGACTGGGTGTAGTAGTGAGATTCTGCTGGGTCCCAGCCCATTTGGGTGTGGAAGGGAATTAAATTGTAGACCAGATAGCCAAAAGAGCTTTAAAACGAGTTAGAGGTGAGGCCAAATGTAAGATCAGATCCTTTTTGATAGATGTGTGGCAGAAGAGATGGGACTCGGAGCCCAAGGGCTGGCATTTATATGCCCTCTTAAGAAATTTAGATGGACCAAGATTCAAAGGTCAGATTAGGAAGGAAGAGGTGGAGTTTGCTCAATTGCGTCTAGGATATTGTACATCTGGTTGGCAGCATGTGAATGGTTTGTGTCTGGAGTGTATAGTCAATGAAATGGTGGAGCATGTGTTGTTATATTGTTGTAACTTTGTTGATGAGAGGGAAAGCTTGAAGTGTAGGGTCATTGAGGTTGGACAGTGTTTTGGGGATGGGGAGGGTCTATTAGAAGTTAGTAGGGATCTTTTTTATTTTCTCAGAAATACTGAGTTATAGGTAGGAGGATTTAGAAATGTGGAGCTAATGTTGTAAACCGTGATTGACCACACACTTGAGCACATGCACCTTTAATGTTTGTTTGCGGATCGTCATTATATCACAGAAGAAGAGGCTTGTGGAAGATGTGTAGGATCTTCGCGAAGAGCAAGCAGGCTTGTGTGAGAGTTTTCACGAAAGCCAAATATAATGGATATTATTCTCACATGTGCTAAGTTCACCTAAGTTAAAACATGTATAAATCATTATCTCAGTGAAGGCCGAATAGCAAAGACCTTACTCAGGTGTTATAGTTGTAATAAGAAAATATCAGGTGCAAACCACCCAAGGTTAAATCTCATTGCCATGTATTCATTATGACATCTCTTCCTGTCGCTTATATAGCGATATCACTTCCTTATGATGTCACGTCCTGTCCCACAGGTGCTGAGTTCACACGCCACGCCGAGGTTACCTTTTACCCCGGCAACCAGCGGCTGAGCATCGTCCAGACGGCCCAAGGATTGGACAGCGAGAACCACCTCAGTGTTGACACCCGTCTCCACGGCGACGTGCCCTTCATTGCCCCCGGCGCCACCGTGCAGATGGAGCCCTACAAGGAGACCTATCAGTACTACCCTTCAGGTGTGCTAGCCGATAAGTAGCCAATCACTGCCCACCAGGGTTGGGAAGTGTATATTACATTTACATTCTTTCAATTCAGGAATTAACTCAAATTTGAATTATCATTGCTTTTCTGTGTGGAAAATTTCAATTGGTATTGGAATTTCAGTTTGCTTCCGGAATTAACCAAATTGAAATTTTAGTTGTCCACCTCCACCCCACCTTACCTCACAGGCGTTCTGGGCCTTCCATGTCTCTGGTTACAGTATCCACACTAGCATACTAGCATACCACCTAGAATGAAGTTCACCTTTTGGGCATATATACATTATAAGTGATAAGCTAGTATAGACATTGGAGCATAGCCATAACTGGAGCCCAGTGGTTTTACCGACTATGGAACCTGATCAGGAAAACCTTTGAGTATTAGATTGAGTATTAGGTGGTAGTTTCAGGAGGTTCTCCCTTGCCCGAGTCATGACTTCCTCTCTTCCTGTACTCCACTGACTCTATTTCAAAAGAAAAAGTTGTTGGTAGTACTTAGAAAGTGGGAAAGCAGATGTGTCTCATATCTCCTCGCAAATGAATCCTAACTTGATAAGCCGAACTAAATAATTTTTCCATTACCTACACTACCATTTAACTGGTCCCCATCTGATCTAATGTCATGATGCAACAAAGGCGCCACTAGCCTCTCTCTCCCCTTCCTGAGTGTCTCAGCTATCTCTCCTTACTTGGAGATAAGGATCGAAGGGGGGCTAGTTGCTAGTGGACGGTTGGGACTATAAAAAGAACCAACCTCTGAGACTTCACTGCCTCCACTTCCTTTTAGAGGAAGCCGGGGACAGATTTTTTTACGTGCTCCCCAGAACGTAAACTGTGTTTCATCTGAAAGGCCCACTGGATGAGGAAGTGTTCAATTAGCAGAGCCGCTCATCCTGCCAGGGCTGATTATAGACCAGGGTCGTTAGTTAGGGTCATCAAAAAGAAGGGGGTTTTCTGGTCTTGGTAAAAATGTTATTTCAAGGTGCACTGCTCCAGACCAAACCGTAGTACATATAGTTGAAGTCTGAAGTTTACATAAACCTTAGCCAAATACATTTAAACTCAGTTTTTCACAATTCCTGACATTTAATCCTAGTAAAAAATCCCTGTCTTAGGTCAATTAGGATCACCACTTTATTTTAAGAATATGAAATGTCAGAATAATATTAGAGAGTGATTTATTTCAGCGTTTATTTCTTTCATCACATTCCCAGTGGGTCAGAAGTTTACATACACTCAATTAGTATTTGGTAGTATTGCCTTTAAATTGTTTAACGTGGGTGGTAAAACATTTCGGGTAGCCTTCCACAAGCTTCCCACAATAAGTTGGGTGAATTTTGGCCCATTCCTTCTGACAGTCAGGTTTGTAGGCCTCCTTGCTCTCACATGCTTTTTCAGTTCTGCCCACAACTTTTCTATAGGATTGAGGTCAAATCAAATCAAATCAAATTTTATTTGTCACATACACATGGTTAGCAGATGTTAATGCGAGTGTAACGAAATGCTTGTGCTTCTAGTTCCGACAATGCAGTGATAACCAACAAGTAATCTAACTAACAATTCCAAAACTACTGTCTTATACACAGTGTAAGGGGATAAGGAATATGTACATAAGGATATATGAATGAGTGATGGTACAGAGCAGCATACAGTAGATGGTATCGAGTACAGTATATACATATGAGATGAGTATGTAGACAAAGTAAACAAGTGGCATAGTTAAAGTGGCTAGTGATACATGTATTACATAAGGATGCAGTAGATGATATAGAGTACAGTATATACGTATGCATATGAGATGAATAATGTAGGGTAAGTAACATTATATAAGGTAGCATTGTTTAAAGTGGCTAGTGATATATTTACATCATTTCCCATCAATTCCCATTATTAAAGTGGCTGGAGTTGGGTCAGTGTCAATGACAGTGTGTTGGCAGCAGCCACTCAATGTTAGTGGTGGCTGTTTAACAGTCTGATAGCTTTGAGATAGAAGCTGTTTTTCAGTCTCTCGGTCCCAGCTTTGATGCACCTGTACTGTGATGGCCACTCCCAACACCTTGACTTTGTTGTCCTTAAGACAGTTTGCCACAACTTTGGAAGTATGCTTGGGGTCATTGTCCATTTGGAAGACCCATTTGCGACCAAGCTTTAACTTCCTGACTGATGCTCTGAGATGTTGCTTCAATATATCCACCAAATTGTCCTCCTCATGATGCCATCTATTTTGTGAAGTGCACTAAAGCACCCAAACAACATGATGCTGCCACCCCCGTGGTTCACTTTTGGGATGGTGTTCTTCAGCTTGCAAGCCTCACCCTTTTCCCTCCAAACATAACGATGGTCATTATGGCCAAACATTCCTATTTTTGTTTCATTAGACCAGACGACATTTCTCAAAAAAGTATGGTTTTGGAGCAGTGGCTTCTTCCTTGCCTCACGGCCTTTCAGGTTATCGATATAGGACTCGTTTTTACTGTGGATAAAGATTCTTCTGTACCTGTTTCCTCCAGCATCTTCACAAGGTCCTTTGCTGTACATTCATCTCTAGGAGACAGAACGCGTCTCCTTCCTGAGCGGTATGACGGCTGCGTGGTCCCATGGTGTTTATACTTGTGTACTATTGTTTGTACAGATTAACGTGGTACCGTCAGTTGTTTGGAAATTGCTCCCAAGGTTGGGAGCATCCAGGTAATGCGTCCACAGGTACACCTCCAATTGACTCAAATTATGTCAATTAGCCTATCAGAAGCTTCTAAAGCCATGAAGTCATTTTAGGGAATTTTCCAAGCTGTTTTTAAAGGCACAGCCAACTTAGTGTATGTAAACTTCTGACCCACTGGAATTGTGATACAGTGAATTATAAGTGAAATACTCTGTCTGTAAACAATTGTTGAAAAAATTACTTGTGTCATGCACAAAGAAGATGTCCTAACCGACTTGCCAAAACTATAGTTTGTTAACATGACATTTGTGGAGTGGTTGAAAAACGAGTTTTAATGACTCCAACCTAAGTGTATGTAAACTTCCGACTTCAACTGTAACAGATCATAAGCATTCTAGAAACAGCGTACTGGGAAAAAACAGGTTGCATCAACATTATTTCCACGTCATTTCAACAAAAACAATTCTACGTGATGAGTTTGTCTAAGTTTGTCACCCAACTTTGTACCTAAATCCAATGACATGGTCATTTTGAATTCACATTAGTTGCCAATTCAACCAAATATTAATAATAAAAAAGATGTTGAACTGATGTCTGTGACCAGTGGGAGATCCGCACAGACCTGAGTCAAAATGGTGCTTGTTTTCTTTAGAATACTTTGTGCGTTTGATTGAGCCTGCCTAGAGTGCCTGACGGGTGGGCATTGCACTTTTGGGACTATTCCATTGGTTCCATTGCGCCAGGCAAGTTCAATCGAGTGCTGCTCAAGTATTTGAAAGAAAATATATACTATTTGGACTGTGGTGTTTGTAGAATGTGTCTGATCAGTTATAAAACTATGACAAATGGTGGTTGTAAAAAAAAAAATGTAAAGAGCATTCATGACACCCAGTAACACCAATGCTAAATTGTTTCATATGCCATGACTCTATAAATGACTTAGAAGCTTTATTACAGAACGGATACGTCAACAACAGACAATTTAAATATGATATATTGTTGATAATGTACTCTGTCAATAGACTATTTAAACTCTTACATCGTAGGTAATGTAGTCTTTCTACAGGCTTCTACTGGTGCATAGTGGGTAATGTAGTCTCTTCTCCTCTCCCCACTCTCAGTGGTGAGGTCCACGTCGGTGCGGGAGTTCACAGTGGTGTCGGCGGAGCGTGGCTCGGAAACATTCACCTTTCAACTGCATCAGAACATCACGTACCACGACTGCCGCTACGGGCTCAGAGCGGGGCCTGAGACGCTGCAGCTGACCACGGAGCGTGTCTTTGTCATGTACGTCAAGGACGAGAACATCTTGAGATACGCCATCACCAACAAGATAAGCCCAGTCGGAGGTCAGTTCAAGTTTAAAGTTCGGAAGTTAGTGTCCATTTTTCTTGTTAGTGTTGTCTGTGAGGTTGTGTGATGGGAAAAGGTATGGGGCTGGGTATGTGTTTTGTTTGGTTGTGCAGACGTTTGTGAAAGATGACAATTAGAAAGGTAAAGTTTCCGGGTAATTTTGGCATACAATAGTAATTCTAAACCTGTTATTAAACTAGTATTAAATGAAGTAGAGTCAGTTGAGTGTGGGCGTATGTCAACTGTGAACATGTATTTTTTTGGGTGATGTCTTCGCTAACAATAGCCATAGAAGTCCAGTATCTGCTGTTGAATCACTGATGAGTATGTACAGTACTCCCCCTCAGCCTCTAGTGCACCTCCCTCCTTCCCCTCATTTTTGGGATGGCTCCTTTATTAACACGTTGACAGATGACACTGAGTAATCCCCCTCTTTCTCTCCTCTCACTGGATATCTGTGCCGGCGTGAGTTGCTCTCTCTCTTTCTCACTCCTTATCCCACTCCCTCCATCTCACTTTTTCATTTCCCACATCCCATGAGCTCAAGATAGATCTCAGCCCACCTGTCACTGCTGTTCAGATACTGTAAAGAAAGGAAAGCCACCTGCCTCAGGTTTCCGACAGCCAGTAGAAACTAGACAACGATCCATAATTCAGTGAAGCATATATAGGTTTGTGTCACAAATGGCACTTTATTTCCTATAAAGTGCACTACTTTCCACCAGGGCCCATAGGGCTCTGGTCAAAAAAAGTACCCAAATGTCATACTGTAGTAAAAGTAAAGATACCTTAATAGAAAATGACTCAAGTAAAAGTGAAAGTCACCCAGTAAAATACTACTTCAGTAAAAGTCTACAAGTATTTGGTTTTAAATATACTTAAATATCAAAAGTACATGCACATTTCTTATATTTAGCAAACCTGACAGCACAATTTTCTAGTTTTTTTTATTTACAGATAGCCAGGGGCTCACTCCAACACTCGGACATAATTTACAAATTAAGTATTTGTGTTTAGTGAGTCCACCTGATCAGAGGCAATAGGGATGACCAGGGATGTTATTTTGATAAGTTCACCATTTTCCTGTCCTGCTAGCCATTCAAAATGTAAGGAGTACTTTTGGGTGTCAGGGAAAATGTATGGCTTAAAGTGGTACATTATTTTCTTCAGGAATGTAGTGACGTAAAAGTGGTCAAAAATATAAATAGTAAAGTACAGATACCACCAAAAACGACTTAAGTAAAAAATATTTTAAGTACTTTACACTACTGGTCAAAAGTGGTGCATTTACGTAGGGAGTAAGGTCAGATTTGTGATGCAGACTACTATGGCTTTGGCAGACATGGCTGCATGCCTTTAGTACAGCCCAGCATGTACAGAGCCAGACTCATTGTCAGTGTAAAAAACAAATCAGTTAGGAAATCACTCCCCTATGTGCGATAAATCCAAGCACTAAAACCCATCTAGACTTGTGTATCACACTTGATTTCTCACTTGATTTCGTCCCCCATAAAATAGCTACATGCTTACGCTAGGTCTCCGCAGCGGTAAGGCTAGAGTCAGTAAAGATGTATGTCTTTATGGTACCCGTTTGGGTCAAGGTTTGGTCACGGTTGTAACAGGAATGAGCTTGTTGTGACGTCAACCCAGTTACAGTGCTTTCAAGTTCCAGAGATGAGGTTACTCATACACACTGAGTACACACACAGTTCACCCCCCCCCACCTCCCTTTACATCACTCATTCACACCGGTGAAGTCTGGGACCCTCTTTGGAGACAGGGTGAGTCTGGGATATGTCTCCTTGCATCTTTCTCCCATCCCCCCTCATAGAGAGTGCGAGGTTAGCGTGCGCCTCCGCTGAGATCCCATCTGAGGCCGTGGCCTCATATGTTCCTCAAGGACAACCTGTACCCCTTTCACCTCACCATCCTCCTCATCCTATTATTCCTCATCCTCCCTTCCCACACACTGGAGGCTGACGCAGTCCATTTGTATGAAAGATATAAGGAAATCCGAGGGGAGGAGGTTTGCTGCGGCAGCACCTGCGTCTGTGAAAGAGTCTTGTTTCGCTGTAATGCTGCCCTCTTTTGAAAAGCCGTTCGTCTTCTTTGTCGTAAGCAATATTGTAAGACGCTTACACTGAAATGTTTTGACAGGACAGGCCTCCAGTGCGGCCGACGGAGGAAGAGGGAGATGCACTCGCACACAGATGCACGGACATGCACACACTTACACCACGCACACACACACACATACACACACATACACATACACACTAGTATTTATCTCAACCCCATCAGTGAAAAGCTGTATTGCGATGAGCTGTCATGCGGAGGGGGATGTCAGTGCTAGAGGAAGGGGGGGTATTGTTAATCTCTGCTGCTCTCTGGGAAATAATATCCCTTCCAATGACAGATTTACAGGAAGGGGGGTTCGTGAGGAATAGCTGAGGAGTGATGTCATGGGAACCAGGGCAGAGACCCGGGAGCAATACCATGTTTCCGATGCCCCAGGAGAGAGCTCCGATCACAGGGAAGGAGAGAGGGGGGGGGGGCTGGGGGACATGGGGGCCAAACCAGCTGGGTGTGGGGGTCTAGTGTTGGGGTGGGGGGGGCCAGCTGGTGCTGTCTGGGAGTTCTTGGGTAAAATACATGTAATTACTCTGGCTGAGTGAGTCATGATTGGGGATTGGGATGAACTGACTGTCATGGCTGTGATGGACTGTAGTCCCAAATGGCATCCTATACCCTTATATAGTGCTCTACTTTTGGCCGTGGCCCATGGTGCTCTTCAAATCATCCAGAAATTGTTGAAGTAAAATGCAGCCATTGTCCTTCCT
This sequence comes from Oncorhynchus keta, assembly GCF_023373465.1. NCBI lineage: Eukaryota > Metazoa > Chordata > Actinopteri > Salmoniformes > Salmonidae > Oncorhynchus > Oncorhynchus keta. The sequence goes on from NC_068455.1 coordinate 48,486,538, forward strand.
CCTCCCCTCCCAATTCCTTTGCCCGTTCTTACATTTAGTTTGTTTTTAGTGTCACACAAATGCACGCACTCACACAAACAATTGAAAACAATCACAGTAGGATATTTGATTGTTACCCAGAAATGATTTAATATTGAGATAAAAATGGCTGTGTTAGACCTTTATGTACCTTACGTTGATTGTTTTCAGTTAAAATGGTCTAAAAGAAACAAAGAAATTTCAGGCAAGAATTTTGCTAGGACTAACCAGGAGTGGAATGAGTGGGGAAGCTGTTATTGGCAGAGAGGTTTGGAACTCTCTTTCTTATTGGCCTATTAACTGACTGGTGATGTCATCAGGCAGGTCAAAACTCCATCCCACCAAAACAAGCTGAAATTTCAGCCGGTCTTTTCAAACAGGTCTTACACTAAAGCGGATTATCATAATTTTCACAATTTCACAGTATTATTCCAACCTTCATTGTGTGCGTGCGTGTGTATATATATATATAAATAAATAAAACACAGGAAATCACGTTTATGACTGCACTGGTGTCAGCGATTAGGTGAATGGATAAGGCGGAGTCAGGCGCAGGACACAGGTATGAGTAATAATCTGAATTTACTCAATAATATAGGCAATGTTCGAACAAGGAAAAACACAAAATCCAGAGCACAAAGAATGAACCCACATGACAATGACAATCACGCACAAAACGGAAAGGGAAGCCAGAGGGTTAAATAAGGAACATTAATTATGGAATGGAAACCAGGTGTGTATAATGAAGACAAAACTAAACGAAAATGAAACATGGATCGGTGGTGACTAGAAAGCCGGTGCCGCCGAACGCCGCCCAAACAAGGAGAGGGACCAACTTTGGCGGAAGTCGTGACAACTGGGCCTTTAATGTGACTGTGGAAGGAGGGAGGGAAAGAGAGAGGGTGGGAATGAAGGAAGAGTCTCAGAATTGAGGAGAGAGAGCGAGAGCTGCAGAATGAGGGGCACGGAAAGAGGGAAGAAGAGCAAGTGAAGAGGACTAAGGAGAAGAGTTAAATGAGAAGGAGAGATGAATAAAGGCATCAAGTGTGCTTCTGTTCGGCTGGCGCATCCCTTACGAAAAAATATTGCAGTCAGAGTGCAGTATAACTGCAGTACACTGCAAATACTGTGTCCAAAATAAGTACTTTTTTTGTATATAGATTTTTTGTTGAACTTGACCCTTTTTCTCCCCGATTTCCATCTTGTCTCATCACTGCAACTTCTCAACGTGTTTGGGAGAGGCAAAGGTGGAGTCATGCGTCCTCCGAAACATGACCCACCTAACTGCGCTCCTTAACACCCGGCATGCTTAACCCGGAAGCCAGTTGCACCAGTGTGTCGGAGGAATCACATTTCAACTGGCGACCGGGGTCAGCCCGCGGGCACCTGGCCCACCACAGGAGTCACCAGAGCGCGATGAGCCAAGTAAAGCCCCCCTGGCCAAACCCTCCCCTAACCTGGACGACGCTGGGCCAAGTGAGCGCCTTCCTATGGGACTCCCAGCCACGGCCGGTTGTGGCACAGCCCGTGAATGAACCCTGGTCTGTAGTCATTTTGTACACTGCAGTTATTCTGCAATTACTGCATCCGCAAAACCACAGTTGACTGCAGTTGCTGCACTTATACTGCAATCTTTTTTTGTAAGGGTTAGCCAAACCGAATGAGTTTGTCATTCATTTCAACGTTTTTGCTGAGGAGATCTTAGACGTGCAATGTTACATCTAACTACGATGGTTGCTGCAGTATTTCTCATTGAAAAAATAGGAAAGCGAGTCATCTCTCGAATGACAACAAAGACTTTATTGAAGAATCCCTACTGTCGACCAATCACCGACGAAGGGGCGCAGACTTTAGCTTGCCTGCAGTATTAAATACTGGGGCCCCTTTGACTCTTTCCCAGGAAAGTCTCTTATTTTGAACACAATGGGGTCCCGTCTTCTCTCTTTAAAACAGATGATCAGAGAGAACGAGTGTAGTTAACCCCCCTAGCGTGTCTTTAGGAAGCTTGTGTAAGGGACCCCCCTGCTCGTAAACAATGAGAAGAGAGTGAGGGGTGTCTTTTGTTGTGTTTTACTGCCATTTTAAGCATGTCATGCGAGCCAGGTCAAGTGCTTTGACCCTCAAGGTCGCCCAGAGCGGCTATGGCGGAGCACCAGCTGTGTTAAAATCCTTTGCCTTCAGTATCGGCACAGTTAGCCAATGCAGCTACAGTAAAAGTTGTTTTCAAATGGAATTGTTATATTGGGCTTTCACATTGTACACATCACCCCATACTGTTGCTCAGAAGCCATTTTATGCTAGAACACTCACCACTCATCGGTTTGATGTGGAACCATTGTGACTGACTGGGTCTCCCGTGTCTTTTGCTCACCATATCATTGCGTTAGCCCGCTGAGCTTAAGACTTAACTCGGGCAACTCATCGTGCGAACCATCATCTCCTTTACACCATCATACTCCAACCATAACACAGTAGACATACACTGCATCATCATACCATGTCAACCCTCCACATTTCTTATAGTCACATCCAATAACGGTGGGTTTAGTCATGTAAAGACTGGTTATTTGGCTATACGATTTGGACATTTCAAAATTCTTCCCATACACATTCCTATTTCCAACTCGATTTTTCTGTGTTCTGAGTCATCTGTGGTTTTGGGGAAACCCTGGCCTGCACTCATCCGGTTACTCATTAATCTCTCTCAGTCCCTCTCTCTCTTTCTCTCAGTGTTTGTCTCTGTCTCTCTCACTCAGTCTATCTCTCTTTTTGGGGGGGAACCCTGGCCTGCGCTCATCCGGTTACTCATCCAGCTCTCTCTTTCAATTAAATTAAATTTGCTTTATTGGCATGATGTAACAATGTACATATTGCCAAAGCTTATTTTGGAAATTTACAATATAAAATAAAAATGAGAATCAAAATTGTTAACGGGACTACAGTAACAATAATAACCAAGTGTCAAAATAACCATACATTCAACCATAACAATAAGCATACAGTAGAGTACATGTGCAGGTTGATTGGTTTGTCAGACACTATCCCTCAACTTATGGCAGGCAGCAATGTTGTGCGCTGCCAACCCACAGCTCTCTGCGTCCTCCCCCAACAGGACGGGTAGCCTACTCTCATTCAGAGAGGTCTTTGAAACCTTGAATAAGGGTTTCAAATTTGGGGAAATGACACTCTCTAATTGTTTTATATTTTTACATTTTGTCAGAAAATGCAGCTCCGTCTCAGGTTCTGCTGTGGTGCAGTGGTTGCACAGCCTTTCCTCTACAGGGAGCCAGGTTTTCCTGTGTCTACCCTTCTCAATGGCAAGGCTGTGCTCACTGAGCCTGTACTTTGTCAAGGTTTTGATCAGTAACCATGGTCAAATATTTAGCCACAGTGTACTGTCGATTTAGGGCCAGATAGCACTGCATGTTGCTTTGTGCTTGTGTTTCCCAATAGGCAATATAGTTTTGTTTTGACTGTGTTGTAATTTTGGTTTATCCTGAACTTTCACTTAGTCCCTCTCTCTCTTTCTCTCAGTGTTTGTCTGTCTCTCTCTCTCTTTTTTTGGGGGGTGGGCCCTGGCCTGCACTCATCGAGCTCTTTCTCCCTGTCTCTCTCACCCAGCTCTCTTTCTCCCTCTCTATCTCGGTCCCTCACTTTCTGTTTGTCTCTGTCTCTCTCTCTCTGTGTTTCTCTGTCTCTCTCACTCAGTCTCTCTCTGTGTTTGTCTCTGTCTCTCTCACTTAGTATTTGTCTCTCTCACTCAGTCTCTCTCTCTCTTTCTCTTGTTTGTCTCTGTCTCTCTCTCTTTCTCTGTGTTTGTATCTGTCTCTCTCACTCAGTCTTTCTCTCTCACTGTGTTTCACTGTGTTTCTCTGCCATGTGGTCCATGGCTGTGTGTGAATGTGTCTTGTCTTACATGGATAATTGTACATGAGGTTGTACAATTAGGCCAGGAATGCTTTTGTTTCTGTCTGGTTTCCAGGGAATCGAGTCGACTTGCCATTCACCATTGGATAGATTAAAGACACAACTCCGGATTTCAATCTTCACATATGATATATACACTCACCAGTCAGTTTATTAGATACACCACCATGTCCATGAAAATCGATTGCTCCTACAGACAGTGAGTCACATGGCTTGCTATATAAAGCAGGCGGACAGGCATCCAGTTACTGTTCGATTGAACATTAGAATGCAACTTTTTAACGTGATGATTGTCGGTGCCAGGCACACCAGATCCAGTATCTCAGAAACGGCCACCCTCCTGGGCTTTTCAGGCACAACATTGTCTAGCCTTTCCAGAGAATGGTGCATACAAACAATAATACACAAGTATAAACACCATGGGACCACACAGCCATCATACCGCTCATGAAGGAGACGCATTCTGTCTCCTAGAGATGAACGTACTTTGGTCGAAAAGTGCAAATCAATCCCTGAACAACAGCAAAGGACCTTGTGAAGATCCTGGGGGAAACAGGTACAAAAGTATCTATATCCACAGTTAAACAATTCCTATATCGACATAACCTGAAAGGCCGCTCAGCAAGGAAGAAGCCACTACTCCAAAACCATCATAAACAAGCCAGACTGGTTTGCAACTGCACATGGGGACAAAGATCAGACTTTTAGGCGAAATGTCCTCTGGTCTGATGAAACAAAAATAGAACTGTTTGGCCATAATGACCATTGTTATGTTTGGAGGAAAAAGGGGGAGGCCTGCAAGCCGAAGAACACCATCCCAACAGTGAAGCACGGGGGTGGCAGCATCATGTTGTGGGGGTGCTTTGTTGTAGGAGGGTCTGGTGCACTTCACAAAATAGATGGCATAATGAGGGAGGAAAATCTGGTAGATATATTGAAGCAACCAAAATCTCAAGACATCAGTCAGGAAGTTAAAGCTTGGCTGCAAATGGGTCTCCAAATGGAGAAGGGCCCCAAGCATACTTCCAAAGTTGTGGCAAAATGGCTTAAGGACAACAAAGTCAAGGTATTGGAGTGGCCATCTCAAAGCCCTGACCTCAGTCACATAGAAAAAGTGTGGGCAGAACTGAAAAAGCGTGTGCGAGCAAGGAGGCCTACAAACCTGACGCAGTTACACCAGCTCTGTCAGGAGGAATGGGCCAAAATTAACCCAACTTATTATGGGAAGCTAGTGGAAGGCTACCCAAAACATTTGACCCAAGTTAAACAATTTAAAGCCGATGCTACCAAAAACTAATTGAGTGTATGTAAACTTCTGACCCACTGGGAATGTGATGAAAGAAATTAAAAGCTGAAAAATAATTATTTCAACTATTATTCTGACATTTCATATTCTTAAAATAAAGTGGTGAGCCTAACTGACCTAAAACAGGGAATTTTTACTAGGATTAAATGTCAGTAATTTCTTCCCAAGACCTCAAAAGTGGTTTCCTGGTGTGGTTTAAGCATTGTTGTGGAATAAGGACATCTAATGTTGTTATTTTTTCTATTAAAAAAGTGTGATTTTGATAGTGGAAAAAAAATAGTTTTTCTGTGGTTTTTGGTATTACAATGGTGAATACATGTATTCTCTGGTAAAAATTCTGAGTGGCTGGTTAGATTTTTGATCTACCTGCCACAGTGGCTGGCGGACCAAAAAGTTTGTTTTTAGGCCGTGTTCATAAACCATGTATATTTAAACATTTGGGAGCACAGAACGAAAGGAAAAGGGGTAGCTTCTTTAGAAGAGCAATTATTATACCAGTGAATGAATGTCTGATCTTTTGCACGTCATCACTCAAACTTGAGCGCTCTTAAAGAGACAGTGTACCTTTTCCTATGTAATGCATCTCAATAGGTGGCGCATTTACACAATGCAGAAATCTAATATTCCACAAATGACTTTGTAATTTCAATGACAGGTTTTTGTATCAACATTTTAGCTTTTTATAATAAACAAATGTCTTCACATGGTTAAATATTAGTTTCTAGAGCACGTGCATCAAAAGTAGTTAAAGCCTATTGGGCCTATATAAATGCTATCTCAATCAATAAAAATATATATATATATCTTCTGGTGCTCCTGGATTTTATGTTGTGCACCTAACTTTAAATTGGGAGCACCAGTGCTGGGAATACAAATGTTTAATATAGAGCCCTGTCTACGTTTATTGTATTGTATCTACACCAACAATGCGTCATGTGCGTAATGATCATGTGGGGTGAAATATGTATATATTTGAAGACTGGATCACTCAGTCTGCTTGACCAGATGAAGACCCGTGTTGGATCTAAACGTTGTCATTAAAGGTGGTAAATTAGAAGCATTTTCAGTGTGCGGGCCTTTCTGTTCTTAACAAGCAGTATTGACCACAAACAAATGGTACGTGAAGGCACTTTGAATGACATACATTTAAGTTGGTCTCACGTTAAACTAACACTTTTAGGCTTGAAGGCTTCATGGTGGCTTTACAAATCAATTATAAGTTGCCATCCGATAGAGGCCACGTGGCAAAGTAAGTACGTCTTATAACGCCTTTTTTACAGAGTATGAATTTGCTTATAGATAATTTTTTCATAATCTAGGCCATACTAAGGCTTCAAAATATGTTAGTTTTAGGTGGTACCGTAAATCCCAAATGACTTGGTTTGTAACTAAAAATGTGCTCCTTTTCTCCTCAATGGAATCGCCAGAAACTGTCCAGGTGAATCCGTGCTACTCAGGAACCCATGACTGTGACACCACCGCCCAATGTCTGCCCGGAGAGGGCCAGCAGTACCAGTGCCAGTGTGCAACTGGGTACAGGGGCGACGGGCGCAACTGTTATGGTAAGAGAGGGGTACTGTGGATGGGGTGGGTGTTGGGGGATGGAAGTGTTATAAGGAGCGAAGCTTTTGAAAAATAGTTGTATTTTTTGGTGGTGTAGATCAGCTTTAATAATGCAGGTAGATTGTAGCTTCCATCATTGTAATTGTCTGCATAATTTCCAATCCCCCATAAACAAATGTGCATATATACTACCGTTTAAACGTTTGGGGTTACTTAAAAATGTCCTTGTTTATGAAAGAAAAGCACATCAAATTGATCAGAAATACAGTATTAATGTTGTAAATGACTATTGTAGTTGGGAACGGCAGATTTTTTAAAATGGAATATCTACATAGGCGTACAGAGCCCCATTATCAGCAACCATCACTCCTGTGTTCCAATGGCACGTTGTGTTAATCCAAATGTATCACTTTAAAAGGCTAATTGAGCATTAGAAAACCCTTTTGCAATTATGTTAGCACAGCTGAAAACTTTTGTCCTGGTTAAAGAAGCAATTAAACTGGCCTTCTTTAGTCTAGTTGAGTTACTGGAGCATCAGCATTTGTTGGTTCGATTACAGGCTCAAAATGGCCAGAAACAAAGACCTTTCTTCTGAAACTCGTCAGTCTATTCTTGTTCTGAGAAATTAAGCCAAGAAACAGAAGATCTTGTACTACTCCCTTCACAGAACAGCGCAAACTGTCTCTAACCAGAATAGAAAGAGGAGTGTGAGGCCCAAGTGCACAACTGAGCAAGAGGACAAGTACATTAGATTGTCTAGTTTAAGAAACAGACGCCTTACAAGTCCTCAACTGGCAGCTTATTGAAATAGTACCCGCAAAACACCAGTCTCAACGTCAACAGTGAAGAGGCGACTCCGGGATGCTGGCCTTCTAGGCAGAGTTCCTATGTCCAGTGTCTGTGTTCTTTTGCCCACCTTTATCTTGTCTTTATATTGGCCAGTCTGAGATATGGCTTTTTCTTTGCAACTCTGGCTTGAAGGCCAGCATCCCGGAGTCGCCTCTTCACTGTTGACGTTGAGACTGGTGTTTTGCGGGTACTATTTAATGAAGCTGCCAGTTGAGGACTTGTGACCATTTTATTGGTAAACTATACAGTAATGTAAAAGTTATATATTTTTTTGTGATCCAATACGTAATACAAGTACACTTAATTTTGTTGTAATCCAAAGAGGTTAGAAAAAATATCTGGATCCTCTATTGAACATTTGGCAGACTATGTTTGAGATTTCACATTTTCATGGGTGCCATATTGACACGAAAAGCTCTATGACAATCACATTGTAGCTACTGACTTTGATGAACTCATGGCTAACTAGGAGCTGCATGGCTAGCTAGGAGCTGACACGAGGGAGTTATCATGAGAGGTCCTGTGCAGTGGAAAGAGATGTGGCAACATTGGGTTGGATAAGAGTAGATGAAATGTACAATATAAGGCATTGGGGTACAATGTTTCTGGCCAGTAGAGAAGGGAATGTGGGCTGTGGGACTTGAGATGGCATTGTTTAGGGAGTGGAGAGGAATTTCCCTCCATCCCCCTCTCCCACCAAGTGTCTCGCTCTCTCTCTCTCCTCTTCTGAGTCATCCATCCAGCGAGGAGACAGGGCTGTGACACTGTTTACTCTCAGTGGAGTGTCCTGGATACTCCCTTCTTATGCCTCTCCTCTCTGCTCTCTCCAAAGCCCCCCCAGTCCAAGGCTGCATCTGCAGGGAGTGGAGGTAGGGAGGAGAGCAGTGGAAGAGGGAGAGAAGAGAAGAGGGAAAGGGAGGGGAGAGGAAGGAGACAGGAGTGGAGAGGAGTTTATTTGAAATTAATTGAGTTAGACAGCAAGAAAGTGCATGTTTCTATAACAATCTTGGTAACTCCCCCCCACTCCCACTGGTTTGTCTCTTGACACGCATGTATGCACGCATGCACACACCTCACCTTCACCTTCACACATTCCCACTACTCCACTCTACTGCAGAGGAATCTGGAGCTGATTTCCTGGCTGCCGAAGGGCACCTCTCATGTTGGTTGAGTGAGGGGGATCTGACAGTGTGTAATTTCGTCACCTGTTAGAATGCCCCTCTCCCTCCCCTCCAGGGCAGGTAACAGGGGGTCCAGCCTCCAATGTCATTAGCCGGATGATCAAAACCAGCTCCCTCGCTGCGTTCGCTACGACCACCCTCATCGACTCCCAGCTGCCCTTAAGGCTCCAAAAGCCCCATTCTCACGAGGTGTGGCGCGGAGCCTTCACCCACCAGCCTCCCGCTGTCATCACAAACAGCCGTGATTGCAGTGCATAGTTTATATCCCATGTCTCAAGGCGCCATGCACAGAGCCTTCTTTACATTCACCAGGACACCAGTAATGGCTCTTAAACAAATGTCAGACTAATTAATGTTTAGTGTCAACGGTGGGATCCCGGCTCCCCTGTGGAGTGGAGCTTTATAGGACTGGGTTACGCTGTGTTTCTTAGGGCAGGCAGATAATACCAGATACCTGGGTTCAAATACTCTGTCTCTGATGAATTGAGTGTGCCTGGCCTGATGGAAACAATGGAACAGTTCCAAAAGTGAAAATGTCAAACTCCGCCCATCCAGGCAGACTCAATCAAACTTTAAGTATTTAGAAAGAAAGTAAAGGCTATTTTAAGAAAGGCTAGTTTCTAAGATTTGAAGACATATAGGGCTTGCTTAGCCCAAAAACAGTAGGAAGGTCCAGGGGCATTCTCCCCCGTCCCCCAAAAAACTGAGCAAATTTCAACAGCTAAATGCATGAATTTGGTGCACTTTGAGATGAACATTGAGCGATTAGATATTTTTCAAGGTAACTTGCACCTTCCCCCCTGCTACATGTTTAGTGTCAAGGGTGGGATCCAGGCTCCCTGTGGTCTCTCTACTCTGGAACACTCTCTACTCTCGAACACATACATATACAGTGTATTGCCAAAAACCACTCGACAACGTAAAACACAGACTCTGACCCGTTCAAACTGATTAAAGAATCCCTCAGTACTCTGACACACACACACACAATGTGTAATTAGAATCCATAGAGCAGTTTTAAGTGATAGTCTTACCCCTCCTCTGCCTCTCCCCATCACTTTCTGTGTGTCGTCTGTTGCTGTCTCTATTGTCTGCCTTCTGTTGCTGTCTTTTAGTACTCTGTGTTGCTGTTTCTTGTCTACCCTCCTCTCTCATCCTGTCCTGGTTGTAAAAAGTGTAAAAGTAAACAATTGTTTTAATAGTAATTTCACAGGCTTTTTCACCTCCCCGGTAAATTACATTTTTTTGGTGCAAATAAATAGAACTAATTAGAATATATAGCAGAGCTTGAAGTGATACAGTCTACTGTGTGCTGAACACACCTCCTGTCCTCCTCTGTCACTTTCACTGTGTCTTGTCTGTTGCTGTCAAAATCAAATGAAATTGTATTGGTCGCGTACACATATTTTTCAGATGTTATGGCATGTGTAGTGAAATGCTTATTTTTCTAGCAGGATATCTAACAACACACATACAGTGGGGCAAAAAAAGTATTTAGTCAACCACCAATTGTGCAAGTTCTCCCACTTAAAAAGATGAGAGGCCTGTAATTTTCATCAAAGGTACACTTCAACTATGACAGACAAAATGAGAAAAAAAATCCAGAAAATCACATTATAGGATTTTTAATGAATTTATTTGCAAATTATGGTGGAAAATAAGTATTTGGTCAACAACAAAAGTTTCTCTCAATACTTTCTTATATACCCTTTGTTGGCAATGACAGAGGTCAAATGTTTTCTGTAAGTCTTCACAAGGTTTTCACACACTGTTGCTGGTATTTTGGCCCATTCCTCCATGCAGATCTCCTCTAGAGCAGTGATGTATCGCGGCTGTTGCTGGGCAACACAGACCATTCCATAAAAATGGAGCTCTATAGGAGTATTTCTGTCTGTAATAAAGCACTTGTGGGGAAAACCTCATATGGATTGGCTGAGCCTGACTCCCCAGTGTGTCAGCCTATGCCCTCCCACGCCCACCCATGTATATAATGGTGGGTATAGACAGTATGGACTCTATATGAATAGGAACGTCATGTACATTAGCAATGGGATGAGCCTTCACCTGAATACAGTATATACATACGAAGTGGGTAAAACTATGTAAGCACATTATAAAACATTGTCTTAGGTTCTTGGTTGTTGCCGTCTCCTTTGTCTATTTGGATTTCTGATTTTATTAGGGTCGCTGATGGCGACAGCTAGTCTTACTGGGGTCTGACAAAAAAGACATTACAGACAAAATACTTTTTACCAACGTTAAAAACATTTACATGTAGTGTGGGTCTTCCTCTGTTATGGCCTGTTCTATTCTTCTGTTGTCTCTCTTCATCATATCCTATTTTTCTGTTGCTGTCTCTGTGTCTTGTCTGGTGTATCTCTCTCAATCACCTATTCTTCTGTTGCGGTCTCTGTCTTGTCCGGTGTTTCTCTCCATCATCTACTCTACTCTTCTTCTACTCATGTATCTTTAGTTTTGCAATCCAAACCGGTCAAGGGGCTACTGGGGTAGCTTAACTTGTTTTGGGCTTGTGTCTGGGTCACCTAAATCATCCTCTTCTCTACCATTTGCCACTGGCTGCTGCTGTTCTAAGTGCTCCACTGGCCTTTACTCATCTCTCCTCCTTGGCTCATCTGAAAGATAGAAAGGTAGAGGTGCAATATGTTATTAGTTAGTTTTAAAAAATGACTGCACTTCCGGATTTGGCCTCATTTTAGATTTGGTTCATTAAGAAATGCTAGCGGCCATGACTGAATTCAAATGTGAGTTGGTTTCGGGTTGTGGTTTGATGTGGGTGTTCGCAGCTGGGAAGAGTTAGCCCAAAATGATTTAGTCAATTAGCTTCAGTCAACTAGTGTGCGACCTGACTTTGACTTTAGGTAACCTATCTCCGCGGCTAGTTAGGGATCGTCAATAAATTACTCAATGTACACCTTTTAGTTCTCATTAAATGCTATCAATATTTGCATATGAATTTCTACAATTTATAGTTTGAGGTTTTACCCATGGTCCCTAAGGCTATGAAAGGCTATCCAAAGTCAACCCAGATTTACCGCAAGCATTACAATTATCCTATTTACACTTTGTAGACAATTTTGACAGTAAATTCAATGTTTCTGACTCATATTGATGTCAATATTTTCTAAATGAGAGATTGGTTTTTAGGGGCATTTGCTCTTTAAAAAGTTACTGTATACTGACACGACCAGGGCAACTCAACTGTAAAGAAAAATTAAAGTGTCCGCATAACAGCGCAACAACTCCAAACGTGACAGATAAGAAACTACATACTGTAATAAGTTATAATTTGGTCAGTTCTACCAGCTAATGTGAGATTTTTAGATTACATAACATTTGAGGGCACATCATTTAAGGGCCTATGTATTTTTTAATGTTTTCTTCACCTACCATCTGACCACAAAGCTGGCCATCTTTCCCCCTCTATTTCTGGCTGCCTTCCCACTTCCCTTCTAAGTTCAAGTTTGTTCATTTGTATTAACACACAGTATTCACACACTGTCACGGATCCCTCCGGTACTGCTGCTCATTCCTTTCACCAGCTCCGGAGGTCTACGTCACCGGCCTTCTAGGCGTCACTGAATTTGATTAATTACCACCAACCCCAGATTGTCTTGTCTCATTATGCACACCTGGTTCCAATTCCCCCTGATTAGTAGGTGTATATATCTGTCCTTGTCGGTTATTGTAACCATGTTCATTGGTCCTGGAAGTACCTGTGCTATTATATCGGCGTCCATGATACGTGTTATTGTGCATTTGTTTTACAGGTCTCGTATTATTTAGAGGTTTCCACCTCGCTCTTTTGTTTGGGTGGAAGAAATTAAACCTCCTATTATGTATTCCTTCCCCTTTCTCCAATTATTAGACAACATGACATACACTTTGACTTTTTCAAAATGTTGTTGTATTACAACCTGAATTTAAAATGGATGACATTTAGATTTTATTTCTAATTAATTAAAGAAAAGCTTAAATGTCTTGAGTCAATAAGTATTCAATCCCTTTATTATGGCAAAACTAAATACATTCAGGAGAAAAAATGTGCTTAACAGGTCACATAATAAGTTGCGTGGCCTCACTCTGTGTGCAATGATAGTGTTTAACATGATTTATGCATGACTACCTCATCTCTGTACCTCACACATGCAATTATATGTACGGTCCCTCAGGTGAGCAGTGAATTTCAAACACAGATTCAACCAATGACCAGGGAGGTTTTCCAAAGCCTCGCAAGAAGGGCACCTATATGTATTGGTAGATGGGTAAAAATAATAAAAGCATAAATTGAAAATCCCTTTGGGCATGGTGAAGTTATTAATTACAATCTGAATGGTCTATCAATAGACCCAGTCACCACAAAGACGTCATTCCTAACTCAGTTGCCGGAAAGGAAATAAACTGCTCAGGGATTTCACCATGACGCCGATGGTGATTTTAAAACAGCTACAGAGTTTAATGGCTGTGATTGGATAAAACTGAGGTTGGATCAACAACATTATAGTTCCTCCACAACACTAACCTAATTGACAGAGTGAACAGAAGGAAGCTGGAACAGAATACACATATTACAAAACATGCATTCTGTTTGCAACAAGGCACTAAAGTAATTCTGCAAAAAATGTGGCAAAGAAATTGATTTTTGTCCTGAATACAAAGTGTTATGTTTGGGGAAAATCCAATACAACGCCTTACTGAGTAATATTCTCCATATTTTCAAGCATAGTGGTGGCTGCATCATGTTATGAGTATGCTTGTAGTCGTTAAGGACTCGGGAGTTTTTCAGGATAAAAATTCAACAGAATGGAGCTCAGTACAGGAAAAACATTAGAGCAAAACCTGGTTGTCTGCTTTCCACCAGACACTGGGAGATTAATTCACCTTTCAGCAGGACAATAGCCTATAAACACAAGGATATGCTGGAGTTGCTTACCAAGAAAGAAGACAAAGGATGTTACTGAGTGGCCGGGTTAGTTTTGACTTAAATCGACTTGAAGTCTATGGCTAAACCTGAAAATGGTTGTCGAACAATGATCAACAACCAATTTCACAGAGGTTGAAGAATTGTTTTAATTCAGTGGAGACGTAACCAATAAGACTCACAGCTGAAATCACTGCCAAAGGTGCTTCTACAAAGTATTGATTCAGAGGTGAGATTAAATGAAATATTTAATTTTCAATACATTTGCAAACATTTCTAAAAACATGTTTTCGCTTTGTAATTATGATGTATTGTGTTTAGATGGCTGAGAAAAAAATATTTCATAAATGTTGAATTCAGTTTGTAACAAGAAAGTGTGGAATAAGTCAATTAATACTTTCTCTAGGCACTGTACATGGAGTACACAGTGCATTGAAATGGTTACTTGCAGGATAACCTTTTGACAATGCAATCACAATAGAAAAAGTAAGTAGAAAAGTGAATAAAAATAGTAATACAAAAAAAGCTCAATTAAATAATTTCAACAATATAAAAACAGTTGTTTTTGTTGCAAATAGTTACATAGCTTATATCGAAATAACAGACATGAGCCAAGCATGCTTACCTGTAGAATGGCGTTATAAGACTTATATTATATTATAAGACCTCTATGATTCATTTAATTTAGTTTGTTTTACCACGTCAACATTGCTCATTTTAAACGGGGTTAAATATAATGCTGTAGTAAAGTTCAGCTTCAGTCCACAGGTGGGCACTGTGTCACTGTCTGAAGATATGTGCTTCAGTCGGAAAAACAATCTCTCGTATATTCAATCTCAGCTAGCTAGCGAAGTGGCTAGCCAGCCAAGCTAGCTAAAGAAGCGAAACCCATTAAATACACTCGCTGTAAATAAACACTTTTTCTAATATCATGACTTAACATCCCTAGCTTGCCCATTCACTAAATATACTATTAAATAACTCTGACACCCAATAGCTTAAGGATCCCGAGTGCTAACTCTAGCTTGTTAGCATTAGCCAATCTTTATGCTGAGGGAGACTAGCTAGTTAGCTACCACCAACCCTGCGCAAACCTCTGGCTAACTCTTCAGCTGCTGCTACTGCACTATGACTTTCTCTCCACCTCATTCACTGATACCTCAAGCTGCTCAACCTGAACTCTTTCGGATGACAACTTGACATCTCACCGGCGCTGTAAAGGTGGGGAGGGTTCAAGGGACATGAGCGGTCCACTGTGTTGTGATATCTCGACCAATCACAGCAGGCACTGCGTCTTTCCATGGGCTTCTTGCAGTACCTGGTACTGCCTAGCGCAGAATATTGTATTGGTTCTTTTTGTCATAAAAATGTTGCTCCAAGCAGCTGAGTATAAACATGTTTTTATACTGCATAGGGCAAGTGATGTGTGGTTATGGAAACTCATATCAGACTGAAATGTACAAAATTAAATAAAGGTTTGGGGCTTGATCAAAAACATCCGGGGCTGATGCCTCGGAAGCCCAGGCAGCAGTGGAAACGGACAGAGAATCTACTCAAACTGATGGTCTGATGATACTATAACTGTGACATATGAGTTCTGTTTTTTCTCTCTTCTCCCTCAGATGTGGATGAGTGCGTTGAGGGTCTCAGCCTGTGCGGTGCCCACGCCCAGTGTGTCAACCTGCCAGGGAGCCATCGCTGCCAATGCCAGAGCGGCTACAAGTTTGGCTTTGATGGGCGTACCTGTATAGGTAATTGATATGGACTATTGGAAACCTGCCAAACAGGTGGTGATTAAGTCTATTTTTGAAAGTGGTGATGAAGTCAGAATTGCGGGAGGCCGGGGAGTTCCAGTGTTTAGGGAAAGCAGCGCTGAATGCTCGGTCCCCCGTGGTGCAGTCTTATTTTTGGGATGGTAAGTAGTCCAGAGTCAGAGGAGCGGAGACAGCGGGAGGGGATGTGTGTGTGTGGAGGAGGTCGGAGAGGTATGAGGTGGCAAGGTCATGGAGGGCCTTGTAGGATCTTGTAGGTGATGTGGAATTTGACAGGAAGCTAATGAAATTGGTGCAGAGTGGGGGTGATGCATTCCCAGGGTTTGGTGTGTGTGAAGACCCTGGCAGTGGAGTTCTGGATGTACTGGAGCCTATTCAAGGCTTTGCTGAACACCTTGAATAGGACTCCATTGTAGTAGTCCAGACATGATGTGACAAAGGCATGTATGAGGGGCTCCGCTACTGGGTCCGTGAGGGATGGTCGGAGTCGGGAGATGATACAGAGGTGGAAAAGGGAGGAATTGGTGATGCATTTGATGTAAGGCTCGAAGGAGAGAGTGGGGTCCAGGATGACACCCACTTTTTTGATGAGGGCCTTGGGAGGCTCCAGCATGACCTCAGTTGTATTGCTGTTGAGTTTGAGTAGATTAGATGTCATCCAGTTTTTTATATCCTGGAGATGAGAAGTGGGTTTGGTGTGGATGTAAATCTGGGTGTCATCCGCATAGCAGTGGAAGTTGAGACCATGGCGGCAGAAGATCTGGCCCAGGGGAAGAATGTAGCTCGCTGTGTTTATTAAAAATCCCATTGCACTTATCGTATAAGCAGAGTTGTTAACCCCGGTGTCATAGCAAAATTCCCAACCTGGCCCCATTTCATCATGGCCACCAAATCATCCCCCTCATTCCAAGTTGGCATATATAACTCCTCACCTCTCCACCTGATAGCTGATGTGTGGTGAGTGTTCCGGCACAAAAATGGTCGCTGTGCATCATCTAGGTGGGCGTTCCACATTGGTGGCGGATGAGATGATTTTCCCCCTACTATGTAAAGTGCTTTGAGTACCTCAGTTGGTAGAAAAGCGCTGTATAAATCCAATAAATTATTATAAGGCTGGGGGAGAGGAGTGTGTCACAGTGAGACACGAGCTCCTCTGCAGAGGA
The DNA here is from genome assembly GCF_023373465.1 of Oncorhynchus keta. Taxonomy (NCBI): domain Eukaryota; kingdom Metazoa; phylum Chordata; class Actinopteri; order Salmoniformes; family Salmonidae; genus Oncorhynchus; species Oncorhynchus keta. The sequence goes on from NC_068455.1 coordinate 48,503,256, forward strand.
TTGAAGGATGAGGGCTGTTGTGTGTTTGAAGCCTGTTTCTGAGAGACTTTATGTTCCTGTGTGTAATGGTCCGTTTTTGCCGCAACTTGGTTAGGGGGAAAGGCACATTACAGAGGATGGCAAAGTCTTTGTAGTTACACATAGCCTGGTGGTTTAGCTTGATTAAGCACTGTTAAGTCATTTGGCTGCTGCCAGCAGAGCAAACTAACTGGTGTTGTAGGGTGGAAGAGGGGTCAAGGGATGTGAGGGATCCATTGTGTTGTGAAATCTCGACCAATCACAGCACTCTGTCACGCCCTGGTCGTAGTATTTTGTGTTTTTCTTCATGTATTTGGTCAGGCCAGGGTGTGACATGGGTTTTTGTATGTGGTGTGTAGATAGTGGGATTGTAGCTTAGTGGGGTGTTCTAGGTTAGTCTATGGCTGTCTGAAGTAGTTCTCAATCAGAGGCAGGTGTTTATCGTTGTCTCTGATTGGGAACCATATTTAGGCAGCCATATTCTTTAGTTGTATTGTGGGTGATTGTCCTGAGTGTCTTGATGTCCTTGTTTGATGTATGTTGACACAAGTATAGGCTGTTTTCGTTTCGTTTATTGTTTTGTAGTGTTCGTGTTTACGTTTGTTTAAATAAACATGGATCGCAATCGACACGCTGCAGTTTGGTCCGACTCTCCTTCACCATATGAAAACCGTGACAACGTCACTCCAGGGGCTTCTTGCAGTACCTGGTACTGCCTAGTGCAGCATATTGTATTGTTTCTTTTGGTCATAAAAATGTGTCAGTAAAATAATGTTTTTAATACTGCACAGGACAAGTGATGTGTGGTTATGGAAACTCATATTAATCTGAAATGTAAAAAATAAAAAAATAATAAAGGTTTGGAGTTTGATCAAAAAAATCTGGGGCTGAAGCCCCGGAAGCCCAGGCCTAATGACACCACTGAACCCAAGTCTGGTCTCAGCAGTGGAAACAGACAGAGAATCTACTCAAACTAATGGTCTGATGATACTATAACTGAGGCATAACAGTTCTGTTCTCTCCCTCTTCTCCCTCAGATGTGGATGAGTGCGTTGAGGGCATTGGCCTGTGCGGTGCCAACGCCCATTGTGTCAACATGCCAGGGAGCCATCGCTGCCAATGCCAGAGTGGCTACGAGTTTGGCATTGACGGACGTTCCTGTATAGGTGATTGATCTATACTATTGTAACTTATACTGAACTGCAGACTATCTGGGTATTGCTTTCAATTCACCATTGCTGCCTGCAACCCCTTAAATATTATGCTTGCACAGTACATTCCCCGGATAAGATCTCTATCTTGTCCTTGTCTTCATTTTTACTGAGGAAATTATTCATTGTAACCACACTATCACCTACAGTTGACTAGGAAATCAACAGCATTGATTCATTTAAATAATAATAATATATTGGATTTAAAGAGAGAAAAAACATAATTAGAAATTGAACAAGTTCAAATTGAAAAGACACTCTAGCTTTGCTAGAGCCGAGTTAAGTCTGTTTTTGAAAGTGGCGATAAAGTCAGAATTGTGTGGTGGCTGGGGGAGATAGTTCCAGAGTTTAGGGGAAGCTCCGCTAAATGCCCAGTCCCCTGTGGTGTACAGTCTTATTTTTGGGATGGTGAGTAGTCCAGAGTCGGAGGAGCGGAGACAGCTGGAGAGGATGTTTGTGTGGAGGAGGTCGGAGAGGTATGAGGGGGCAAGGCCATGGAGGGCCTTGCAGGTGAGGAGTAGGATCTTGAATGTGATGCGGAAGTTGACCGGGAGCCAATGAAGGTGATGCCGAGTGGGGGTGGAGTTCTGGGTTTGTGTGTGTGAGGACCCTGGCAGTGGAGTTCTGGATGTACTGGAGCCTCCAAGGCTTTGCTGGACAACTTGAATAGGATTCCATTGCAGTGGTCCAGATATTATGTGACAAAGGCATGTAGTATGAGGGGCTTCGCTACTGGGTCCGTGAAGTGGTCGGAGTCAGGAGATGTTCCGGAGGTGGAAATGGCTCCAATCAGAATATAAAGAGGAGTGGGAGGCCCCGGTGCACAACTGAGCAAGAGGACAAGTGCATTAGTGTCTTGTTTGAGAAACAGACACTTCACAAGTCCTCAACTGGCAGCATCAATAAATAGTACCTGCCAAACACCAGTCTCAACTTCAACAGTGAAGAGGCGACTCCGGGATTCTGGCCTTCTAGGTTCCTCTGTCCAGTGTCTGTGTTCTTTTGCCCGTCTGAATCTTTTCTTTTTATTGGCCAGTCTGAGATATGGCTTTTTCCTTGCAACTCTGCCTAGAAGGCTAGCACCCCGGAGTCGCCTCTTCACTGTTGATGTTGAGACTGGTGTTTCTCAAACTAAACACTCTAATGTACTTGTCCTCTTGCTCAGTTGTGCATTGGGGCGTCCCACTCCTCTTTCTATTCTGGTTGAGCCAGTTTGCGCTGTTCTGTGAAGGGAGTAGTATACAGCGTTGTATGAGATCTTCAGTTTCTTGGCAATTTCTTGTATGGAATAGCCTTAATTTCTCAGAACAAGAACAGACTGATGAGTTTCAGAAAAAAAGGTCTTTGTTTCGGGCCATTTTGAGCCTGTAATCGAACCCACAAATGCTGATGCTCTTGATCAGTGGTTCTCAACCCTGGTCCTCGTGACCCAAAGGGGTGCACATTTGTGTTTTTTCCCTAGCACTACACAACTGATTCAAATCACCAAAGCCTGAAAAGGAGTTGTTTATTTGAATCAGGTGTGTAGTGCGAGGGCAAAAACAAAAATGTGCACCCCCTTTGGGTCCCCAGGACCAGGGTTGAGAACCACTGCTCTCGATACTCAACTAGTCCAAAGAAGGCCCGTTTTTTTTTTATTGCTTCTTTAATCAGAACAGCCGTTTTCAGCTGTGGTTTTCTATTGATCAATTAGCCTTTTTAAATGATAAACTTGGTTGCTAATAATGGGCCTCTGTACGCCTATGTAGATATTCCATTAACAATCTGCCGTTTCCGGCTACAATAGTCATTTACAACATTAACCATGTCTACACTGTATTTCTTATCAATGTGATGTTATTTGAATGGACAAAAAGAAATGTGCTTTTCTTTCAAAAACAAGGACATTTCTAAGTGAGCCCAAACTTTTGAACGGTAAGTGTAAATCCAATCAATTATTAGAAAGCTGGCCGAGAGCAGTGTGTATAGTACATGGCCAGTAAGAATAGATTGTTCTTCTAGATCTTCAAATGTTCATAGATTCCAAGCAGGGTCAAATAATAATCTGGTGGTTGTGTGTGGTTTCTGTGAAGCACATCATGTCAATATCTTTATCCATGATGTGTATGTATTTTCTGCACAAGACCCTATGTCTGTAGGCCCTCTGACACACAATATCCAGGCCGCGGTGCATCCGTAGGGAAAACAGGGCTTTAAAACTGGCAGTTAGTAAAAAGAAATGTTAACACTTGGCAACCAAGACTCAGCAGCCAACAAAAGGTCAAACTATTAGCAAGAAATCCTATTAAGCCAAAAAATCACAATGATCAACGGTAGTTAGCAAACAAGAGGCAGCCAAAGCGCCACAGGTTACTCACAAAATTAAAAGGGAGTCCCATGTATTATTACTACTATTGGTTCAATGTTAATTCAGTTTAGTTATCATTATTGTAGCAGTAGAGGAGGAAAAGTAAGGCAAGTAAAGTTCTCACCCCCCCCCCCCTAAAAAGATTTAGATGCACTATTGTAAAGTGGCTGTTCCACTGGATGTCTTAAGGTGTATGCACCAATTTGTAAGTCGCTCTGGATAAGAGCGTCTGCTAAATGACTTAAATGTAAATGTAAAGTAAATGTGTAGTTATGTACCAGTTTATAAGCCTGGCTCGTGTGGCTACTAAGTTAGGTAATTTGCCTCCAGGCCGCTTAACACCACCTTTTATTTGACCCCTTCCTCCCTTTCTCCTCTCCTGATGTTGGCCATAGAACTAGAATCACTAGAGGGGACATTCAAGTTAAGGCTCTATAGTGGGTGAAAGACCCCTCCCACCAGAGCCCAGTTCTCTGATATTGTCCACTTGGCCTCATTTCTCATGTTTGGTGATTGAATCTACAGTATGCTTGTTGTGCCACAGACTTGGATGAGTGCCGCTCTCAGCCCTGCCATCCCCAGGCCACCTGCTCCAACACTCTGGGCTCCTTCCAGTGCCAGTGTCAATATGATTTCCAAGGAGACGGCTTCCAGTGTGTCCCTAGCAATGGTGATTCTCATTTAAACTTAGACTTCAAAGCAAACTAGATTAGCTTATGTGCCACACTGTCTCAAAATCTTAAAATGTGCACTAGGACTAGTAGTTAGTGGCACTGTCTTCCAACAAGCTTTGAGTCACCATAGATATGGGACTTAGGCTAGTTGTACTGAATCTTGTCTCAGGTCTTGTTTGCCATGTGTCTTGGTTCTCAGGGCATCCGGAGCGCCCTAAGACACAGTGTGAGCAGCACAGAGACAGCCTGCAGGGTGGGCTGTCTCCCCGAGGGCCTCGGCCTGTTTCTGGAGGCCTTGCTCCGGGGGCCTTTGTTCCCCAGTGTGATGAGCAGGGTCAGTACAGAGCCCTGCAGTGCCACGGCTCCACAGGACACTGCTGGTGTGTGGACAGTAGGGGGCAGGAGAGAGCAGGGACCAGGACTTTGCCCAGAACTCCCCCCACCAACTGCGACAGACCAGGTGAGACCTGCTCAGACACAGCATATCACATGCACACACATACTGAACACACTTTTCAAAGAGACAGCACTTAAAAAATATATAATGTTTTCAATGGAGCAAATGTTTCTATTTCACACAAAGTTGAAAATAGTGATAATAGCCTCTCTCTTGTGTAAAACCTCACATATTTTCTCTGAGGAAAAAGGCGATATGATCAAGCGCGGAACACTGTGGTGTGTAGAGACGAGAATAAGTGTATGGTCTTTTTACACTAAGGAAATATGTGAAGTAAGATCTGCCTTACTTCAATGTCAGATTTGCTGTGTGTAAAAAGGCTCTTAGCAATGTTCATCTGGATCTTACGTCCCCAGTATGATCTATTGTCAGTTTGTTGTGTTAAACTGTTACGTTGTCCCATCAAGTTTGTCTTTTGGTAAACCTAAACTCTTCTGACCCCCATCTTTTGACTGTCGATATTTCTGACTGACCGTCTCAATTCAGGTATATGTAGCAACATTTGAAATTGTGTTTTTTACATTGGTTAAAAGTAGAGACTCAGAATTAGAAAATGCTATATCATACACTACAGTTGAGGAACAATGGAAAAGTAAACATGCTTTGAAAGTTGATAAACTTGCTGTCTCACTTTTGAGAAAATTACCCTTGAATGTTTTTGTAAACCTACTGGAGAGCTCTTATTTGTCTACACTCATTCAGCATTGTTCACACCTTCTTAACCTGTTGCGACGAGCCATCCCGGATCCGTGATCGTGAATACAGCCTCAAGCTCATTACCATAACGCAACGTTAACTATTCATGAAAATCGCAAATTAAATGAAATCAATATGCTAGCTCTCAAGCTTAGATTTTTGTTAACAACACTGTCATCTCAGATTTTCAAAATATGCTTATCAACCATAGCAAAACAAGCATTTGTGTAACAGTATTGATAGCTAGCGTAGCATTTAGCGTAGCATTTAGCGTTAGCATTCAGCATGCAACATTTTCACAAAAAACAGAAAAACATTCAAATAAAATCATTTACCTTTGAAGAACTTCAGATGTTTTCAATGTGGAGACTCAGTTAGATAGCAAATGTTCAGTTTTTACAAAAATATTATTTGTTTAGGACAAATCGCTCCGTTTTCTGCGTCACGTTTAGCTACGAAAAAAAACTGTATCCAGGATTGTGTAAATCTATCTGCAAGCTCATTAGCCTAACGCAACGTTAACTATTCATGAAAATCGCAAATGAAATGAAATAAATCTATTTGCTCTCAAGCTTAGCCTTTTGTTAACAACACTGTCATCTCAGATTTTCAAAAATATGCTTCTCAACCATAGCAAAACAAGCATTTGTGTAACAGTATTGATAGCCTAGCATAGGATTATGCCTGACATTCAGCAAGCAACATTTTCACAAAAACCAGAAAAACATTAAAATAAAATCATTTACCTTTGAAGAACTTCAGATGTTTTCAATGAGGAGACTCTCAGTTAAATAGCAAATGTTCAGTTTTTACAAAAAGATTATTTGTGTTGACAAATCGCTCCGTTTTCTTCATCACGTTTGGGTAAGAAAATGTTTTTCACATATCTATCATGTTTTTCACATATCTATCGACGATAAATCCATCGTGGCAGTTGACTTTCTCTTCTGAAGAAATGGAACGGCGCATGGACCTAAAGATTACGCAATAATTTCGACATAGGACACCGGGCGGACACCTGGTAAATGTAGTCTCTTATGGTCAATCTTACAATGATATGCCTACAAATACGTCACAATGCTGCAGACACCTTGAAGAAACGACACAAAGGGCAGGCTCATTCCTGGCGCATTCACAGCCATATAAGGAGACATTGGAACACAGCGCCTTCAGAATCTGGGGCATTTCCTGTATGAAACTTCATCTTGGTTTCGCCTGTAGCATTAGTTCTGGGGCACTCACAGATAATATCAGTTCTGGAAACGTCAGAGTTTTTTCTTTCCAAAGCTGTCAATTACATGCATAGTCGAGCATGTTTTCGTGACAAAATATCTTGTTTAAAACGGGAACGTTTTTTATCCAAAAATTAAAAGAGCGCCCCCTATCTCGAAGAAGTTAAGCCTTAGCCCCACCCATCTCTTTAAGGATTGACATGTGAGGCCATGTACCAAAGATTTAAAGACGAAAGGCTGGTTTATATTACATCTATCGACAGTTGGCCCAGTGACATCATGAATATTCTATTATCATCTAACATCAAACATGTCATTGACGTTATGAAAAAGTATAAACACAAAAACTACAGTCGGCATGATATCAGCAGCTTGGTGGTCCAAAATAGCTAGTGTATTTTAACACCAATAAACTAATCCGTTCAAAAATGTATTTAGTATATGTCAGTCTAGCAAACCAGGAAACTAAAAGCAACTTTCTAAACAATGTTTTGGTTCATTTCTAGCTTGTTAGCTAATGCTAAGTTAGCTGGCTTGCCAGTTCAAATAATAACCATAGCATATAGCTGACATCTTCACTTTAAAAAAATAAAAATATTTTACCTTTATTTAACTAGGCAAGTCAGTTAAGAACAAATTCTTATTTTCAATGACAGCCTAGGAACAGTGGGTTAACTGCCTGTTCAGGGGCAGAACGACAGATTTGTACCTTGTCAGCTCGGGGATTTGAACTTGCAACCTTCCGGTTACTAGTCCAACGTTCTAACCACTAGGCTACCCTCCCGCCCCTTTAGCAAATTTGTATTCATTATTACAGGAAAATAAACTCACAACATGATCCTTATTTACAAGGTAATGGCGAGCCAATTATAGAAAATAGTTTACCGTTGTGAGTGTGACAAAATAGAAGCAGGGCATTCTACCGGAGAATATTAGAACTTGGACATTGTCTCGTTGGCCGAATGTTTTATCCTAATTTCACTTTGGTGCAGGTCATTTTATTCTTCACAATACCATCTCTGGTAAACACATACACAGAAGGTGTAGTAAAATGGTTACTTGCATAGTGAAGTCTTTTGTTTAGACATGTAGCTAGCTAAACTATGAACCATAATCCCAAATCATAATGTTACTACCCTGCATGAATCTGCAGGTAGTTAACCAACCAGGTTCAATGTTCGCTAGCTAGCTAACCTTAGGCTATAACTAGCAATGCAAATGGCTCTGAGATCCGAATAATATTACTACACAGATCATACATGTAACATTAGCAAGCTAGCTAACAGTACACTTTAACTTGAAATGAAAACGACTTTCTGACTAAATGAAATGTATAATATCTGAAAATGTAGCTAGCTATCTTATCCGTAGATGGACGCTTCTCCTTCTGTCACGTATGCCATGGTTGGCCTTAGTTTGAAGATGTAATCCAGAGACATGTGTTTTATAAAACAGACTTCTGTGTGTTCTCTTTGACTCCCTCTGCATATGTGCAATCAAATGCCATAATTCTCTCCATTTCGTCAGCTATCATACACTCATTCCACCGGGCATTCGACTGATTTCAAAACTCGGTCCTCCAGAAAGTGGAGACAAACACTTTTGCAATTCTACTACGTGATATATATATATATGTTTTAAAGCTGCATTAGAAAGGATTACTTACACATCCTGACCAGCTCATGTTATAGACATAACATGGCAGACCAATCCAAACTCATCTCTCGGCATGTCCAGCCCATCAAATCTATTTATATAGCCCTTCTTACATCAGCTGATATCTCAAAGTGCTGTACAGAAACCCAGCCTAAAACCCCAAACAGCAAGCAATGCAGGTGTAGAAGCACAGTGGCTGGTAAAAACTCCCTAGAAAGGCCAAAACCGAGGAAAAAACCTAGAGAGGAACCAGGCTATGAGGGGTGGCCAGTCCTCTTCTGGCTGTGCCAGGTGGAGATAACAGAACATGGCCAAGATGTTCAAATGTTCATAAATGACCAGAATGGTCAAATAATAATAATCACAGTTGTTGTAGAGGGTGCAACAAGTCAGCACCTCAGGAGTAAATGTCAGTTGGCTTTTCATAGCCGATCATTGAGAGTATCTCTACCGCTCCTGCTGTCTCTAGAGAGACAGGTAGCACATCCTGTGAACAGGTCAGGGTTCCAGAACAGTTGAAACTGAAGCAGCAGCACGGCGTCATCATGTCAGGTAGTCCCGAGGCATGGTCCTAGGGCTCAGGTCCTCCGAGAGAGAGAAAGAAAGAGAATTCGAGAGAGCATACTTAAATTCACACAGGACACCGGATAAGACAGGAGAAGTACTCCAGATATAACAGACTCTAGCCCCCGACACAAACTACTGCAGCATAAATACTGGAGGCTAGACAGGAGGGGTCAGGAGACACTGTGGCCCCAACCGATGATACCCCCGGACAGGGCCAAACAGGCAGGATATAACCCCACCCACTTTGCCAAAGCACAGCCCCCACACCACTAGAGGGATATCTTCAACCACCAACTTACCGTCCTGAGACAAGGCCGAGTATAGCCCACAAAGATCTCCGCCACGGGACAACCCAAGGGGGGCGCCAACCCAGACAGGAAGATCATGTCAGTGACTCAACCCACTCAAGTGATGCACCCCTCCTAGGGACGGCATGGAAGAGCACCGGTAAGCCAGTGACTCAGCCCCTGTAACAGGGTTAGAGGCAGAGAATCTTAGTGGAGAGAGGGGAACCGGCCAGGCAGAGACAGCAAGGGCGGTTCGTTGCTCCAGAGCCTTTCCATTCACACTGAAGAGATGAGTCTTTAGTAAAGGTTGAGATTGAGTCTGCGTCTCTCACATGGGTAGGCAGACCATTCCATAAAAATGGAGCTCTATAGGAGAAAGCCCTGCCTCCAGCTGTTTGCGTAGAAATTCTAGGGACAATTAGGAGGCCTGCGTCTTGTGACCGTAGCGTACGTGTAGGTATGTACGACAAGACCAAATCGGAAAGATAGGTAGGAGCAAGCCCATGTAATGCTTTGTAGGTTAGCAGTAAAACCTTGAAATCAGCCCTTGCCTTAACAGGAAGCCAGTGTAGGGAGGCATATGATCAAATTTGGATGATCAAATTATCTCAGCCAATCATGGCTAGAGGGTAGGTTTCTGTCTTTTTCCGTGGCTAAACCAACTAGGCTCGTAATTTAACAATTGTATTCATATTTACAGATGGCATACACGTTTGTTATTAAGGCACATGAAAGTTCACATGTTCCAGAAGGCATATCTGCCAAAAAAACGCATTTTGATTTTAAAAAACGTTTACATTCAAATGCCGCTCCTGTGAAGTAGTGACGCGCGATGTACGCCTAGTTTCCTGAAACTAGTCACATTTACTCTATGGCGAAACCTGTTGACATATTAATCTAGACACTTTCTATTATAATCCTACATATTAAAACCATCCAGCGACGATCTCCCTCTCTCTTGAACCTCATATACGATGTGTCCACATTGTCTGTAAGTGCTTATTTTTCTGAGAGAAGCAGTAATTGCCTCATTAAACATACTATACTAGTGGTACAAACTTCCAGATGCCACGACAGATTCAACATAGCTTTTGAAGGACTTGGGGAAAATAAAAATAAAACTTTTTTTTGTTTGACCCTGAGAGGGAAGTGTGGAAGTGTTTTCATCCACAAAGCTGTCAGGGAGAGTGAGAGGCCTCAACGAAACACCAGTTAAGTGTTGACACCCCCTAGAAACAGGTTTTTCAAAAGGTCGAGGATTTTCTCTCTTGGCAGATGGTTTTGCCTACTGGAATCCATGTTATATCTACACTTTCCGATGGCTCATTGGTGATTTCAACTAATTAGACACAGCAATGCTCAAAGAAAACAGCAATATCGGGCCGATTTCCACACTGGATAACTTCTGGCTTCTCAAATTTTTTAGAAAACTGATTGCCTCAACGAAAATAATTTAGGAAACTTAAATAGCTGAAACTTAAGTAGCTGACTTTATGATTTCTCTGTACATAAAAAACACTAGTTAAATTAAATATATATGGTGAAGTGAACACGACAATCTTTTTTTAAGTCAGTCACTTAATAAGTATAAGTTGCAGTACTTGAAAGGCTTGAGTTTAGTAAAAATCCACCTTACTTAAAAACGATAATTTACCATTAATCAAATGTAACTAAGTTTACAAAAGAATTTGGAAAACTGATGACCTTAATTGGATCAATTAGCCTTAACTCAAATATAATCAGTAAACACACAGCTGTTAGTTAACTACACTCAAATAGCAAAAGTTCAGAAGCGTGCTGTCTTCCTCTGTATTGGCTTTAGCCTAGAGCTCAGAGAGAGCAGAGAGCGGTTGAGACATGTTTACGTAGTTGATCGGCCCAAGACAGTAGTATCCCCAGCCCTCTCTCCCCTATTCCCTCACTGCAAACCCCAATGTGCTGTCATTACTCCATTTAAAAAAACTGTTGCACTAAATATATCGGAGTACAGTTACATGAAGTGATTTTGTAGTTATTACTCGAACCGATAGTTACTGTGACCCTGTAGGTCGTCCACATTTAAGTTGTATCAACTTGAAAATGTTGATTAATGCCCCCACTAAAGCATGCCTGCAATATAATTTCCCAGTGTGCCTTGCCTTTTAGAGTGAATTGGAAAGTTACCACTCAATAACTGTATTTGTTAGAGACAGAGACATGGTTGTTAAACTCATTAATTTTCAGTCCTTTGGCCTCCACCAAGTGAGTTCCTAGGCGAATGTTATCATTATAATTAAACTCGTTATCATTATAATTAAAGTCGGAAGTTTACGTACACCTTAGCCAATTACATTTAAACTCAGTTTTTTTCACAATTCCTGACATTCAATCCCAGTAAAAATTCCCTGTCTTAGAACAGTTAGGATCACCACTTCATTTTAAGTATATGAAATGTCAGAATAATAGTAGAGAGAATTGTTTATTTAAGCTTTTATTTATTTCATCACATTCTCAGTGGGTCAGAAGTTTACATACACTCAATTAGTGTTTGGTAGCATTGCCTTTAAATTGTTTTACTTGGGTCAAACGTTTCGTGTAGCCTTCCACAAGTTTCCCAGAATAAATTGGGTGAATTTTGGCCCATTCTTCCTGACAGAGCTGGTGTAACTGAGTCTGGTTTGTAAGGCCTCCTTTCTCGCACACACTTTTTCAGTTCTGCCCACAAATGTCTATAGGATTGAGGTCAGGGCTTTGTGATGGCCACTCCAATACCTTGACTTTGTTGTCCTTAAGCCATTTTGCCACAGCTTTGGAAGTATTCTTGGGGTCCCATTTGCGGCCAAGCTTTAACTTTAACTGATGTCTTGAGATGTTGCTTCAATATATCCACCAAATTGTCCTACACATGATGCCATCTATTTTGTGAAGTGCACCAGTCCCTCCTGCAGCAAAGCACCCCCACAACATGATGCTGACACCCCCTTTTTCCTCCAAACAAAACGGTGGTCAATATTGCCAAACATTTCTATTTTTGTTTCATTAGACCAGAAGACATTTCTCCAAAAAGTACAATCTTTGTCCCCATGTGCAGTTGCAAAACGTAGTCTGGCTTTTTTATGGCAGTTTTGGAGCAGTGGCTTCTTCCTTGCTGAGCGGCCTTTCAGGTTATGTCGACATAGGACTAGTTTTACAGTGGCTATAGATACTTTTGTACCTGTTTCCTCCAGCATCTTTCCAAGATCCTTTGCTGTTGTTCTGGGTTTGATTTGCACTTTTCGCACCAAAGTACGTTCATCTCTAGGAGACAGAACGCGTCTCCTTCCTGAGCGGTAGGACGGCTGCGTTGTCCCATGGTGTGTATACTTGCGTACTATTGCTTGTACAGATGAACGTGATACCTTCAGGTATTTTGAAATTGCTCCCAAGAATGAACCAGACTTGGAAGAGGTCTACCATTTTTTTTCTGAGGTCTTGTCTGATTTCGTTTGATTTTCCCATGATGTCAAGCAAAGAGGCACTGGGTTTGAAGGTAGGCCTTGAAATACATCCACAGGTTCACCTCCAATTGACTCAAATTATGTCAATTAGCCTACCAGAAGCTTCTAAAGCCATGACATCATTTTCTGGAATTTTCCAAGCTGTTTAAAGGCACAGTCAACTTAGTGTATGTAAACTTCTGACCCTCTGGAATTGTCATACAGTGAATTATAAGTGAAATAATATGTCTGTAAACAATTGTTAAAAAAATTACATGTGTCATGCACAAAGTCGATGTCCTAACCGACTTGCCAAAACTATAGTTTGTTAACAAGACATTTGTGGAGTGGTTGAAAAACGAGTTTTAATGACTCCAACCTAAGTGTATGTAAACTTCCGACAACTGTGCATTAGCTATCTCATAAGGCCTTATTATGAGGCCTAGCTTTACCCTAATACAGTGGCCTGAAACTCATCATTTACAGGCCACATCAGGTCTGCAAGTAATGGTTGCAAAATTCTGTTAATTTTCCCAGATTTAAAAACAAATTCCGTTTGAAGGATTTCCAGGACTTTTCCATCCGGGAATTCTGTAAAACCTTGGAAAATTGCCTACATTATGCATTATTATGCATTATGCAGGCTTGCAAAGTGAATTGTCATTTTTATTTTTTATTTTTTTATTTTACCCCTTTTTCTCCACAATTTTGTGATTTCCATTTGGTAGTTACATTCTTTTCCCATCGCTGCAACTCCCGTACGGACTTGGGAGAGGCAAAGGTCAAGAGCCATGCATCCTCTGAAAGCCACACTGCTTCTTGACACACTGCTCTCTTAACCCAGAAGCCAGGCGCACTAATGTGTCGGAGGAAACGACCGTGTCAGCGTGCATGCGCCCGGCCTTCCACAGGAATCGCTAGAGCGCGATGCGACATGGCCGGCCAAACTCTCCCCTAACCCGGACGACGCTGGGCCGCCAATTGTGCGTTGCCTCATGGGTCTTCCGGTTGCTGCTGACTGCGACACAACCCGGGATTGAACCCGGATCTGTAGTGACGCCTCAAGCACTGCCGGGCTATAGACCGCTGCAGATGCAAAAGTTCAAACTAAATGATTGGATTACTTTAGAAAAATGTATGTATTTGATATTTGTGTAGCATAAGATTAATCAATCAATCACTCAGTGTACATGAATAAACACAGATATTAAAAACATTTTTTTTTAAAGTAGAGCACACTGGGAAAGTTAATTTGTTATCATAACTTTAAAAAATAGAGTTGGTTTGACATCTCATTGAGTTGAATCAGTGCCACATAAACATTTTAAATTCAACCTACTATAAGTATTTAAGTTGGCACAACAACTAAGAGAATTGTGTCTCTGTATGTGCATGTGTGTCTGAGCACCCTTTACCTGTCTCTACAGATCACACTGAGAGGCCTAAGACTCAATGTGAACACCACAGAGACAGTGTCCAGACAACCAGTCCTGAGGGGTACTCCATCGTGGAGGGTTTTTTACCCCAGTGTGATGAGCAGGGTCAGTACAGAGCACTGCAGTGTCACGGTTCTACAGGACACTGCTGGTGTGTGGACAACAGGGGGCAGGAGAGGACAGGGACCAGGAAACCACCCGGTACTGGCCAGCCTAACTGTGATGAACCAGGTAAGAGTTTTAACTTTAATGACCCGCTCTGCTGATTTTTATGTGTCTTGCACACAGACAAACTTTTGATGGTCTTACAGGAGTAGCATCCCACACTGACACCAATACAGCAAATTCAGGGAGAAGTCTGACTGGGACTCAAACTCATGTCAGTCCAATACCTAAGTTATTACACTAAGTGTCCCAAGCCTGTTGACAAGGTCGCTAGGTGTTGTACTATCGACCATACACTATACTAGATTTTGACCAATCCCATGGCCGCTCGCAAAATCGGTTGTTGCAGCATTACTTTTGTTACGAATTGCATGTGGAGATGCACATATTGTAAAATGTTTAAAAAAAATACCAAAATATGTAAAAACAGATTTTTTTGGACTGTACTGTATACCTTTCATTTCCAATGGCATATGTTCAAGCTCAATATATTCCTTGAGCCCGTTTGCTTTGTTATAATTAACTGTGGTGCATAGTGTGTAGATTTCTGGAAAATCATAAGCCAAAAAACTGCAAATCCCTATCTCCACTAGCCTTCCCATAGACGAATGTTACTAAATTTACTAGCGGTAGCTAGCTGACAAGCTAACTGAAGCAAGCAAGCAAGCATGGTAAGGAATTCTGGATTTTAACTGGTCGCTGAACACAAGTTATCGATCTTTTAGTAGCTAGCTAATTAAGTTGCCATTTGGGCGACGTAAAAAGTTCTCCCTATCCCCATTTAAATTTTACCTAGCCAGTTAACTTGTTGGCGAGCTCCAGTTAACGCAACTGGGCTAGCTTTTGGGCTAGCTACCAAAGACAATACCTATCATGCTACCACATGTAATAAACGATAATAAAGCAAACACCTTGACTCAAGGCCTGAGCATAGACATTTACTACCAGAATGAAAGGTATAATCTATTGCTTTGACATATGTGATCATTCTTTTACATTTAGTTTTACCAAGTTAGTATTTTGTACCGGAATTACCACCACAACCTATTTTTATTTTATTTTTTTACTTCACTTTTATTTCACCAGGTAGGCTAGCTGAGAACAAGTTCTCATTTGCAACTGCGACCTGGCCAAGATAAAGCAAAGCAGTGTGACACAGACAACAACACAGAGTTACATATGGAGTAAACAGTAAACAAGTCAATAACACAATAAACAAATCAATGACACAGTAGAAAAAAGTCTATATACAGTGTGTGCAAAAGGCATGAGGAGGTAGGCCATAGGAGCGAATAGTTAAAATTTTGCAGATTAACACGGGAGTGATACATGAGCATATGATGATGTGCAAGTAGAGATACTGGTGTGCAAAAGAGCAGAAATGTAAATAAAATAAAAACAGTATGGGGATGAGGTAGATTGGGTGGGCTATTTACAGATGGACTATGTACAGCTGCAGAGATCGGTTAGCTGCTCAGACAGTTGATGTTTAAAGTTGGTGAGGGAAATAAAAGTCTCCAACTTCAGTGATTTTTGCAATTCGTTCCAGTCACTGGCAGCAGAGAACTGGAATGAAAGGCGGCCAAAAGAGGTGTTGGCTTTGGGGATGATCAATGAGATATACCTGCTGGAACGTGTGCTACGGGTGGGTGTTGTTATTGTGAACTGAGATAAGGCGGAGCTTTACCTAGCATAGACGTATAGATGACCTGGGTCCAGTGGGTCTGGCGACAAATATGTAGCGAGTGCCAGCTGACTAGAGCATACAGGTCATAGTGGTGGGTGATATAAGGTGATTTGGTAACAAAACGGATGGCAGTGTGATAGACTGCATCCAGTTTGCTGAGTAGAGTGTTGGAAGTTATTTTGTAGATGACATCGCCGAAGTCGAGGATCGGTAGGATAGTCAGTTTTACTTGGGTAAGTTTGGCGGCGTGAGTGAAGGAGGCTTTGTTGCGAAATAGAAAGCCGATTAGATTTTTGATTGGGGATGTTTAATATGAGTCTGGAAGGAGAGTTTACAGTCTAGCCAGACACCTAGGTATTTATAGTTGTCCACATATTCTAGGTTGGAGCCGTCCAAGATGTTGATGTTAGTCGGGTGGGCGGGTGCGGGCAGCAAACAGTTGAAAAGCATGCATTTGGTTTTACTAGCGTTTAAGAGTAGTTGGAGGCCACGGAAGGAGTTTAGTTAGCACAGTGTCCAAGGAAGGGCCAGAAGTATACAGAATGGTGTCATCTGCGTAGAGGTGGATCAGGGAATCGCCCGCAGCAAGTGTGAAATCATTGATATATACAGAGAAAAGAGTCGGCCCAAGAATTGAACCCTGTGGCACCCCCATAGACTGCCAGAGGTCCGGACAACATGCCCTCCGATTTGACACACTGAACTCTGTCTGCAAAGTAATTGGTGAACCAGGCGAGGCAGTCATTAGAAAAACCAAGGCTATTGAGTCTGCCGATAAGAATACGGTGATTGACAGAGTCGAAAGCCTTGGCCATGTCGATGAAGACGGCTGCACAGTACTGTCTTTTATCGATGACGGTTATGATATCGTTTAGTACCTTGAGCGTGGCTGAGGTGCACCCGTGACCGGCTCTGAAGCTTGATTGCACAGTGGAGAAGGTACGGTGGAATTCAAAATGGTCAGTGATCTGTTTACTAACTTGGCTTTCGAAGACTTTAGATAGGCAGGGCAGGATGGATATAGGTCTGTAACAGTTTGGGTCTAGGGTGTCACCCCCTTTAAAGAGGGGGATGACCGTGGCAGCTTTCCGATCTTTAGGGATCTCGGACGATACGAAAGAGGTTGAACAGGCTGGTAATAGGGGTTGCAACAATGGCGGCGGATTGTTTTGGAAAGAGAGGGTCCAGATTGTCTAGCCCAGCTGATTTGTACGGGTCCAGGTTTTGCAGCTCTTTCGCAACATCTGCTGTCTGGATTTAGGTGAAGGGGAAGCTGGGGAGGCTTGGGCGAATAGCAATGTATGATTGGGTTGATCAGTTCCCTAGTTTAACCCCTTACCTGTCTCTACAGATCTTCCTGAGAGGGCCAAGACTCACTGTGAGCAGCATAAAGACAGTGTCCAGACGATCAGTCCTGAGGGGTACCCTATCCCGGGGGTCTTTGTGCCTGAGTGCGATGAGCAGGGTCAATACAGAGCCCTGCAGTGCCACGGTTCTACAGGACATTGCTGGTGTGTGGACAGCAGGGGGCAGGAGAGGGCAGGGACCAGGAAAGGACCTGGCACTCGCCAGCCTAACTGTGATGAACCAGGTAGGAGTTGTAACTTTAATGACCCCCTCCACTCATTTTTATGCATCTTTCACACAGACACACATTTGATGGCTTTACAGGAGTAGCATCCCACACTGACACCAATGCAGCAAATTCAGGGAGAAGACCGAATGGGCATTTCTCGTCGATCGCCAAACATTTCTGTAAAAAACCCAACGACAAAGCCTTGTGTTCCTATTTTTTTTAAATTAGTCTCGGCTGTCGGTGGTAGGTGCAGCTAATTCAGCTGTTGCCATTTAATGTGTCTGAAGGTACAAATACTGCCTTCCCGGTGAGCCTGGAGAGGAAATCAAGTGCACTAGTCCATTGCTGGCCAATCAGATTGCTCAGATGACCGAGTCTGCATTAACGTAGCAGGCATAAAAGAAAGCTATGGCAAAATTGATACTGTGAGATTTCAAAACGTTTAAAACCATGACGAGAGAGAGACTATCAACGAATACAGCAAAGAGCTGCTGTTTTTATGAGTGAGTTCATGTTTAAGTTCTTACTCAGCACGGTCACTACTTTGTATTCAAAACTTTTATAAGCCATTAAATGCGCATTCTTCCTATTTCCACTCAACGCTACAACAAGCAGTGCGACAGTAATGAATGAGAAGGTAAGTGTGTTGTTGTTATTATTAACGGCTTGGGTATTTTTTAATATCAAGGAATATTTCACTTTCTTTGTTCATAGGAGTAACAACATGAATTTGTGCATGAGGCAGAAATAATGCGGTGCGACTCGAGTTTTCGCCATCAGCTGGAAGACTGTGTCCCTTTTTGGTCAGTGGAGGAAAGGGAGAGCTGAGGGATGTTGAGAGACAGACTGTCAGGACCCGGTTACGAACCCGGGTCTCCGGAGTGAGAAACAGTCACTTAACCAACTGAGCCACGAATAGTCGGCAGAACCCAGAAGATGAGGCAGACACAGCAGTACTTGAGACGGTGTATTTAATTAAGTAAAAAGTGAAGTTCTTCAGGAAAACATGTAACTCCACAACCTCAAAAGGAATCCTACAAGAACAAAGGTAATCCTCCAAGACAAAAAAGGTAAATCCACAAGGTGGAAGGTAAGCACAAAAAGCCTCAAAAGATACTCAAAAAACAAACAAACAAGAACAAAAAAACAGAATTCCACAAGAGTCCACCGGGATCAACAAGAGTTCTCAGAGTACTAGGGCTGGGTGCTAACATACAAACACAGAGCAAAGAACAGAGGAAAACAAAGGGTTTAAATACAATCAGGGGAAACGAGGCACAGGTGCAAATAATAATGGGGATCAAGGGAAAACAAAAGGTCAAAAGGCACAATGGGGGCATCTAGTGACCAAAAACCGGAACAACCCTGGCCAAATCCTGACAGAATCCCCCCTAGGAACGGCTCCTGACGTTCCTACCAGCTCTCTCAGGGTGGAGGGCCCTGAACTGACGAATGAGGTCAGGGTCCAGTATGTCTTTGGCAGGAACCCAGGAGCGCTCCTCGGGACCGTAGCCTTCCCAGTCCACCAGATACTGCCAGGACCGCTGCACCCGGCGGAATCCAGTATCCGATGGACGGTATAAGCCGGCTGGCCTCCAATGACACGAGGCGGAGGGGGAGGTCTGTCTGCCGGGACAAGGGGAGAAAAAAACAGGTTTTAATAAGGAAATGTGAAATGTGGGATTAATCTTAAGGGATCTGGGTAAGTGTAGGCGATAAGAAACTGGGTTAACTCTCCTGGCAACCTTAAAGGGACCGATGTATTTTTGGGACAGCTTGCGAGACTCCACCCGTAGTGGTAAGTCTCTTGTGGAGAGCCAGACTCTCTGGCCGGGGCGCAGGGTAGGCCCGGGACGGCGACGTCTGTTGGCTTGTTGTTGGTACCTCTGTGAGGAACGCATAAGATTAAGACGGGTCTTCCTCCACAATAAGCCGACAGCGTCTGACGAACTTCAAGGCTGAAGGCACTCTGACTTCTGCCTCCTGGTTGTTACGAGTCATACATCGGAGGGTGGTTTCCAGCTCTTGATTCATCCTCTCAGTTTGGCCGTTGGACTCCGGATGGTACCCTGAAGATAGACTGGCAGAAGCACCCATGAGTTGGCAGAAGGCCTTCCAAAACCTAGAGGCGAACTGGGGACCTCTGTCAGAAACCATATCTTGAGGAATGCTGAAGACTCGGAACACATGATTAATTACCAACTCAGCCGTTTCCTTGGCAGAAGGTAATTTAGTCAGAGGGACGAACCTGGCCGCCTTTGAAAACCTGTCGATAATGACTAGGATAGTAGTATTGCCATGGGATGGAGGAAGGCCAGTAATGAAGTCCAACGAGATATGGGACCAGGGTCTGTGGGGAACAGGTAAAGGGTGAAGGAGTCCTTGCGGGCGGAGGTGAGAAGATTTGCCCTGGCAGCACACGGGGCAGGCATTGACGAAAGTGGCAATGTCTTCTCTTATGGTAGGCCACCAGAACTTACGCTGGATGAACTCCAAGGTGCGACCTACGCCCGGGTGACAGGTGAGGCGAGAGGAGTGCCCCCAGAAGGACCTGAGTCCTCACTGCCTTGGGGACAAACAACCGATTGGCAGGACCTCCTTTCGGGTCCGGTTCAATAGCTTGAGCTCGTCTCACGGTATCCTCAACTTGCCACGAGATCGGAGCCACGATCTTAGCAGCAGGAAGGACAGGCATGTCCGTGTCATCTCGAATGGCAGGAGCGTAGACTCAGGACAGGGCATCCGGTTTGAGATTCTTCGACCCGGGCCGATAGGTGAGGATAAACTGGAATCGATTGAAGAAAAGAGACCATCTAGCTTGTCTAGAGTTCAACCGCTTCGCCTGCTGGATATACTCCAGATTTTTGTGGTCCGTAAGCACTTGAAACGGGTGAGAAGCCCCCTCGAGCCAGTGTCTCCATTCCTTCAATGCCATCTTAACCGCTAGGAGTTCACGATCGCCCACATCGTAGTTCCTCTCAGCCGGGGTAAGCCGGTGTGAGAAGAAAGCGCACGGATGAAGCTTCTTGTCTTCACCCCTCTGAGACAGGACAGCTCCAACACCAACCTCTGAGGCGTCTACCTCCACCACAAACGGTTCATCCGTAGTCGGTAGTATCAGGATGGGAGCAGAGAGGACGCGCTGCTTGAGTCCTTGGAAGGCCGTCTCAGCTTCTCTTCCCCACAAAAACCTTGCATTGCCACCCTTGGTTAACGCTGAGAGAGGGGCTGCCACCAAGCTGAAGTTCTTGATGAACTTGCGGTAAAAGTTAGTGAAGCCCAGGAAACGCTGAACTTCCTTAACGGATTTGGGGGTGGGCCAATCCGCTACCGCCCCTACCTTCCTGGGGTCCATTTGGACTCGACCGGGTTCCACTACAAATCCCAGGAATTGTACTCTGGGTGAATGGAATTCACATTTTTCCGGCTTAACGTACAGATGGCTGTCTAGGAGGCATTTGAGTACTTGTCTGACATGCTTAGTGTGTTCTTGAAGAGAGCTCGAAAAGATGAGGATGTCAAAACCGGAACAACCCTGGCCAAATCCTGACACAGACCCTCTGTCTGCTGCTCTCTCCCTCTGCTGAGACTGACCATCAGTAGCAGGCACCATCAGCCCAGTAAAATAAAAAGCGAATTATTTAAAAGTATGCTCACTCAGCTGTGCATCAATGGATCTACAACAATGGATCTATTACCGGTGTGATCATATAGCCTACCTCAAATTTTGAAATATAATTTAAAAAATGTCCTGAACAACAATGAATTGGCAGGTAAATTCAAGCAAAGCCAGTATGTGGCGATAATGTATTGTGCCTATAGCTTACTGCAGAAACCTCATTGCTACAGTACTGTTTTTAATTGGTTATTGTTGCATAATATACTTACATTTTTTAAAGTCATGTTAATAAAAAAATCACCGATAGATCTCGATGTGCATTTTGACTCAGAAAGTGATCTTGACTCAGAAAAGGTTGGTGACCACTGGACTAGGCCTACTAACCTTAGCAACAAAAAAAACGTCCCTTTTTCAGGACCCTGTCTTTCAAAGATAATTGGTAAAAATGCAAATACCTTCACAGATCTTCATTGTAAAGGGTTTAAACACTGTTTCCCATGCTTGTTCAACGATCCATAAACAATTAATGAACATGCACCTGTGGAACAGTCGTTAAGACACTAACAGCTTACAGAAAGTAGGCAATTAAGGTCACAGTTATGAAAACTTAGGACACTAAAGAGGCCTTTCTACTGAAAAACACCAAAGAAAGATGCCCAAGGTCCCTGCTCATCTGCGTGAACGTGCCTTAGGCATGCTGCAATGAGGCATATGTACTGCAGATGTGGCCAGGGCAATAAATTGCAATGTCTGTACTATGAGATGGCTAAGACAGTGCTACAGGGAGACAGGACGGACAGCAGATCGTCCTTGCAGTGGCAGACCAGGTGTAACAACACCTGCACCGGATCAGAACATCCGAACATCACATCTGCGGGACAGGTACAGGATGGCAACAACGACTGCCCGAGTTACACCAGGAACGCACAATCCCTCCATCAGTGCTCAGACTGTCCGCAATAGGCTGAGAGAGGCTGGACTGAGGGCCTGTAGGCCTGTTGTAAGGCAGGTCCTCACCAGACAACACCGGCAACAACGTCTCCTATGGGCACAAACCCACTGTCGCTGGACCAGACAGGACAGGCAAAAAGTGCTCTTCACTGACGAGTCACGGTTTTGTCTCATCAGGGGTGATGGTCGGATTTGCGTTTATCTTCAAAGGAATGGACGTTACACCGAGGCCTGTACTCTGGAGCGGGATCGATTTGGAGGTAGAGGGTCCGTCATGGTTTGGGGCGATGTGTCACAGCATCATCGGACTGAGCTTGTTGTCATTGCAGGCAATCTCAACGCTGTACGTTACAGGGAAGACATCCTCCTCCCTCATGTGATACCCTTCCTGCAGGCTCATCCTGACATGACCCTCCAGCATGACAGAGAGCCCGGATCTCAATCCCATTGAGTACGAATGGGACCTGTTGGGTCAAAGGATGAGGGCTAGGGCCATTTCCCCCAGATGTCCGGGAACTTGCAGGTGCCTTGGTGGAAGAGTGGGGTAACATCTCACAGCAATAACTGGCAAATCTGGTGCAGTCCATGAGGAGGAGATGCACTGCAGTACTTAATGCAGCTGGTGGCCACACCAGATACTGACTGTTACTTTTGATTTTGACCCCCCCCTTTGTTCAGGGACACATTATTCCATTTCTGTTAGTCACATGTCTGTGGAACCTGTTCAGTTTTTCTCAGTTTTTGAATATTGTGTTCATACAAATAGTATTTACACATGTTGAGTTTGCTGAAAATAAACACAGTTGACAGCGAGAGGACTTTTCTTTATATGTACTTCTCAACTTTCCTAATATTAAGCATATTGTTTATCTTTAAAACAGGAGTCTAGCCTACCTGGCTGGCATGAAAATGAACTACAGGAAAAGCATCCTCCATTCGCTATTTAAATGCATAGATCTATTTTTTTCCACTTCCCGGTTTTGAGACAGGTGCATGATAATGGTCCATTCTAAATTTCACACATATTATTTAGTATATGTAAAGACTAGATTAAATCAAGAATAGTGTGATTGGTGACACTATTAGCCTATATTATCAATTGTGAATGATGCCCAGCATAAGTAACTGCCTTTTTTATGTTGAATCATAGTCATACACCTCATGTAGCCTATCCAAATCAAATCAAATCAATTTATATAGCCCTTCGTACATCAGCTGATATATCAAAGTGCTGTACAGAAACCCAGCCTAAAAGCCCAAACAGCAAGCAATGTAGGTGTAGAAGCACGGTGGCTAGGAAAAACTCCCGAGAAAGGCCAAAACCTAGGAAGAAACCTAGAGAGGAACCAGGCTATGTGTGGTGGCCAGTCCTCTTCTGGCTGTGTGGAGATTATAACAGAACATGGCCAAGATGTTCAAATGTTCATAAATGACCAGCATGGTCGAATAATAACAAGGCAGAACAGTTGAAACTGGAGCAGCAGCACGGCCAGGTGGACTGGAGACAGCAAGGAGTCATCATGTCAGGTAGTCCTGAGGCATGGTCCTAGGGCTCAGGTCCTCCGAGAGAGAGAAAGAAAGAGAGAATTACAGAGAGCACATGTGGGGTGGCCAGTCCACTTCTGGCTGTGCCGGGTGGAGATTATAACAGAACATGGTCAAGATGTTCAAATGTTCATAAATGACCAGCATGGTCGAATAACAATAAGCCAGAACAGTTTAAACTGGAGCAGCAGCACGGCCAGGTGGACTGGGGACAGCAAAGAGTCATCATGTCAGGTAGTCCTGGGGCATGGTCCTGGGGCATGGCCCCCACACCACTAGAGGGATATCTTCAACCACCACCGTACCATCCTGAGATAAGGCTGAGTATAGCCCACAAAGATCTCCGCCATGGCACAACACAAGGGGGGGCGCCAACCTAGACAGGATGACCACATCAGTGAATCAACCCACTCAGGTGACGCACCCCTTCCAGGGATGGCATGAGAGAGCCCCAGTAAAGCCAGTGACTCAGCCCCTGTAATAGGGTTAGAGGCAGAGAATCCCAGTGGAAAGAGGGGAACCGGCCAGGCAGAGACAGCAAGGGCGGTTCGTTGCTCCAGAGTCTTTCCGTTCACCTTCCCACTCCTGGGCCAGACTACACTCATTCATATGACCCACTGAAGAGATGAATCTTCAGTAAAGACTTAAAGGTTGAGACCGAGTTTGCATCTCTGACATTGGTAGGCAGACCGTTCCATAAAAATGGAGCTCTATAGGAGAAAGCCCTGCCTCCAGCTGTTTGCTTAGAAATTCTAGGGACAATTAGGAGGCCTGCGTCTTGTGACCGTAGCGTACGTGTAGGTATGTACGGCAGGACCAAATCAGAGAGGTAGGTAGGAGCAAGCCCATGTAATGCTTTGTAGGTTATCAGTAAAACCTTGAAATCAGCCCTTGCTTTGACAGGAAGCCAGTGTAGGGAGACACTGGCTTCCTGTCTAGTCAGGATTCTAGCAACCGTATTTAGCACTAACTGAAGTTTATTTAGTGCTTTATCTGGGTAGCTGGAAAGTAGAGCATTGCAGTAGTCTAACCTAGAAGTGACAAAAGCATGGATACATTTTTCTGCATCATCTTTGGACAGAAAGTTTCAGATTTTTGCAATGTTACGTAGATGGAAAAAAGCTGTCCTTGAAATGGTCTTGATATGTTCTTCAAAAGAGAGATCAGGGTCCAGAGTAACGCCGAGGTCCTTCACAGTTTTATTTGAGACGACTGTACAACCATTAAGATTAATTGTCAGATTCAACAGAAGATCTCTTTGTTTCTTGGGACCTAGAACAAGCATCTCTGTTTTGTCCAAATTTAAAAGTAGAAAGTTTGCAGCCATCCACTTCCTTATGTCTGAAACACATGCTTCTAGCGAGGGCAATTTTGGGGCTTCACCATGTTTCATTGAAATGTACAGCTGCGTGTCATCCGCAAAGCAGTGAAAGTTAACATTATGTTTTCGAATGACATCCCCAAGAGGTAAAATATATAGTGAAAACAATAGTGGTCCTAAAACGGAACCTTGAGGAACACCGAAATTTACAGTTGATTTGTCAGAGGACAAACCATTCACAGAGACAAACTGAGATCTTTCTGACAGATAAGATCTAAACCAGGCCAGAACTTGTCTGTGTAGACCAATTTGGGTTTCCAATCTCTCCAAAAGAATGTGGTGATCGATGGTATCAAAAGCAGCACTAAGGTCTCGGAGCACGAGGACCGATGCCATTAAAATGTCATTTACCACCTTCACAAGTGCAGTCTCAGTGCTATGATGGGGTCTAAAACCAGACTGAAGCATTTCATATACATTGTTTGTTTTCAGGAAGGCAGTGAGTTGCTGCGCAACAGCTTTTTCTAAAATTTTTGAGAGGAATGCAAGATTCGATATTGGCCGATAGTTTTTTATATTTTCTGGGTCAAGGTTTGGCTTTTTCAAGAGAGGCTTTATTACTGCCACTTTTAGTGAGTTTGGTACTCATCCGGTGGATAGAGAGCCGTTTATTATGTTCAATATTGTAGGGCCAAGCACAGGAAGCAGCTCTTTCAGTAGTTTAGTTGGAATAGGGTCCAGTATGCAGCTTGAAGGTTTAGAGGCCATGATTAGTTTCATCATTGTGTCAAGAGATATAGTACTAAAACACTTGAGCGTCTCTCTTGATCCTATCGGAGCACGAGGACAGATAGGCCTATATGTTTTTTTAAGGTTTGTATCACAACTAAAGTGGCCAAATAACTTCTTAATTAAAATGTAAGCACATTAATCCGCTTTACAAGGGGTTTATAGCATAACTGGCATACATAAGCAGCGCATGAGTTTCAAGTTTTGGGAAGATAATTGTAATGAATACTCAGGGAGAAAAAGGTGAAGATTCATGAGCAGAGTGTGGCAGATGTTTATTAAACCTTTACAGAAGTCAGGAATCATGGTCACAGACAATGGTCAAACTGGTAGGCAGTCAAAAACAAAAAATACCTCACAACCATACAAACAGAAAGAACTGAACTAAATAGGGAGCTGATGAGACCAGGTGAGAAATGAACACAGGTGAAATCAATGAACAAAAATGAAAGACAGGGCTACGTTCCAGAACACAAAGAAACAGGGCTACGTTCAAGATCACAAAGAAAAAGACCACATGGTTGACTAAGAAAAGAAAAGCAGAACCTTACAATAATTTTCACCATAAAAATGCACCTTTATAATAAAAGCATTACATGTATTTGATTATAGCCTACTTTCATCAAATCAAATCTAATTTTATTTGTCACATACACATGGTTAGCAGATGTTAATGCGAGTGTGGCGAAATGCTTGTGCTTCTAGTTCCGACAATGCAGTAATAACCAACAAGTAATCTAACTAACAATTCCAAAACTACTGTCTTATACACACAAGTGTAGGGGTGGTATCGAGTACAGTATATACATATGAGATGAGTATGTAAACAAAGTGCCATAGTTAAAGTGGCTAGTGATACATGTATTACATAAAGATGCAGTAGATGATATAGAGTACAGTATATACGTATACATATGAGATGAATAATGTAGGGTATGTAAACATTATATAAGATAGCATTGTTTAAAGTGGCTAGTGATATATTTTACGTAATTTCCCATCAATTCCCATTATTAAAGTGGTTGGAGTTGAGTCAGTGTGTTGGCAGCAGCCACTCAATGTTAGTGGTGGCTGTTTAACAGTCTGATGGCCTTGAGATAAAAGCTGTTTTTCAGTCTCTCGGTCCCAGCTTTGATGCACCTGTACTCACCTCGCCTTCTGGATGATAGCGGGGTGAACAGGCAGTGGCTCGGGTGGTTGTTGTCCTTGATGATCTTTATGGCCTTCCTGTAACATTGGGTGGTGTAGGTGTCCTGGAGGGCAGGTAGTTTGCCCCCGGTGATGCGTTGTGCAGACCTCACTACCCTCTGGAGAGACTTATGGTTGTGGGCGGAGCAGTTGCCGTACCAGGCGGTGATACAGCCCGACAGAATGCTCTCGATTGTGCATCTGTAGAAGTTTGTGAGTGCTTTTGGTGACAAGCCAAATTTTTTCAGCCTCCTGAGGTTGAATAGGCGCTGCTGGGCCTTCTTCACGATGCTGTCTGTGTGGGTGGACCAATTCAGTTTGTCTGTGATGTGTATGCCGAGGAACTTAATACTTACTACCCTCTCCACTACTGTTCCATCGATGTGGATAGGGCGTGTTCCCTCTGCTGTTTCCTGAAGTCCACAATCATCTCCTTAGTTTTGTTGACGTTGATCGTTAGGTTATTTTCCTGACACCACCCTCCGAGGGCCCTCACCTCCTCATTTACATTTACATTTAAGTCATTTAGCAGACGCTCTTATCCAGAGCGACTTACAAATTGGTGCATTCACCTTATGACATCCAGTGGAACAGCCACTTTACAATAGTGCATCTAAATCTTTTAAGGGGGGGGGGTGAGAAGGATTACTTTATCCTATCCTAGGTATTCCTTAAAGAGGTGGGGTTTCAGGTGTCCCCGGAAGGTGGTGAGTTTGTTCCACCATTTGGTGGCCAGAGCAGCGAACAGTTTTGACTGGGCTGAGCGGGAACTGTACTTCCTCAGTGGTAGGGAGGCGAGGAGGCCAGAGGTGGATGAACGCAGTGCCCTTGTTTGGGTGTAGGGCCTGATCAGAGCCTGGAGGTACTGAGGTGCCGTTCCCCTCACAGCTCCGTAGGCAAGCACCATGGTCTTGTAGCGGATGCGAGCTTCAACTGGAAGCCAGTGGAGAGAGCGGAGGAGCGGGGTGACGTGAGAGAACTTGGGAAGGTTGAACACCAGACGGGCTGCGGCGTTCTGGATGAGTTGTAGGGGTTTAATGGCACAGGCAGGGAGCCCAGCCAACAGCGAGTTGCAGTCCTCCCTGTAGGCCGTCTTGTCGTTGTTGGTAATCAATCCTACCACTGTTGTGTCGTCCGCAAACTTGATGATTGAGTTGGAGGCGTGCGTGGCCACTCAGTCGTGGGTGAACAGGGAGTACAGGAGAGGGCTCAGAACGCACCCTTGTGGGGCCCCAGTGTTGAGAATCAGCGGGGTGGAGATGTTGTTGCCTACCCTCACCACCTGGGGGCGGCCCGTCAGGAAGTCCAGTACCCAGTTGCACAGGGCGGGGTCGAGACCCGAGCTTGGAGGGTACTATGGTGTTAAATGCCGAGCTGTAGCCGATGAACAACATTCTCACATAGGTATTCCTCTTGTCCAGATGGGTTAAGGCAGTGTGCAGTGTGGTTGGGATTGCATCGTCTGTGGACCTATTTGGGCGGTAAGCAAATTGGTGTGGGTCTAGGGTGTCAGGTAGGGTGGAGGTGGTCCTTGACTAGTCTCTCAAAGCACTTCATGATGACGGAAGTGAGTGCTACGGGGCGGTAGTCGTTTAGCTCAGTTACCTTAGCTTTCTTGGGAACAGGAACAATGGTGGCCCTCTTGAAGCATGTGGGAACAGCAGACTGGGATAGGGATTGATTGAATATGTCCGTAAACACACCAGCCAGCTGGTCTGCGCATGCTCTGAGGGCGCGGCTGGGGATGCCGTCTGGGCCTGCAGCCTTGCGAGGGTTAACACGTTTAAATGTTTTACTCACCTCGGCTGCAGTGAAGGAGAGGCTGCATGTTTTGGTTGCAGGCCGTGTCAGTGGCACTAAGCCATCCCGGTCCGTGACGGGGCTGGTTTTCTTTTTGTAATCCGTGATTGACTGTAGACCCTGCCACATACCTCTTGTGTCTGAGCCGTTGAATTGAGATTCTACTTTGTCTCTATACTGATGCTTAGCTTGTTTGATTACCTTGCGGAGGGAATAGCTACACTGTTTGTATTCGGTCATGTTTCCCTGATTAAAAGCAGTGGTTCGCGCTTTCAGTTTCACACGAATGTTGCCATCAATCCACGGTTTCTGGTTTGGGAATGTTTTAATCGTTGCTATGTCATGTGTGCATTGCTGCGCTTATAATGTGAAGAAATAGCCTCATAGTTTTTCAACATTTTAGGCTAAACTTTCTGATCTGTTGCGTCAGCCACATTGCGTGAAAACCTTTTTTAATGGTTGTATTAATTTGGGATTTATTGCACCCCATAACTTTCCCAGACTATGTTTGGAATATTTATTTCTCGCACAGAATAGGCCAACTTTTGTAATACGGGGGATAGTCGATTGACATAGGCTAGTGCTTTTTCTGTTTGTCAGGCCTACTCATCTTGAGTTGGCTGATGAATAGTAAATGGGGACAGTTCTTCCAATATCTTCAATATGCACCTCGGAATTGGATAAGAACGCGGGCAGTTGCGTCCCCGATGTGTCTATATTCAGAAGGCATGGATGGCGCCATTAAATTCAAGGCATTTTCAAGTGCTTGTCAAATTGTGATTGAGAGACTTTTGGAGTACAGCCTTCCCAAAAAACAAAGCTGAGCTCATGCCTTTCAAGCAACTTTTTTCAAATCATCATTAGAGTTTCATTATGCTGCCTTACATGCTGACCAGACCACTCGTCCACGTGCGCCATCGCACGCTTGTTGATTTTGTCCACCCACACCAGACGTGATCAAGACTCACAGGTTGAAGTATAAAAACAAACTCTGAACCAACTTTATTAATTTGGGGACAGGTCGAAAAGCATCAAACATTTATGGCAATTTAGCCAGATAACTTGCAGTTGCTAGCTAATTTGTCCTAGGATATAAACATTGGGTTGTTATTTTACCTGAAATGCACAAGTTCCTCTACTCTGACAATTAATCCACAGATAAAAGGGTAAACCGAGTTTGTTTCTAGTAATCTCTCCTACGGTAGGCTTCTTCTTCTTTGGACTTTATATGGCGGTTCGCAACCAACTTTAAAGTGCATTACCACCACCAACTGGGCTGGATTGTGGACCTCAGATCATCTTTCAATCACCCACGTGGGTAAATGCTCCTAAAAACCAACGAGGAGATGGGAGAGGTGGGACTTGCAGTGCGTCAAGCATCACAAATAGAACCAAGTCCTATTTTAGCGCCTGACTACGCAGACGGTCGTTTACGCACGCGAGCAGAGTGGGTGCAGTGATTGAATAACATGTATGTGTACATTTATTTTGCAACGCTTGCGCACGCGACGCCATCGGTGTGGTCAGCATGTTACAATGTTTTAAATATCAAAACCTATAGCCCAATGTTTGTAGAACAACTAAAGTTACGTTTATAACTCTAAATTAAGCATTTCTTTGTTAACCGCTCAAAACAGAATGTGCGCAATCACACAAATCGTTTGGAGAACATATTTATATTTTATTCAGCTTTGTTTGATTGTATTCTTCATACTATAAAATAATATAAAATAATGCCAAGTAAATCTTGTCTGCTAAATTAACTAGTGTAGCCCACAGCCATTTGGCATAGCTACATCAGGACCTAACATAACTCAGAGTATGGTATTCTTTTCTTCTGAAATAGACTACATTTTCTTCATATCATGCTTCTTTAGACCTGTCTAAAATAAATAATTGATGAATTCGACTTTTTAGAAACCAGGAGATGTTAAATGTGTTTATGTTAATTAACGGGCAATTAACGTGAGACTGACAGTTATTTGCCATGACCAGTCGGGAAAAAAATAGGTTATTCTAGCATTACTTTTGTTACGAATTGCATGTGGAGATACAAATTTATTAAAAAAAACAACTAAAAAAGCCTAAATACATAAAAACAATAGTTTAAACTGTGACCTGGTTTAACCCCTTACCTGTCTCTACAGATCGTCCTGAGAGGCCCAAGACTCACTGTGAGCAGCATCAAGACAGTGTCCAGACGACCAGTCCTGAGGGGTACCCTATCCCGGGGGTCTTTGTGCCTGAGTGCGATGAGCAGGGTCAATACAGAGCCCTGCAGTGCCACGGTTCTACAGGACACTGCTGGTGTGTGGACAGCAGGGGGCAGGAGAGGGCAGGGACCAGGAAAGGACCCGGCACTGACCAGCCTAACTGTGATGAACCAGGTGAGTTTAATGTTAAACACATTACGGATAATAACAGTAACATCCATGTTGTCTCTGTAATATCGTCTGTAAAGGGTACTTGTTTGTTCAGAATAACTAACTATAACCAGTGGGAAAAACTGGTTACAATAAAGTCCTTATGATGACTTTTATGATGTCATGGTCAGGTTGTATACTGGTTGTAATCTGGTATTAACAACCAAGAGATGTCTTGATGTTGTCATGAAATAGCCATCTTTACCTGGACATAAGCGTCTAGTTGGTTGTAATCTAGTTATATGACATTGTGTCAACCAGAAAAACAATATCCACCAGACAACGACGTCATTAAGATCGCATGTGCCTAATAACCCCGTACCTGCCTCTACAGATCACCCTGAGAGGCCCAAGACTCATTGTGAACACCAGAGAGACAGTCTGCAGACAACCAGTGCTGAGGGGAATGTTGACAGGGCCTTTGTACCTCAGTGTGATGAGCAGGGTCAATACAGAGCCCTGCAGTGCCACGGTGCTACAGGACACTGCTGGTGTGTGGACAGCAGGGGGCAGGAGAGGGCAGGGACCAGGAAACCACCCGGTACTTCGCAACCTAACTGTGATGAACCAGGTGAGATGAGTTCACATGTGTTGTGCATACATTTGACGTACACAGAACACACCTGTATACACTAATACACATGCATAAACACTACCAATTGCAAGACCACACACACACCCACCTAGAGGTTCATGCTGCAATGCAATCTGCCTCATGTGGCCAGCTTAGACACACACATAAGAGATTTTCTTAAGGTTTAGAATTAAAGCCAGGCAGCAGGCACTGTTGCTATCTAATACAGCTAAACAAAATGGAATCGTTAAAAGTTTAGGCACCAATAATGTGTTACGCCCTGTAAAGCCCCAGCTCAGCTCCTCATTGCGTATGAGTAATCACTTTCATTTGAATCGAGTAAATGGTGCCAAGTCATGCTGTCAGGTCTATATTGTTAGGGGGAGGAGGTAGGTCAGTGATGTGGTTCGCCCATGGTTTTCCTGCCAAACCACTGCTTCTTCTACACTGTGCCCAATGTGTGCTCTTCTCTCCCACGTCACAAAAAGACACATTTTTTGTGTCCGTGTCGGAGTCTTGAGCTGGAAAGAATTGAACATTCGGTCATGTTTTTTAACAGTTTCAGAGATAACAAAAAAATGTACTTAGCCGTTTAACCTAAAGTGGTATGTTTTAAGTGCACCTGAAAGCATGTTATCAAGGTGGATTTGATAAAATAAACACTTGGAAATCTATAAGAATGTATACAAGTGGGTAGGTGACAGGGGAGGGGGTGAGTGTGTGTGCGTGCGTGCATGTGTACAGGTGTGCATGTGTGTGAAAGAGACTGATGAGTGTGTAAGGGGTCGGACATACCACGCTGGAGTGTGTATGTGTACATGCACGTGCATGCATATGTGAACGAGACTGAGTGTTTGTGTCTGTGTTTGTGAGTATGTGTGTACATGTAGTAGAGGAGAGACAGGAACGTGACCAGGAGGATTGATTTGATTTCTTGCCCTTACACGGCCCCCTCCAGGGTCATAGATCACCTTCTCCTGTCCCAGACCTCTAAACGCTTGCGAGGTCAGCTCACTTCTCATCACTATCAGCTGGAACGCTTATCTACTACCCGAAATACAACTAAAGAGTCACAGAGTCCACAGCATTTGGACGGCCCTTAAAAAGGCAATGGGGGATTTCTACCTGAGTCATAATAGCGTTTCACAATGTAAATGTATGCATTACTTATGAAGCACGACACTTAACTCTGGCTATTTACACATTCCTGACCAGAGTTGTTTATAATATTGTCTCGTCTTCAGACTGACTTTTCACAAAGTGAGCTAGGTAAGTTAGTCTAAGATTTAATAAGATCAAGCATTAACTGGTGATAGCAGACACCCACATAGCAGATGATTTGGCGTGTCGGAGGTGGAACTGCGTTGGTGAGCAGCTGCTCTTGCGATCATTGTCACTAAGCCACAGGCATTAGAAGTTCAGAACGAGAAAGTGTAGAATATATAGAAATAATTATGCTCAAATTGAAAAATCATTAAAGAAAATAATGAAGATTTCTATAATCTTAATCGAGATGTCCCACCTTCACACTGTCAAAAATAAAACGCTTGGCTAAAGCGGATCTGATTGAACCGAGCCCATAGTCTTTAGAGCTCACATTGTGTCAAACCTTAGTCTGTTTTTCTTATTAGTTTGCTTTTTGTTGTCAGGGTGTTTATTTAGATTTTGGAACTGTTGACTGTGCATGCAGTCAGATTCACTGCAAGTGTTGACAGCTTACTTAGTCATAGAAAGGACCCTGTGAAAGAAGAGTGTACGAACCATCCACATACTTTGAAGCTTTGGTCATAATTCAATGATCAATTGGTATCCTGATGTGGTGATTGACATTTTAGTCATTGAGTAGTAGTGAGTTCATACATTTTCAGGCTTTTTTTGTACTGGTCCCCCGTGGGAATCGAATCCACAACCATGGGGTTGCAAGCGCCTTGCTCTCCCAACTGAGCCACACGGGACCCTTGGTGCAGGACGACAAAACTAATTACTTTCAGTGACACTTTATTTGGCTAGTCCCCTAAAGATGATCCATAGATGCTCACACTATCAGCAAACTATCAACTGCAACTCTGTTGATATGCAACTGCTTGCCAGGGTTACAGTTAGGTTTAAGATTAGGGAAAGGGTTAAGATCAGGGTAAGAGTTAGGTTTAAGTTTAGGTTAAGGGTTAAGGTTAGGGTTTGTAGTAGTTAGTTAGTTGAACATTTACTGAACATCTATAAATCATCTATTTGGGATTAGTCAAATAAATATAATTAATTCAGGAAAAAAATACCTGAGTTTCTCCTAGCCCTGTATGTATATGACCCATGTGCCATCTCCCTCTGCCCCCCTCGCTCCCTCAGTGGTTGTGCCCCCCACCCAGCGGCCAGAGACGGTGTGCGAGCGTTGGCGGGCCAGCCTGGTGGACCACTACGGGGGCTTGCCCGGGCCCCACCACTACCTGCCCCAGTGCGACCCCCAGGGGCAGTTCAACCCCATCCAGTGCTACGGCGACAGCAGCTACTGTTGGTGTGTGGACCGGGACGGCCGCGAGGTGGCTGGGACGCGCTCGCACGACGTGGTCAAGCCTGCCTGTGAGTGACGTTACTGACGCTGCTGGTCATCTTTTCACATTTTCAAGTTTGTACTGTAGGATTAAATGTTGAAAGCTAATCTGTGACATGTATCTTAAACTTTATAAACATTTGTTGACGTTAACTTGAGGTTTGGGAGGAACATTTGAATTATGATAATGTGAGGTATCATTTAGTTAATTAGTTATCTACACAGGTAGGTTCATTAACAACGTCTAATACAGTATATCTGTCCGTGTTTTATCCAGACTTTCTTCCTTCTTCTCACCCACCCCCTACAGGTGTCCCCACTGTAGCCCCTCCCACCATGCACCCTCTGCCTCGCCCTGATGTGACCCCGCCCCCCTCAGGCACCTCCCTCCTGTATGCCCAGGGACAGCAGATTGGGGCACTGCCTCTCAATGGCACACTCATGGACTCGGAGCGCTCCTCTACACTATTGGCTCTGCATGTAAGGAAGAATACTAGGCTACTCCATGCTAGTCCTTACAAGAGCTTAATGTAGAGTTTGTACTATTGAACAGCTAGGAATATCTCATTGTATGTCAACCATTCACAATTTCTTAGTGTTCTTTCTAGGCATTGTGTGAAGTTCACGGCACTCACCACTGTATTTGTAGATCCATATAGTTTTGTGTCACGTGTTCTGATCGTGGCTAAGGTACAACCTGTGTTGAACTGGTAGACTAAGTGTGAGTGTAAAATGTATGCGTCTCTCCACAGGGCTCCATTGTGGTGGGCATCGACTATGACTGCAGGGAGAAGAAGGTGTACTGGACCGACCTGGCAGGCAGGACCATCAACAGAGCCAGACTGGAGCCTGGGGCCGAGCCTGAGACTCTCATCAACACAGGTACACTTACACCAGGGTTGCCATTATGAAAATGTGGCACCGAACATTTTACATGATTATTTAGGCTAATAATATAACTCAATCACTGTTGGTAAAAAATACTGTTCAATGCGTGGCTGCGTATAGCGTAGAGGCCTGGGCTATAGGCTGTATCTGATGTTTCTTCTTTTGTTGCACGAGAAAAACACATTTCATGCAATTCTACTTTGTATGACTGGAGACATTAGCAGAATCTTTTTTAACATGAAAAATGAGAGAGATCAATAAAAGCGTCTGCCCTTCCTATGAGAAGGGGAGACACAAATAGAATATGTGCCAATAAGATGCTATAGGCCTACTGTTGTTTGCTCAATTAAGGTGAGAATTTTGATAACTAAAAGACAGATTCATCTTTTCATTGTCTTTACAGCAATAGTTTGGAAAGCAAATGGCTATGTTTTTCTGCAATTTAATTTTGAAATATTGCTTTATGCCTTGCTGGGCATCTCTACTTTTCACTGACAGTCGCAACTCAACAATAATCTATTAGGTATTTGCTGCGCTCGCTCACTGTCTAAATTGTGCACGCTGCCTTTCCTTCCGACTGAAGGTAATGCGATTTAAAACAATCCCAAACTTATTTTTTTAAGGCTAATGATGCTTTGTGGCCAAAATCATGCTTTTAGTAGCCTATTTTGAATTATTTGATTTATTTCTGTTTAGACAGGAGTAGGCTAATTAGGCTATATCATTTTGGCAATTGAATTCAATTTACTTAGGGAAAGCTTAGCTTCCCCTAGCCTTAAAAACACACTGCCTATGAGCCTATGTCAATCTACTATCCCCTAAATTTACCTATTCTATTGGTCAGCTTGTCGAGAAAGAAATAGCCAAAACAGACTCTGGGGCATTTGTGGGGCGATAGGATCCCAAATTCATACAACCAGTAGGCCTAGGCTACATAATAATTATTTTTTAAAGCTATGAATCTGATGCAACAGATCAGAACATTTAGCTTAAAATGTTGATAAACTATTTTGTAACATTATTAGCGCAGCAATGCACACAAGGCAGTAGGCTTGAACGGACAATGAAACAGGCAATAAAAGCGCCGTCTGAAATGTTTTGCTAAAAGGCTCTGTATGCTGTGCGCTTGTGATAAGGTAGTACATAACGAATATACACATGCAGCAATTTAATTACATAGGCCGATAAGCATGCATGTACATCAACTGGTATTTCCATCTATGAATAGGCTAAAAAGCAATGTTTTTCTATCTTCTCTCTGACAATTGGCCGTTGCCAATTTTATTTATCAGCTTTTTTTTATTTTTTTATACGCCCAAAAGCCGACTATTACCGACTAATGGAAACACTGACTCACACCCACTGGTAACACAGACAACAAGGGCATATCACACAGCCAGCACAAATAACACGCACTCTGCAACCAGAGTTACCGCAGTCACCTTCAAAGATAACTGACAACTACATTTACATTTCAGGTATTTACTACAGTATGTTCCACTGAATAACCTTTATGACTGTCCATTGTCCGTAGGTCTAACCAGTCCAGAGGGCTTGGCGGTGGACGTGGTGCGCAGAGCCATGTTCTGGGTGGATAGCACGCCGGACAAGATCGAGCGTGCTAACCTGGACGGCAGCGGGAGACAGACTCTCTTCGACACTGACATGGTCAACCCCCGTGCTATCATAGTGGACTCATCCACTGGGTAAGGTTGAGGTTTAAAGTGGGTCATGTCAAAATCTCTCACAGTGGTGTGTACATGAACACAAAAATACATCATGTAATAAAGAAAGCATACTTGCACATTGATGTGCGCTCCCAATAGTTTAGGTTTTACAGTATATTAGTCAAGTCAGCACGTCTACTATTCTCACTTTTTTACTCTAGAATAAAACATAACTTTTTGAGAACATACAGTAAATGTACCGGTTGGACTATCAGCCATGGCTGTCTTATGTTCTGAGTTAAGTTACTGCGCCACTGCTTTCACAACATCATAACATCTCTGACCAAAAGGAGACTTTCCCGAAAGTCTTAAACTGTTCCGTGGAAAGGTGTTTGACGAGCTAGGGTGACTGAAAGAGATCAAAGCAGAACTGGAGGTGGATGTTTTCTAACTCCCACACTAATCTAAATTTGCATCCCAAATGGCACCCTATTCTCTATATATTGCACTACTGTTGTTTAGGGTCATAGGGTCCTTGTGAAAAGTAGTGCACTATGTAGGGAATAGGGAGCAATTTGGGACACTGACTCACGTTAGTGAGACAAGGACGGCCTCGGGAGACCCTAAGGTCAAGGGTCACAGTTTTTTTTGAGTAATCTCACTCTGACCTCATCATTCTGAGGCAAGAAATGTACTTCAGGTGGTCCCTTAGGAGCAGGCTACCCTACCCTGTCAGATCCAGATTGTGTGCGTGTGTGCGCCTTTAAGTGAGGGTATGTCTTTACTTAAGTGTGTGTTTTTTGTTGTTGACATCTGAGTGTGTGTGTGTGTGTGTGTTTGTCTTTGCACTAATGTGTATGCTTTTGCATCAGCATGTGTGTGTTTCATTTGAGTCGGGGCATTTCCCTTCTCCTTTAATTAATAGCCACGTTAATTAGGCTTAATTTCCTGTGGCCCGGCTGTCTTCCTGTGATGTGCTTACTAACAATACACTCTCTGCACATCAACAGTCACTGGGGGTGCAGCAGAGGAAGGCCGGGACTTGCGTCCCAAATGGCACCCTATTTCCCATATAGTGTACTACTTTTGACCAGGTTCCATAGGGCTCCACATATTAGGTATACTCCATGTATACCCCCTGGAAAACCCAGCAGGGTTGCGGTTCTTGACACAAACCGGTGAGCCTCGCACCTATTCTCATACCCTGTTCAAAGGCACTTCAATCTTGTGTCTTGGCCATTCACATTCTGAATGGCACACATACACAACCCATGTCTGAATTGTCTCGAGGCGTAAATATCCTTCCTTAACCTGTATCCCCCTTCATCTACACTGATTTGAAGTGGATTTAACAAGTGACATCAATAAGGGATCATAGCTTTCACCTGGATTCACCTAGTCAATTTGTCATGGAAAGAACAGGTATCCTTAATGTTTTGTACACTCAGTGTATAGGGTGCCATTGGGGACCTACCACCTACCAGGTTGACAGCGGATGGAGACAACTGATGAAAGTTGATGAAAGAGACAGATTGAAGCAGAGACAGAAACAGGGAAATAGAGAGGGAGGTAGATAAATTATTTGAGATAGGAACTGAAGAGAAAAATCAAGATATCTAAACTGGCCCTGTCTTTCCCAATCTCTTTCTTTCTCTATTGCAATTCAATTCTAAATGCTTTATTAGCATGACGAAAGTATACACTATATATACAGAAGTATATAGTATATATGTGGACACCCCTTAGTGGATTAGACTATTTCAATCACGCCTGTTGTTTACAGGTGTATAAAATTGAGCACACAGCCAACAATCTCCATAGACAAATATTGGCACTAGAATGGCCTTACTGAAGAGCTCAGTGGCTCAGTGACTCCGTCCTAGGATGCCACCTTTCCAACAAGTCAGTTCGTCAAATTTCTGCCCTGATAGAGCTGCCACAGTCAACTATAAGTACTATTATTGTGAAGAGTAAATGTCTAGGAGTAATAATGGCTCAGCCGCGAAGTGGTAGCCCACACAAGCTCACAGAGCGGGACAGCCGAATGCTAAAGCGCGTAGCACGTAAAAATCGTCTGTCCTCGGTTGCAACGTTCACTACCGAGTTCCAGGCTGTCTTTGGAAGCAACGTTAGCATAATAACTGTTCGCCAGGAGCTTTATGAAATGGGGTTTACATGGCCGAGCAGCCGTACACAAGCCTAAGATCACCATACGCAATGCCAAGTGTCGGCTGGAGTGGTGTAAAACTCGCCGCCATTGGAGTTAGTTCCAGTGAAGGGAAATCTTAACGTTACAGCATACAATGACATTCTAGACGATTCTGTGGTTCCAGTTTTGTGGCAACAGTTTGGGGAAGGCCCTTTCCTATTTCAGCATGACAATGCCACCGTGCACAAAGTGAGGTCCATAAGAAATGGTTTATCGAGATCGGCGTGGAAGAACTTGACTGGCCTGCAGAGAGCCCTGACCTCAGCCCCATAGAACACCTTTGGGATGAATTGGAATGCCAACTTTGAGCCAGGCCTAATTGCCCAACATCAGTGCCCGACCTCACTAATACTCTTTTGGCTGAATGGAAGCAAGTCCCCGCAGCAATGTTCCAACATTTAGTGGAAAGCCTTTTCAGAAGAGTGGAGCAAATGGGGGACCAACTCCAAATATTTTGGAATGAGATGTTTGGAGAGCAGGTATCCACATACTTTTGGTACTGTACATAGTTGTATTGCAAAACTGACAGGAGGAAAACAGGAGATTGGTCCATAAGGCAAGAGCCTTTCTGGCTCGTACAAGGCTTACTTTTGCTTACTAATTGCCAAAGCAACCACTCTCTCCTTCCCTCTCTCTCTCCCCCCCCCTCCCTCTAAGGAACCACACATTCTGAGCCTGTCTGTCTATCTAAGCCCCACTCCACATCTGGAGGAACTCCTGGCCCGCTCTGCTCGGCCCACATGATCAGCAATCAGCACAGCTACAAGTGCACGAGTGTGTGTGTACTGTGTGTGAGTGAGAAATGGATTTTGTGTATGTGTATTTAGGATATAGGCTTGTGTGTTTGTGTCGGCAAAATGTATGCGTGTGTTTGCGTGTGTGTTTGCAGATGTTTGCCATACATTACATTTGGGTTTATATCTGGTAGAGGGATTGGCTGTGAGTGGGTGCACATGTCTGTCCAGCCTCAGGAATCAAAAAGCACATGGATAATCATGAAGCCCAATCATGTGAAGCAAAATTACGTCCAAAGACCTGGCCTTTTCCCAAATACAATGACTTATGTTCGCTCTGGAGTAACTCAAGCGTTCTATCTTCTTTTATTATTTATACTGAACAAAAAATATAAACGCCACATGTTGGTCCCATGTTTCATGAGCCAAAATAAAATATCCACACATTTTTCCATACACAGAAAAAGCTTATTTCTCTCAAATATTGTGCACAATTTTTGCACATTTTTGTTAGTGAGCATTTCTCCTTTGCCAAGATAACTTAAGTGACTTAAGCACATTTTTACTCCTGAACTTATGTAGGCTTGCCATAACAAAGGGGTTGAATACTTTTTGACTCATAACATTTCCGCTTATTATTATTCATTTGTAAACATTTCTAACAACATAATTCCACTTTGACATTATGGGGTATTGTGTGTAGTCCAATAACACAAAATCTCAACTTAATCAATAAAAAATTCAGGCTGTAATACAGCAAAATGTGGAAAACGTCAAAGGGTGTGAATACTTTCTGAAGGCACTGTATATACCTATCTGGTTTCATATTCAGTGTGTGCTGGAATTGAACCCACAACCTTGATGTGTAGCGGAATTGGAATTTGGAATCACTCCCTCCCGTGAGACTTGTAACCCCAAATGCCCCCTCAGATCTAGAGGAAGTTAAGACTTGGGTTGGAGAGCGGGTGACCTGGGTTCGATCCCACCAGTTACCCTTGCACACACCATTTATGAACCAAATGAGCCACCATCCACACCACCATAATTGCCCTTTCTAACTGTGTGTTGTCTCTCTAGGACCCTGTACTGGACCGACTGGAACAGGGAGGCCCCGAAAATCGAGAGATCCTCAGTGGATGGCCACAGCAGGAAGGTGCTGGTGAAGGACGGGATTGGCCTGCCCAACGCCTTGACCTTTGACACAGCCACGAGACAAGTGTGCTGGGCGGATGCAGGTAAGAGTCCCGTGCCTCCTCTAGGAGCTTGGCGCATATAGAACCACACCTAAGGCATATAACTAGAACCAGCTTACTTTCCCAAATCCTCACTCTCATAAAGAGGGGGAAACAAATGCTAAACTGATCTTGGATCATGATTCTTATTTATTTTAGATTTTTTTAACTAGGCAAGTCAGTTAAGAACAAATGCTTATTTAGAATGACGGCCTACCCCGGACAACACTGGGCCAATTGTGCACCGCCCTATGGGACTCCCAATCAGAGCCGGATGTGATACAGCCTGGATTTGAACCAGGGACTCTAGTGACGCCTCTTGCACAGAGATGCAGTGCCTTAGACCACTGCACCACTCGGGAGGGCAGGGCTCCAGACATTTTAACCTGGTGGCACCAGCCCATGATTTGGTCGTGCAATAAAAACATTTGTAATAATTTTATAAAGTCATTAGAAATTATTTCACAATGCTTAATAAGAAGTGTAATAGACTACTGAGATGGTATTGTTGCTAATAACAAAAACATTTCCTATATATCTTTAAAACATACAAAACACTAATAAGTTGTATTATGTTATTAGTCTGTGCTTAGTAGCCTATGCTGCCTCAAGTGCTCACATGTAGAACACATGGAATAACAGCTGTAATATTCTACAAAAAACAGTGATATTCTGAAATACAGCCCATACTTTATGGAGGAGAGATTAATCAAATAACTGTTTTCCATTTTTATCTGTGGATTAATTGTCAGAGTAGAGAACACAAGATTTTGTATTACTCAAAATGGGTCCAAATTCTACAAAGATAACCCCCCCCAAAAAAAACAGGACCACATGTAAAATAACAACCCAATGTTTATCTCCCAGGACAAATTAGCTAGCAACAGCAAGCTGGCTAAATTACATGTCCCGATTTAAAGCTTTAACACCATTCTCTCACTCCTTTCTTGCTGCCTTACGCGTCGATCACACCCACAGCTCAATTTGCGCAAAATATTATGCAGCATCATCTGGATATGTGTTCATCAAAAGTTCAACATTCACCTTCTGCTACCATTTCTGTTCAACCTGTCTATGCATACAGTTTGACGCATACGCTCTATAAATCAAACGTATGCACCACACAATGCATTGCTGCCATGCAGTGTTCCATTGGAAATTAATGTACTTCTGGTGTACCCAAATGCATATTTATGAATATATGCAGCGTGTTTTGTTTCATTGTATTGAGACATTTTTGTTGGCTAAATTAAGTTTGATCTGTCATTTTAATTGTGTGCTCAGTTTAAAATGGATTATAAGTAAACCAGTTGTAAAATAAATATCATTAGCCTATTGCTGTCATTTGTTGGGGACGCACTAGCCTTTCTTGGTTGCCTAATTGCTGCAATACAGCCTATTCAAAACTTTTGTGACGTTTAAACCAGATAGCAATACACCACTGATAGTTGTTACAGTTGATTTTGGTATTTTAACCTGCTTGTCATGAACTCGTCTGGTGGGGATAGACAAAATCAGCAGACGCACGGCTGGAGCCAGTTTGGTCAGCATGTGAAAGCCGATTTATGGTCAATATGGCTCTATTTGCTGTACAGCATTTACTGCTATGAGGCCTCTGCGGAAGTCAGGGCATTCATACTTCTTGCGCTTCGCGGAGCAGAACAGAGCTGTTCTCAAGGAAGTGAGTTGTGTTTATACAGGACCTCCCACGGTCCAACGCCCACCTACCCTCAAGCAATCTTGGCAATGCGGAGCTATACAGAGCCCTCTGCATTGTCACAAAATATGGGGGGCGATTGAATAATGGACATGTCTCGAGTTTGCATGTTAGTGGGGATGGGGCCAAGCTGTTTTGGAGCAGAGTCAGAGGTGATACACAGTTCAGATGCATACAGACTGTATACTATGAAAGGGGATTATACTGTTATCAACCTGATGAAACCTATAAAATCTCTCCCTTACCATCCCCAATCTCTTATCTTTTCTCTGTGTCCTCCCCTCTTTCCCTCTCACAGGGACCAAGCGTCTGGAGTGCATTGCGTCCGATGGGACGGGTAGAAGGGTGATCCACAGCAACCTGAACTACCCTTTCAGTATGGTGTTCTATGCCAACCACTTCTATTTCACAGACTGGAGGAGGTAAGAGAGGAACATATCTGGGTTTAAATAGTCGTAGTTATGTCAAATACTTAAGCTGTGCTTGATCAAATCAAATTTATTTATATAGCCCTTCGTACATCAGCTGATATCTCAAAGTGCTGTACAGAAACCCAGCCTAAAACCCCAAACA
This sequence comes from Oncorhynchus keta, assembly GCF_023373465.1. Lineage (NCBI taxonomy): Eukaryota > Metazoa > Chordata > Actinopteri > Salmoniformes > Salmonidae > Oncorhynchus > Oncorhynchus keta. Next base: position 48,546,495 of record NC_068455.1, read on the forward strand.
GCAAACAATGCAGGTGTAAAAGCACGGTGGCTAGGAAAAACTCCCTAGAAAGGCCAAAACCTAGGAAGAAACCTAGAGAGGAACCGGGCTATGTGGGGTGGCCAGTCCTCTTCTGGCTGTGCCGGGTAGAGATTATAACAGAACATGACCAAGATGTTAAAATGTTCATAAATGACCAGCATGGTCGAATAATAATAAGGCAGAACAGTTTGATGGTCGATGGGTGCAATGGTTGCATGCAAACCTTGTAAGTAATGTTTAAAGTAGTTTTATTTTTAGGTTCAGTGTAATGGTATGAGTTTTTTTTTTTACCAATCTTCAACAACACATTGCACAACTGGCAGCAACCAGCTGAATTGCGAATACAATTTACATTTAAAAAATTGTGTACCAAAACACAAAAGACCAATAAGGTCCAAGCAAGCGCAATGAATTAAAGTATCTAGTAATGTTCATCATTAGCTGTTGTCTTGAACAGAAGAGGGTATTGATGTTAAAGTTGAAGCTCGCATCCGCTACATGACCATGGTGCTTGCCTACGGAGCTGTGAGGGGAACGGCACCTCAGTACCTCCAGGCTCTGATCAGGCCCTACACCCAAACAAGGGCACTGCGTTCATCCACCTCTGGCCTGCTCGCCTCCCTACCACTGAGGAAGTACAGTTCCCGCTCAGCCCAGTCAAAACTGTTCGCTGCTCTGGCCCCCCAATGGTGGAACAAACTCCCCACGACGCCAGGACAGCGGAGTCAATCACCACCTTCCGGAGACACCTGAAACCCCACCTCTTTAAGGAATACCTAGGATAGGATAAAGTAATCCTTCTCACCCCCCTTAAAAGATTTAGATGCACTATTGTAAAGTGGCTGTTCCACTGGATGTCATAAGGTGAATGCACCAATTTGTAAGTCGCTCTGGATAAGAGCGTCGGCTAAATTACTTAAATGTAATGTAAATGTTAAAGCCAGGGAGAAACAGTTAGGGCTCAATTCAATTTGTATTGCTTCAGTGTTACAAATTGCGTGATTGAAATGTACAAGTAATTTCAAATTGAGCCGACAAGCATTTACCGTGAATGCAGTCCCGCAAAATGTTGAAACATTGCCTTTAAATTTCAATCATACTTTAATGGCGAACTTCAGTACCACGGATGGAATCTAGCCCTCCATCACAGCTCTTCATTAGGGCACTTTGTTCAAACTTGAATATGCATGTTTTTCTGTGGTGTTTGTAGGGACGGAGTCATTGCTCTGAGTCGGGACAGCAGCCAGTTCACAGACGAGTACCTACCTGACCAGAGGTCTCACCTGTACGGCGTCACCATAGCTACCACCCACTGTCTATAAGGTAACAGTGTACATCTTTAAAGCGTCCAGTCCATGTGGTCAACTTTTACATCAAGCTGCCTCATGCTACAGAAACATAATTATGTGGGCTCACACACAAATCTTGACTCATGTTATTGGTGATGTTCCAGGTTGTCTGTTTTGCAGTCGTGCTTGTGCATCTCAGAAGATTGCTATATCATATGAATTGGTAACAAGACACTTTCCTCTAAATTAAAATCTGATAATCTGTGCAGTCCCTGCAAAACAATATGGAACAACAGCAATAGCATTCACTGTTGTCAGTGGTTTTACACATCTGGTGGAAATAAATCAGATGAACTGTTCCACTTGAATTGTACTGTATGGCTTATGCCTTTTTGGGTGTCAGGTAAGATAAAAGCTGTCTGTGTAGCCTGAAATGCTTATCTTTTTTGCAACTCTGCAGATGAAGTATGGTCCCCAGTGTTAAGGCTCCCTGATTTCTCACAAGCTTAGTTATGTGACAGTATCAGAGCGGACACCTGCAAAAAGCCAAATAACAGAAGCATTACAAATAGCCTTGAAACAGAACCTGTCAACTCAGAAGTTCCTCGGGGGGTGGGTAGAAGGCACCTGCTGCCAAATCACTGTACTTCAGACCTAGGTGACGAAATTTGACCGGTCCTCGCTTAGACATCAAAGCCATAGAAATCTAGCGGCAAGATCCCTATGAGATGACAGTTTTGCGTTTGTTGGGAGCACTCTTGAAATGTACAAAGAGGGGTATTTATGGAGATTTTTTAAAAATGACAATGTGGAGATAAAAAATAAAAAAATGGAAAGTAATGTTTGTTCTGTGACTGACTTTTTTTTTTTTTAGCTGTGTGGTGTAGCCATCAAGGATGTCTGCTATCCTTCCTGTGGCCCTAATGTGGTTGTCATCTGTTGCAGGGAGACAATGATAGAGACAATCGTGTTTATGGTGCTATTTGGCAGGCTTGCCCGTGAGAACCCTTCCGTCGTACACTGCTAAAGAGACGGCGAAAGAAGACTCACGATGGAGCAAGTATTCCACCAACCACAGCAAATTTACAAAACACCAACTGCGACAACCCCCCCCTCCCCGCAAAAAAAGTTTTGTACATTTGTTTTATACCTCATTTCTTACTTTCTACTGTATTTTTGTATGTGACTTTTTAAAGAAAGCCAAAGAAAATAGCTTTAAAATAAGATCTTTGAGCCACAAGTCCTGTTATAACTGTCAATGTGTATTGAATGAACACACAGCAATGCAGTATGAGTATTCTGTGAACTAATAAGAATTGTCTTCTCAAATATCTGTTTTACCATATTTTTTTTAATCCTTTTTTATAAGATGTGATATTTATAACAATAAAATGTGATTCAGGACTTAAACAGAAATGGGTCATTTCAGCAAAGAATCTGAGAACTTACCATTTCTTATTAAAAAAAAATCAAAAAATCATTCATTTTCATAAAAAAAAAAAAAAAAAAGGCTCCCCCCCTCCAAAACAAGACAATTTAATTCCAGTCGTCCCAGCTCCTTATCAAAAAGGGGGAGGCGAAAATAGAATAAGAACAGGGTCCTGGGAACATGTATAGTTTGTGTGACTGGTACAGACTGCGTGTGTTGGGAGTTATAGGGTAGAGGTCAAGGGTTCAGGCAGGCCAGGTCATCTGCCGACCTTGCCCAGGCGGTGGTCTGTCTTGGGGTCTGCGATGATGGCCTGGACAGCTACGATAGCCTCGTTGATCCGGGTCTGCAGGTCTCGCAGCTCCTCAATGTGGAGCAGACGCAGGATCTGAGCCGCCTCGTTCAGGGTAGCGTCTGCAGAGAAAGGAGCAGCACACCGTTTGGAGGCAGTGTTCCAGGACATGAGATTATGCTCAGTCAATGATCAAGGATGCATGCAATCATGCTTTTGTATTCCCTAGGTTCTAAATGCTGTGTAAAAAAAAAAGCCATTTGTAGTGACCCGAAAAGAAAAAAAAACTTCCATACATACACTACCGTTGTTCAAAAGCTTGGGGTCACTTAGAAAAGCATTTTTTTTTTTGTCCATCAAATTGATCAGAAATACAGTGTAGGTTCATGTTGTGAATCACTATCGTAGCTGGAAAAAGCTGATTTAAAAAATGGAATATCTACATTTATCAGCAACCATCACTCCTGTTTCCCAATGGCAGGTTGTGTTAGCTAAAAAGTTGTTTCTGGCCATTTTGAGCCTGTAATCAAACCCACAAATGCTGATGCTCCAGATACTCAACTAGTCTAAAGAAAGAGTTTTATTTCTTTAGTCACCAGTTTTCAGCGGTGCTAACGTAATTGGAAAAGGGTTCTGTCATGATCAATTAGCCTTTTAAAATGATAAACTTGGATTAGCTAACAACGTGCCATTGGAACACAAGGACTGATGGTTGCTGATAATGGGCCTCTGTACGCCTATGTAGATAATCCATTCAGGAAATATAAACTCAGCAAAACCAAGAAACATCCTCACTCAACTGCATTTGTGTGTCAATATTTGTATGAACATAAAATTCAACAGACACACTGAGCAAGTTCCACAGAGATGTGACTAACAGAAATGGAATGTGTCCCTGAACAAAGGGGGGTCAAAATCAAAAGTAGTCAGTATCTGATGTGGCCACCAGCTGCATTAAGTACTGCAGTGCATCTCCTCATGGACTGCACCAGATTTGTCAGTTCTTGCTGTGAGATGTTACCCCACTCTTCCACCAAGGCACCTGCAAGTTCACATACATTTCTGTGGGGGGGGTGGTGTCTTGCCCTAGCCCTCACCCTCTAACCCAACAGGTCCCAGACGTGCCCAATGGGATTGAGATCCGGGCTCTTCACTGGCCCTGGCAGAACACTGACATTCCGGTCTTGCATGAAATCACACACAGAACGAGCAGTATAGCTGGTGGCATTGTCATGCTGGAGGGTCATGCCAGGATGAGCCTACAGGAAAGGGTACCACGAGGGAGGAGGATGTCTTCCCTGTAATGCACAGCGTTGAGATAACTTGTCATTGCAGGCACAGTTCGATGATGCAGTGACACACCGCCCCAGACCATGACAGAACCTCCACCTCCAAAAATCGAACCCGCTCCAGAGTACAGGCCTCTGTGTAATGCTCATTCCTTTGACAAATGCAAATCTGACCACCACGACTCGTCAGTGAAGAGCACTTTTTGCCAGTCCTGTCTGGTCCAGCAACGGTTGGTTTGTGCCTGTAGACAACGTTGTTGCCGGTGATGTCTGGTGAGGACCTGCCTTACAACAGGCCTACAAGCCCTTAGTCCAGCCTCTCTCAGCACTGATGGAGGGATTGTGCGTTCCTGGTGTAACTCGGGCAGTTGTTGCGCAGGTGTGATGTTCGATGTACCGATCCTGTGCAGGTGTTATGCGAGGACGATCAGCTGTCCTGTCCCCCTGTAGCTCTGTCTTAGGCGTCTCAGTACGGACATTGCAATTTATTTATTGCCCTGGCCACATCTGCTGTCCTCGTGCCTCCTTGCAGCATGACGAATGGCACATTCACACAGATGAGCAGGGACCCTGGGCATCTTTCTTTTGGTGTTTTTCAGAGTCAGTAGAAAGGCCTCTTCAGTGTCCTAAGTTTTCATAACTGACCACCATCTGTAAACTGTTAGTGTCTGAACGATCGTTCCACAGGTGCATGTTCATTAATTGTTTATGGTTCATTGAACAAGCATAGGAAACAGTGTTTAAACCCTTTACAATTTAGACATTTGGATTTTTACGAATTATCTTTGAAAGATGGGGTCCTGAAAAATCAGCCATTTCCAGCAACAAGTTATTTACAACATTAACAATGTCTATACTGTATTTCTGATCAATTTGATAGAACCCCCAAAAAATAAAAGAGCATTACTTTCAAAAACAAGGACATTTCTAAGTGATCCAGACCTTTTGAACGGTATTGTACACACCTCTCTGCAAGTACGTACAACTCCTGCACTGACACAGCTTGCTTATGTTGACATGACAGGCCACTTCAAACAGTGGTTCACAGGAAAATGTCACTCGTCTCCACTGACACATTCCATGTCGTTTTCTTTGCCCGGATGCATCTCCAACAGATCTGGATCAGATCTCGACTATGTGATGGCCCTAGCAATCCTACATCAACAGTAGTCAAGATAAATTCCATTCCTATTCTGTCAATCATATCAATAGGACAGAACGGGTTTGCCATTGTGCCCTAGGGGGCAGCCTAGCTGGGCTGTTAGCTCCTGCAAATGTATTGTTAATTTTATTATGTTGTTTTAGGAAGATAGCGATCACACAAATCTCGTGATCTGAAATCGTATTTTCAATGATAAATCGATTATTAGATTGATTGCACTGCTAGCTTGCTTTACAGCAAGCTTTGTCAATGCAGTTTTGATTTGGGGAGCTCATGCCGGGGATGTCCTCTTGAGGTGTCGGACAGCTTGGACAGACTGTGTTGAATCGTGTCGCTGTAATGGAAGCCTGCTACATTGGGACTGGGAGACAATTCAGCCTGGAGAACACCACTGGAGATTACTCAGACTGAGGAGGTACGGGATGCGATTCAACTCAGCGAGGGTGGCTAAGCAGTGGAAAGATTTGCAAGACGGAGCCAGGCTACTCCCAAGTGGTCGCAACCAACGTGGTTTGGACAGTGAAGAAAGCTGGCTGGCTAGTTCTGCAAGCTATTCTCAAGGAGAGCAACCACTTATCTGGAGGACTATTCAAATGTGTTATGTTTTAGTCTTTGCAGTATTTAATTATTTGGGCCATATTTACTGCAATTCAGCTTTTGGCTGTGATTGTGTAACATGTTTGAAGAGGACCACAATGGAAATACGTTTTTTACTTAAATGCATTGTATCCTCATGTTTGTATTTCGTTTTATAAATTGTCAAATAAAAATGTGTAGAGACTTAATCGTCTTGGGCACAACAGGGAATTGACAGCGTAAGCATTTGCAGTTACAGAAGTACTTCAAAATGTAATTTAGGGACTAGTCCCTTTGAGGATAATACACTGCCGTTTGAAATGTGTCCATGTGCATTACTTAAAATACTCGACTGCGAGCACTCACCTCCAGTATCAAAGCCGAGGATGTGTTTGTCCAAGGCCACGGGGAGACCCTTGAGGCAAAAACAGGAAGAGACATCACAGCAATTAGGGACACAGGAAGTGCCAATATACAGCCGTCCTCTTAAAATAGCGTAGCCTCGGAGATGACTTCCAGACCACTGCACACAGGCCTTAACCATCACACTGAGGATCTATGTACAGTGCCTTGCAAAAGTATTCATCCCCCTTGGCGTTATTCCTATTTTGTTGCATTACAACCTAAATAGATTTTTATTTGGATTTCATATAATGGACATACACAAAAAAGTCAAAAATTGGTGAAGTGAAATGAAAAAAACATGTTTAAAAGAGAATTCTAAAAAATAAAATAAAACTGAAAAGTGGTGGGTGCATATGTTTTCACCCCCTTTGCTATGAAGCCCCTAAATAAGATCTGGTGCAACCAAATACCTTCAGAAGTCACATAGTTAAATAAAGTCCACCTGTGTGTAATCTAAATATCACATGACTAATCTCATATACATACACACACCTGTTCTGAAAGGCCCCAGAGTCTGCAACGCCACTAAACAAGCGGCACCATGAAGACCAAGGAGCTCTCCAAATAGGTCAGGGACAAAGTTGTGGAGAAGTACAGATCAGGGTTGGGTTATAAAACAAATCTGAAACTTTGAACATTCCACAGAGCACCATTAAATCCATTATTGAAAAAAATAAATGGAAAGAATATGGCACCACAAACCTGCCAAGAGAGGGCCACCCACCAAAACTCACAGACCGGGCAAGGAGGGCATTAAATCAGAGAGGCAACAAAGAGACCAAAGATAACCCTAAAGGAGTTACAAAGCTCCACAGCGGAGATTGGAGTATCTGTCCACAGGACCACATTAAACTGTACACTCCACAGTGCTGGGCTTTACGGAAGCGTGGCCAGAAAAAAGCCATTGCTTAAACAAAAAAAACAAGCAAACACATTTGGTGTTCACCAAAGGGCATGTGGGAGACTCCCCAAACATATGGAAGGTACTCTTTTTGGTCATCAAGGAAACCCAACACCTCATCACCCGAGAACTTCATGTTCAATGTTTTTCCCCCCATCGGCAGGGACTGGAAAAGTAGTCAGAATTGAAGGTATGATGGATGGCACTAAATACAGGGAAATTCTTGAAAAAAAACCTGTTTCAGTCTTCCAGATTTGAGACTGGGATGGAGGTTCACCTTCCAGCAGGACAATGATCCTAAGCATACTGCTAAAGCAACACTTGAGTGGTTTAAGGGGAAACATTTAAATGTCTTGGAATGGCCTAGTCAAAGCCCAGACCTCAATCCAATTGAGAATCTGTGGTATGACTGAAAGATTGCTGTACACCAGCGGAACCCATCCAACGTGAAGGAGCCGGAGCAGTTTTGCCTTGAAGAATCGGCAAAGAATCCCAGTGGCGAGAAGTGACAAGATTATAGAGACATACCCCAAGAGACTTGCAGCTTTAATTGCTGCAAAAGATGGCTCTACAAAGTATTGACTTTGGGGGGGTGAATAGTTTTGCATGCTCAATTTCAGTTTGTCTTTTTTGTTTGTTTCACAATTTTTTATTTTGCATCTTCAAAGTGGTAGGCATGTTATGTAAATCAAATGATACACACAAAAAAAAAATTCAGGTTGTAAGGCAACAAAATTGGAAAAATGCCAAGGGGTGTGAATACTTTCACAAGCCACTGTGTCAAGTGTCTCAGAGTAGGAGTGCCCCCACCCCTGTCAATATAATTTTATTCATTGCGATTTAAAAAAGGCTAAACTGATCCTAACCAGTACTCAGATGTTTTGTACACTTGAGTGTGCTTGCCTTGTGCAAATGGTCCCAAAAATACAAAACCCATCCTGTTTGGACCCAGTTCTGAAATATTGTAGGCATTCTTTCAGATCACGTTTTAAAACCTTTGTCATTTTGAAGAGGCCTAAATGTGTAGGCGAGAGGGCGGATCTGCCTCAGTATCTCACCTCTTTAGACTGCCTGGCCTTGGCTATAGCCTCTGGGGTTAGCCTCTCTTGGATGAGGATCCTTATAGCCTGTTGGACAAGTAGAATAACCACACCATTGCTACCAAATCTGCACAGGGTCATTATTTACAACATGGTCATAAGAACTGAGTAACACAGTATAGCGCCAATCCGAACTGGCTCTGATATTTTCATTTTACATTGTCCTGTCCAGCAAGGTTCCAGTAACTATGGTGGGTGCGTAACTAGGCCATCGCACTACTGCTAGGCACAGCTTGGCTCAGTAGTGTGAAAAGGGCCTTACTACATTTGTCCCACTTCATAGACATGGTGATTGATGACTGCTGGTTCTCACCTTCAGCATGACCAGGTAGTCGTCGTGACGCTGGATCTTCAGCATGTTAGCCAGGCCCATCACGCCAGCCTTAAAATCTGGGTTGTTGCCTTGCGGAGCAAGAAGGGAACACACCCAGTCACCTTAACACTATACATATCTACCCCTACCACTCCAGTATTCCTGCACATTGTGAATATGGTATTCGCACGGACCCTGTACATTCAGTAGCTTACTTTCTTGTGTTCTTCTCATTTCTATTCCTTGTGCGTTTGTGTTCTACTTTACTTTATAGTACTACAGATATTGATTACTGTATTGTTGTGAAATAGTTAGTCACTGTATTTGTGCAAGTGACAATAAAACTTTAAACACTTATTTTCAATACAGTATGGTCCTGTTGACATTCATAATGTCAGCTGGAGTCACAACTGTCCCTGTTGGTTTGATTCTCATCTTGTTTTGCATGGTAATCAAACAAAAGATAACCATATGTAATCACTGGGAATAAACCATCTTCAAGGGAAGTTGAGCCTAAGCAGACCAGGTAGGTAATAATGAGCATAAAGCAAAGGGGCCTACGCTAGAAGAGTAGCTAGTGAAAGGCACCACATGAGCCTGAGGTATCCAATGTTTCTAGTCACCACTGTCAGCCTCTACATTCCCATAGCAGTGAGAGGTTGCTGTGTGCAATGATGATTTTATCACAAAACATGAGGGACAGAGGAAGAGGAGTGAAGAGAGGATGAGAGAGATGAGTAGAGGGATAAGGGGAGAGAGGAGGATAGGCATTTAGAGGAATAGATGAAAGAGTGGTTAAGCTCACTGTCCAGATGGATGAGTGGATCCGAGGGTTTCTCCGCCTTGGTGGCCGTGGCTGGCGGACAGTTCTTGTACTTCTCAACTGGGGAGCCAGTGGGACACACAACATCCAGAAAGTGACCACTTAGTCCATGCCCCCCACTTATTACATACTACTTAACTGCTTTTACAACAAAATACTTGCTTTAATAGTGTGTAAACTCAGTCATTTAACACTCCTGGACACTAACAGTGTATGGCAACAGAGGGTGGAACCACAATTAGATTATCCCTCTAACCACTAGGCAGCATTGGACTAGTAACCAAAAGGTTGCAAGATCGAATCCCCGAGCTGACAAGGTACAAATCTGTTAACCCACTGCCTTCATTGTAAATAAGAATTTGTTCTTAACTGACTTGCCTAGTAAAATAAAGGTCAAATAAATGACCCCTTGTGGTGGAGCAGTCAAAGTTAAAGTTGCCACTGTTAATACAATGCTACCATCTAGTGGCCGACATTCAAAGTACCGAATCACACCTAGGAAAATAACGCTAGTCCCTTCAATAAATCAAGAGATATAAGGAGTAAATGGATGGTACAGTACCATTGTCTCCATACTCAAACCGAACTGCTAGACCCAGCAACCAGTCCACCGACTCCTGTCTCTCTTGGACACTGAATGGGCAGTTTACATCTTGAAGATACTACGTAGAAAACAGAAAATCAAGCTCATGTTCAGAAGGGAGAAAACTTGTCACAGTGTGCCTTACAGAATATGACCCAGGGTACTTTGAATACAAGATTCCTGAGACCATAACCGTGATACAATCTTCTTCAAAATTGTTTACTCCATCGGAGTGGTGTCGTTACTAGCTCGCACCAGGTAGCTCTTTAATTCAGAGCTTGTGTATTCATCAGCGCTCACCGTAAAACTAAAAAAAGCATTTATTGGACAAATGCACGTAGGTCCCTCCCTGTTTGCTTGCATTTGGTTCCTATTGAATACACCGCAGGTGAGACATGGCTGACCAATTGTTTTCAAATGCCGCCATTCACATTTCATGAAAAAAAAAAATGGTAGTATCTCCTTGAGCAGCATGCCTTACCTAGAGGAACCTTACTGTCCAGACTCATCACACTGGGGAACTATTCAAGCCTGGAGACAAAGGTTTCTGATGTAAGCGCTGACATGTGCTATGTCTCAAGAGTCTTCACTCATCCAGTTCTCCCCTCGCCACTTTCTTAAAAATGGCAGTTGGTAGCAAGAGGAATCATGGAGAGGGTGCTTCCTGGACAGAAAACAGGGTGGTAACTTCACAACCCCAATGGAGGTTCTCCAATGAAAAAGAGAGCGTCACAGCTATGGAGACCAGTGATTAGGCCGGTAAATCGGATTGCTTTCAGCATTCTAGGATGATTAGGTCTACAGACTAATCCTGGGGCGTGTTCAGCAGGACGTTTTGGAATGTTCAGATAGAAATATGTCATGTAGAACAAACATTCATGTCTACTCTATTCATGGGATTTCCATCTGCAACACTTGACACCATTTGGCCTTGGACTGGCTCTATTGTTTTGCCTGTGATGTAAACAGTTAGGGAAGAGGTTGAGAACAGATCCTCCTAGATACGCTGATAAAGTGGAAAAAGACCCAGTTCAGTAAGGAGACCATTATGAAACATGGAGATGCTACGTGAACAATAATTTAAAAAAACAAGATTTTCGTTTTCCATCGCAACTGTGTTACAGTGCGCCCTACTGAACACAATCCAGGTTGTAATTTCTCAGATGTAATATGAACAGACCTTTGACTGACCCTGCAGCAAGTCTTGCTGCTCACCTGCTCAAAGGACTTGGGCCATTCCGAGCTGGGGATATTTCTCAGGTTGCCCCGGTCTTCAATTTTGTAGTGTCTGATTTTCTGGTCTTCCAGCCACACAATGAAATTCCTGAACTCTGTCTCGTCTGTGCAAAGCAGAACATGAAGACAGTAACACAATAACTAGATGCACAAATAGTGGTAATAATAGATTTCCTGTGTTAAATTATAGGCTGTGTTATAACTGGGGAGCCAGTGGGAATAATATGCGTTATGTAATAGGACAAAGATAAAGCACTCACATTTATTTTTGAACCGGCAGAAATTCGCATAAGAAAATTCTGTAAAATGTCTATGACAATTCACTTGTAATATACCAACAAGGAATATAGAGAGTATCACTTTCAGATGCCACCAATAGCCTAGCTAAAGTTAGCTAATTATCTAACATTACCTAGTTGCGTTCTCCATCTCCACTGCCTCGCTGGCACTGCTGTTAGTAAACGAGCTATGCTAGTTAGCCAACTATCTGGCTTAGCTAGCTCCCAAAAAGCTAGTTAGCTTTGCAAATGCACAAAACCTGGACCACCTAACAAGACTCACAGGTTAATAATGTTATATTATTAAACACAGCTTAGATAAACAAAACATGCATACATATTACAGACATGGCTGTATCGAAATGTTTTAGACTAGAGTAACATCAAAAGACGGTACGGTAACAACTAACGTTAGCTAGCTAGATGCTACGTATTCTGAGCATGGCCATGGGTGGCTCTGAAATTGCACGTCATTCACTTGCAGATAGCTTGTTTATCGTGGTTTTGTTATAGCTACCGTTGCAGTCAAATCCAGCGGGGTTATGGTAATCCAACGCTGTCAGTTTTCTTCGAAACATTTTGTCAAGTGGTTCTACCTTTATAGGTCACAAACAGTGGAACTCCTAGCAGAGACGCACAGAGTTCTTCTGTGGGTTTTATGGCGGACTTACAACCCAACAAGGTGCATTGCCGCCACCAACTGGACGGGTTGAAACCAAAATAAGGTAAAAAGAAAATCCATACATTTTATTTAACCTGGCAAGTCAATTAAGAACAAATTCTTATTTACAAATAACGGCCTACCCCGCCCAAACCCTTCACCACGACGACGCTAGATTGTGCGCTGCCCAATGGGACTCCCAATCAGGCTGTTGTGATAAAGCATGGAATTGAACCAGGGTCTGTAGTGACACTGAGATGCAGTGCCTTGGACCGCTGCGCCACTTGGGAGCCCCCATACATGATAGGGAAACTAACACCTAAATTTAAAAAAATATTACATTGACAAAACAAAATTAAACTCCCACTTCTTTCTTCTTTCAATTCTCCATATGTGCCTTCTCAGGTTCTAGGGCCTGAGAGGGTGCTACGGCTTGTGATAATATTCCATATAACTCCTTCGCAGAGAAATCTTTCAGCCCCAGGAACCGCTCTGCCACTTCCACAATGATTTCTATCTTCCTGAGAGAAAGTTTCTCTCCACCTTGGCAGTGTAATTTATCACCACAGCTATAAAGGTCACCTTCTTAACCTTTAAAATGTCAGGATCCAGCTGGTGAAAGGCAACCCCTGCAGCCTGCAGTGAATATCTATCCACCACTATGGACTCTTCAAGTGCACCATTCAAACCCTCAACCCTTTTATTAACAGCTGCTGCATATGATATGCTCTGGATAGCGCTGACTTTGGGCATTCGAAAGATGTGGCTTCGTGGTTCCCACCACAATTGCAACACTTTTATAAGAACAACTACCTGGTTAAATAAAGGTGAAATAAAAAACAGTTGTGGTGGAGGTCAAGTATACCTATGGTGCAAGGGACCTTACCATTGAAGAGGCAGTGAAGTCGAAGGATTTCTATATCAAGTAGGGAGGGTCTTACCGCCTCCTTGAAGACCATCCTTACTGGCACCAGGTCCAAGGTCAGCTCCATATCACTGGAAGGGACACCTGCTTCTTGGTTGTGTGGACCACCAAAGCCTCCATCACTATCCTGATCTTGAGTGATGACCTCTGACAGGCTCATATTGCTCCTCCTATCAGTACCTGTTTTCAGGGAAGCAAATTGTCCAGAAATATGCTACCGGTCAAAAGTTTTAGAACACCTACTCATTCAAGGGTTTTCTTTATTTGTAACTTTTTTTCTACATTGTACAATAATATTAAAGACATAAAAACTATGAAATAACACATATGGAATCATATAGGAACCAAAAAAAGTGTTTAAAAATCAAATTGTAAATTTGAGATTCTTCAAATTAGCCACCCTTTGCCTTGATGACAGCTTTGCACACTCGTGTCATTCTCTCAACTAGCTTCATGAGGTAATCACCTGGAATGCATTTCAATTAACAGGTGTGCCTTCTTAAGAGTTAATTTGTGGAATTTCTTTCCTTCTTTGCGTTTCAGCCAATAAGTTGTGTTGTGACAAGGTATGGGGGTATACAGAAGACAGCCCTACTTGGTAAAAGCTCAAATAAGCAAAGAGAAACGACAGTCCATCATTACTTTAAGACACAACTGTCAGTCAATATGGAAAATGTCAAGAACTTTGAAAGTTTCTTCAAGTTCAGTCGCAAAAACCATCAAGCGCTATGATTAAACTGGCTCTCATGAGGACTGCCACAGGAAAGGAAGACCCAGAGTTACCTCTGCTGCAGAGGATAAGTTCATTAGAGTTACTAGCCTCAGAAATTGCTGCCCAAATAAATGCTTCAAAGTTCATGTAACAGACACTTCTCAACATCAACTGTTCAGAGGAGACTGCGCGAATCAAACCTTCATGGTCGAATTGCTGCAAAGAAACCACTACTAAAGGACACCAATAATAAGAAGAGACTTGCTTGGGCCAAGAAACACGAACAATAGACATTAGACTGGTGAAAGTTGTCCTTTGATCTGAAGAGTCCAAATTTGCTCAAAGCAGCCAACTAAAGTAATGTAGTTTACATAAGTTTGATCACAAAGGCTGGTCTGAGTGCATCTCCTCACAGTTTCATTCAGTAGTACAAGACAATTCAAATGTCATTTTATCACAGTGGGAATTTATATCTGAGATGGTTAAATGATGTCTTACCCCAGAGTGTAAGAGAGAGTACATCACTTCCAGCACATCTCCTTGCTGAGGGTGGCGTTGATCAAGCACTGCTTCTGCTGGGGTGAGCCTGACGTTCTGCATGTCACGCCGCATGTCTAAAATAGGGGGGAAAGGGGACATAAAGTAAAAATGTCCATGCATCTACCAATTCAATGTTTTACACAATATTGTATCATATTTGATAGGCATGTCAGATAGAAATAAGTCACGGGCTGGATCCAGCCACACACACACACACACACACGGCAGCAACTTAATTTATGTCGTTTAGAAGGATAATCATCCAAGTTAACTTCAGAGAGTAGGCATTCCCTATGGGAAATATGCAAATACATGCTGAAACAGGACAATAGGCTTTGCCAAACCTCCTTCCTTGTTCTACCCACTGAAGGGAGAGTCAAGGTACAAAGTGTTTCACTGATACACCTCATCACTGTAGGAACCAGTTGTTCCACATTGTATTGCCATGCCTTATGATGCATCTGACAGACACCTTTATGAACACAGATCAGACCTGCATCGGCTCAAATACTGCAATGATTGAGCTTGTCTGTCACAATGGAACCAAATGAATTGTCCCAAAAGTGCAAACCGGTTGAGTGAATCCAGAGAGTAAAAATCACAGACCACCTGGGGTGGACTGACGGTTTCACCATTGTTCTTATCTCATTTAAAGTCTTGGGGATTGTCATCACCCTTCTGGTGGCCATTTTGTTTGCCCGTGGCCAGAGGCTACTTCTGCTTCCTGGAAATGCTTCCCCTGCTGGCCTGCTTTTGCTGTATCCGTTTTTCTTGGGGCAGCCAACGTAGACCACCTGCCAGGTCAGTCTCCCTCTCTTTGGCATGGCCTTCACTCTCTGCATCTCCTGGATCCTGGCCAGCCTTCTCCAGATCTTTGTGGGCTTCACCTTTGACCTGAGGGATCAATTATCAATGACAAGAATGCCAGCAGAAACATAATCTGAAAACACTACAAACAGAAAATCGGTCACCAGTAATAGAGATTGGAAGCATGGAACTTTGCATAAAACAATATGCAAAAAAAATGGTATCTATTAGCATTAACATTAACATTGGATGCTTTTTTGTAACAAAGTAATTGAGTTTCTAATGACAACTCTTTTATGAACCTGTATACTGAAACTCCAACAAACTAGTAATCTAAACTAAGCAAATATTAATGATATAAATATTAATGATATAGGCCTCATCAATTGTAGTTGTGTTAGATGTGTATTAGATTGAATTGAGAATAAAACTGATCACACCAATAAGCTTGCATGTGCTTTTATGTAACGCTAGAGGTCGCACTTTGCGTGAACAATTAAAACAAAATTACGTCCCTTTTCTCCTCCAGAACGACATCACATAGCCACTGTTCGGGTCGCACAAACCAACCCAAAACGTGTGTAATGCTTTCTTCTCACCTCTGGATTGGACGACCTTCTCCCACGCATTTAGCCTGGTGATGGCTAAATATGCCCCCAGAGAGCAAATGTTTGTATTCATGGTTTAGTATTCTGAATTGCTTCTTGAGAAGTAGCTTACCTAAGAGAACCAACTGCCACAGGATGTTAATCGGAGGACTCGTCTGTTGCATGTCGTTGCTCGCTATGGAGGTCCAAGGAACATACCGACTTCATGGAGGATACCATCCTCGGCAGCATCACGCAGACAGCCCTATCATGCCACCGCAAACATTTCAGCGGAGCATTCAACAGCAACAACCGTTTCAGAGTGCTCCACAAGGACAGCAACAAATTGGAAATGTTCAGCAACCAGCTCAGTTGTCTAAGAATCAAAAAACGATTGATTTGGGAGGTTGGTTCATTTTCGTACAATGTAGGCTATTTTGTAATAGTACGCACATTTATTTTCCTTTAAGTTTTATTGCTCTTCATGACTTTACATTTGAGATAATTTGGCATTGGCGTATTATAAAAGTTCTGAAATTTAAGCGGGTATTGGCCAATCCTCGGTTATTACAGAATAAAGGCAGATATTCATTTTTTACTGTAAATAAACTTTCTTATCTTGCCATACAATTGCATACATTTTGAAATTCGTTAGCTGGAAAATGTTAACCAAATAGCACACCAAAGGAAGGACTGGTGTCAATGTGTACTCAAACCTTTGGGCTAGGCTATATTAAACGTTATGACTTATTTCCATACAATAATGGATTTATGAAGCACTTTTCCAGGAGTTCAGAACACTTTACGTTGTGTGAAATTGAGAAACAACCGACTGTATGTTGGTAGCTTAGTAGCTGCAATAAGCATAAACAAATGCTGATGGATAATAGTCTCAATTGCTAGCAGACAGACTCTCGCTGATGCTTAAAGCTAATAACAGCAGGCTAATGTACTTCACACCATCCCCATGTAAGTCATAGGCCTCTTATTGCACTTGAGGCAAACAAAATAACCATTGCTCTACTACTTCTCCCTCTTCCTCCATCATGGTGGCCCAAAGTACATGACAATAATTACAGGTTTAATAGCTATCACCAGCCACCCGGGAAATGGCCAGTCATGTACCTCCGGCCCACAGCACCACCCCCTCCACTTGAACAGCCGGTCAGTACCCCAAGCGGCACCACCACTCCCATCATCAGTGCTGACACAGGTAGAATACTTTAGGCAAAAAACAAAAACCTCCTTTTGATTGAATCCCTCATGGACTGATTGGTTTCTGGGTATAAATTTGAATCGGAACCCCCCTCTTCTGTTGGTGTTTTTATGTGGTTTTCTTCCTTTATTTTCTTCCTTTTACAATCTCTTTGTCCTGGGATTGAGCAGATGCTGTCATATAAGTCACTATCCGGTAGTTTTTTCCTCCTCTGCAGGTGAATCCTGGGAGAAGTAAACATGAACCTTCTATTTGGTTTACTATATTACATTGAAATTGGTTTGGTGTCCATGTTTACTTTCTTCGGAAATGTTCAGAATCTTCTCTCACTAAGCTTTCTCACTAAGCTTTCATCCACTTTTTCTTCAGACTTCTTAAAACTGTTATTTTTACTGCTGTTTGTAGTATTATTGCCATGTGTGCTGAAGCATAAATGGTTGCCCGCTTAAAACTAACGCTCCCATGCAATCTATTTGAAATAGTAGCACCTAGTAAACTCACCAGTAAAACATATCAAGCTGACTTGCTAAAACCCTCAGTAACTCCAGACCTGAATGTGAAGCCTGAATGTGTTTGATATACAGTAGATATGAAAGTGTGTAGAGAGAACCATTCCACACTGGGTGGTAAAAACCAATGTCACAATTTTCCCTCCGCAGGAACCCACTGCAAAAGCCGGCCCCTCGACCTGGTGTTCATTATCGACAGTTCACGTAGTGTGCGCCCCACAGAATTTGAGAAGGTCAAAATCTTCCTGGCTGACATGGTCGACACCCTCGATGTTGGCTCGGATGCCACGCGGGTGGCCGTCGTGAACTACGCTAGCACAGTGAAGATCGAGTTCCTTCTCAAGACGCACTTCGACAAGGCAGGCCTGAAGGCAGCGCTGGCCCGCATCAAATCTCTAGCTGCTGGTACAATGACTGGCCTGGCTATCAAGACGGCCATGGAGGAGACCTTCACTGAGGAGTCAGGCTCCCGGCTAGCTAACAAGAACATTGCCAAGGTGGCCATCATCGTAACCGATGGACGTCCCCAGGACACGGTGGAGGAGGTGGCCGCGGCAGCGAGGGTGGCAGGCATCGAGATCTACGCAGTGGGGGTGGACAGGGCGGACATGAAGTCCCTGCGTCTCATGGCCAGTCTGCCCCTGGATGAACACGTGTTCTACGTGGAGACCTACGGCGTCATTGAGAAGCTCACGTCCAAGTTCAGGGAAACCCTGTGTGGTAAGAGAGTGAGGCAATTTTTTATTTATTTTTCATCTGTATTTAAGCAGGGAGTCATGCTGAGACCATGGTTTCTTTTGCAGATGAACCCTGCATGAAAACATCAATAAACAACAATTACACTATACATACAGTACCAGTCAAAAGTTTGGCCATACCTACTCATTCCAGAGTTTTTTTTACTATTTTCTATAGTGAAGACATCAAAATTATGAAGTAACACATATGGAATCATGTAGTAACCAAAAAAAGTGGAAAACAAATCTAAATATATGTATTTTGTAGGACAGCTTTGCACATTCTTGGCATTCTCTCAACAAGCTTCATGAGGTAGTCACACAGAATGCATTTCAATTATCAGGTGTGCCTTGTTAAAAGTTCAGTTGTGGAATTTCTTTCTTAATGCGTTTAAGCCAATCAGTTGTGTTATGACATGGTAGGGGTGGTATACAGAAGATAGCCCTATTTGGTAAAAGACCAAGTCCATATTATGGTAAGAACAGCTCAAATAAGGCAAGAGAAATGACAGTCCATTATTTTAAGACATGACGATCAGTCAATATGGAACATTTCAAGAACTTTGAAAGTTTCTTCAAGTGCAGTCACAAAAACCATCCTCCTCCATGCTTCACGGTGGGAACCACACATGAATAGATCATCGGTTCACCTACTCTGTGTCTCACAAAGACACTGTGTTTGGAACCAAAAATCTCCAATTTGGACTCATCAGACCAAAGGACAGATTTATTGGCCCAAGCAAGTATCTTCTTTTTATTGGTGTCCTTTAGTAGGGATTTCTTTTCAGCAATTTGACCATGAAAGCTGATTCACGCAGTCTCCTCTGAACAGTCGATGTTGAGATGTGTCTGTTACTTGAACTCTGTGAAGCATTTATTTGGGCTGCAATTTCTGAGGCTGGTAACTCTAATGAACTCTAACTAACTCTGGGTCTTCCTTTCCTGTGGCAGTCCTCATGAGAACCAGTTTCATCATAGTGCTTGATGGTTTTTGCGACTGCACTAGAAGAAACTTTCAAAATTCTTGAAATGTTCCGTATTGACTAACCTTCATGCTTTCAACTCCTCCAACTTGAAGGACTTTTGGAGATCGACAGGCTAAGTCATGTTGTGTCCTCCTATAACATGGGTGTACAATCCCTTAAGGACCAAAGTCCAGCTGATTTGTGTGTCTTCCTTGACACCTACTTGATCAACTATTGTTATTGATCACCCAGGAAGTACACATATCTGGTTTCTCAGGTCGAAACTAGTTGTTGGTTAAAAATCAAGAATGCAAACCAGCAGATGAGAACTGGTGTTGTGCACCTGTACCCAAAAAACATTGATTCATGTGTTAGGTACGCAAATCATAGAATAATAATTATGTCAACATTTAATGTGTAACAGCAGTCTTTGATTAGATTCCGTATGATAACCCTCAACTGACCAATTAGAAAGTAATTGGTAATTTACATGAGTCCAAAACGGATTATTCCTGTTCACGATGATGATGTTGTCAGACTAAGCCAATCAGCTGTGAGGATGTTTGTTTACAGGTGTGAATGCCTGTGCTTTGGGACATGACTGCAACCACATATGTGTCAAGAACAACCACAACTCGAAACCTACAGATCCGGGATCAAACTCGGATCTGTAGTTACGCCTCAAGCACTGCACTGCACTGCCTTAGACCGCTCAGGAGATCCTAACACCATTTTGAGTGTAACATTTCAGAAGTTGTAAAACTCTAAAATGACTCCAAATATCTTCCCCTCCAAATGTAAAGCCAGTTGTCCCCCCCCCACTCAAGTGTTTTATATGAATGCATGTTTCCTCATTCCATAGCTCTGTAATCCTTAGACGTAGGTTACTTTCTAAATGCAATCAAATCAAATCAAATTGTATTAGTCACATGCACCTTACGGTAAAATGCTTACTTACAGTGCCTTGTATTAATCCCCCTTGGCGTGTTTCCTATTTTGTTGCATTACAACCTGTAATTTAAATTTATTTTTATTTGGATTTCATGTAATGGACATACACAAAATAGTCCAAATTGGTGAAGTTAAAAACTACTTCTAAATTTTAAAAAAAAGAAAGGAAACTGTAAAGTGGTGCATGCATATGTATTCACCCCCTTTGCGATGAAGCCCTTAAATAACATCTGGTGCAACCAATTACCTTCAGAAGTCACATAATAAAGTCCACCTGTGTGCAATCTAAGTGTCACATGATCTGTCACATGATCTCAGTATATATACACCTGTTCTGAAAGGCCCCAGTCTGCAACACCACTAATCAAGGGCCACCACCAAGCAAGCAGCACCATGAAGACCAAGGAGCTCTCCAACCAGGTCAGGGACAATGTTGTGGAGAAGTACAG
This sequence comes from Oncorhynchus keta, assembly GCF_023373465.1. Taxonomy (NCBI): domain Eukaryota; kingdom Metazoa; phylum Chordata; class Actinopteri; order Salmoniformes; family Salmonidae; genus Oncorhynchus; species Oncorhynchus keta. The sequence continues at coordinate 48,567,251 of NC_068455.1, forward strand.
ATCAGGGTTGGGTTATTAAAAAAAATATCAGAAACTTTGAACATCCCATGCAGCACCGTTAAATCCATTGTTAAAAATGGAAAGAATATGGCACAACAACAAACCTGCCAAGAGAGGGCCGCCCACCAAAACTCACGGACCAGGCAAGGAGGGAATTAATCAGAAAGGCAACGAAGAGACCAAAGATAACCCTGAAGGAGCTCAAAAGCTCCACAGCTGAGATTGGAGTATCTGTCCATAGAACCACTTTAAGCCGTACACTCCACAGAGCTGTGCTTTATGGAAGAGTGGCCAGATAAAAGCCATTGCTTGAAGAAAAAAAAGCAAACACGTTTGGGGAGTCTCCGACATGCTTTTTGGTGAAAACCAAACATATGGAAGAAGGTACTCTGGTCAGATGAGACTAAAATGTAGCTTTTTGGCCATCAAGGAACAACGCTATGTCTGGCGCAAACCCAACACCTCTCATCACCCAGAGAACACCATCCCCACAGTGAAGCATGGTGGTGGCAGCATTATGCTGTGAGGATGTTTTTCTTTGGCAGGGACTGGGAAACTGGTCAGAAGGAATGATGGATGACGCTAAATACAGGGAAATTCTTGAGAGAAACCTGTTTCAGTCTTCCAGAGATTTGAGACTGGGACGGTACCCCAAGAGACTTTCAGCTGTAATTGCTGCAAAAGGCGGCTCTAAAAAGTATTGACTTTGTTGGGGTGAATAATTATGCACGCTCAAGTTTTGTTTATTTGTCTTATTTCTTGTTTGTTTCACAATAAAGAATATTTTGCGTCTTCAAAGTGGTAGTCATGTTGTGTAAATCTCAACCCCCCAAAAATCCATTTTAATTCCAGGTTGTAAGGCAAGAAAATCTGAAAAATGCCAAGGTGGTGAATACTATCGCAAGCCACAGTACGAGCCCTAACCAACAATACAGTTAGAAAAATATGGATAAGAAAAATCCATTAAAGGAAAAAGTCATTAAAGAGCAGCAGTAAAATAACAATAGCGAGATTATATACAGTGGGGTTCCCGGTACCGAGTCAATGTTCCGGGGGCACCGGTTAGTTGAGGTAATATGTAGGTGGAGTTATTAAAGTCACTATGTATAGATGATGACAACAGAGAGTAGCAGCAGTGTAAAAGAGGGGGGAGCAGTGCAAATAGTCTGGGTAGCCATTTGATTAGATGTTCAGGAGTCATGGCTTGGAGGTAGAAGCTGTTTAGAAGTCTCTTGGACCTTGACTTTGTGCTCTGGTACCGGTTGCCGTGTGGTAGTAGAGAGAACAGCATATGACTAGGGTGGCTGGAGTCTATGACCATTTTTAGGGCCTTCCTCTGACACCCTCTGACACCGCCTGGTATATAGGTCCTGTATGGCAGGAAGCTTGGCCCCAGTGATGTACTGGGCCGTTGGCACTACCCTCTGTAGTGCCTTGCGGTCGGAGGCCGAGCAGTTGCCATACCAGGCAGTCTTGCAACCAGTCAGAATGCTCTCGATGGTGTAGCTGTAGAACCTTTTGAGGATCTGAAGACCCATGCCAAAACTTTTCAGTCTCCTGAGAGGGGGAATAGGTTTTGTTGTGCCCTCTTCACGACTGTCTTGGTGTGCTTGGACCATGTTAGTTTGTTGGTGATGTGGACGCCAAGGAACTTGAATCTCTCAAGCTGCTCTACTGCAGCCCCGTCAATGAGAATGTGGAAGTGCTCGGTTCTCTTTTTCCTGTAGTCCACAATCCGTTACAGTTAGTAGTCAGTCACCTGTCCAAAATTGTAATCAGTAACGTAACTTTTAGATGACCCAAACTCAGTAACGTAATCTGATTACATTCAGTTACTTTCCCCTTAAGAGGCATTTGAAGAATAAAGAAATGTATGTTACCAATTGAACAACATATATTGCAGGATAAATCAATGTTAAAGTTTACATAGCTGGCCATACACTACCGGTCAAATGTTTTAGAACACTTACTCATTCAAGGGTTTTTCTTTATTTTGTACTATTTTCTACATTGTAGAATAATAGTGAAGACATAAAAACTATGAAATAGCATATATGGAATCCTGTAGTAACCAAATCAAAATATATTTTCAATTTGAGATTCTTCAAAAAGCCACCCTTTACCTTGATGACAGCTTTGCACACTCTTGGCATTCTCTCATTCAGCTTCATGAGGTAGTCATCTGGAATGCAATTCAATTAACAGGTGTGCCTTAAAAGTTTTGTAGAATTGCTTTCCTTCGTGAGTTTTAGCCAATCAGTTGTGTTGTGACAAGTTATGGGGGTATACAGAAGACAGCCCTATTTGGTAACAGACCAAGTCCATATTATGGCGAGAACAGCTCAAATAAGCAAAGAGAAACGACAGTCCATCATTACATGAAGGTCAGCCAATATATGTAAAATGTCAAGAACTTTGAAAGTTTCTTCAAGTGCAGTCGCAAAAAAAATAAGTGTTATGATGAAACTGTCTCTCATGAGTACCGCCACAGGAATGAAAGTCCCAGAGTAACCTCTGCTGCAGAGGATAAGATCATTCGAGTTACCATCCTCAGAAATTGCAGCCCAAATACATGCTTCACAGAGTTAATACAGAGATTGTGTGAATCAGGAATTCATGGTCGAATTGCTGTTAAGAAAACACTACTAAAGGACACCAATAATGAGAATAGACATGATTTGGCCAAGAAACATGGGCAAAGGACATTTGACTGGTGGAAGTATGTCCCGGTGGAAAAATAGTCTGGAGTCCAAATTTGAGATTTTTAGTTCCAACCGCCGTGTCTTTGTGAGATGCGATGTTGGTGAGCGGATGATCTCCGCATGTGTATTTCCCACTGTAAAGCATGGAGGAGGAGGTGTTATGGTGTGGGGGTGCTTTGATGGTGACACTGTCTGTGATTTATTTAGAATTCAAGGCACACTTAACCATCATGGCTACCACAGCATTCTGCAGCCATACTCCATCCCGTCTGGTTTGCTCTTAGTGGGACTATCATTTTTTTTCAACAGGACAATGACCCAACACACCTTCAGGCTGTGTAAGGGCTATTTTACCAAGAAGGAGAGTGACGGAGTGCTGCATCAGATGACCTGGCCTCCACAATCCTCCGACCTCAACCAATTTCAGATGGTTGGGCTGACACAGAGTGAAGGAAAAGCAGCCAACAAGTGCTCACTCCTACTCTATGCTTTATTATTATTTACGTGAGCATGACCTCAAAACTAAGGACTTATTAGACAGCCCTACTCTGTTGTTTGTGATTTTGTTGTCATGGACGACTGATTGGGCTCATGGAATGGCATGCTTTGAGCACTACTGAAAAGTGCTTTTACATGTGAAATATTAATGCCATGTGCTGCATTTGCTGTAGGCCTATTGTTTTCTTTTTTTGTTGGTGTTCTTTGATATCTTGATCATATACAGCTGTTTAAAAGGGCAAATCCACAAATGGAAACAATAACAAAACTGTCGCCCCGCCTATGTTTTGGTAAAAAGCTGAGGGATGGGCCTGGAGAAATGTAACCCGCTCTCAGATTAATAGACAGAGCTATGGATGCAAGGACTGACCATCCATGATATCACAATTATTGTTTTGACCATGTTATGAAGCTATACAGTGTTTGTTTATATTTACAATGTTTACAAATATTGGAGAAAAACTAACTTATATTTTGGGTTGAAGTTGAACAAAGCTCATAAGGCATTTACAAGTTATATTCTTCTATATATATATATATATATATATATATATCCATTGATTCTTGAAGAATATAACGTATAAATCAACCGACACACTCCATGAAAACCATATATATAATTTATACATCCAAAAATTGATGTAACAACTACAGATTGCCAATTTAAGTCTATCAAAAGTGTGCAAATTTGAGCATGTGTCCATTAGGCCTATGGATTTTTTTTTTATCAGCCTGAATTAGATTGAGCAATAAAAGCCACACTTATTTCCCACAGGTTTGGATACACACTACGCATTTTTCATTGGGTGTCCACTGGTTTCAAAAACAATGATTGATAGACAGCTTAAACTTCTTGAATTCAACCATTATTGGGTTCAAATACACATTTTATATTTGTGAACAGCCATCCACAACAATCACAATCCGTAAGGCAAAATAGCAAAATGAGAGAGCAGAAGTGTGAATCACATCGATGCACTATGTACATATCAATGATAAGTGATATCCTTATCGCCATAGACTACACCACTACTGTCATCCTTACCTCCAAGCGTTTATTCAAGTTGGGTAATCTTTGGATGTCGACAGCAGTCGTATCATTTTTTCGCAAACATCCTTTCAGAATTTAAAAGTAACCCTTGAAGTAATCATCTCGTTTTTCAAAAGTATCTGTTGTCTGATTACAATATTTTTTGCTGGTAACGTAATGGATTACAGTTACCTGTTTTTGTAATCCATTACATGTAATCCATTACTCCCCAACCCTGCATCTACCCTACCTCAGTTTTGGGTTTGTCTAAGTGACCCTTGTCCGGTCTTCCTATCTTTCCACAGGTGTGGAGATATACACAGTCGGTGAGGTTAAAACAGAGGACATAGAGCTCCAGGAGATAGCCTCTGTGCCCCACAGCCAGCATTACTTTCACTTGGCCAACTTTAGCACCATCGACTCCATAGCTCACACCTTAAAGGGCAAGTTGTGCCAAAGTAAGGAAGAAGGAAATGGATGAGCATAGGGAGGTACAGCATGAGCTAGCTGCTAGCGGAACAGGATTTAGACACAGAAAAAGGACACAAAGGAGCTCGGCCATCTGACTTGTTTTTGGCCTCATGCGTTTGTTGAACCGATGCCTGGTTATCTCAAATTCCATGCCTTCACCTATGGTTTGCTTCAAATCTTCGGGAGACCTTGAAAATCGAAGTATATGAACTATTAAATGATGGGTGTAGAAAGTTCAGGGAGTGTTTTAATAAATAAAAGAAACATTGACCATGAAACACAAACAACGCACTGACATGAAAACAGAGTCAATAACACCTAAGGAAAGAACCAAGGGTTGTGACAGATATAGGGAAGATAATCAAGGAGGTGATGGAGTCCAGGTGAGTGTCATGAGGCACAGGTGTGCGAGACGATGGTGGCAGGTGTGCGGGATAATCAGCAACGTGATGACCTAGAGGCTGGAGAGGGAGTATATGTGACAATGGGTTTGTGTTATGATGAACAAGTGCTTGAATGAATGGCTGGCCCACCGCCTTGGTTAAAGCCTTAAAGTGATTGTTAACCTTTTGCAAAACCCAATTGATTTACCACTGACTTCCCCTCAAAAAGCACTTGACACCACTTGACTGTATGCAATGTCTGTATTTGTAGTATTGACTTTACATTAAGTCAACTAGTTGTCACACTTTTCATTAAGTTGCTCCAAATCCACGTAGTAAAAGGCAATTATAATATTTGGTAGCAATTTGTAACTCCACAATTTGTTTCCTTGTAACCAATATGGAAAAGGGTTTTAATAGATTCCTAGGTGTGGATGCAGTGTCACGTTATTACACTTTACTGTGTAATACTGAGTAGCCTATCAACTTGTTAGCTATAACTTGTTTAAAATGGGAACTGGAGTTACTTAATGTACATATCTATATAGAAATGTACAATTGATTCATGATTCACTTCTGCCACTGATGTCTCTTTCAGAGGATGCGAATGAGATGAGTGGGAATAAGCTGAGTGAAAACGCATGCATGTGTGAGGCTCAGATTGCCTTCCAGATGAAGATGCAGTTCACCATACAGGAGCTGACCAGCAAATATATCCTTTTACCTCACCATTGTTTTATAATGGGTGGTATTTATTTATGTAGCAATTTTACAAGACCTCAAAGCCACTACAACCAGCTGCAATGTTGTACATACAGTATGTCTGCCAGTGGTGTAGCACAGTTCTGAGTGGATTTATTTTTCTTCCATGGGAAAGAGAGAAAAATGTGCAGTTTTATAGCTAATCTCATGATATTGTACACATTTTCCATGAGGCTGAGAGAAAATGTTGCTGTTTTCGAGCTCAGGGATTCTTGAAAGATGGGAAAATCTCAATATTTGTCTCAATATTAACAACATAATTTAAGTATATACACATCTGTTAAACAGTTTGCAGTCACTTAGAAATGTCCTTGTTTTCCATAAAAACATAACTGAAATGAGTTGCAAAATGAATAGTCAAGATGTTGACAAGGTTATAAACAATAATTTTTAATTGAAATAATAATTGTGCCCTTCAAACTTTGCTTTCATCAAAGAATCCTCCATTTGCAGCATTGCAGACCTTTGGCATTCCAGTTGTCAATTTGTTGAGGTAATCTGAAGGGATTTCACCCCATGCTTCCTGAAGCACCTCCCACAAGTTGGAGTGCTTGTTGGGCACTTCTGTACGTACCATACGGTCAAGCTGCACCCACAACAGCTCAATAGAGTTGAGATCCGGTGACAGTGCTGGCCACTCCATTATAGACAGAATACCAGCTGACTGCTTCTTCCCTAAATAATAATAATAATTATTAATTATAATTATTGCATAGTTTGGAGCTGTGCTTTGGGTCATTGTCCTGTTTGTCTCCAATTAAGCGCCGTCCATGGGGTATGGCATGGCGTTGCAAAATGGAGTGACAGCCTTCCTTTTTCAAGATCCCTTTTACCCTGTACAAATCTCTCAATTTACCACCACCAAAGCACCCCAGACCATCACATTGCCTCCACTATGCTTGAAAGATGGCGTCAAGCACTCCTCCAGCATCTTTTCATTTTTTCTGCGTCTCATGAATGTTCTTCTTTGTGATCCGAACACATCAAACTAAGATTTGTCTGTCCATAACACCAATCATCCTCTGTCCAGTGTCTGTGTTCTTTTGCCCATCCTAATCTTTTTATTTTGATTGGCCAGTCAGAGATATAGCTTTTTCTTTGCAACTCTGCCGAGAAGGCCAGCATCCCGGAATCGCCTCCGGTATGCCAAGAAACTGAAGATCTCGTACAACGCTGTGTACTACTCCCTTCACAGAACATAGTTAGAGCACACTCGCTCTAACCAGAATAGAAGGAGGAGTGGGAGGCCCCGGTGCACAACTGAGCAAGAGGACAAGTACATTAGAGTGTCTAGTTTGAGAAACAGACGCCTCACAGGTCCTCAACTGGCAGCTTCATTAATTAGTACCTGCAAAACACCAGTCTCAATGTCAACAGTGAAGAGGTGACTCTGGGATGCTGGCCTTCTAGGCAGACTGGCCAATAAAAATGTAATATTTAGATGGGCAAAAGAACACAGACACTGGACAGAGGAACTCTGCCTAGAAGGCCAGCATCCCGGAGTCGCCTCTTCACTGTTGACGTTGAGACTCAAAACAGGCATTTGTAAAATATGAAAAATGATTAACTGGAAAATCCCCTATTAAAAACAACCACTCTATCAGATCTTTCAGGACTCTGACAGAGTTGATGTTAGACAAAAATCTGACCGAGTTGATATTTTACAGATTTGACAAAAATCATTCAAGTGGTATACACAGTAGCAATTTAGTGTTTCCTCAGTTGCTTTATGACTCTAAAACCTCATTAAAAATGACATATTTGAAACAAAATGAATATTCTATTTGAATCTATCAGGCAGATGGAGTTGACCATTTATGGTTGTGACTGTGGTGATTCCAATATTGTTTGTTTAAATCTATCAAAAGTGGAGAACTTTACAGATTATGAGTTGTCTTGTTTCACTACATGTAGTGAGGACACGAATAAAGGGTCCTTATGGTATAACTGACCCTGCTCATTCCTGATTTAAAAATCTGATGCAGTTAACCAAATCTCTAGATGCAATGTTTTGAGAGAAATATTATTTAATGCAAGGAACAACATACGATAATTTTCAGTTAATATTTATTTTTGGAAGTTTTTTGAATTTTAAACACATTTTTGTTTGAGTTTGATACCTCTTTAAGGAATACCTAGGATAGGATAAAGTAATCCCCCCTTAAAAGATTTAGATGCACTATTGTAAAGTGGCTGTTCCACTGGATGTCATAAGGTGAATGCACCAATTTGTAAGTCGCTCTGGATAAGAGCGTCTGCTAAATGACTTAAATGTAAATGTAATATTGGGATCCTTAAGATCCGGACGAGGGCATTTCCAGACATAGAGCCGACATGGAAATTAATTATTAGTTATTCCAAAAACTTCTTTTTTTTCACTTATAAAATTCCTGTAAATGTAAAATGTATATTTATAAATACAATAAACTGACTTTCAAGACTCCCTGAGCTATTTTCCTGCTATTCTACACATTTTGCCATGGCTGAGAGATAATTCCACGTAATAAAAGAAAATCATGTTTTATGATGTGTTCATATGCTACCTGGGGGGACCCCAACCTCCTCATAAGGAGGCCTCTAAAAGTATAGGGCCCTTACGGGGGCTACAGGGGTGTGTGCTACACCAGTAATGTTTTCATATATTGCTCTACTTTAAAATGTTACCTTTTCCGATTCCCGAGACAAAGCACTATGACAGTTTAAGATTGCTGATATGTATATAGTGTATATGTATTGAAGAAGACAAATGTTTCCTTGACTGTTATGTCCACTAGATGATCTATCGAGGAAAGTGACCCAGTTTGGACGAATGTGTTGATTCTAAAGACGATGCTGCAAAGAGACCATTCAGAGCTCACCCAGTTAACCTCAATCTAAAATTTCTGTACAGTTTTCCTGTTTTTAGCAACTTTCATTATTAACAACAGTACATTTTGGAGGTATAGATTGAAGGAAGTCATACAGTCATACAGTAGATGTGTTGTACATATAAGACATTTTGTTTACCATTGAATGACTTGGTGTTCCATTTTCTCACAACAGATAACCCCCATTTCATCCCATTTAGGCTAAGAACAAAGACCGAAGTAGATTTCTTTGCACAATAATTTGCTCCCCATGGTAGCATCTATCCAGTTAACAATATTCCATATGTATTTTATCTTCCACTTATAATGAAAGTGTAGAGGAAGCAATAGGCTATATCACTGACAAGTGATTTGTTTCCTTATTGTGGCATTTGCAAGATAAATGAAAGACACATTAAATGTAATTTATGTTAATGCATAATTATTGAGTATTCCTTAACTTGTATTTAAATAAGAAAATGAGTTTGTCATATTCATGTGGCTTATGGTTTGTGTTGATGAGGTAAAAGGAAGTGTGCATTTTTGTGTAGTTTGTGTGTGTATATCAAAATACAGTGCCTTCGGAAAGTATTCAGACCCCTTGACATTTTCCACATTTTGTAACGTTAAAGCCTTATTCTGAAATGGATGAAACAAAAAAAATCCTCAGTAATCTACCCCATACCCCAAAATGATGAAGTGAAAACAGATTTTTAGAAGTTTTTGCAAACGTAATAAAAATAAAAAACAGAAATAGCTTATTTACATAAGTATTCAGACCCTTTCCTATGAGACTCGAAATTGAGCTCAGGTGCATCCTGCTTCTACAACTTGATTGGAGTCCACTTGTGGTAAATTCAAATGATTGGACATGATTTGGAAAGGCACACACCTGTGTATATAAGGTCCCACATTTGACAATGCATGTCAAAGCAAAAACCAAGTCATGAAGTTGAAGGAATTGCCCTTAGAGCTCCAAGACAGGATTGTGTCGAGGCACAGATCTGTGGAAGGGTACCAAAAAATGTCTGCAAATCAAATTTATTTATATAGCCCTTCGTACATCAGCTCATATCTCAAAGTGCTGTACAGAAACCCAGCCTAAAACCCCAAACAGCAAGCAATGCAGGTGTAGAAGCACGGTGGCTAGGAAAAACTCCCTAGAAAGGCCAAAACCTAGGAGGAAACCTAGAGAGGAACCAGGCTATGTGGGGTCTGCAGCATTGAAGGTCCCCAAGAACACAGTGGCCTCCATCATTTTTCAATGGAAGAAGTTTGGAACCATCAAGACTCTTTATAGACCTGGCCGCCCGGCCAAACTGAGCAATCAGGGGAGAAGGGCCTTGGTCAGGTAGGTGACCAAGCACCCGACCCGATGGGAGAACATTCCAGGAGCACAACCATCTCTGCAGCATACCACCAACCAAGCTTTTATGGTAGAGTGGCCAGACGGAAGCCACTCATCAGTAAAAGGCATATGACAGCCCGCGTGGAGTTTGCCAAAAGGCACGTAAAGACTCTCTGACCATGAGAAACAAGATTCTCTGGTCTGATAAAACCAAGATTGAACACTTTGGCCTGAATGCCAAGCATTACGTCTGGAGGAAACCTGGAACCATCGCTATTGGGAAGCACGGTGGTGTCAGCATCATGCTGTGGGGATGTTTTCAGAGGCAGGGACTGGGAGACTAGTCGGGATTGAGGCAAAGATGAATGGTGCAAAGTACAGAGAGATCCTTGATGTAAACCTGCTCCAGAGTGCTCAAGACCTGAAAATAGCTACGCAGCAACACTCCCCATCCAACCTGACGAGAATCTGGATAGAAGAATGGGAGAAACTCCCCAAATACAGGTGTAGCGTCATACCTAAGAAGACTCGAGGCTGTAATCGCTGCCAAAGGTGCTTCAACAAAGTACTTTTTATAATTTAGCAAAATCTTAGAATAAGGCTGTAATGTAACAAAATGTGGAAAAAGTCAAGGGGTCTGAATACTTTCCAAATGGGTTATATTTTGGATGTTTGTACAAATGTGTCATGACGCTGCCCTCTTTGGGTACAGCAAGCTCCATCCCCCTCTCCCTGTCTCCTACACCCAGGCTGCTGTGGTCAGAGAGAGGTTGTAAATTATCTCCTCATGGCCACAGTATAGAGACAGAGTGAATTTTCATAGAGAACAAAGGAATTTCTTCCACCTCACAGAACTTGAGGTCCGAACAACATTTATGTTCTGGAGAAGGTATAAAAGATCGGTGAAGAAACCAGCTACGAACAGGTCCGTTTGGTACAATTTTGTGAAACTCATGTGAGACAATACGGCCACATTACCATAACGCTGTTTATATAATAGCCTCAGATATGAGGCTTACATCTAATTGTTGTATAAGATGCATGAGAATGATACTGTTTGAGAAATTGTGTAATGTGATTGTGGACTGTTTAATGAAGGAAACTCCAATTCCCTTTGGAGTTTAACTAAATCAGAGGACCGCCCATGAGCACAGTTATGGTTGGGCATCCTGGGACAGGCCCTTTTCTGCTTCTCCCGAATAAAACCCCCACTTTGAGAATTTCTCAACAGACCATGTTGCTCTCAATTATGAGAGGACAAAGGTTGCAGACCAGCTTACCTCGATAACGAGAGGGCCAAGTTTTGAGACCAGACTGCTGAATCTTTTAACCATACCACGTGGTTAAACTCTTAGACTATCGATAGACAGAATAAGAACAAGTCTTTGATATTAATTACTAGTCTGCAGCTAGGAATTCGGTATCATTGAACGCGAAGACCGACAACCGCTGAAACATCTATCCATAATGCCATGAATGAATGTCACTCTGAACTACCCATTCTAACCACGACAGAGAGGGCAGAAAAAACTCTCCAACAGAAACAAACTTTTCAACAGAGACAATTCAATTGTTATAATTATCAACTGTGTGTTGTCTTATCTCAGCCGACCCCCACTTCCCTTTTGTATAACAAGCCGCCATGCCAGTTTAGCCCACTAGGGCACATTCCCCTAGCATTTCTTGTAACCATATTTACTTTGTCTGTTTGTGTGTGCACTTCTGTGATTGTTTAGTTAGTTAATAAATAAATGATTTAAGACAATTGATGTATGGATGACTCATAGTGAAGACTGGGTTCGCACAGATAACCAACAATTTACGACGTTTGGAATGAGACTCACATGAGGTAAAGAAGAATTCATTAATCAGAATTGAAAATATATTAGGAAAAATATAACTTTGTAATCTAAATATCTTCCTTGGTGCCCCGAATTCCTAGTTGATTACAGTTACATGATGAATCAGTTTTATCGCATAAAGATTAATCTTCAGTTTAATGATGCCAAAGACACGACAAATGTATCCATTAAATACATATTTTGACATTGTTTCTGACTGTAATTTGTTTTGCACAGTAAACATTTCAAAATGTCTTAAAGACTTAAGTGTTACATGGATATAAATAAGTCAAGCACAATATAACAAACATAAGAAATATACCTTTGCTGGCTGTCTATCAGCTACCAAACAATTTGTATTCAGAATGGAGAGGCTGAAAAAAGATTGTGAACTTGAAATGGAATGTTAACAGACTATAACTGTAGGATAAAAACATGGCATAATGTTGCCAATGTGGACAAGCATGCTACATTTCCCAGACTGAGCCATAGATATTCTAATACTCATGATAGATAGATAGATAGATAGATAGATAGATAGATAGATAGATAGATAGATAGATAGATAGATAGATAGATAGATAGATAGATAGATAGATATTCTAATGGCATTTCCCATTTCAGAAGTGTTTACATAAATTAATGGGATATTCTCTCTTTTGAGATAATAATCTTGGAATAAAGAGAGAAACATGTATTTGCTCACTCTTCCCAAGTTTCTAAAGAGAAGCAGAAGGGAGTGCAACCAACAAGGATTACAACACAACACAGAAATCATTATGGACTACAGTTACCACAATGTTGAGAGCTGAAGCCTCGATGGTGCACTTTCTAGTGTGTGGTTACCAGGGATAAAGTGGAAGTGATGCAAAAAAAAGCTAGCTTGTTAAACGAGTTCATGGAGAAAATCATACTTTTCAGATTAAATAAATTAATATCTACCAATGAATGTATCTTGTGTGGTGTTAGCTATATTCAGTATCTAGTAAGGAAACTGTTTGACAGCAAAGTCTGAATCTCAAGCTAACTTCAATAAACAAGCGAGCTGCTAGGTAGTTTATCACTTTTATACAACGGGTTACCAACATATTCAAATAATGATTTACATATTTTCATTAATTTATTCATACTATTTCATCCTTCCACAAGATATAGTCCTGACACAAATCTAGGGTTGCTACCAAGCTGGCTGGTCGTTCATTCTATCGGTTGGGTTGCCAGAGATGCTACCAAATCGTTAAATATTTTTGTTCTGTATCTATGGACGCAACCCTGTCGTTCATTATAAATATTCTATTCCCATACTGGCTTATCCTTTGCTTGCTAGCTAGCCAACTACGGCTAACTTACAGTCACGTCAAACAGCAGAGCCAGAAAAACAACAAAGTAACTGCATTTGCATTTGTTTAAACTGTTTGGATACATCTATAACAATGACCTAATGATTTCACCTGGCAGAGAAAATGTGTTCTCTCGTCAGGACACTGTTGTTCTGAGGAGCTAGCCAACAACACAGCTAACACAATCAATTTAAACTGAAGCTGGAAAGACTGCAAACTAGCTGCACTTTGTTTCTTTTGACCTGTTTTCTATTGATATTTCTTTGTATACATCCATAAAAATTGTGCTGATTCATGATTTCGACTAGCTGAGAAAAGCTGCCTACTTGTCTGTCTCATCCCGACTCGTTCATTACTATGTGACAACTGGAGAATTTGAATTTTGCAACAATGTTGCAGAGAGCAAGGTTTATACAAATCGCCACTGTTGAAAATGAAATGTTAGTCTAAAATAAATTTGAGATAATGTCTAGATGCTTTTTATAGTGGAGATCAAGTTTATAAATTGCCTGGCTGGGCTGATGAGACAGTGGAATGCGCAATCAGATGGAACAGAGTAAATAGGCATTTTGAAGTCATAGATTTAGCTGGTGGTAACTTGTGGAATAGACACCAGCTGGAGTACAGTTTTAACCAATCAGCATTCAGGATTAGACCCACCCATTGTAAATTAGAATTGCCAGCAACAATGTTTATCTATCCATTTCCGTGACATTAAGCTATCAGATATTTGTGACGATACGCGTGAAACAGCTTTGCATTTTTTTGTTGCCAATCAGAGAGCAACAACATGTATTGTCATATGACATTGCCAATCTTTGGTGTTGCATGGGCTGTAATTATTGTTTTCATGATGTCACGTTCTGACCTTTATTTCCTGTGTTTTGTATTTAGTTAGTATGGTCAGGGCGTGAGTTGGGTGGGCAGTCTATGTTTGTTTTTCTAGGTTTTGGGAATTTCTATGTTTCGGCCTAGTATGGTTCTCAATCAGAGGCAGGTGTCATTGGTTGTCTCTGATTGAGAATCATACTTAGGTAGCCTGGGTTTCACTGTGTGTTTGTGGGTGATTGTTCCTGTCACTGTCTTTGCACCAGATAGGACTGTTTTGAGTTTTCACATTTCTTGTTTTTTTTGTAGTCAGTTGTTCATGTGTACCTTAACGCATTAAAAAGAACCATGGACAATTACCACGCCGCGTATTGGTCCTCTGATCCGTTTCGCCTCTCCTCTTCGGAAGAAAGGGAGGAAATTCATTACAGAATCACCCACCCAACACGGACCAAGCGGCGTGGTAAAGGACAGCGACGACAGCAGCAGCAGCAGCAACAACAGCGGCCAGCATCAGAGCAGAATCTGGACTACACAACTTGGGAGGAGATCGATAGGTGGGCGGTCGACCCAGGGAGAGTGCCGGAGCCCGCCTGGGATTCGATGGAGCAATGCAAGGAAGGTTACAGGAGAATGAGGTTGGCGAAGCCAGCACGACAGTGCGACAGGTACGAGAGGCAGCCCCAAATTTTTTTTTGGGGGGGGCACACGAGGTGTGGTACTAAGCCAGGTAGCAGACCTGAGCTCACTCCTCGTGCTTATGATAAGCAGCGCATTACTGGTCAGGCACCGTGTTATGCGGTTAAGCGCACGGTGTCGCCAGTGCGTGTCCATAGCCCGGTGCGCTATAGGGCAGCCCCCTGAAAGTGCCATGCGAGTGTGGGCATTGAGCCAGGGCGTATGGTGCCTGCTCAGCGGGTCTGGTCGCCGGTACGCAGTCTTGGTCCAGGTTATCCTGCGCCGGCTCTGCGTGCTGTGTCTCCGGGGGGCGCTGGGAGGGTGCAGTGCGTCCTCTGCCTGCGCTCCGCTCGTGCCGGGCAACTGTGGGAGTGGAGCCTAGGGGAGAGGTGCGTGTAGTAAGCACTAGATCTCCCGTGCTTACCCACAGCCCGGTTCAACCTGTGCCTGCACTCTGGAGGGTCCGGGCTAGAGTAGTTGTCCAGCCTGGGGAAGTGGTGCCAAGGTTGCGCACCAGAGCTCCAGTGCTCCCCCACAGCCCGGTCTTTCAGGATCCTCCTAACACCAAGCCTCCTGAAGGTCTCTCCAGCCTGGTGGTTCCTGTGGCAGCCCCACACACCAAGCTGTCTCTCTGTCTCCTCCCTGCAGGTGCTCCTGCCTGTCCGGCGCCGCTGCCGGAGCGTCCCGCCTGTCCGGCGCCGCTGCCGGAGCGTCCCGGCTGTCCGGCGCCGCTGCCGGAGCGTCCCGCCTGTCCGGAGCCGCTGCCGGAGCGTCCCGCCTGTCCGGCGCCGGAGCGTCCCGCCTGTCCGGCGCCGGAGCGTCCCGCCTGTCCGGCGCCGGAGCGTCCCCGCCTGTCCGGCGCCGGAGCGTCCCGCCTGTCCGGCGCCGCTGCCGGAGCGTCCCGCCTGTCCGGCGCCGCTGCCGGAGCCTCCCGCCTGTCCGGCGCCGCTGCCGGAGCGTCCCGCCTGTCCGGCGCCGCTGACGGAGCCCCTCAGCCCAGAGGCGACAGAGCCCCTCAGCCCAGAGGCGACAGAGCCCCTCAGCCCAGAGGCGACAGAGCCCCTCAGCCCAGAGGCGACAGAGCCCCTCAGCCCAGAGGCGACAGAGCCCCTCAGCCCAGAGGCGACAGAGCCCCTCAGCCCAGAGGCGCCAGAGCCCCTGTCCCTCTGTCCCGAGCCCCTCTGTCCAGTGGGGTCATTGAGAGGGGTTGCCATGGTGAGAAAGCCACGGAGGCGGACAATAAGGCGGACTAAGACAATGGTAAAGTGGGGTCCGCGTCCCGCGCCAGAACTGCCACCGCGGACAGACGCCCACCCAGACCCTCCCCTATAGGTCAAGGTTTTGCGGCCGGAGTCCGCACCTTTGGGGGGGGGGGGGTACTGTCACGTTCTGACCTTTATTTCCTGTGTTTTGTATTTAGTTAGTATGGTCAGGGCGTGAGTTGGGTGGGCAGTCTATGTTTGTTTTTCTAGGTTTTGGGAATTTCTATGTTTCGGCCTAGTATGGTTCTCAATCAGAGGCAGGTGTCATTGGTTGTCTCTGATTGAGAATCATACTTAGGTAGCCTGGGTTTCACTGTGTGTTTGTGGGTGATTGTTCCTGTCACTGTCTTTGCACCAGATAGGACTGTTTTGAGTTTTCACATTTCTTGTTTTTTGTAGTCAGTTGTTCATGTGTACCTTAACGCATTAAAAAGAACCATGGACAATTACCACGCCGCGTATTGGTCCTCTGATCCGTTTCGCCTCTCCTCTTCGGAAGAAGAGGAGGAAATTCATTACACATGACCACCATGCACACAGTCTCTACCATGTGTGAGCCAGCCATTTACAGATAGCTTGCTAGTTGAGACATCCTAAACTGGTCATGAAATAAGTTGTTCCCATCTTGGGTAGCAGTCTTATTTTTCAGAGGTTCCGTTGGCACGAGTGATACAATCAGTGTCCTTTCTCAGCCTACACCAGTACCACAAAGTTATTTTTCTAGCTAAATGCACAACCCTCTTTCTCTCACAGATTGCCATCCCAAACAACACATGGTTGAAGTGTATGTCTTGGAAGAAAGACTTCATAGCCTGTGGAAGAGATGAGGGTCTTCTCAAAGTCCTGAAGCTGGAGACAAAGATGAGCCGGTTTTCCAGCACAAGTTACCTCTATAAGATCCAGATTTGCTTAGCTGTGTTATGCAATGTTTACAAGCCCATGTGATTCAGATTCAATGTTTCTGAAACAGCTACAGTACCTAATTGTGTGTTAAAAACCATTTAAACCCATAATGAGCTTAGCATATTCTGCCAGCAGTATTAATCCACCTGTGTTAATCAGAAAGTAGACCTACGGTGGTATGGTGTCAGGAACCAACTTGCTCAGTCTTCTCTATAATAGGCTACTTTAGAGCTATTGTATAATTCAAGCAGCTTGTGAAGTTGACAGGGTTATTGAACTTACTGTAGGCTATATACACAGTTAATTAGGTACACCCATCCAGTACCGGGTCAGACCCCCCTATGCAGAACAGCCTGAATTACTCATGGGATTTTTCAGGGCATGTAAACGTTGCTCAATTGGTGTCAAGGGGCCTAAATTGTGCCCGGAAATAATTCCCCACACCATTACACCCCCGCCGCCAGCCTGTACCGCAGGGCCATCACCAGCGTTTCCTAACATTCAGTGCTCAGTCTTGAAGAACAGGGGCTGAGGGGTTTGTGGGTCCGAGAAAGAAAAAAATTATTTTCTAAAATCAAAAATTCTGAAATGGTACATCATTTTACATGACTGGAGACATTACAATAATATTTTTTAATGCCACATGTCTTAAATGCAACCAATAGCATAGGCCAAAGAAAAGAGTGGATACACAGATTTTAGGTAAGGAAATTATAGTCCAACTTTCTAGTGGCACAAATATTTTTGTATTTTGTATTTATTTTGAAATATTGCGAAATACCTTCTAGCTGCTGCCTGCTGTTCTTTGACAGCCACACCTCAACAGTCAGCTGTTTTATATTTGCTGCGCAGGCTGCCCAATTGCAGGATTCCAGACTGTAGATTAGGTCTATGTGCTCATAATGTGACAAAACTACAATGTACAGCAATTTTTATTAAACAAGCTATTAATCCTCTGTGGCAAAATTATGCTGGTGTAGTATTTTCAATGGTTTCATTTATTTATAGAGATAATTATATAATTTAGCATTTATTTTTCAATTTATCTGCAACACCCCTTCCTCACCTCTCCACAAAGCCATATTATGGTCAGTAACCCCATATGAGGGTATTGTGTAGGTAGGCCTATTCTTACAATAATATTTAAAATAATCTATCATCAAGTAGCCTAGCCTACAGTTATGAGAATAAATTCAGTAAGTCAATGAAGCCAATAGTGGTTTCAGCTATATTGTTATTGAAATGCTGTAGGCCTGATAGCCTTTTTAAACAATAGATCAAATATGTCAAATGACTTGAATAGCCTATGGGGAAAGTGTACAAATGTGTATTCGCATCAGTAGGAAAAGAGACTAAAATGCATCAGAAAAGTTTCGGAAAGTTTCGGAAAACATCAGGGACGCTATAGGCCTAGTGTGTGTGTGTAGAGAAGATCTGCATTGCTTTCAATTGTTAGACTAATGATCATGAGCACTCACCTCAATTTAGCTAACATTTCCCATCCTAATTGTAACCAAATATCCAAACAGAGATTCAGTGAAAACAAAAATGAGACTGATTGATTTATCAAGATGATTTCCCGTGCTTGTCTCAAAGCAGCACAATGATGTTGTCCCAATCAAAACGGTGGCGGAATTATCAGTTGACCACACATGACAATTGCTATACATTTATTATAACCAGTGCTATAAAACTTTTTTTAGGTAGCCTACCGGAGGACAATTATTTTATTATTATTATGTCATCATTTCTGGATGAAGGTTGGCACCGACACGAAGCCTATTGGTTAAAATAATTTTAGAATATACATACAATGAATGCATAATCAAAATGGCATGATTGCCTGTGACTAAAGGAAAAGGTTATATTTAAAAAAAATACTAAAACACCAAATTAGGCCTATTTTATATAAATTGTCAACCGGGAATGATAATTCTTCACGTTTTACAGGTGAAACATCCATGCTGCATGCATGCCAACCATTTGATCCAATTCAGTTTCATGGGAATATGCTTTTCGATCTTCTTGAATGATGTAAGTAAGGGTGGTTCACTGGCCGAAATTAATCGAATTTTAGAGCAGATGGAGTTAAAGAGTTTACCTTGTCAGCTCAGGGATTTGATCTTAGTACCCTTTCGGTTATTGGCCCAACGCTCTCACCACTAGGCTACCTGCCACCCCGAACAGTACCTTATATTCAGAATGGCACATTATCAAATGGGCAGGAGCAGGGGGAAGAAATGTATGCTTTCGAATAGCGAATGGAGGCCGTGCACTTTCCCACCAGTCCGTTTTGTAGGCTAATTCAGGTTTATAGCGGAGCATGTGCTTAATATGAGAAGCTGAAAAACAAATGTAAGAGCACTTATTTTACTCCACACGTCAACAAATGTTTGAGGAACATGCTGTCTCTGCCCAAACTCTATGCCATGAGTTCTCAAACCTTGTTCCTGCAGCTTCCCATTAATTAATTTCGGAAAGAAAATGACATTTGTTTGGAAATATCGATAGTAACATGTTTTCGTAATGAAACATATTTCTCTAAACTGTTGACAGCCCCTCTGTGCTCTCGAGAAAGGAATAAATGAGAAAGAGGAGGAGATAGAAACACATGGTGGTGAGATATTCTGTATGGCTAAAGGTTGTGTCACCCAATTGATTATGGAAATATAAAAAATACCCTATTAATAGGCTATTCATAATCAAATGCAAATTCACTATTTGTATGCTAACTGTAAGCCGCCCTGCACAATCATTACACCGCATCTCCTAGGGCTACACGTTCCCTCTCATGCATGTGTAGCACAAGGTAACCCAAGTTTAGTCTAGCTAGACCAATTATGTACTCAAAATATCTTAAATGAGTTTTATTTTTCCATGTGTAAAATGCAGTAGGCTATGCATTGTATAACAGCACAATCCAAAAAATTATTACGTTTTTTTTTCGGGCTGGGCTCTAATATGCATTTGATGTTTTTAATAAAATATCAGCTTTGGAAGTGCTGTCCAGTTCGTTGTGTTAGGCTTTCCACAACACCCACTTTATTTTAACTGTTTCAATTTGCTGTTGAACTTCTTTCTTCAAATTGATCATCACAGTGAGGGGAGTTTTAAAAGTACCATGGGCCTACTGTTCTATGTTTGATTTGATTTTTGATTGTATTTGCATTTATGTCAGAGTAGTAACTACCGCCTTGATTCAGTCTTATGTAGCAAAATTAGAAATTGTGTTTTTCACATTGGATAAAAGAAAGACACAGAGCTACAAAATGGTATATCATACGTTGCATTTGAGGAACAATGGAAAAGTAATTCTGCTTTTGAACCTCACTTTTGAAAAAATGGTCTTTGAATGTTTTGGTGCTTACTGGAGAGCTCTCCTTTGCCTAGACCCATTCAGCATTATTCACACACTCTTAAGCTGTAGCCCCCACCCAAACTCTGGCCATTTTACTCGCTCTAGTAGAGCTAGTTAGGCTGTCTTCATGTTATCCAGAGCACTGGTGACTATAACTGTGCTGCTGGCAGCAATTTAATTACACTTTTTTTGCAGACGTTTACTGACACCTGCCATATTCAACGGGTGTCGATTGTTCGTAAATTCGTCAGTTATTCTGTGCTCTGAAATCGGAGTAGATGGCCAGACTGAATTTATGAACGCCCCCGAAATGGTGACTTGCACAGTGGAGCTTTTGTTAAGACCGATAGCTAGCTAGCTAAACAATGAACCTTAATCCCAACGCATGATGTTACTGCCCGATATGAGTCTGAAGTTATCTAACCAATCAGGTTCAATGTTACCTAGCTAACCTTAGCCTATAACTACCCAAGCAAATGGCTCTGAGATACAAATAAAAAAATCATACAAATAACGTTAGCTAGCGAGCCATCCGGCTAACGTTAGCTTGAAATTCTTTACCTTGAAATGAAACCACTTTCTGTCAAAATTAGAAACGTGTAATATCGGAAAATGTAACTAGCTAGACGCATCTCCTGTCACGGATGTCATAGTTGCCCTTAGTTTGAAGATGTACTGTAATCCAGAGACAGGTGTTTCCTTAGCTATCATAATCGAATTCCACTGATTTCAAAACTCGGTCCTCCAGCAAGTGGAGAGCAACCCATATGCAGTTTTACTATGCCATATATTTAAAAAAAAGCAGTGTTAGACAGGATTACCTACACATACTGACCAGCTCAAATAGACAGAAGCGCGCTATATGGCAGACCAATCCAAACTTCTCTCAGCATGTCCAGCCCTCTCATTATCTAGGCTTGAGTACCAGGCAATTAGGACCTGATGGTGGTTAGCAAATTAGGTATCAACAAAGCATGCCCAGAGTGCATAAAAGTAGATTACTGTGATTATATGTTAATATGGATGGTCACTGCAATTTCCCTATTCCCATCACAGCAATGAATCTCTTAGTGTCCAACAAGCTTTCTCTGCCCTTTAACCTTGTTCTGAACACCTCCAAAACAAAGGTAATGTGCTTCGGTAAAAATAATGCCCCTCTCCCCACCGGTGTGATTATCACCTCTGAGGGTTTAGATCTTGAGGTAGTCACCTCACACAAGAGATTACGATAGAGGAAACCAAGTCTAGATTTAACCTTAGCCTCAACTTGGATATGTGCTGAGAGTCAGAGAGTGTACTTGAGAGTATGGCTAGACGGTACACTCTCCGTCTCTCAGCACATATCCAAGTTGAGGCTAAGGTTAAATCTAGACTTGGTTTCTTCTATCGTAATCTCTCCTCTTTCACCACAGCTGCCAAACTAACCTTGATTCAGATGACCATTTTACCTGTGCTAGATTACGCAATCGTGATTTATAGATCGGCAGGTAAGAGTACTCTTTCAAGTGGCTAGATGTTCTTTATTATTCGGCAATCAGATTTGCCACCAATGCTCCTTACAGGACACATCACTGCACTCTATACTCCTCTGTAAACTGGCCATCTCTGCAAGATCCACAGGTTGATGCTTATTCATAAAACCCTCTTTGGCCTCAATCCCCCCTATCTGAGAGACCTATTGCAACCCTCTTCCTCATACAACACCCATTCTGCCAGTCACATTCTGTTAAAGGTCCCCAAAGCACACACATCCCTGGGTCGCTCTGTATTCAGTGCGCAGCAGCTAGTGACTGGAACGAGCTGCAAAAAACACTCAAACTGGACAGTTTCATCTCAATCTCTTCATTCAAAGCCTGTGCTGTTGTCTGTGCCCAACACTGTTTATACCATGTTTGTGCTGATACCAGGATCAGTGGGTTAACTGCCTTGTTCAGGGGTAGAACAACAGATTGTTACCTTGTCAGCGCAGATATTCGATCTAGCAACCTTTCAGTTACTGGCCCAACACTCTAACCACTAGGCTACCTGCCGCCCCATGATACCTGCCGCCCCTTATGTGAAGCTGAAGACCACACTATCTACAAAGAGAGTTCTCATCTATATTATTCGAAGCCGTCTATTTACCAGCACAGACCGATGCTAGCACTAAGACCGCACTCAACCAACTCTACAAGGCCATAAGCAAACAAGAAAATGCTCATCCAGATGCGGCTCTCCTAGTGGCTGGGGACTTTAATGCAGGCAAACTTATATCCGTTTCACAATTTTTTTAATCAGCATGTCACATGTGCAACCAGAGGGGAAAAACTCCACAAAAAACTCCTTTACTCACACAGAGATTAATACAAAGCTCTCCCCCACCGTCCATTTGGCAAAACTGACCATAATTCTATCCTTCTGATTCCTGCTTACAAGCAAAAACTAAAGCAGGAAGTACCAGTGACACGCTCAATACGGAAGTGGTCAGATGATGCGGATGCTCCGCTACAGGACTGTTGTGCTAGCCCAGACTGGAATATGTTCCGGGATTCATCCAATGGCATTGAGGAATTTACCACCTCAGTTACCTTCACAAATAAGTGCATTGACGATGTCATCCCCACATTGACCGTACGTACATATCCCAACCAGAAGCCATGAATTACAGGCAACATCCGCATCGAGCTAAAGGCTAGAGCTGCCTCTTTCAATGAGCTAATAAGAAATCCTGCTATGCCCTCAGACGAACCATCAAACAAGCAACACGTCAATACAGGATTAAGAATGAATTCTAATACACCAGCTCTGATGCTCGTCATATGTGGCAGGGCTTGAAAACTATTACGGACTATAAAGGTAAACCCAGACGCGAGCTGCCCAGTGACATGAGCCTTCCAGACGAGCTAAATGCCTTTTATGATCACTTTGAGGCAAACAACACTGAAGCATGCACGAGAGCAACAGCTGTTCTGGATCACTGTGTGATAACACTCTTGGTTGCCGATATGAGCAAGACCTTTAAACAGGTCAACATTCACAGATGGATTACCAGGACGTGTACTCAAAGCATGCGCTGACCAACTGGCAAGCGTCTTCACTGACATTTTCAATCTCTCCCTGACCGAGTCTGCAATACCTACATGTTTCAAGCAGACCACCATAGTCCCTGTGCCCAAGGAAGCGAAGGTAATCTGCCTAAATGACTACCGCCCCGTAGAACTCACGTGGGTAGCCATGAAGTGCATTGAAAGGCTGGTCATGGCTCACATCAACAACACCCCCCCGCATACCCTAGCCCCACTCCAATTCACATACCGTCCCAACAGATCCACAGATGACGCAATCGCACTCCACACTGCAATTTCCCACCTGGACAAAGGGAACACCTATGTGAGAATGCTGTTCATTGACTACAGATCAGCATTCAACACCATAGTGCCCACTGAGCTCATCACCATGCTAAGGACCCTGAGACTAAACACCTCCCTCTGCAACTGGATCCTGGACTTCCTTACAGGCCACCCCCAGGTGGTAAGGGTAGGCAACACCACGTCTGTCAAGCTGATCCTCAACACTGAGGTCCCTCGGGGGTGTGTAATTAGTCCCCTCCTGTACTCCCAGTTTTCCCACGACTGCGTGGCCAAACACCATCATTTCGTTTGCTGAGACAGCCTATAGGGAGGAGGTCAGGCTACAGGCAGTGTGGTGCCAGGACAACAACCTCTCCCTCAATGTGAGCAAGACAAAGGAGCTGATCGTGGACTACAGGAAAAGGTGGCCCGAACAGGCCCCCATTAACATCGACGGGGCTGTAGTGGAGCGGGTCGATAGCTTCAAGTTCCTTGGTGTCAACATCACCAATGAACTTTCATGGTCCAGACACACCAAGACAGTTGTGAAGAGGGCACGACAAAACGTTTCCCCCTCAGGAGAATGAAAAGATTTGGCATGGGTCCCTAGATCCTCAAAATGTTCTACAGCTGCACCATGGAGAGCATCCTGACCGGTTGCATCACCGCCTGGTATGGTAACTGCTCAGCATCTGACCATAAGGTGCGACATAGGGTAGTGCATATGGCCTAGTACATCACCGTGGCCAAGCTTTCTGCCATTCAGAACCTATATAATAGGTGGTGTCAGAGGAAAGCCCATAAAATTGTCAGAGACTCCAGCTACAACTCATAGACTGTTTTCTCTGCTAATGCACGGCAAGCGGTACCATAGCATCAAGTCTAGGACCAAAAGGCTTCTTAACAGCTTCTACCCCCAAGACATAAGAATGCTGAACAATTAATCATATGGCCACCGGACTATTTACATTGATTTACAAAGATTTGTATTGCTTTAACATATTATTCTGAACATTATGGGCCGGTTTCCCAGACAGATATTAAGCCTAGTCTTGGGCTAATAAGTGCTTTTAATGGAGCATGACCTTAGCATCTAATTCATGCATTGGGTCCATCGGTTTATTTCAGTTTGAGCAAAGTCAGAACAAGTTGTCATTGTATTGCTATTGATTTCTTACACCCATTATATAGTATAATGGTCACTAGAAAATCACCTTGCCTAATGTTTTTAGCCCTTGTATTAAAGCTTTTTCAATTAATGGTTGACCTCAATGTGAAGAGCGTCATAATTTATGTCTGTAAATTAAATGTGCTCTACAAAAGCAATTTATTCTTATTATTCTGATGATGACTAATATGGCGCATTGTATTTTATAATGGCTGTGTTCTGTCTTTTTAGGTAACCAAATCTGGGGGAAAGAGCTCAAGGAAATTCAGCTTGTTCACGTGGCCTGGTCGCCAGATAGCAAGATCCTCCTTTTTGGGATGGCCAATGGGGAAATCTATATCTACGCCAATCAGTGAAACTTCATTGTAAGTCTGGTAGCCTTTCATAAATGTAGAAGATAGCAACACCCCCAAAATAATGATCAATGGTCTTTTTTTGTACAGTTAGTAAATGTGCAAGATCTGAGTGTTTAATACATTCCCACTTCTGAAGAGTGGATACCTCTTAGCGATAGGAGACTTAGAGAAAGTCAGTTATGTTGCAGATAAAGATGACAGTCAGCTGTCTGTGTAACATGATTGGAGCCATCAGTATAGCAGGGATCCACTGTATGCAAGGTCAGAGGGCTACATGGAGCCAAACTGCCCTTACTTGGCCATCTCCTTCAAAAACGGACGGTGTTAGGTCATGCACTATGACAAGGATGAATGTGAGTGAATGGGCAAGGGGGGGAATGGGGTGGAAGAAAGGGAAGGCTCGTTGAGATGGCTTAATCCTTGACTTTCAAATGTCTGCTGTAATCACTTATTGTCAAATTATGCCAGAGGTCTAAACTGTATGAGCAATATTTTTTATGTTTTTAAGTTTGGAGTAATATAGTGATAATGACAATGATGACGATAATCTTTATGAAGGTCGTTGCTCCACGACCAATATCCCTTCCTTGCCACCCTTTCTCCTATCCCTCTCCAAGCCCAGTGTTCATGGACATGCTGATGAACATGGCCAGTATGCAATAGAACCAGTATGGCAGCGTGCTTGCAGTGGGAGGCTACCCGAGGGTCATGGGTAAATGAAGTCAACGTGGTACAGTTCTACACCCCATTTCGGAGAGGAGAGAGAGCCCGGCGATTCTAAGGTCAAGACTTAAGCCTCTCACAGCATGGCTTTCAGATGTTCCTTGTCAATGTGAAAGGGTTGAAGGAGAATGGCAAGAATCGTGCAAGCTAACAGGTGGGCCACAAACAGGCAATTAGCAAAGCAGTACAATAGTGGTGTACAGAACGTCATCTTGGAATGCACAACTCGTCGGTCCTTGACACAAATGGGCTATTGCAGCAGACAACCACAGCTAAAAACAAAAAGAAGCGGCTCCAGTGGGCACACGATCACCAACACTGGACAATTGAGGAGTGGAAAAACATTGCCTGGTCTGATGAATCCCAGTTCCTGTTGCGTCATGCTGACGGCAGAGTCAGGATTTGGCGTAAGTAGCATGTGTCCATGGCCCCATCATGCCTGGTGTCGGTGGTGTAATGGTGTTTACCTGACACAATTGAGCAATGTTTCCATGCCCTGAAGAATTCAGGCTGTTCTGCAGGCAAAGGGGGCATACCTACTAAACTGGCCACAGAGTGTAGATATCGAATTAGGATTCAGCCTGTACAAAGTACACAGTATTGTCGTTAGGGTACATGGCATTTGACCAAAGCTATGTTTACTCCCTTTTGCATAGCATCTGCAAACTCTGAAGGTACCTCGCAGTCAGATGACAGCGGTAGCTTGCGAAGAGGGTCGGACTGGCTGGGGACTCCTACATTTACTTTGCCAACAAAAACCCTATTTACAAGGTAGAACAATAATCTGGGGTAAATAATCAGCTCCGCATGAATGGGTTTCACATGCTTGTACTTTGGTTAGATTGGCTTAGTTTTAAAACTATTAACATAAACCTTTTTTGAAAGGAGATGAATATTAAATGAAACATTTTTAGGTAGGCAATTTCTTGGGACGTTTTTAGTTGTTATAAAGACTGCGGTTTATACATTTGATTTTACAATGTTGAGTTTCTTTGGATTAAATGTAAGAATGATATTGGGTATATGTTAACCGGAATCTACTCAGACCTGTGCACCATAGCCAATCAGAGCTAAGTAGGCCTATATGCAAATAAGCCATTTTCCACACGGGCCTGCCATCATTCACTTGAAACTGGACTATAGGTCTACAGACAGTAGCAACTGCGCGACTTTAGATCATTGGAACATTCACCAAAAGCCACAAAATACACCTGAATGGATTTCTGCAAATATGTAAATACCACAGGAATCCTTTTACATTTGGGAACTTCACATTCTTATTGATCAAACAACCATGAAAAGGTAGGCACGCTCCCTCGGTTGCCTATGCACATCACCAAGAGCAACAACTAATGCTAGCCAGAACGAGATGAGTTGAAATCTAACGAGGGAATATTAGGTAAACCATCTAAAACTTTTTCAGCTAGTTAGGCATCAAAAACAATGAACGATGGATAATATTAGCCTGCTCGTCCTTCTGCAGCTTGCCTTCCAATGCGTGCTTGTCCCATCCAACATTTTGACAACTGAATGGGAACTTGCCTGCCTGCTCATTTGATCGATTTGATTGACAATTAGCGAGCAAAGCAATTCACATTTCTTGCTAGCTAAACAAATGACACCTGCATCTCTAGCTGTAGCCACTGAAAAACTATATGAGGGGGAAAAGTTGGTCAGTCACATACTCCTGCAATGACGTGACATCCAACGTTAGGCTCTGTGTTTTTAGCTTGCTTAAATAATTAGCTAACTACATAAATAGATCCGGTAGCCCAGGGGTGTTAAATTCAATCAGAGCATGGGCCATATTATAATGTCCACGTATGTACATAGGAAGCTGTATATAGCATTTTAACATATTAAAATAAAAGAAGAGAAATAGTATTTGTCCAGCCTTTGCACATGTGCATAATATACTGCGTCCCTAATCAAAAAGTATTTAATAACACAAACATAGCTATAGGTTGGTTGTTTTCATTTTTTTTGCACTGCATGGATCACCGGTGTGGTTGAATGCAGCATTGCTGAATGGTGCACTCAAAATGTAGTGTAGCCAGCCTAGGCTACTTCTAAATGTCAGCTCGGGGATATGAACTACCTTTTGGTTACTAGTCCAACGCTCTAACCACCAGGATACCCTGCCGCCCCGACTTGTGCCTATTAGCCACGTTATGACTAGCTTGTGATCAGTGCCTTTGCTAGTTTGATTGTATTGATATTCCCAGCCTTAGAGCCGTCCGTTTTTGTTCAAAATATTGAGACTGAAACAGTGCATCCCGAATGGGTGGAGGCAGCAAACAATATACCAGGCAGACCAGCTGGGACTTACAACCTGATAGCAATATTTGTATTTTACTTTATTAGGATCCCCATTAGCTGTTGCGATAGCAGCAGTTACTCTTCCTGGGGTCCACACAAAGCATGAAACATGGCATAATACAGAACATTAATAGACAATAACAGCTGAAGGACAGAACTACATACATTTAAAACAGCACACATAGCCTTCATTTCAATATGTACGTACACATTTCTAGGTCAAATAGGGAGAGGCGTTGTGCCTTGAGGTGTTACTTCATAATTTTTATTAAACCAGGTTTGATGTTCGTTTGAGCAATATGAGATGGAAATTCGATGCAATAATGGCTCCGTATAGTACTGTACGCTTTCTTGAATTTGTTTTGGATTTGTCAACTGTGGAAATACCACTAGTGGCATGTCTGGTGGGGTAAGTGTGTGTGTCAGAGATGTGTGTAAGATGACTATGCAAACAATTGGGAGTTTTCCACACATTAATATTTCTTATAAAAAGAATGAAGCAGTCAGCCTTCCCTCATCTCTTAGCCAAGAGAGACTGGCATGCATAGTATTTATATTAGTCCTCTAATTACAATGAAGAGCAAGATGTGCCGCTCTGTTCTGGGCCAGCTGCAGCTTAACTAGGTCTTTCTTTGCAGCACTTGACCACATTTCAGGACAATAATTAAGATAAGACAACACTTCAGCCTTCAGGACTTGCTTTTTTGAGTGTGGTGTCAAAAACGCAGAGCATCTCTTAATTATGGACAGACCTCTCCCCATCTTTTCAACCATTGAATCTATTTGTCTTGACCATGACACTGTACAATCTAAGGTAATACCAATTAATTTGGTCTCCTCAACTTGTTCAACAGCCACACCATTCATTACCAGATTCAACTGAGGTACAGAGCGTAGGGAATGATTTGTACCACATACAATGCTCTTAGTTTTAGAGATGTTGAGTACCAGTTTATTGTTGGCCACCCATTCCAAAACTGACTGCAATTCCTTATGAAAGATTTCAGTGCCTTCATTAGCTGTGGTTGTTGACACGTATATGGTTGAATCATCAGCATACATGGACATACAGTGTTTGTTTCATGCCAGTCGCAGGTCATTGGTAAATATAGAAAAGAGTAGAGGGCCTAGTGTGCTGCCCTGTGGTACACCAACATTAAAGAAAGCCCTATTAGATGGATACAGTGCATTTGGAAAGTATTTAGACTCCACAATGCTTTCCACATTTTGTTACATTAGTCTTATTCTAAAATGGATTAAAATAAATATTTTTTCCCCTCATTAATCTACACACGAGTGGCTAGGCGGAAGCCACTCATCAGTAAAAAGGCTCATGACAGCCCACTTGGAGTTTGCCAAAAGGCACCTAAAGACTCCCAGGCCAATTCAACTTGTATTTTACCTTCTGTCTCTCCTTCTTTATCTAGGTTAAACACCTTGCTCTAGCAAGAATCTCTCTGCCTCCACGTTGTCCTTAAATAATTTTCTTTCCCTTCCAAGTAAAGAGCAGGGTCGCTGGGAATGCCAGTGTGTGCCTGACGTTCTTCTCGTGTAGTTGTTTCTTCACCTTGC
Source organism: Oncorhynchus keta (assembly GCF_023373465.1). Classification (NCBI taxonomy): domain Eukaryota; kingdom Metazoa; phylum Chordata; class Actinopteri; order Salmoniformes; family Salmonidae; genus Oncorhynchus; species Oncorhynchus keta. The sequence continues at coordinate 48,596,968 of NC_068455.1, forward strand.
AAGCTTCTTCCTCTTCATTGCCAGTTCCTTGGACAGGTCTGGGAAAAAAAGACAGCCGGCGGCCTTCCCACTGAACGCCACCCTTTTCTTTCGCCACTTTAAGTACCTTGTCCTGGGCTGTAGATCGTAGAATGCAGATGAGAAACGTTCTCGGGGGCCCATTCTCATCAGGCATTGTTAAGCTGTGATGGGTTCGGTCAATTTCGAATTCATGCCTGTTGTCAAATCCAAATCCTTCTGCGATGATTTTCTGCATACATGAGATTAGTCCACCGCCAGCCTCACTCCCCTATTTCAGATTCAATAATCTCACCATATTTCTCCTAATTCTGTTCTCAAATTTTTCAACACGATTCCACAATGTCTAGCTTTTTCTCGTGATTCTCATTATCCTTCTACAGAAGGGAGATGGCTTCCTCCACTGTCAAAATCCATCCCTCTGCCCCATCCATCCTCTCTTGTATATCGTATCAATTTTTACCTTTAGCTCGATAGTTGTTATTTTTATCGTGGACACATCAGATGCAACATCCAACAAAATCGTGTTCATCTTTCCCATTTGATCCTTCAGATTTACTGTTTTTTTCCCTCTTGGTTTACATTTTTATCCATATCTTGGTGGGGGGATTCAGGAGGACTTGCTGTCTGTTTGCTAGTCAATGTGGACTTCTGGGAATACCACGTGTTAGGCTTGAAGAAGTTTTTTGAGTATGTCTGCATTCCAATAACGCCACTTTAGTGTAATGTTTCAAACTGAAAATTATCTTTATTTTAAACTGTACTTCAAGTCAATATATTAAGACAAAAATGAAAGTGTATGCTGTTGAATTCCAGTATTTACATGCAGGTATTAGGAGCTCTCGTGCTGCCATATCTTTCAGCGGTCCCACATGACTCCCCATTTTTAGGATTTTTTGCACATTTATTGAAAATGAAATACAGAAATGTCTAACTTACATAAGTATTCACAACACTAAGTCAATACTTTGTAAAAGCATATTTGGCAGCAATTACAGCTGTGACTCTTCCTGGTTAAGTCTCTAATAGCTTTCCACACCTGGATTGTGCAACATTTGCCCATAATTGTTTTCAAAATTCTTCAAGCTCTGTCAAATTTTGTTGTTGATCATTGCTAGACAGCCATTTTCAGGTATTGCCATAGATTTTCAAGTAGATTTCAATCAAAACTGGAAATATGAACATCAGAATTATTCACTGTCTTCTTGATAAAGAAATCCATTGTAGATTTGGCATTGTGTTTTAACCTTTTCTCACATACCATAAAACGGGTGTGATCATTCTACGGTGGGATTAGAACGCTTATTTAGAAGGTCCAGTTGCGATTGACACAACAGTCAGCATTTGATCTGGCCAAGTCCGGAATAAGTCCGGAATGTGACCAGTTTATTTTTGGATGCAATGTTTCGACATTCACAAAAGTAGCTACAGCATAACACAGTCATCCAAACCGGAAAATGTAGGCTATATTTGTCCTACCGCTAACTGAGGAGAGATCGACATAACACAAGCACAATATTTTTATAACTCTCAGCTGACAGAAACTACAATATCAATTAGCTAATAGCAATTACTCTTTATAATAATCACATTATGGGTGAGCTCACCATTCATCAAAATAATTGAGTAAAACACTTTATAGAAATCTAAAGTAATCCGACGATGGGTAGTTCGTGCGTGCTGACATGTTTTATTTTTTCACATCAACCAAAGATAATAAGAGGAGACAAGATGAGTTTGGTCTGTTTATAGTATGCATGTTGAAGGGGGTGTGTCGTCTACCATCGTTCACATCCCATCATTCTCTTCTGGAAGTTTACTCGAAAATGAGTGAACCCTCCCTCACTCCATTTTGTTATAACATCTTTGGTCTGACAGACCAATAATAAATAAGATAAATAATTACCACACTAAACATTTTCAGATAGTGATTTATTGATACAAGTGGCATGTGCTGGCAGTCAATCACGTAACCTCTCACTCTCACTCTGAGCAATTCAGTGTTGTTGTTTATGTATGTAGCTAGTGAGCTGAGCTGTAGCATTAGCAATATCTCTCAAAAGGAGACAACTCACAAATGCAGAAATTCTGGAGATTTTAATAAATTCTGACAATGAGTCTGAGTATGAAAGTCAGGAATCAGATTTTCACAGTGACAGTGAGGAGCTGCCCCCAACATTGTAGCCATTGAGAACCCTGAACCTGAGGACCCCTTGTCCACTGACGGAGTTCCAGGTCTCTTTGAAGATGCTGGTGGTGATGGATGCAGACCGACAGTGGATGAAGTACAGCAGGTCTGTGGTAGCTGGAAGGCCGCCAGCAATTTCACCCCTTCTGGCCCTGCTGTTTGCTTTGAGTCCCAGTCTGGAATGCAAATCCCCTTGCCATTTCCCTCTGAGGCAGAGTGCTTGAAGCTGTTTCTGACAGAGGAGCTGGTGGGAGACATAGTAGAGATGACTAATCGGTTTGCCTTGGAGCTAAAGGAAAAGAAAGAGCCAGGAGTGAGGGGGAAACTCACTAAATGGGTGACAACCACAATTAGTGAAATGTATATCTTCCTGGTGACAGTCCTTCTCATGGGAATAGTAAAGAAGAACTCCCTAAGAGAATACTGGAGTACAGATCCTATGTTTGCAACTCCTTTCTTTGCCGCCCTCTTTTCCCAAGACCGCTCCTTAGTTCTGCTGCGATGACTGCATTTCGTCAACAATGCTACTGCCAAACTAAATGACCCGTTACACAAAATTAAGAAATGTACTTACCAGCCTGACATCAGCATTTGGTCGGTTCTTGTGCCATACCAGGAGCTATGCATTTATGAGTCCCTGGTGATATAGAAGGGTAGGCTGGCGTTCCATCAATATATTCCCTACAAAAGGCACAGGTTTGGGGTCAAGTTCTTTGTTATGTCCCTTGCCGAGATGAGGAGCCAGCATGGTCAAAACACATACAGTTTCATTATACAATTATAGTGACAATATCTCTCCCACTGCTTCATCCTCCCCACTCCCCCATAGGTAAAGTAATTACCTACCAAAAGTACAGTGAACCTAATACCTAATGAGAGAGCTGCTGGAGGAGCACCACATCCCTCGGCGCCAATCCACTGGGGGCCGTCCTGCTGCAGACAATCCCTTATGCCTCACTGCATAGCATTTTCCCTGTGAAGTCCCTCAAACTGCTACGCAAGGTAGTCACACATAGAGGCACTGCAAAGTCTGCCTGTCTGGCACCAGGAGAAGGAAGCAGAGGAGGTTGACAAAGTACGTGTTAAGCTTGAGACACACCACTGTGTTTCACCATGCTTTGGGGAGTACCAGATGTTCAAGCTTTGAGCACATCTGCATCAGTTATTGACTGACTGACATGACCGATGATCTGCCATGATGGGGGGTGGAAATGCAGTTGTTGTTCAATCACTGCAGGAATATGAGATAAGGTTTATGCATATTCATAAGTTGCCAGTATATTCTTGCAGTTTTTTTCCCTCAAGTAAACACGTTTTTTTTGTTCAACCACCACCGTGATTGAAATAAAATAGACAACTATTACATATAGGCCTATGTGTTTTCTTGCTGTGTTTTCATCCAGTACAACTGTAAAGGAGAGTACGCTAGCACACAAAATCTGGCCTCGATCTTCAGCTCCAAAGATGTCCAGCTCCAGTTATGATATTGGCAAATGCTGTTTGTGTGTTTGGTTTCTGAAAGTACAGAATAAATAGGAATTATTAGTCATTAGAATACAATATCAGGATATACTGTAGCGATTAAACAATGTTACAAAGTGACATAGTAACACTTCCAATAAAATGATAAATTGCATTGACAAAATCACAAATGAGTTATATAAAACAGCAAGAAACAGTAACTGTTGAGCTCCACAAAGGGGCAGGGCAGAACAGAGCTATGCTAAACAGGCCAAATGAAAACAAACCATGGTCATAAGGCCAGGGTAGCTTCAAATGACAAAACAAATGAATACTTCTCTGACGCAATTAGCATTGTTTTACAGAGCTAATAGAAGAATGTAGCTAGCTACATAAGCACGATTGAGTATAACACCATAAAGGTTATGAAAATAGTAACTTTACCTAGCGTGCCTGCAGTTATAAGGAATACGCATAAATATATTAAGCTCCATACATAGTGACTTACAGTAGAAACGACATAACACGACATACATAAACTATTATAACGTAATAAGGCACTTGTTTTGATAGAAATGCCTTAGTTTGAGGTCAGCGTGGATGAACTGTCATGTTGCGTGCATAAAAAACTCATGCTGGGGCGACCGTTAGAGATATTTGGAACTCACAAATGAAAAGGTTAAGTTGTTGTGCTGAAAGATGAATTGATCAATGATTACAAGCATACCCATAACATGATGCAGCCATCACTCTGCTTGAAAATATGAAGAGTGGTACTCATTAATATGTTGTATTGGATTTGCCCCAAACATAACACTATATTCAGGACAAATAGTTAATTGCTTTGCCACATGTTTGCAGTATTTCTTTAGTGCCTTGTTGCAAACAGGATGCAGGATTTGAAATATTTTCTGTCAATTAGGGTAATATTGTGGAGTAACAACAATGTTGTTGATCCATCCTCAGTTGTATCATATCACAGCCATTAAACTCTATAACTGTTTTAAAGACACCAATGGCCTCATGCTGAAATCCCTGAGCAGTTTCCTTTCTCTGGCAACTAAAGACCGACGCCGGGCAGGACAAGCAGGTACGGGGAGTCAGACATTTATTTGAGAACAGACAGACAAGACAGGAACAGCGTCAGCACACGGGTAACGCAGACATATGACAAACAATTCAGCAGCGGGGAAGAGAGCTGGGGAACTGACAAATATAGGGGAGGTAATAAACAGGTGATTGAGTGAGTCCAGGTGAGTCCAATATCGCTGAAGCGCGTGACTAGGGAAGGCAGGTGTGCGTAAATGATGGTGGCAGGAGTGCGTAATGCAGGGCAGCCTGGCACCCTCAAGCGCCAGGGGGGAAGAGCGGGAGCAGGCGTGACACAACTGAATTAGGAAGGACGCCTATATCTTTGTAGTGACTGAGCGTATTGATATAACATCCAAAGTGTAATTAATAACTTCAGCATGCTGAAAGGTATATTCAATGTCTGCGTTTTTTTGTTTGTTGCCATCTTCCAATAGATGCCCTTCTTTGCGAGCCATTGGAAATCCTCCCTGGTATTTGTGGTTGAATCTGTGTTTGAAATTCACTGCTTGACTGAGATACAGATACAGATAACTATTATGTGTGGGGTAGAGAGGTAGTCAATACAAAAATCATGTTAAACACGATTATCACACACAGAGGGAGGGAGACCTTGCAACTTATTATGTGACTTGTTAAGCACATTTTTATTCCTGAACTTATTTAAGCTTGCCATAACAAAGGAATTGAAAACTACTGACTCAAGACATTTCAGCTTTTCATTTTGTATTAATTGGTAAAACTTTCGAAAAACATATTTCCATTTTGACAATTTGACAGTTTTGTTTAGGCCAGTGTCAAAACATCTAAATGTAATCCATTTTAAATTCAAGCTGTAACACAACAACATTTGGAAAAAGTTAGCGGGTGTGAATACTTTCTGAAAGCACTGTATCGCTAAGGTTTGAACTTTGTTTGTTGACAGAGTACATATTATATGTTCTTAGCTCTTATTAAGCAGTATTTTCTCTTAATATTAAATATTTAAAGACGAGAATATTTGTGTGATGTGTCCGCATTTAACTTCCGGTTGAGCAGTAATGCTGATCAGGGATGTTGTTGTGATGAAATTAATAACTGATCTAAACCATGTTAAAGGAATTTCATAATCTCCCTGCATGAGCTGGTCCTAGTTTGCAAAAATATCTTTAACTCTATTTGAGCCATGTTAATTAATGTCTGCAACAAGAATGCAACAGAAAAATAATTGTTTCATATTGGACAAGTCCAAGTAGACCCTGTTTCAGTCTGTCTTATGAATACAGCCAAGTTCAAAATCAGGATGATTTAAGGTCAGGCTGGCAACAGGAGTGGGATCCTTGGCTTGTGTAAAAAAAATTCTGCCACCTATTGGTATCACACAGAACAATAAATGACATATCAGCTTTGGGAGTTACTATAAAGAACACATATATTTGAAGTGTGGATTCAATGAAGTAGATGTCAAATAATTGTATTGTAATTGTATTGTTGAGTCCATTTTCTTCAAGGTCCCAAAAAAGCAGATCTCAGTCATTTGAGTATTTATGGTGAGAGATAAGCTTATTCTTTCTCCACCTGGTTGATCCATAGCTAAATTGCAGGGATGATATTTTTACAAACTTAAAAAGGCTCCAAATTGTGAATGAGGAAAACATGAAATGCATCAAATCTGAATGACTGAAATACATTATTGAGTGGGCAAATTTGATTTATTACTTACATGGGTAACAGTATGAACAAATATATAAAATTCCACAGAACCGAGACCACACAAAAAGCTACAATCAAACATTATTGCCCCATGAGGCACAAACATATATGCAATATCAAGTCATTTAAACTGAACATTTTGACACAGAGAATAGTACTTTTATGAGTGAAAAACATACATTTAAACAAATATGTTAAGTTGACCTACTGAGATTTCAATGGACTTTGAATGAGAAGCCATTCACCGCATGCTCAGTCTTAGTGCTTAAACAGTTGCATGCTGAGATAAAGGACACACTCTCTCCTTATAAACATTGTTGTTATTGTGTGGTATAGCTGTAGTTTTATATTATTATTATTATTATTATTATTATTATTATTATTGGGTGTTATTATTACAGTTGAGAGGATGGGAAAAGTCTACAGTAATAATGCATTAGTAGAAACAACCCTTTACTTGTGGATACCATTCTTATATTAACTTGGGGCGGCAGGGTAGCCTAGTGGTTAGAGTGTTGGATGCTCGTTGGACTAGTAACCGAAAGGTTGCAAGTTCAAATCCCTGAGCTGACAATGTACAAATCTGTCGTTCTGCCCCTGAACACTGTTCCTAGGCTGTCATTGAAAATAAGAATTTGTTCTTAACTGACTTGCCTAGTAAAATAAAGGTAACATAAAAAAAACTGTATAAGGTAGATACCATTGCATGTCCCTTGTTAAACCTGTAGATGGAGATAGAGGATTATTTATGGTAGCTGGCTTCTCAAGGACATTTATCCACTCTAGCCCTTTGTCTTATCAAGGACCACAGTCATCCCGGTCATGGACCAGCAGATGATATTATTAAAGGGGCAGTCTGCGTTTCAGAAAACAATCATCACCCTTCCCGCCACTTGTTTTGGTAAACACAGCAGAGGGATGGAGGGTTAGAAAAATGTAATCACTCTCAAATTTATATATGACAGAACTATGGATGCAAGGGCTGACCATCCATGAGATAAAAATGATAGTTTTAACCATACACAGTACTGATCGGAAACATGTTGAAATGCTGAAATGTTGCATGTTGACAGTTGAACTAAGCTCATGAGACATTTTTAAGTTATATTCTGGAAGAAACAATGGCGATTGTTTATTATTTTGGTTAGTGCACAGCTTGGGGAGTGAGAGGTGCGAGCGCGCACGCACATAGGCCTGTTCCACAGTGCTACTTTATCAGTCAAAAGTCTGGACACCCCTACGCATTCAAGGGTTTTTCTTAATGTTTTTGTATTTTCTACATTGTAGAATAATAGTGAAGACATCAACACCATGAAATAACACATATGGAATCATAGAGTAATCAAAAAAGTGTTAAACAAATCCAAATATATTTTATATTCTCAAAAGTATCCACCCTTTGCCTTGATGACAGCTTTGCACACTCTTGGCATTCTCTCAACCAGTTCTTTGCTCCAAAATACTCCAATCATCGCCAGATGATTACATGATCCATCAAGTTAGCCAGGTGTGTCTGACGGTGATTACAGCTATCGTAAAATAATGCCAAAATATTTGTATCTGGAATTTGTCTTTCAGCATCAGTAGAACACGCCTGACACTCCTCCACCAGTCATACGAGGAGAAAATCAATTTCATTACATTGTATGAGGTCATTCTTCTTATCTAAACTTAGGAGGTGAATTGAAGTTATGCAAGGTTGTAATGTCTTCATTTTGATGTGTTATTTCCTGTTTTACAGCTTTGATGCTCTGTAGCCTGGTGTTGTAGCCAAGGAGCGTTCGGACTGTCGGGACCAGGTTTCAGCTGCTGCGCAACGCTGACATCCTTCCTCCCATAGATGGTCTGCCTGTACAAGCACCACCTGGACTGAACACAGCTAGACAAATGTATGTTTCTGAGAAGATCAGGGAGATTTGCAACGAAGAGGATCTGGACATCACATGCCCTGCACCAAAATCAAGGGCAGGACAGAAACAGGCTCTCCGAATATAGATTCCCTTGTTCATGCGTGGTTCGGACAGACCAGTCATCAGCACTATCTGCAGTGCCTCTATTCAAATAATTATCACCTAATACACACAGCATACGTTGCTGCTACTATTTATTTTTTTATCCTGCTGCTCAGCCATTTTACCCCTGATTGTATGTATATATATATAACTACCTCATCTATCATTGATACTGATATTGTTCTTGTACATACTGTATATTATTTTATTTATGTTGACCCTATCTATTTATGATATTGCTACTATGCAAGTAACCATTTGGCTGTACTGTTTACACCTTCTGTAGAGACCCATGCACTTTGCAAGATGTGGCTGGGGGTTATAGCATTTCTTTCACATGACCCATCAATTTAGACAAGTGTGTCTGGGTAAGTGTCATCTAATATTTATAAAATATTTCTGTTTACCTGGAATTTTTCCTTATTTTACCACACTACTCACTGTTTAGCACATGACCTCACATGTGTATCCTTAAAGAGATGGGTGGGGCTGGCTTACAAGAGTGTGAACAATGCTGAATGGGTGTAGATAAAGGAGAGCTCTTCAGTAGGTACCAAAACATTCAAAGGCAATTTTCTCAAAAGTGAGTTGACAAGTTTATTAACTTTCAAAGCAGAATTACTTGCTCATTGTTCCTCAAATGCAGTGTATGACAAACCATTTTGTAGTGCTGAGTCACTAATTTGATCTAATGTAAGAAACACTATTTCAAATTTTGCTACATAAGACCAACTTGAGCAGGTCCGTCACAAATAGTAAAGTAAAGTAGATACCTAAAAAATAACTACTTAAGTAGTTCTATAAAGTATTTATACTTAAGTACTTTACACCTATGTATATCATTCAATTGTAATATTATACAGCATAATACTGTCCTATACTATGATATTGGTCATGCTTTTGTGGTGAAGTAGTAGTCTAATTTAAGTAGGTCCAAACATTCAACATTTGTCAATGTCAACTAATAACAATGTTAGCTGAGACTGGTAAGCCATCATGCAAAACGCTTTGTTCATCTTGCTTTTGGAGTTGTCAATTCAGCATTTCTTGCACGTTGCGTGTTTCAAGCTTAATTTACACTGAATAGCCTTGAAATGTGAGATCTCATTTCGATTTCCCTTGAAGAAACTTTCCCGTCTACTCAGCTTATTTTCCGCGTGCGTCTCTCTCTGTGGACGCCTCGCGCACGAAGTGAATAGTGCGCAGCTTGGGGAGTGAGAGGTGTGAGCGCGCACGCTACTGGTAAATGGACCACTGAGTGACGCATTGATCTTCCCTTGGCGATTGATCACTCTGCTCCTCTTCAAAATGCCCGTAGCATCCGGACCGAATCAGTGTGATGGGACGTGGGAGGAGCGCGAGTTGACGAGCCTTTCAGAAAAATTTGTTTGCCTCTGGAATAATGTTCTTTAATATAAAGGGGATCCCCGAAAGACAGGTATGTCATTTTGTTGTTGAAGTTTTGTTGTTTGTGGGGAGTCTAACCTTCTTAAATAGGGAACTGTGCTGTGGTTTCTATTGTGGTTTTGTATTGTGTCGCATTAACTTCAGTTTCAGCTCTTTGGCTTGGCACAACTCTTCTAAATATATTTTATTATCCATTGTTACATTGATGTAGGAACGTTCTGAAGTACTTTTAATAATGTTATCTAGGTTAAATAAAAGTACTAAATGAATAAACCAATAACTTATCAAATAATGTTTATTTTTATGTTGGATTGGATGGGTTTATAAAGCACAGGGATTGTAGTAGCATGGCCATCGATAATTGAAGTCTCGATACATAATATCTCAACTTGAGTCTCAATGAGCCCAATACTGTGGAACAATATCAAGGTATCACTGTTCATATAAAGCACTGTAATGTAGGCCAAAGCACTATGATAAGGTATGTTTTATAAGATACATTTATTTGTGATAAATAAATTATATACTATTTGTTTGCTGAAAGCTCAAAGCTTTTTAGAACCAAAATATATTGTGGAAGAAATATTCATTTACCCAATGTCTCAAACTCAGGCCAGAGTTTGCAAGTTGTGTGCAAATCATTTTTTCTCTCAGTTTGAAACAGATATAGTATACCAATGCTGTGGTTTGTGCAAGTCACTGATGTTGGTATATTGTTTTCTTGTGTAGGTGATGGATCTTCAGTCTGGAAATGACCTGTGCAAGCATTGAGTAGTGAACGCCTCCCCCTTCTCATAAGGCTCCACCCATGCCACAGATCCACCATGCTGTATGGCCAGATCCTTCACAGGCGTGGCACAGACGAAAGCTTCCTCAACCTTAACGTGGGCGGCTTTAAGCAGCACGTGGAGCGCAGCATCCTGCAGCGTTTCCCCAGGACCCGCCTGGGGTGCCTGTTGGGCTGCGTCTCCGAGGAGGCCATCCTGGAGCTTTGCGATGACTTCAGCCCCACCGACAAGGAGTACTATTTTGACCGCAACCCGCATTTCTTCCGCTATGTCCTTAACTTCTACCACACGGGCAAGATCCACCTGATGGAGGAGCTGTGTGTCTTCTCGTTCAGCCAGGAGATTGAGTACTGGGGCATCAAGGAGCTCCACCTGGACTCCTGCTGCAGCAACAAGTTTCAAGAGCAGAGGGAGTTTGCAGAGGATAAGGACTGGGACCAGAGGAGCGATGAGCAACATCAGCAGTTCAGGAGCATTGACTCATCCATGGAGGATCTCTCAACTATAGACCAGGACTTGGAGAAGTTTGAGGCTACCTGGTGCTCAGAGGTCCGCAAGAACATCTGGCTGCGCCTGGAGAACCCAGGCTACTCACGTTTGGCCAAGGTGATCGCTGTGGCTTCACTGGCCATGGTGCTGACCTCCATCGTGGCCATGTGCATCCACAGCATTCCCGAGTTCCACCAGGTGGACCTCAACGACAAGGAGATTGAAGACCCAGTGCTGGCTATCTTCGAGGCTGTGTGCGTTGTCAGCTTCTCTGTAGAGTTCCTGGTGCGGCTTTCCGTGGCACCGTGCCCCCGGAAATTCCTGAGTAACGCGCTCAACATCATCGACTTTGTGTCCATCGTGCCTTTCTACGCCACGTTGGCCTTTGAGATGGTGGACGAGGAGAACGAGGAGCTGGAAAACGTGGGGAAGGTAGTGCAGATCCTGCGGCTGATGCGCATGTTCCGCATCCTCAAGCTGGCCCGCCACTCAGCGGGGCTGCGCTCGTTGGGTGCCACGCTAAGGCATAGCTACCATGAGGTGGGCCTCCTGATGCTTTTTCTCTATGTGGGCATTTCCATCTTCTCCACCCTCATCTACTTTGTGGAGAAGGAGTCAGAGGAGTCGGACATAACGACCATCCCTGTGGGCTGGTGGTGGGCCACTATTAGCATGACGACGGTGGGCTACGGCGACACCTGCCCAGTGACGGTGTTAGGGAAGCTAGTGGCAACCCTGTGCATCATCTGTGGGCTGCTGGTGGTGGCCCTGCCTGTCACCATTATCTTCAACAAGTTCTCCATGTACTACCAAAGGCAAAAGGCCATGGATGCTGATCAGACCAATAATGAGGCGGACCAATGCAATAATAACGATATTGAGATCCCCGACCCCAGTATACCTTACTTTAATGTCGGGGACCTGTACACCCAAAAGATGAACTCATTCATCGCCAGTATCTCTGTCAGGAGCAGCATCGGCAGTGTTAAGGACACAGACATCTCGAGTATCCAGGATGGAGAGACGACTTGTATCCTGAGGGGCACTTGAGAGCTCAACTTACTAGACTTAAACCCTTTTACTCCTTGAGGAGCATAGGTCATCCACAAATGATCTTCTTAACTTTTGGGCCAGTTTCTCAAGTTCCATGGGTAGTTCAGTTCTTCAATCTTTACATTACAGATCTTCTCCAGGTGTTCTTTGGTCTCCCACGGTTTCCTTTACCTTGTGGGATCCATATAAGGGACTGGAACAGTGGATGCTGACTTTCTTGGAGTGTGGCCACAGTTGAGAGCGAGGAGGAGAAATAGTACCACCCTGCTTTCACCTGAGGCTTTTGAAATAGCTGTACATGGCCAAAAGCACTCTCCGGTTCCCAGGGTGAAAATAAGTGTGCTGTATCTCTCCACGTTCTTGTCCTTAGAGACTACGATCCATTAGGCCTAAGACTTGGCCTGTTTTGCATTAGTGACTTGAGGACCTATTTTCAGCCGTATCTGTCAAGATTTATTTTGAATCAATACTTTTTATTTTTACATGGCAATCATATGGAATGAAATAGCCATGGTTTGAAACAACATTACATTTAGCAATGTCTGGCAAGCATCTACTCAATGGCATGCTACTGCATTTCTCCTTCTCTTCTATACTAATAATTGAAAGAGACAACTGCACGTGTGCTTTAAGGATGAAGTCAGTATAGGGTGTCTATTGCAGTAATAATGTATGACCTTTGACATTTTACTTAACTCGGCAAGTCAGTTAAGAACAAATTCTTATTTACAATAATAGCCTAGGAACAGTGGGTTAACTGCCTTGTTCAGGGGCAGAGCAACAGATTTTCACCTTATCAGTTCAGGGATTCGATCGAGCAACCTTGCGGTTACTGACCCAACGCTCTAACCACTAGGCTACTTGTCTACCTGCCGACAAGCTGTGGCTTGTCTTTAAAAATTCATTGCATCAATCTCTGCTTCAGCTGTCAGTCAATTATGCAATACCTGCCACATGACCATGAGTTGTTTACCTATTTTAGGTCATAAAATATTTCCCATATCAGTTGGTCATGCCAGGAAAGGCACTTATTAGCAAATATGACAGACACACATACAGCACAAACATACAGATATATTGAATATTAGTTACACATTACTGTTTTATGCCCTGTGTGAAGCTTATCGTCCTGAACACATTTTTACTTGACCAGAATTTCATTCATTTGACATTGTTCAAAGGTGCACAAAATATGCTTTGCCTGTCTCTCTCTCTCTCTCTCTCTCTCTCAATCTCTCTTTTTTAATCCGACTTTCTCATCTCTTCCATCTGAATGCACTCAGAGGGATGTCTCGCTCAGATTAAGACGTGTACATCAGATCGATCTGAGAGGGAAAGGCCAAACATTGGGGCTGCGATCCAAGAATTATATTGTAATGCCCCGGCCAAAAGTGCTTTCCCAAATACCCCAGGTAATCCAATTGATTTGTTCTCATTTTGGAGGTGATCATTGATCAAAGTGTCTCCACTGAATTCAAATCGCACCTGTCGCAGCAGGTAACTAACTACCTACCCTTTGCAAATATAAATGTAATTTACAAGTGTCGTCAGTCAATTGTTTCTTTTTCTGCTATTACTCTAAAACGTGGCAGAACCATTTTAAAAAAAATACTGTAATTGAGTTTGGTTTGGCATAGGTACATCCAAGTCTATATGTCTTTTGACATTGCTTTTATATCACCTAGAATAGCAGATTATTAGTTAATCTGCAGAGACAGACATTTGTCTTCAGGTCTGCTCCAAAAAATATACAAATACAACAATGTCAATGTCCGAAAGCTCTGGCTATCAGTGTACCTTGGCTGTATTACCTACATTATACTCTCACTTTATTTGCCTTAAAATGAAATTCCGGAACTATTTCATGAATGCAACAAAGATGTGACTGTGTGATAGGCTCACATAAAATGTGTATGTTTTTTCTTAGCATGTTTAAAAAATATATATATTATCCACCGCCATGCAGACCATTTGAAGTATAGACTGAATTTACCACAAGCTAAGCTATTGAAATGAAACTGACTTTTTTGGCAGCAAGCTGCAGTTGATAGGGATTGTTAAGCAAGCCCGATACTGATATTTAAACAAATGTTTACTTAGCACTGCAGTGTGTCATTACCCTTTATGAGATATTAATTACGTGACCTTTTATTGTAGACCTGATAATTGAGTGTCAACCAACCGTTATTGCCTTCCACATTATTATAATTAGAGCAATAAAATGTATAACTGTCCTCATGACAGCTTTACTTTGACTATATGCGGTACACTTTTGAATAGATTTTGTGTAGTTGAAAATACAGCATGAACTGCATATACCCCCTTACCTAATACAGGCTAATGATTTTGTTTCTAACCCAGAATAATATTTTACACTCATTCAGGCATTGTAAATGTTACATTTAATGACATCAACAATTGCACAAATGTCAGGCTCTAATGAAAAAATGTCAATAAATGACTAACAACATGTCTTGAAAGAAAAACCCACCAGTGGTCACTATTGGCCCACAGCTGACTCATACCACCTAAGTAAAGGGGCATCATGCACCCCAAAAATCTGAGAGGTCACAAAGTACGTGAGAATGGCTTGGGGGTGGTCCGGAGAACAGAACAGATGAACCAAAATTATATTTACTCTCATGGGTCGCCCCCCACGCCCCTACTAAGCCACGCTTCCAGTTTAAAATGTATGTAGTTCTGTCCTGTCCTTGAGCCGTTCTGTATTATGTCATTCTGTATTATATGTTTCATTGTCATTCTGTTTCATGTTTTGTGTGGACCCCAGGAAGAGGAGTTGCTGCTTTTGCAACAGCTAATGGGGATCCTAATAAAATACCAAATACCAGTCTTCTGATCTGACCCAGTGGATCATATCTCAATAACCCAACTAAGTGACCCAACTGGCCGTGTCAAAATAACCCAGTGTGTGTTCTGTCCACTATTTACCCGGCACTGGGTTGTTTTTAACCCAGCATTTTTCAGTGTAAAGTGTCTGGAACTCTACTGGAGGGATAAGACACCATTCTTCCATAATATGGTGTTTAATTGATGGTGGTGGAAAACACTGTCTCAGGCACTGCTCCAGAATCTCCCATTAGGGTTCAATTGGGTTGAGATCTGGTGACTGAGACAAACACACACTTTAAACCCCCTATTCTTCTTTGAGTCCCCTCTTTCAAAGTCACCGAGATCTCTTCTTCCTAGCCATGGTAGCCAATATATTGGTCAACTGGGCATTTTTATACATGACACTAAGCATGATGGGATGTTAATTGCTTAATTAACTCAGGAACCATACCTGTGTGGAAGCAACTGCTTTTCATTCTTTGTACCCATTATTTACTCATGTGTTTCCTTTATTTTGGCAGTTAGCTGTAGGTGTAACACATGGAAGTAATACAGCGAGCTCCAAAAGTATTGGGACAGTAACACATTTTTTTTGTTTTAGTTCTTTACTCCATAACTTTGGATTTTAAATTATACAATGACTGGGGTTAAAGTGCAAACTGCCAGCTTTAATTTGAGGGTATTTTCATTCATATCTGACAAACCGTTTTGAAATTACACAACCTTTCAACTCATGAATAATGATGATTGAGAAATTTAAAGACCAACAAATATCATATCCCCCCAAAAATGCTAACACCTTGTTATTGTAATGGTGAGTGGTTAGCATGCCTTAAGGGTATGACATTTGTACATCTGTAACTTTTCTCACTCATCATGATTCATGATTCATTGCGTGCTAGGAACATGGGACCAAATACTAAACTTTTGATGACTTTATACACATACAGTGCATTTGGAAAGTATTCAGAACCCTTAACTGTTTCCAGATGTTGTTACGTTACAGCCTTATTCTAAAATGCATTAAATAGTTGATTTTTTTCTCATCAATCTACTCAGGTTAGATGGGGAGCGTCCCTGCACAGTTAAATTCAGGTCTCTCCAGAGATGTTCGATCGGGTTCATGTCTTGCCTCTGGCTGGGCCACTCAAGGATATTCAGAGATGTGTCCCGAATCCACCCCAGTGTTGTCTTGGCTGTGTTATTATGTTCGTTGTCCTGTTGGAAGGTGAACCCTCGCCCCAGTCTGAGAACCTGCTCCAAAGCGCTCAGGACTTCTCTGTACTTTGCTCCGTTCATCTTTCCCTCGATCTTGACTAGTCTCCCAGTCCCTGCCGTTGAAAGACATCCCCAGAGCGTGATACTGTCACCACCATGCTTCACCGTAGGGATGGTGCCAGATCTCCTCCAGATGTGACGCTTGGCATTCAGGCCAAATAGTTAAATCTTGAATCTTGTTTCTCATGGTCAAAGTCCTTTAGGTGCCTTTTGGCAAGCTCTAATCTGTTTGTCATGTGCCTTTTACTGAGGAGTGACTTCTGTCTGGCCACTCTACCATAAAGGCCTGATTGGTGGAGTGTTACAGAGATGGTTGTCCTTCTGAAAGATTCTCCCATCTAAACAGAGGAACTCTGGAGCTCTGTCAGAGTGACCATCGGGTTCTTGTTCACCACACTGACCAAGGCCCTTCACTCCCATTTGCTCAGTTTGGCAGGGCGGCCAGCTGTAGGAAGAGTCTTGGTGGTTCCAAACTTCTTCCCTTTATATAAATGATGGAGGCCACTGTGTTCTTGGGGACCTTCAAGGCTGCAGATATTCTTTGGCACCCTTCCCCAGATCTGTGCCTTGACACAATCCTGTCTCAGAGCTCTACGGATAATTCCTTCAGCCTCATGGCTTGGTTTTTGCTCTGACATACACTGTCAACTGTGAGACCTTATGTAGACAGGTGGGTGCCTTTCCAAATCATGTCAAATCAATTGAATTTACCAGAGGTGTACTCCAATCAAATTGTAGAAACATCTCAAGGATGATCAATGGGACCAGGATGCACCTCAGCTCATAGCAAAGGATCTGAATACTTATGTAAATAAGTAATACATTTCTGTTTTTTATTTTTACTAAATTTGCAACAAAAAAAATCTGTTTTCACTATGGGGTATTGTATGTAGATAATATAATAATAATAATATATGCCATTTAGCTGACGCTTTTATCCAAAGCGACTTACAGTCATGTGTGCATACATTCTACGTATGGGTGGTCCCGGGAATCGAACCCACTACCCTGGCGTTACAAGCGCCATGCTCTACCAACTGAGCCACAGAAGGATTGATGAGGAAAATTGTTTATTTAATCCAGTTTATATTAAGGCTGTAGCATACCAACATTTGGAAAAGGTCAAGGGGTATGAAAACTTTCTGAATGAAGGTTCCAACACTTTTGGTCCCCTGAAATGGGGTGACTTTGTACAAAAAGTGCTGTAATTTCTAAACGGTGTTGGAGTGCAGAGCCAAAACAACAAATAACAAAAAATCACTGTATGTAACTATCTGCCTAATATAACTACCCTGCAAATATATGTTTTTGCAAATACCTAGGCCACTTAGTAAACAGTGGAACCAGAAATACAGCTGAAAGAAGCATCATGTGTGTGTCATCCACTACTAAATGACAGATTCTAAAAGCATCTTAATAGGAGGCCAAATGAAATCTCCACAGAGACAATTCTGCCTCTGAGGCATTCCCTCTAGCTAGAGAGATATTGATTTTGTATCCACTGTTAATGTTTGGGAATTTGAGGCCCCACAGCATTTGACACGTCCTTTCGATTTGCCTCTGGTGGAGACGAGCGTGAGAAACAGACTTTGACTAAACGACAGATGCCAAGTTGACAAAACGGCCTCTCAAAGACATTTGCATGGAATGCTAAAGATAGCAAAAATAAATCAAGTGTAGATACATTTGGCATCAAAATCAATTCACTGTACTCCCTTACACAAAATAACAGGTGCACATGTTTAGTAAATCAGGGCTAAAGAGTGGACACAGCTGGAAGAAAACACATGCTACATCAACATGCTCTCCATTGTGGTATAGTTAAAATAACTTTGAATTGAAACAGCCATTTACATATAAATAAAAATCACATGGCATCTGCTTTTCTCTTGTTCATGGTTAAAAAAATTGGAGAAAAACATTTTTGTAGGCAAATGTCTAACATGAACAATAAATTGTACTGATTTATTGCCATCCCACTCGCTGACATGCCTTTTTATCATATTGCAGCTCTTTCTCCGATTTTTACAAGCAGCATGCTTGAGATATCCCACTATTGCAATAGATTAGACACCTGAAAGGATGGATCACAGGATCAATCCAGAGGCATGAAGGAGTTTCCAAAGTGTGTGCGCTAAGACCCATAGCAGCAAATACAGTATATCCAATGACATTGGTGGCATCTGTTATTTTCTCTATTACGAACTAAAATCATCAAATTGAAGACTGAATCAAATGCTACCTGACCGATTACACATGCAGGTGTACCAGGGCCATACACAGACCCTTTAGGGGGCAGGTGCTCAAAATGAAAAAAAGGCTACTTTGGAGACTGGTGGGGCAAAAGGGCATGTGCTCTGCACAGGTACAGCCCTATCTGTGCATGTGCCTGTGGTGCACAGCTGCACAAATTTCCTTATTTTCTTGTCTGTGTTTTTACTGTTACTCTTAGGTCCATTTTCAGGTGTCAAGTGACAACAGCCACAGATATTTCTTCAACAATTTCACACCTTCAAGGTCTTGAGAACTATCCAGACACCTCTGACTTATCCCTTGATGGATAATGTTATCTGCCAACAAAGCTTGTGAGGGAAAATGGGCCATAAAATGAGCTGAGAATATGATTCGGATTTCATATGACATGGAATTCACACCATAAATGTAAAGTTAGCTTGTTTACTATGGGGGGGGATCATAGCCAGGGGGCATACTCTGAGGTAGATCTCTATCTCTATTTTCTCTAATCGCAACAAAAAGCAATGTGAAGAGCATCTTCTCATTGCTGCATCTGACATTACACGTTACTGGATCGAACCAAAAATATGTGGGATGATGTGAATGCCTTTGAATGACTGATTATGTGACAAAATTTGGAGACTTTTGCCAGCCCCCCATTGCCCTTGAATTGTAACTCTGTGATGAAAGGGCCCTATAAAAAAGGCCTGAATGAGTTTTAAATTACCAATACTTGTGTCAATGGAAGAGTTCTTTCAAATGGCAAAAGCCTAACTGTCATTCAAGTCTATAAATATTGATTGAAATTGAGTATAAGCGGTACATACCATTTTCGAGTAATGTACAAAAGACAAAAAATGTTATCTAATCAATTCAATGAAGTAACAAAATTACAATATATGAAAGAATGGGTCCCGGTCCAAAAATCTGCTGCTTCTCTTCCATCCAGCACCATTGAGGGATCGCCATCAGTCTGGCATCCATCTTTATTTACATGGGCATCACATCACCACCCTGCATCTGATCTGATCATACCATTTGTCAATTAATAGACAAAGAGCCAGCATTACAGAATTATTTGGCAACTCTACATAAGAAATGCCAATAAATGTTTTATATGGGCATGAAATTGCATTGTGACAGGAGGCTACCATCAGCCATCCATCTCCCTAGTTCTGTTGTCATCAGTTACAAAAACTTCAGATGAATACACACAAAATACAAAATCACTGGAATGAGGATTCAAAGATTTGTCAAAAATAGCACCGTGGAGAGAAATGTTGCTATAGAATAAAATAAATAATGTCTAGTGAAAGAAAGTTTGGGAAGTAATTGTTTTGTGCTTAAATAACTATACGATTATACAAACAGGCTGGCAGTCTACACGTGTAACGGCATGGTTCAAGTCTATACACACTGACAAATATTGGATATGTAACTAAATTAAATGTACATTATTACATGGTTTTTGAGTTTTATACAAAGAGCATGTTGTCCACTGTTGTTACATGCTAAGGTGAGAGAAATGGTATAGAATTGACAACAGCTCGGGGGATAATACTAGAAGAAAATAGTAAATCTGCTGAACAATTAAATGGCACAAACTGTGTCTGTGTAAACTGTTGGCTGCTTTCTTATTGAATTCTTAAATAAATTATACATTTGCAAAAGTTTTTTTTGACTGGTACTGTAAGTATTCACAGATATTTTTAGAATTCTTCAAGCTCTGTCAAGATGGTTATTGATAATCGCTAGACAGGCATTTAAGTTTTGCAATAGATTTTCATGTCAATTTACAGTACCAGTCAAAAGTATGGACACACCTACTAATTCCAGGGTTTTTCCTTATTTTTACTATTTTTTCTACATTGCAGAATAGTGAAGACATCAACATTATGAAATAACACATATGGAATAATGTAGTAACCAAAAAAGTGTTAAACAAATCCAAATACACTTTATATTTGAGATTCTTCAAAGTAGCCACCTTGACGACAGCTTTGCACACTCTTGGCATTCTCTCAACCAGCTTTACCTGGAATGCTTTTCCAACAGTCTTGAAGGAGTTCCCACATGCTAAGCACTTGTTGGCTGCTTTTCCTTCACTCTGCGGTCCAACTCATCCCAACCATCTCAGGTCGGGTGATTGTGGAGACCAGGTCATCTGATGCCTCACTCTATCACGCTTCTTCTTGGTCAAATAGTCCTTACACAGCGTGGAGGTGTGTTTTGGGTCATTATCCTGTTGAAAAACAAATGATAGTCCCACTAAGCACAAACCAGATGGGATGGCGTATCGCTGCAGAATGCGGTGGTAGCCATGCTGGTTAAGTGTACCTTGAATTCTAAATAAATCACAGACAGTGTCACAAACAAAGCACCATCACACCACCTCCTCCATGCTTCTCAGTGGGAACCACACACGTGGAGATAATCCGTTCACCTACTCTGCGTCTCACAAAGACACGACGGTTAAATCTTATTGGTGTCCTTTTAGTAGTGATTTCTTTGCAGCAATTTGACCATGAAGGCCTGATTCACGCAGTCTCATCTGAACAGTTGATGTTGAGATGTGTCTGTTACTTGAACGCTGTGAAGCATTTATTTGGGCTGCGATTTCTGAGGCTGGTAACTCTAATGAACTTATCCTCTGCAGCAGAGGTAACTCTGGGTCTTCCTTTTTTTGTGGCTGACTGTCATTTCTCTTTGCTTGTTTGAGCTGTTCTTGCCATAATATGGACTTGGTCTTTTTTACCTAATAGGGCTGTTTTCTGTGTACTCCCCTACATCTGCTAAATATGTGTATCCAACCAATTACATTTTAAATTATTTGAAGGTGAATCTTTCTTATGTTTAGTTTTTAACCAAATTAAATGGACAGGAGACAAAGGGCTGTGAGACATGGGTTTTGTAACGGTTTTCTTCTTCTGAAAGAGAAGTGGACCAAGATGCAGTGTGGTTAGTTTTGTACATCTTTAATAAAGATGAGAAGATAACAATCTACAAAACAAGAAACATGAAAAAACCGAAACAGTCCTATCTTGTGCCACAAACAAAGACAGGAACAATCACCCACAAGAGACCTAAGGAATATGGCTGCCTAAATATGGTTCCCAATCAGAGACAACGATAAACACCTGCCTCTGATTGAGAACCACTCTAGGCAACCATAGACCTACCTAGAGTACTACTCTAACCACAATCCCATAAAAACAACCCCAGACAAAACAAACCACATAAATCCCCATGTCACACCCTGGCCTCACCAAAATACTAACGAAAACACAGAATACTAAGGCCAGGGCGTGACAGGTTTAAAACTTCTTCAGAGTAGGGTAATTTTTTCTCAATTTCCGCCTGACTGTCAGGCTCAGAAGCCAGGATATATGTGTATAATTGGTACCATTGGAAAGAAAAGACTTTGAATTTTTTAGAAATGTTAAAATAATGTAGGAAACTATAACACAATAGATATGGTAGGAGAAAATACAAAGAAAAACCAACCGGAATAAAAATAAATTGAGAGCCCATGCTCTTACAATGGAAAGTATAGGGAAATAATTAAATCTAACTCCCAGTATGCAATTCCTATGGCTTCCACAGGGTGTCAGGAGTCTTTGTTCAAGGTTTTAGGCTTGTTTCTTCCAAAAGGAGTAAGAATTTGTTTTAGTATAAAGAGACCTGCTTGAAAATGTGTGTGTGCGCGCCATGAAAACAACACGCACCTGCTAAAATCGTTTTCCTACTTCTTTCTGTATGAAATGTTATAGTTTGATTACATTTCAGGGTCTCTGCGGATGAAATATAAACGTATTTTGACTTGTTGAAACAAAGTTTAGGGGTAGATTTTCAGATTCCTTTCTTGGCATGTTGTACGAGAGGATTACTCAAATCGATGGCGCCAACTAAACTGACTTTTTGGGCTACAAAGAAGGATTCTATCTAACAAAACAACACTACATGTTATAGCTGGGACCCTTTGGATGACAAATCAGAGGAAGATTTTCAAAAAGTGAATATTAAATCGCTATTTGTGAATTTATGAAACCTGTGCCCGTGGAAAAATATTTTGATGTGGGGCGCCATCCTCAAACAATCGCATGGCATGCTTTCGCTATAAAGCCTACTGTAAATCGGACAGTGCAGTTAGATTAACAAGATTTTAACCTTTCAACCGTTATAAGACACTATGTACCTAAATGTTTAATATTCATCATTTTTATGATTACGTATTTGAATTGTGCGCCCTGCAGTTTCACCGGGAGTTGTCCCACTAGCGGAACCCCTATCCCAGAGAGGTACATGAAAGGTAGGATGTATACGAAGGGTCCGGGGCAACAGAAGACGAACAGCAGAGGGGCTAATGATTTTGGAGATGGGGAAACGGGCCAGATAAATGGGATTCCACCTGAAGGGGCAGACTCTGGGTGGACAGCCATACCTTCTGCCCGAGATGATACCAGGCAGCAGGGGTCCGGTGGCGATCCGCTTGTCGTCGATACCTGGAGGTGTTTTTGAGGAGGGCCGTCCGGGCTCTCCTCTAGGTACGACAACAGCGGTGGACAAACATCTGTGCAGAAGGTATGCCGACCTCCTCTTCCTGCTCAGGGAAGAGCAGGGGCGAATACCCCAGGGAACACTCAAAAGGAGGCCCGTGACAGCGCAGAGTAGTCTCCAGATCCTGGTTGGCTCGCTCCGACTAGCCTTTGGACTGTGGGTGGAATCCGGAGGACAGGCTGGCCGACAACCCAATGAGGGTGCAGAACGCCTTCAAGAACCGAGGAGAGAACTGAGGATCTCGGATGGTGTCGTGCTCCGGGGTAATAGCCGCGGGACTATAACGGCGAGACAGTGCATCTGGCTTGACATTTTTGGATCCCGGCTGATATGAGACGAAGAAGTGGAACAGCAGGGCCCATCTAGCTTGCCTGGAGTTGAGGCGTTTGGCTGTGGGGCGATTCTCCAGATTTTTGTGGTTGGTCCATACGATGAATGGGTGTTCCGCCCCTTCCAGCCAGTACCTCCATTCCTCCAACACCATCTTCACTTCGAGAAGCTCACGATTTCCCACATCGTAGTTTTTTTCCATGACGTTGAGGCAATGGGAGAAGAAGGCGCAAGGATGTAGCTTCAGGTCCAAGGCAGAATGTTGGGACAGGACCGCCCCCACTTCTATATCAGACGCTTCGGCCTCCACCACAAACTGATGGGAAGGGTCAGGATGAACCAGGATGGGAGCAGTGGTGAAGTAGTGTTTGAGGTCCCAGAACGCCCGGTCAGCAGAAGGAGACTACGTGAACGGAACCTTGGGAGAGGTGAGTGCTGACAGGGGGGAACCCCAGGAAAAGTTGCAGCTGCACCCTGGAGTAAGGCTGGGGCAAATCCACCATCGCTCTCACCTTCTCGGAATCCATCTGGATACTCCCAGCGGAGATGATGTACCCCAGAAAGGGGATGATGGAGAGAAGGAACTTGCACTTCTCTGCCTTAACAAACAGCTGGCTCTTCACGCCAGTTCGTACTATCAGGTTAGAAGGTAAGACCCAGATGCAGACTGTGTCGAAGTAACAATGTTTATTACAGCAACAGAGGCAGGCGAACGACAGGTCATGGCAGGCAGGGGTAATCCAGAATATTGGGGCAAAGGTACAGGACGGCAGGCAAGCTCAGGTTCAGGTCAGGCAGAGGTTGGTCATCCAGAGGTGTGGCAAAGGTACAGGACGGCAGGCAGGGTCAGGGGCAGGCAGAGTGGTCAGGTAGGTGGGCTCAGAGACGAGACAGACGAGGGTCAAAACCAGGAGGGCAAGAAAGAGACACTGGGGAAAAGCAGGAGCTGAGACAAAACGCTGGTTGACTTCACAAGCAAGACGAACTGGCAACAGACAAACATAGAACACAGGGGATAATGGGGAAGATGGGCGACACCTGGAGGGGGGTTGAGACAATCACAAGGACAGGTGAAAGAGATCAGGTTGTGTGTGATACATTGGGTTGTTTTACCTGAAATGAACAAGGTCCTTTTTCTGTATCTTTGTAGAATTTTGACCCATTCTGAATCACACAAAATCGTGTGTTCTCTTCTTCGAAAAAGAATCCACAGATCAAAGGGGAAACCTAATTAGTTTCAAGTAATCTCTCCTCCTCCTCAGTCTTAGTCTTCTTCTTCTGTGGACTTCATATGGAGGTTGGCAAGCAACTTTATTAAGGTACATCACCACCACCAACTGGATTGGAGTGTGGACCTCAGTTCAGCTTTCAGTCACCCACGTGGGTATATGCACCTAAAAACCAATGAGGAGATGGGAGAGGCGGGACTTCCATTGCGTCAAAGTTCTGTTTTAGCGCCTTGCTACGCAGACGCTCGCGAGCAATGTGGATGAAATTATTGAATAACGTGTAAATTTACACGGACGGTGTGGTCAGCATGTACTGTAATATGCTGACCACACTGTTCGTGTTTCAAAATAAATGTACACAAATGTTTTTCATTCATTGTGTGCAACAATGAGCATGTGTGGCCAGGCACTAAAATAGAAATAGGTTCTATTTGTGACGCTCAAGTACGTCCTCTCCCATCTCCTCATTGGTTTTCAGGAGCATATAACCATGTGCCATCTCTTCATTGGTGTTGAGGACCATACCCACGTGGGTGATTGAAAGATTACCTGACGTCCACACTCCAGTCAGTTGTAGTAATGCACTGTAAAGTTGGTTGCCAACCGCCATATAAAGTCCAAAGAAGTAATAAAAAAGCCTGAGGAAGGAGCAGAGATGATGAGAAAATAATTCAGTTTACCATTTTATATGTGGACTAATTGTTGCAGATTATGTTAGGTCAGAGCCAAGTCACAGAAAACACAGACATTTTTCCAGCGAAAGAGACGAACCACAAAAGCAGAAATAGAGATAAATTAATCACTAACCTTTGATCTTCATCAGATGAAACTCATAGGACATCATGTTACGCAATATATGTATGTTTTGTTCGATAAAGTTCACATTGGCGTTCAGTAGTTCCAAAACATCTGGTGATTTTGCAGAGAGCCACATCAATTTACAGAAAAACTCATAATAAACATTGATAAAAGATACAACTATTATGCACAGAATTATACATACACTTCTCCTTAATGCAACTGATCTGTCAGATTTCAAAATAACTTTACAGAGAAAGCACAACATGCTATAATCTGAGTACGGCGCTCAGAGACCAAAACAACCCAAATAGATATCCGCCATGTTGTGTGGTCAACAGAAGTCATGAATAGCATTATAAATATTCAGTTACCTTTGACGATCTTCATCAGAATGCACTTCCAGGAATCCCAGTTCCACAATAAATGTTTGATTTGTTCGATAATGTCAATCATTTATGTCCAAATACCTCCTTTTTGTTCACGCATTTAGTACAGTACTCCAAATTCATGACGTGTGATCACTAGGAGCAGACAAAGTCAAAAAGTTCCATTACAGTCCGTAGAAACATGTCAAACGATGTATTGAATCAATCTTTAGGATGTTTTGAACATACATCTTCAATAACTTTCCAACCGGAGAATTCCTTTGTCTGTAGAATTGCAATGGAACTCAAGCTAACTCTAAGGTGAACGAGCGTGGCCAGCTCGTGGCTCTCTGACAGACCTCTGACTCATTCCCCTCTCATTCGCCTCCACTTCACAGTAGAAGCATAAAACAAGCTTCTACAACTCTTGACATCTAGTGGAAGCCTTAGGAAGTGCAATTTGAGCAATATTCCACTGTATCTTCGATAGGCAATGAAATGATAACCTACAAACTTCAGATTTCCTGTTTTTTTATCAGGTTTTTGCCAGCCATATGACATCACAGACATCATTCAAACAGTTTTAGAAACTTCAGAGTGTTTTCTATCCAAATATACTAATAATATGCATTTCTTAGCTTCTGGTGACTGAGTAACAGGCAGTTTACTCTGGGCACCTTATTCATCCAAGCTACTCAATACTGCCCCCAGCCATAAGAAGTTAACGCCAGCCAAGAATAGGGCCTTATGTTTCAAAGTGCAGAGGATTTTGTCTGGACAGAGAGGGAATTGAGGCTGAGGTTTAGCTGGGCATCATGCCACATTGCCCTAAAAGCATTGTCATCAAAAGTGCCAGTGCCCTCCTAGAATCAATATTTGAAATGTAAGGTTATCCATTATTCAAGAAATGAGGGCTGGTCAATTTCAGGGATCCTTATAACTGTACTCAAAGAGAGAACTTTTTTCTAATTGAATAGTGTCATGAATTATAGCTTGGCTTTCAAAGATTGCATGTCTGGTTGAGAATTCGACAGGACCAAATTATTTTTAATACATAAATTGTGTGGAACATGGATCTCATACCTCACATGTGTGCAGCATGGATATACAGTACCAGTTAAAGGTTTTGACACACCTACTCATTCAAGGCTTTTTCTTTGTTTTTACTACTTTCTACATTGTAGAATATACACATATGCTATCACGTAGTAACCCAAAAATATATTTTACATTTCAGATTATTCAAAGTAGCTACCCTTTGCCTTGATGACAGCTTTGCACACTCTGGGCATTGGTTACTCATCCACCAAACTTTACAGTTAGCTCATCGTTGGACTGCCAGATGGTTGAAGCGTGATTCATCACTCCAGAGTATGCGTTTTCATTGTTCCAGAGTCAAATGTCGGCAGGCTTTACACCATTCCAGCCGAAACTTGGCATTGTGCTCGGCCATGGAAACACATTTCATGAAGATCATGACGAATAGTTATTGTGCTGATGTTGCTTCCAGAGGCACTTTAGAACTCGGTGGTGAGTGTTACAACCAAGAACAGACTATTTTTACACGCTACATGCTTCAGCACTTGGCAGTCTTGTTCTGTGAGCTTGTGTGGCCTACCATTTTGCGGATGACCCGTTGTTGTTCCTAGACGTTTCCACTTAACAATAACAGCACTTACAGTTGACCTAGGCAGCTCTAGCAGTGCAGAAATTTGAGGAACTGACTTGTTGGAAAGGTGGAATCCTATGACGTTGCCACGTTGAAAGTAACTGATCTCTTCAGTATGGCCATTCTATGTGCCAATGTTTGTCTATGGAGATTGCATGGCTGTGTGCTCAATTTTATACACCTGTCAATAACGATTGTGGCTGAAATAGCCGAATCCACACATTTGAAGGTGTGTCCATATACTTTTGTATTCATAGTGTATGTACTGTATATTGTGCATATAAAGAATTAGATAATGTGCCATTAATACAGTATTTAGCCATTTATTAAAAAGCCCAGCTCAAGACCACTTTGCTTAACACTTCCTTGTAGCGAGTAATCATAACATCCTATTTGCAACTGGATAATTGTACTTTGATGGATTCGGACTTCAACAGGTGATAAAATAATTGTCATAGAAAGTGGAATCTAGTTACATTTGTAAAACATGTATTGATTGATTTTGGTACTAGACCAAAAAAAAAATGGCAGTATCATTTTATCACTACCGACAGTGGAGATGATATTGTATCTCTTAGTTTTAAATAAGAATTGTGCAGGAGATTGAGTAGCATCAACCACATCCATATTAATAATAAACATGCACAAAATTAGGATTTGACAGAGAAATTCCTCTCTTTTACAAACCATTGCAAACCTCTAATCAATAATTGAAAATAGTTTGTAGCTGGTGATGCAAGGTCCACTCCAATCTAGCTTATTGGGTCATTTGTTTTATAGAAAATGTCACATTATAGCTAAATTAAATTACTGCTGCTCCCACGAGAGCCTCTTGTGAACAGTAGACACACACTTTCATTATAAGGTTTGGAGATCAGGAGGTGGTCTAATCCAATCAAATTTTGGCAAACCAGCAAGGCTGATTGGTATTCCCCTTGTCATATTCTTTAGGAAATTAGTATGATTGGGGAGTGAATGAAAGCAGGGGTATTTGCTGATACTCTCACTAACTGATCCAGGAACAGCTGATTTATAACCCACCACCTGGGCCATGTTAAGCACGGTACAACCATAGAGGTACAATTTAATATTGTAACCTGATCGGACTTTATATACAGTGCATTCGTTTTCCACATTTTGTTACCTTACAGTCTTATTCTAAAATTAATTTAATATTTTTTGCCCTCATCAATCTACACACAATACCTCATAATGACAAAGCAAATATTGTTTTCTTTTTCAAATGTATATATAAAAAAATGGAATGACCTTATTTACATAAGTATTCAGACCCTTTGCTATGAGACTCACAATTGAGCTCAGGTATATCCTGTTTCCATTGATCATCCTTGAGACATTTCTACAACTTGATTGGAGTCCACCTGTGGTAAATTCAATTGAATGGATATGATTTGGAAAGGCACACACCTGTCTATATAAGGTCAAACAGTTGACAGTGCATGTCAGAGCATAAACCTAGCAATCAGGTTGAACAAATTGTCCGTAAGAGCTCCGAGACAGGATTGTGTCGAGGCACAGTTCTGGGGAAGGGTACCAAAATATTTCTTCATCATTGAAGGTCCCCAACAACACAGTGGATTCCATCATTCTTAAATGCAATAAGTTATGAATGGCCAAGACTTGCCCGGCCAAACTGAGCAATAGGGGGAAAAGGTGACCAAGAACCCGATGGTCACTCTGACAGAGATCCAGAGTTCCTCTGTGGAGATGGGAGAACCTTCCAGAAGGACAAACATCTCTGCAGCACTTCACCAATAATTTTATGGTAGAGTGGCCAGACTGAAGCCACTCCTAACTAAAGGCACATGACAGCCTGCTTGGAGTTTGCCAAAAGTTACCTAAAGGAATCTGACCATGAGAAACAAGATTCTCTGGTCTGATAAAACCAAATAGCTACTTTGGTTAGCGCGTTTGGTAGACAATTCCAAAGTCACAAGGTGCGTCCACTATAACGTGACGAAATGTCCAAAAGTTCTGTAACAGTCAGTAGAAACATGTCAAACGATGTACTGAATCAATCTTTAGAATGTTGTTTACATATATCTTGAATAACATTCCAACAGGAGAATTAGAATGACTTCAGATGATGGCAGGTCCTTCCCCTGTGAACGCGCATGGTGAAAGCATGGTCAACTCGTGGCAGTGGTGACTATTTCCTGTCTCATTCGACCCCCAATCATCAGACAAAGTTATATTGACTGTTGACATCTAGTGGAAGGCGTAGGAAGTGAAAACTCATCCATATCTCCCTGTAATTTCAATGAGACCTTGGTTGAAAATCTGCCACACCCAGAAAAAATACAAACAGGAAGTGGAATTTCTCAGGTTTTGCCTGCAGTTCTGTTTTACTCACAGACATAATTCAAACAGTTTTAGAAACTTCACAGAGTGTTTTCTATCCAATACTAATAATACTATGCATATTTTAGCAACTGAGATTGAGGAGGTGGCCGTTTACAATGGGCACCTTTTCATCCAAGCTACTCAATACTGCCCCTGCAGCCATAAAAAGTTGTATAATATCACCTAATTTCTCTTACGGCTTTAAATCTAAATTATGATTTATTAAAATGATGTGCCCTTGGATAATATTTGGGATAGGTCATATTACGTCTGCTACATATTCGGAGGACTGCCTCAGTTTCTGTTAGTTATCCGCCACTGTTTGAAATGAGCCATCAGCGCAATGAAAACTGTAATTGCTTCTGATAGTGTTTGTCCTATATTGAGATCAGGCGAGATAACTATTGCTGAATCGTCTCCAATCTTCCAGGGCAAACTGCGATGAGCAAAGTAATTCTAAAATCCAAGTGTGTGTATCTGAGCGTGATGCCTTTATTAAACCTTTATTTAGTGGGTAGAAGTGCATTTCTCCTATCCCAAGAAGGAGCATGTGGAGACGCCATAATTAAAAACCCGACCAGACTATATTTGAGTGGATTATTATTCACTTCTGATCTGAAGCAGCGCAAACTAACTGACAGAAGGGCTGGGTATTGAAATTAGATACATTGTCACGTGCCTTTCTGTGCATTGACCCTTTCATCATTGATATCAACAATCATTTGGAAAGAGATGCACTACATCAGAAAACCAAGATGTTGCAAATATATTTTTTGCATGATCAGTTATCTGCTGTCCTTTTGACTTTATTCACCTAATTGTCCTTACTGTGCTGACATGTGTGTATGGCGCACTCAGATCTTGCAAATTGCATTGTCTGATGGGAAGATAAGAATACTGAAATGGTGATAAAATATTCTGAGATTTCAGTGCAGTCCTGAGGTCATTACAGCGTAATTGATGAGACAGTAACATTTCCCCTTGACAGAAGCCTACTGACACTGGCCTCTCTGTAGACTACCAACAGACAAAATTTACTATATACACCTCAATGCCATTGATTGGGCCTCTAAAGTTACCTCGTTAACCCTCTGGAGGACCTTAAACAGCCCCACAAACCGGGGACTCAGCTTCTTACAGGGAAGGTGGAGCGGGAGGTTCCTGGTAGAGAGCAAGACGCTATCACCAGGATGGAACACGGGAGCGTCACTGCGGTGGCGATCCGCCTGCTCCTTCTGATGACGGACGGCGCGTTGGAGTCCACATGGGCATTGTGCCATACCTCCTCTGCGTCCCTGAACCACTCGTCGACTGCAGGAGCTTTCGGATCTGGCTCGGAGTCTACGGCACCAGGGCTGGCTGATAAACCCAGAACACACTGGTAGGGAGTCAGCCTGGAGTATCTCAATGAATTCTGGGCGTATTCTGCCCAAGAAAGCAATCATGAATCTCCCCAGCTCCTGGTTCATCCTCTCCAACTGCCCGTTAGACTGAGGCTGGTAACCGGAAGTGAGGCTGACCGTGACCCCCAGCTTCTCCATGAAGGCTTTCTACACACACACGTCACGTCAATTAGGGGCCATGGCCGGAAACAATGCACACCGGAAGGCCATAGTGCCAGAAGTCCTGCTGGAACTGTGCCTCATCAACCTGGAGAACGGTAAGTAGACCAGAGAGAGGGATAAAATGTCAGGATTCAGAGAATCTGTCAACCAGAAAAGTGGTAAAGCCATCAGAAAGGTGGAGATCCACTACAAAGCCTATGGGCAGATGTGACCAAAGCCGCTTAAGGCACTCAAAGGGGAAGTAGTTTCCCTGCTGAAGCGTGCTGGGGAGTTTTGTATTGAGCATGTACATGTATTGATCTGAACATGAGTTGACAGTGGGCAACGTCCTATGCCAAAGTTGGTCACCAGTATTTATCAGAAAGGGATTGGATGGTGAATACCTTGGTGTCCAGCGTAGATGCACCCTGGAGGGCAGGTGGCAGGAGCGAGTTCCTTTTACAGAGCTTGGCGCATGTCCACATCTACATCCCACAACACAGGGCCAACGATACGGGAGGACTGATTGACTGGCTGAAGGATACTCACAGGACCCTCCACCAACGTGGAACCATAGGGTGTGGGATAGCAGGTCCCCCGACTTCCTGGTTCACAGGCGGTGATTCTCATCTTAGAACAGGAGATGGTGGGGTTATGGAGTTGAGACCACGGGAGGCCGAGGATGACTTTGTGCACAGGTGAGGAGGAAGGGAAGGCTTTCCTGGTGCTAAGGTCCTACGGTGAGGTGCTGGTGCTGTGAAATGTGTAATAGTGCCAATGGTCGTTTATCCAGGGCTTGGACCGAACAAGGAGAGGAGAGTGGATACGCAGTGATGTTGAGGGAGGAGACAAGGGCCTGGTCGATGAAATTCCCCACGGCACCAGAGTCCACTTTGACCGTCCACTGGAGGCTGCCACGGTCCGGAAGGTGAGGGCATACTCAGCAGTGGTCTGGGCACCCTGCTAGTCGCTCATCTCCCTCTGGTGGGGGGTCAAAGACTGTCCTGAACAGAGTCATGAACCCTTCGTAGAATGCCAAGAGTGTGCAAAGCTGTCATCGGGGGAAAGCGTGGCTACTTTGAAGAATATATTTTGATTTGTTTAACACTTTTTTGGTTACTACATGATTCCATATGTGTTATTTCATAGTTTCAATGTCTTTACTATTATTCTACAATGTAGAAAATAGTAAAAATAAAACCCTTGAATGAGTAGGCATGTCCAAACTTTTGACTGTTACTGTAAGTATGCACACCCTTGAGTCAATACCACTGTAGAAGCACCTTTTGCAGCGATTACAGCTGTGAGTCTAAGTGGATTGTGCAACATTTTGCTCATTATTCTTTTCAAAATTCTTGAAACTCTATGAAATTGTTGTTGATCATTGCTAGACAACCATTTTCAGGTCTTGCCATAGATGTTTTGTAGATTTAAGTCAAAACTGTAACTCGGTCACCCAGTAAAATACACTGTCTTCTTGGTAAGCAACTCCAGTGTAGATTTTGCTTTGTGTTTTAGGCTATTGTCCTGCTGAAAGGTGAATTCATCCAACTTCTACCGAAGTCGTTGCCTTTCCTTGTTCGGGCGGTGCTCGGCGGTCGAAATCACCGGTCTTCTAGCCATCATTGATCCATTTTTCATTTTCCATTGGTTTTGTCTTGTCTTCCCATACACCTGTTTTCAATCCCATTCATTACCTGTGGTGTATTTAACCCTCTGTTTCCCCTCATGTCTTTGTCAGAGATTGTTTATTGTCAGTGTTGTGTTTACTGTATAGGTGCGCGACGGGTCCTCGTACCCATGTTTGTTAATATTCTATTATTATTAGTGTTATGGAGCATGTTACGTGGACATTCATTAAAAGACTCCATTTGATTCTCCTGCGCCTGACTTCCCTGCCACCTATACACACGACTCTGACACCACCAGTGTCTGGTGGAAAGCAGACGGGTTTTCCTCTATGATTTAGCCAGTGCTTAGCTCCATTCAGGTTATTTTTTTGTCATGAAAATCTCCCCAGTCCTTAATGATTACAAGAATAACATGATAACAAGTCAGCCACCATTACGCTCGAAAATATGGAGATTGGTACTCAGTAATGTGTTCTATCGGATTTGCCCCAAACAGAACACTTTGTATTCAGGACAAATATTGAATTGCTTTGCCACATCTTTTTCAGTTTTACTTTACTGCCTTACTACGAACAGGTTACATGTAATGGACTATTTTTTATTATGTACAGTCTTCCTTCTTTTCACTCTGTCAATTAGGTTAGTATTGTGGAGTAACTGTTGATGATCCATCCTCAGTTTTCTCCTATCACATTTTCCTTCCTCTCAGGCAACTGAATTAGGACGGATGGCTGTATTTTTGTAGTGACTGGGTGTATTGATACACTATCGAAAGTGTAATTAATAACTTCACCATGCTGAAAGGGATATTAAATGTCTGCTTTTTACACTTTTACCCATCTACCAATAGCTATCCTTTTTTGTGAGGCATTTGAAAACCTCACTGGGGTTTGTGGTTGAATCTTTGTTTGAAATGAACCACTCGACCAAGGGACCGTACAGATAATTGTAACAGCAAAAGGGTTTAATACATTGACACAAAACATTTCAGCTTTTCATTTAAAAAATAATTTCTAAAAATTTCTAAAATCACAATTCCAATTTGACTTTATGGGTCATTGTGTTTAGGCCAGTAATAATAATAAAAATATCTCAATTTAATCTATTTAAAATTCAGGATGTAACACAACAACATGTGGAAGAAGTCAAGGGGTGTGAATACTTTCTGAATGCACTTTACATCAAATTGTTTAAACCCATCATCTCTTAGACAAAATAATAATGTGTTTTATTATAAATGTCACTAGGTATGGTGAGCGATACATTTTTGACAACCTCTCTGTCCAACCTCTCTGCCCTTCCCAAACAGGACCCAAGGTGTGGGCGATAAATAATCCTCGTCCACCTGGGCTGATGGCTCTCCACTAAGGCCATTGCCATGGTTCAGTCCCCCTCCTGCCAAGTGGCTGCCCTGTCAGCGTTCCTCAAGGGCCACCACTATCATATGCTGACACATTGAGAAGCTGATTAAGAGGCTTGCTATTTGATATTAAAATGGGAACATTTATCCGACAACCTCTGACTGAGGAAATATCTCACTTTCTCCAGGACAGATTTACCAACTAGCGTATACATTACTTATAGTATTGAAGGAATGTATTGGGCATGCATTCTAAGTGGTGTGCTAGTATGGATATTGGAACGTGACCTTTGAGTAAATTTTTTTCTTCTTGCAGTTGATTGTTTGAGCATCTATGGATCATCCATAGGGGACTGTCCAAATAGACTTTAAAGTTTTCTGTATACTTCTACTTGGAGAAGTGCAACTTTGGCAGCTGTGCAAAAGTTTAATTAATCTATGTCTAGGAATTGACATATTAATTAAGATAAAGTATGTGACATGACATGTTGCAAATGAGCAGTCTTGCATACAATCATGTCACATAGACAGATGTATCTGATTTTACATTTTAAATGTAGCTCTTGCAGAGAACTTAAGTCACGTTATTAAACTACCTCATATTGAGTAATCAATATACATTATTGCCGGAATACTTTGGCTGATTACAATATATGCTTTAGGCATTGTTTTCCAGATTGTCAATTCAAATTATTTATTCTACTTGGACTGCAATAAAGTCATTAAGGGTTTATACTATCATGTTGGTCTCAATAGCAAAGGAAGAAATGATCTTTCCCACTACTCTCTTCAGGAGTGGAAGTTATCTGAAACATCCATTCAGGGAAACATTGAAGTTGGCTTGACGGCATTGGCTCCCTTGTCATGGAAACATTGTAGTGTCTTTCCTTTCTTTCTAATGTACCAGGTGGCAGTCTCAGTCAACTACCTGTAGGTTGCTTCACAAATTACACCCTATTCTCTATATAGTGCACGCCAGGGCCTATAGGACTCTGGTCAACAGCACAAGTATAGTGAAATACTTAACTTGCAAGCTCTACCCAACGGTGTTGTAATCAATGTCAAAAATAATATTACTAATAATAAAAAATATATAAAAAAAGAAAACAAGAAATAAAAGAGGATGCTATAGTGCCAATACCACATTTACAATTAAGTTATATTTTAGCGCCTGGCTATGCAGACGCTAATTGACGCATGCGAGCAATGTGGGTGCAATGTTTGAATAACATGTACGTGTAAATGTATTTTGCGACGCGAGCGGTGTGGTCAGCATGTAAGCGTGATAGGCAGATATACAGGTAAACAGGAGTAATATTGACCAGTAGCAAGATAAATATATAGATACAAATATTTACATGTGAACAGGAGTAAAAGTGACCAGTAGCAAGATAAAATAGATAGGTACTAATGGTAAACTATACACACACATATACCTGGATTGTGTGTGTAGTAGATTAGTGGCCGGAGGGCACAGACTTAATGTATAGTAAAACGTATTTTAATGTAAAAAAAGATATATATTTTAATGTATATTACTGCCTTAATTTTTGCTGGATCCCGGTGGGTGTCAGCGTGGCCTAGTGGTTAGAGCGTTGGACTAGTAACCGGAAGGTTGCGAGTTCAAACCCCCGAGCTGACAAGGTACAAATCTGTCGTTCTGCCCCTGAACAGGCAGTTAACCCACTGTTCCCAGGCCGTCATTGAAAATAAGAATGTGTTCTTAACTGACTTGCCTGGTTAAATAAAGGTAAAATAAATAAAAAAAATATTTAAAAAAAGAGTAGCTGCTGGGGGATCCATTACAACTACAAATGCAAACACAAACAGCAGCGTGGTGGTAGTAATACATCTAATCAATAATCAATTTAGCAGCAGCGTAGGGGAGCAGTAGTTGTTAGCAATTTAACAGTCTTATGGCCAGGGGATAGAAGCTGTTTAGGAGTCTGTTGGACTGAGCCAAACGGGAGCATGGAAAACAGTCCATATCTCATATCTCTCTCAGGTGGCTGGAGTCTTTGACAATTTTTCGAGCCTCTCTCAGACACCGCCTGGCTTGTACATTCTGGATGGCTGGGAGCTCACTTCCAGTGATGTGTTGCACCGTCCACGCCACCCTTTGTAGGGCCTTCCGGTTGAGGGCGGTGCCATTGCCATAAAAGACGGTGATACAACCAATCAGGATGCTCTCAATGGAGCAGCTGTAAAAGTTCCTAAGGATCTGAGGGGCCCTGACAAATCGTTTCAGACTCCTGAGAGAAAAGAGGCACTGCCGCGCCTTCTTCACAACTGTGCTAACAGTAGTGCACTACGAAGGGTGCCATTTAAAATGCTGCCATGGAATCCTTTCTATTCCCCACCGTGGTGAATACATATCCAATCAGCCATGCTATTGATTCCTCTAATCTACACTGTTAGGGAGAGAGACTGCTGACTGCTGGGGAGCTGAAATGAAATGCTGCAGCGTACACTGCTAAGTCGGCTAATAATGTTTACAAAGAATCCTTTTGTCATTCCTGGCTAAATGTTGTAAAAAATAAATTAAAATGTGCATTGTCCAGCTGAATTAAAATCGTAGTTTTTCACAGAATAATATTTGTAGTTTAGGCAGGTGCAAGCACATTCAAATAATTTGTCTTCAATGAGCTATGTGCTGCATGTTCGAATTACACATGAGATATCAATATATTGTTTTGGATCCAATCCACCTTTCCTCATTTTAATGCAGTAGTGGTTTTGATGTGAATAGATTGAATAGATATACTATTTAAAGTGTAGGAAGCATGAGTTTTTACTCACCAAAGTAACACAGTGTGGTCACAGACTTAGTAATTTAGTTGTAGACACGATCTGGTTACCTGTAACTACAAACATAGTTGTGTTTGAGCATTTTTACATATTTATTAACTTATTTCCGGATATCTTTGGAACTACCCACAATGCACTATTTATCAACATAATATGGAAAACCAGTGCTACCTAGCTAGTTCCAGGTGGCTAACGTTAGCTACTAGCCATGCTAGCATGTTATTGCATTCCAAACCACGTGTTGGCACTGGTGAGCTACTATGTACATCCACAAAGAAACCATATAAATTAATGCGAAAAACTTAATCTCCTCATCTTCTGTGCATTTGGTATTGGTAGTCGAGTGAGCGAGTGTTGCAGTAGTTTTCCGTCATTCGTAGCTTGTGCAGTAATACCCACATAGTGGAGTAATATCCACAAGGAAGGGCATTGACTCATTTGTGGCCCAAAAAAGAGAAACTAGCTTTGAAGTGGGACCAGTTTGTCCAGTTGAAGTGAGCGGATTTGGAGTATGGGAACTGTGCGCATGTCACCCTGGAGGATTTGATGGCTTAGTATAATCAGTGGAAGGCAGCATTTGGAATGAGACTCTGACTGAAATCAGTTGCTGTGCCTAGCATGAATGTGAAGTCTGCAACCTCTATTTCCTACTGACCTACTGAGGTATGACTTCGTCATCATCGTGAGTGTCAGCTGTGATGGAGATAAACGGTGTACATTCAATGTGGATTTACCTAACTATATCGCTATTGGATCAGCTGACACTCCCTCTCCTTGGCACTTCTTTGACTTTGGTAACTATCGGTATGTCTCTGCTCCATGTACGTTATATCTGCTTGCTTTTTTGTTGTTGTGTTCTGTGGGTTCCTGCCTGTGCTTGTTCTCTGGCTTACTACTAAGCTATGTTGACTGTAGTGGTTGGCTAGTTAGCTGGTTAGGCTAGCTATCAGGCTAAAATAACTTTAGCTGGCTGGCTTTCTGGCTAAGATAACTGCATATACTGGTTATTTGATAACTGGTTAGATGGCCTTATGCATTTCCAAAACGTTGTTATACTTTAATATAGCTGTAAGCTAGGTGTTGATAGCAACTGACTGACTCATGCAGTACTAACGTGAAGTTAGCAGACAGGTAGGGATAACGTTAGCAGTCACGTTGGCCAGCAACCTTGCTGATCTGTAACAATAAATTCATAAAGTATTTGCTTGTAAGTTGGCAAGAAATGTAATTGAAACCAGTAGTCATGAGTGCCAACACTTTGGTTTTGTCAGGCATATGTGTATAGGTGGCAGGGAAGTCAGGCGCAGGAGAGTCAAACGGAGTGTAAAATTGAGTCTTTTAATAATGTCCTAGTAACATGCTCCATAACACTAAACTGGAAAAGAACATAAACAAAATATGGGTACGAAGACCCGACGCGCACCTATACTACACTGACAATAAACAATCTCTGACAAAGACATGAGGGAAAACAGAAGGTTAAATACACAACAGGTAATGAATGGGATTGAAAACAGGTGTGTGGGAAGACAAGACAAAACCAATGAAAAATGAAAAAAGGATCAATGATGGCTAGAAGACCGGTGACGTCGAACGCCGAGCACCGCCCGAACAAGCGGCAGAAGTCGTGACAGGTTTAATTAAAGTTATATTTGAAGTTATTTCTGTTGTTTCTGTTTCTGAGTTTACATTACAGGGAATAGGCTGGCTTGCCGGGTCCTATTACGTCACATCCCGTAAATGTTGGCATGACTTCGGTATTCTGATCAGTTTTATGTAATTATTTGAAAAATAGAAAATGGGACTTTTAATGTGTATTCTAACACAAATCCATATGTTGCATGTTGTTACATTTATGCTACCTACCCTTTAACCACTTTCAACAATAAGACACTCCTATTTTAGAAGTCACCTTATTGTCCAAGAGGTCGAAGAGGTAACCATAGTCATGGATGGTATTCCATAACAAGGCTTTTCTCTGTGAGTGGACCAGTCTAACATTTTACTACATATAAAAAGGATGAAAGATCCCATGCAACCCCCAACGCCTGCAAGAACACTAACTGGATAATTTATGACTCCTGACGCAGAGGCTGCCATGTTTTTAACAATGGAGGACATTGACAGAACCATTGACTGCACTGGTCTGTTCCAAAGGACGTTCCAGTATTCTCAACCTGACACCCATTTGATATACGCTAACCAATTGAGTTAACTTGTGAATCATGACAATAGTGTTGTTATGATATAGTAATTCTAGTGTTGGCGTAGTGTTGATTTTTATGAGTTTGTTGTCTTGGTTAGACTCCAAATGTGGCTTGGCAATGAGAATTAAGTTATTTGAATTCCCCCAAATTCAAAATCATGATTGCGTTAGCACATTACTTTGATAATAGCAAGGATTCTATAGTAACAGCTAAATGTGGTTACGAGGCACAGACCCTTTCGCTGCTGTGAAATGACAAGTATGCATTTGTTTGGATTGACATTTGAATATACTATCTTGGATTTATTTGAAAGCAAGCTAATTTTCTCTCTTAATTTGTCCCTTTTCAGTGCAAATCATTTTGTCCTCTCCAAAGAATTCTATTAATCTGACTACAAAAGGAAAATGGGAATCGCTTTTGCTGATGTAGGAAGGCAAACTATGTTGATTTTTTTTCTGAATCGTAGTTGGAGTTATCCTTCAGCCACAGTCAAAGTGAACAAATGCCAGGGAGGCAGTAATGATTAATATAGCATGAGAGCTGACTAATGGAGCAAAGCTCAGTTAGAGATAGTTTGCAATTGAGATGAGTTTTACGAGCTCTGTGGGCCCGCTATGACCCACTCTGAAATCCCAGTGAAAGATCAGGGAGTCATGGACATGACTAGGTTTTTAAACATCAGAAAAGGATGACAGGCTACAGGGGTGCTAATAATATAAGGCCTTTTCTGATTATCCCTTTTTTGTCACGCAGCATTGTCACGCCCTGACCTTAGAGAACATTTTTATGTCTCTATTTGCTTTGGTCAGGGTGTGATTTGGGGTGGGCATTCTATGTTTTGTTATCTATGATTTTTGTATTTCTATGTTTATGCCGGGTATGGTTCTCAATCAGGGACAGCTGTCTATCGTTGTCTCTGATTGGTAGCCCGTTTTCCCTCCTTTCTTTGTGGGAAGTTGTCTTTGTTTAGGGCACATAGCCTTTAGCTTCACGGGTTGTTTTGTAGTGTGTATTGTTTTGTTCTGTGTCTTTTTTCAAATAAAAAGGAAAATGTATGCTCACCACGCTGTGCATCCTTCCACAGCCGTGACAGAACTTCCCACCACCAACGGACCAAGCAGCGTGGTAAGGAGGAGAAGCGTGTAATGGACTCCTGGACATGGGAGGAAATCCTGGACGACAAAGGACCCTGGAGGCAGGCTGGGGAGTATCGCCGTCCACGGGAGGAACTGGAAGCAGCTAAAGCTGAGAGGCAGCGTTATGAGGGAACACGGCTGGCAAGGAAGCCCGAGAGGCAGCCCCCCACAATTTTATTTTTTGGGGGGGTGGCACACGGGGAGTGTGGCAGAGTCAGGTTGGAGACCTGAGCCAACTCCCCGCGCTTACCGTGGCGGGCGTCGTACTGGTCAGGCACCGTGTTATGCTCTAAAGTTTGATTCATAATAAGGTCTTCACAAAATATTTGTCATCCCATGTCATAACAGCTTTATGAATATTCCAATAACTTAATGTCATGCTCCTTGACATAAGGGTGACTATGAATATAGTATGTAATATGTTATGTAAAATCAAGACCTATCACTTGACAAATGGACACTAAATGTGATAGATGGGTGGCTACTGCAAATATGATATTCCTTATTGATTGAAAACTTCCTCTGGCATGTATATGATAAAACAAACCTGAGACTAATAGGTTCACAGATGAGAGAATGAAGTGCATTATACAACGGGCGGATCTAATCCTGGATGCTGTTTGGTTAAAACCGCACTCCAGACGGTGTCTATTGCACAAGTTCCCACCGGCTAAGGCAATGATATTAAAATGCCTATTCACTGTTCCATCTCACTGCGCAATCCACTGTCTCATCAGCCCAACCAGGCAATTTATAAACTTGATCTCAGTTGTAAACAAGCAATATTGAAATTTGATCGCCACTGTCTCATTGAGGATTAATGTGTCAGGATGAGACAGACCGCTTTTCTCAGCCAGTCAAAATCATGAATCGGCATCATTTTTATGGATATATACAAAAAAATGTCAATAGAAAAATAGGTAAAACGAAAAAGAATGCAGCTAGTTTGTTGTATTTCCAGCTTCAGTTTGAAGTGTTTGTGTTAGTTGTGCAAGTTGGTTGGCTAGATCCTCTGAAAAGTGTAATGATGAGAGAGCACATTTTCTATGCCAGGCGAAATCACGCATCATTGTTATGGATGTATCCAAATAAATGTCACTAGAAAACAGCTTAAACAAATGCAAATGCAGCTTCTTTGATGTTATTTTGGCTGCACTGTTTGATGTGTGTTAGCCGTAGTTGGCTAGCTAGCAAGCAAGGGATGAGAACTCAACTTCGTCTCGGGCTTAACAACACCCAGTGCTAATATAACCTCCAAACACCGGCTTTTTCGGGCACTTAATTATGACCTGGTTACTAAGTCCACTGACCTCAAAATCCAAGAACATTCTAGCTCAGTGTGCAGTATACCTTACAATACTAAATAAAACACACAAATTACAAAAATGTAAATAAAGAAATATCAGAACTAGCAATGTCAGATTATAAATGTATATGTATATAATGATGAATATGAATATACAGCAGTAGTTATAAGGGATGAGCCTCGACTACAATACAGTATATACATATAAAGTGGGTAAAACAATATGTAAACACTATTAAAGTGACCAATGTTCGATGACTATGTACATAGTGCAGCAGTATGTATCAAATTAAATCAAATCACATTTTATTGGTCACATACAGATATTGAGCAGATGTTATTGCGGGTGTAGCGAAATGCTTGTGTTCCTAGCGCCAACAGTGCCGTAGTATCTAACAATACACACAAATCTAGAATTAAAAGAATAAGAAATATATAAATATTACATTGAGCAATGTTGGAATGGCCGTGACTAAAATACAGTTTATATATATTTTCTTTTAGGTAAGTCAGTTAAGAACAAATTATTATTTCAATGACAGCCTAGGAACAGTGGGTTAACTGCCTTGTTCAAAGACACATTTTCACCTTGTCAGCTAGGGGATTCTATCTTGCAACCTTTCGGTTACTAGCGTTGGACGCTCTAACCACTAGGCTACTTGCCGCTTTACTCATATGAGACAAGTAAAGCATTATGTAAACATTATTGAAACATTATTAAAGTGATTAGTCTAACATTATTAACGTGGCCAGCAGCAGGGTTGAGTTATCGGGTGGAAGACGGCTATTGATGGCTATTTAATAGTCTGATGGCCTCGAGATAGAAGCTGTTTTTCAGTCTCTCGGTCCCAGCTTTGATACACCTGTACTGACCTCACCTTCTGGATGATAGCAGGGTGAACAGGCTGTGGCTCGGATGGTTGATGTCCTTGATGATCTTTTTGGCCTTCCTGTGACATCGAGTGCTGTTGGTGTCCTGGAGGGCAGGTAGTTTGCCCCCAGTGATGCATCGGGCAGACTGCACCACCCTCTGGAGAGCCCTGCATTGCGGGTGGTGCAGTTGCCATACCAGGCGGTGATACAGCCCGACAGGGTGCATCTGTAAAAGTTTGAGGGTTTTGGGGGCCAAGATAAAATAAGAGGCGCTGTTGCGCCTTCTTCACCTTTGTTTTGTTGACCTCAAGTGACAGGCTATTTTCCTGGCACCACTCTCCCACGGTCCTCACCTCCTCCCTGTAGGACTTCTCGTCATTGTTGGTAATCGGACCTACTGCTGTTGTGTCGTCTGCGTACTTGATGATTCAGTTGGAGGTGTGCGCAGTGTTGTGCGCAGGTGTCACGCAGGCATGGGTGAATAGGGAGTGCAGGAGGGTGCTGAGCACGCACCCTTGTCGGGCCTCTGTGTTGAGGATCAGCGAAGTGGAGGTGTTGTTTCCTACTTTCACCACCTAGGGGGTGGCCTGTCCTGTCATCCTGGACCCAGTTGCACAGGCCTGGGTTCAGATCCAGGGCCCAGAGGTTAAGGATACGCTTGGATGATGAGCTTGGAT
The DNA here is from genome assembly GCF_023373465.1 of Oncorhynchus keta. Lineage (NCBI taxonomy): Eukaryota > Metazoa > Chordata > Actinopteri > Salmoniformes > Salmonidae > Oncorhynchus > Oncorhynchus keta. The sequence goes on from NC_068455.1 coordinate 48,640,385, forward strand.
GGTACTATGGTGTTGAAGGCCGAAAAAACCCCAGCATTCTTACATAGGTATTCCTCTTGTCCGAATTGGATAGGGCAGTGTGCAGTGCAAATTTAAGTGGGTCTAGGGTGTCAGGTAATATGATCCTTAACTAGCCTCTCAAAGCACTTCATGATGACAGAAATGAGGGCTACGGGGAGATAGTAATTTAGTTCAGTTACCTTTGCTTTCTTGGGTACAGGAACAATGGTGGACATCTTGAAGCAAGTGGGGACAGCAGACAGGGATAGGGAATATGAATATGTACGTAAAACACTCCAGCCAGCTGGTCAGCGCATGCTCTGAGGACGCAGCTAGGGATGCCGTCTAGGCCGGCAGCCTTGAGGGTTAACACGCTTAAATGTCTTACTCACGTCGGCCACAGAGAAGGAAAGCCCACAGTCCTTGGTAGTAGCAGGCCGCGTCGGTGGCACTGTTTTATCCTCAAAGCGGGCTAAGAAGCTTGTCTGGAAGCAAGCCGTCCGTGTCCGCGACATGGCTGGTTTTCCGTTTGTATTCCATGATACATACGTCTCGTATCTGAGCCGTTGAATTGTGATCCACTGTCTCTGTACTGATGTGTTGACTGTTTGATTGCCTTATGGATGGAATAACTACACTGTTTTATGCCATAATCCCAGTCAGTTTGCCATGGTTAAAATGCAGTGTTTCACGCTTTCAGTTCACGCTTTCACGCTTTGCACGAATGCTGCCATCTATCCACAGTTTCTGGTTGAGTAGGTTTTAATAGTCACAGTGTGTACAACACCTCCTATACACTTTCTGATGAACTTAGTCACTGTATCCGTGTATTCATCAATATTATTCTCAGAGGCTACCCGGAACATATCCCAGTCAGCGTGATCAATACAGTCTTGAAGCATTGATTCCGATTGGTCAGATCAGTGTTGAATAGACCTTAGCATGGGTACTTGCTTTTAAAGTTTCTGCCTATAGGTAGGGAGGAGCAAAATGGAGTCGGGATCAGATTTTCCGAAAGGTAGGGCTGGGGAAGGCCTTGTAGGCATTTTGAAAAGTTGAGTAGCAGTGGTCAAATGTTTTTCCAGCGTGAGTACTACGGTCAATGTGTTGGTAGAACTTCGGTAGTGTTTTCCTAAAAGTGTCTTTGTTAAAATCCCCAGCTACAGTGGTTCTTCCTTTAAAATTTGCCTCGTACTGCAGCACAGCTTGTGGGCTGCTGCAAAGTTATTTAAGTGTCAGCCATTTTTGCCATTAATGGTAGTTTGTGCTAGTTTGCCCAACAGAGGGTATCTTTGAGAAGCTAAGTTATTGAAATGCCATGGAGCTGTAGGCCTAAAGAGTCAAAGGGAGCCTTGAATAAAACTATTTGGGATTGATTTTGATTTTTAGAAATGTATCTCAATTTGATGAATATTATGTTTTTTCAATTCCAAGAAAACAAAAATGCATGTTACTGTAGCTGTTTTAGCATAACTTACTTATTGGCATAAAGGTCTACTTAAATATACAGTACATCAGTCAATCGCTCATTAATTTGTGCATGTCATCACACAGCATACAAGTCATCCATGTCTTTAAATACAGTCAAGCATTTTAGTTATAAAACTAAATAACAAAGGGAGCCTTGATTAATTTTACAATCACAGCTAAATTGATTTAATTAAGGATTTCAGTTAGGAAAATATGGCACTGTGACTGTTCGGGAGTAGGCCTAGGCTACTAAGTGACTGAGTGAAGAGCAAAATAATGCTTACATTTCCACATAAAAATCTGATTGAATAATAAAGACCAGTCCCCATGCTCTGTCATTCAATGACATTTATTCCCTATTGTCCTGCTGATAGTTGAAATCTGCATTTTGAAGTAGTATTTTTATTATTATTTAATTAACGAAAGCATAAAGATGTTGATGAACGAATACTATACAGTATATGCTTGAGCCGACAATTTGCCGTTGCATGAGGTTTGGAGTTAGAAATGTAAAACTTTAGAGTACTTAATACATTGCAAATTGGGGGGATTATTTTTCACACCTACATTAGCCGAAGCTATTAGACTATCCTTTTGTAAAGGTTAAAGAGTCTATTGTCCTGCTAATAGCCCATCATAGAAACATTGTTTGCATATTTCACAGCCTGCTACGCTTGAGAAAAACAAAATGCCTCCAGCTGTCCATCACTACTGTATATGAAAACACAGCATCTACAGTGGTACAAATATATTATTGAATTCTATAAAATGTCCCTGTAGATCTAGTTAAATTTAGAGGATTGGAGGATTCTAAATGAATAACTAAGGGGCATTTTTTGTTATGGAAACTCTGGTCTGTGATATTGATTTAGAAGTGTAAAACCTTACAGAGAATATCTAAGGAGCTTTTGTATAATTACAATGCTCCCCCTACCCTCCTTTCCTACCCTCATACTTGGCAAGAATCTATTGTCCTACTAATAGCCCATCACGGGTGGAAGGCTTTTTGTATTTCAATGTATGGAATTAATGTATACAGTCATTTACCATTCTCGGAGTGGAAATGTTGTTTGCAGAGTTCACAATCATTTTAAAGTCCTCTGATGGTTACAGTCCTAACCCTGGAACAGGTAGCACCATAGAAAGAAGCTGGCTTGATGTAAACAATATGAATTTCTTCTGTTCTCTTTGGTTGCAATGTCATTTTTTTAGACAAAGAGTAAAATCTCTCCCCAACTATTTTGCAATATATATGGTACAGCTGTACATTTTTTGGTCCTTAAATGAAACTGGTATATATTTTTATTTATCACAATTTTCTTTAACAAATTTTGGTCTTTAATGCAGGGCCGACAGACAAGTTCCTTACCCCCCTTCCACTTGATAAAGGTTCCAAATGATAACGTAGTATATTTGAGTTTAACCACAATATTTGTTGTATTATCTTTTCTGGTGGATTAAACTGAAATTGCAACCAACTTTCTATGGCTTGTTAAAAAAATGATGATATCTTCTTCACATCAGCAAAGAAGGATTTACAGTGGTGTGCGAAAGTATTCATCCCCCTTGGCATTTTTCCTAGCTTTTTGCCTTACAACTAGGAATTAAGACATTTTTTGGGGGCCTGTAGCATCATTTTAATTTACACAACATGTCTACCACTTTGAAGATGCAATCTATTTTTTTGTGTGAAACAAACAAGAAATAAGACAAAAAAACAGAACTTGAGCATGCATAACTATTCAATGTTTTGAAGAGCCACCTTTTGCAGCAATTAGAACATGTCTCTCTATAAGCTTGGCACATCTAGCCACTTGGATTTTTGCCCATTCTTCAAGGCAAAACTGCTCCACCTCCTTCAAGTTGGATGGGTTCCGCTGGTGTACAGCAATCTTTATGTCATACCACAGATTCTCAATTGGATTGAGGTCTGGGCTTTGACTAGGCCATTCGAAGACATTTAAATGTTTCCCCTCAACCACTCAAGTGTTGCTTTAGCAGTATGCTTAGGATCATTGTCCTGCTGGAAGGGGAACCTCAGTCCCAGTCTCAAATTTCTGGAAGACTGAAACAGGTTTCCCTCAAGAATTTCTCTGTAATTAGCGCCATCCACCATTCCTTCAAATCTGACCAGTTTCCCAATTCTGACCAAAAACATGGTGTTCTTGGATGGTGTTCTCGGGGAGATTAGAGGTGTTGGAATTGTGCCAGACATAGTGTTTATCTTAATGGCCAAAAAGCTCAATTGTATTCTCATCTGGTCAAAGTAACTTCTTCCATCTGTTTGGGGAGTCTCCCACAGGTTTGTTGTGGTGCCATATTCTTTACATTTTTGTATAATGGATTTAATGGTGCTCTGTATGTCAACGATTGGGTGCAGAGTTGTAGCGAGGACACAGGTATTGAGTAACATAACGGAGTTTACTCAAAATCAAGCAAAATTCCCAATAGGAACATACAAAAAACACTAGCACATAACACAACCACTAACGACATAAACAATCACGGACAGAACAGGAATGTATGCCAGAGGGTTAAACAAGGAACGTGATATGTAATTGAAACCAGGTGTTTGTGTAATACAGGTAAAACTAATCTAATCTAAACTGAAACATGGATCGATGGTGACTAGAAAGCCGGTGACGTCGACCGCCGAACACCACCTAAACAAGGAGAAGGGCCGACTTCGGCGGAAGTCGTGACAGTAACCCCCCTTGACGCGCGGTTCCAGCAGCGCGCCGACACCGGCCTCGGGGACGACCCGGAGGACAGGACGCAGGGCGATCCGGTGAAACACCTGTAGCAATGAAGGATCTAGGATGTCCTCTACCGGTACCTCTCCTCCGGGCCGTACCCCTCCCACTCCACTAGGTACTGAAGGCCCCTAGCCCGACGCCTTGAGTCCATGATGGCTCGTGCGGTATACACCGGGACCCCCTCAATGTCTAGAGGGGGCGGAGGAACCTCCCGCACCTCAGACTACTGGACTGGTGGACTGGACCCGCCACAATGTGATAATCAGGGGGGAGTTGTAACCTATAACAAACCTCGTTCAGTCACTTCAGGAATTTAAATGGCCCCACAAACCACGGACCCAGCTTCCGGCAGGGCAGGTGAAGGGGCAGGTTTTGGGTCGAGAGCCAGACCGGTGCATACACCGGGGCCTCACTGCGGTGGCGGTCGGCACTCGCCTTTGCCTCCTGACGTCCCTTTGACACAGGTATTGAGTAACATAATGAAGTTTACTCAAAATATCAAGCAAAATTCCAAATAGGAACATACAAAAAACACTAGCACATAACACAAGCACTAACGACATAAACAATCACAGACAGAACAGGAATGTATGCCAGAGGGTTAAGTAAGGAATGTGATATGTAATTGAGACCAGGTGTGTAATACAGACAAAACTAAACTGAAACATGGATCGATGGTAACTAGAAAGCCAGTGACGTCGATCGCCGAACACCACCCAAACAAGGAGAAGGGACGACTTCCGCGGATGCCGTGACACCGTGGGATGTTCAACGTTTCGGATATTTCTGTATAACCCAACCCTGATCTGTACTTCTCCACAACTTTGTCCCTGACCTGTTTGGAGATCTCCTTGGTCTTCATGGTGCCGCTTGATTGGTGGTGCCCCCTGCTTAGTGGTTTTGCAGACTCTGGGGCTTTTCAGAACAGGTGTATATGTACTGAGATCATGTGACAGATCATGTGACACTTAGCTTGCGCACAGGTGGACTTTATTTAAATAATTATGTGACTTCTGAAGGCAATTGGTTGCACCAGATCTTATTTAGAGGCTTCATAGCAAAGGGGGTGAATACATATGCACGCACCACTTTTCCATTTAGAATATATATATATATATTTTAAACAAGTTTCACTTCACCAATTTGGACTATTTGTGAATGTCCAGCACATAAAATCTAAATAATAATCTGTTTAAATTACAGGTTGTAATGCAAAAAAATAGGAAAAACGCCAATGGGGATGAATATTTTTGCAAATATTTCACTTTCACACTGTGATAAATAAAGCCAGTTTATTATTTAGAATGATTCATTTCTGTTTTTAGAGGGAGAGAAACCAAAAGCCCACGTTCCTATTTTTCAAAAATCGTCAGTTCACATGTCAAGTGTAATTTTCCCATTGTATTTACCCAAGTTCTCTCTTAACTCCAGGACCATCAACATTTGTTTTTGTTGTTGCCTGATGCAGGACTCTAGTGCCAGAGAAGAGACTCTCAGATTGGAAACACCTCCATAAATCTACGAAAAGATTGTCAAATCCGTGCCACAGTTTAGATTACCGATAGATCAGCGTTCTAAGCCCCCCTTGTGAAAGTGTGGTGCAATGACAGAATGCAACCATCTACCACTAAGGGTCGCGGCATAAGTGCAAAATGTTTAAAGGAAGAACCACTGTACAATAAATGCGGCCTCAGGATATGTAGTTTCCAGTTTGCATAAAGTCCAGTGTAGTTTTTTTTGAGGGCCGTTGTTGTATCAGCATGAGGGGGAATACACACGGCTGTGACTATAACTGAAGAGAATTCTCTTCGGAGGTAATACGGTCAGCATTTCTAGGTTTTCTAGGTTGGATGAACAAAAGGACTTGAGTTTCTGTATGTTAATCATGAAACAAGCCTTTCTTCTTACCGGAGAGTTCTTTATTACACCCCACATTTCTTCTTGCCTGAGAGTGCTTTATTCCGGTCTGCGCAATGTACTGAGAACCCAGCTAGCTGTATGGATGGGGACATTGTATCCCGTGAGAGCCTTGTTTCCTTGAAACAGAGTATGTTACAGACCCTGATGTCTCTCTGGAAGTAGATTCTCGCCCTGAGCTCATCTACTTTATTATCCAGAGACTGAACATTAGTGAGTAATATACTCGGAAGCGGTGGATGGTGTGCACGCCTCCTGAGTCGGACTAGAAGTCCACTCTGAATACCTCTTCTCCACTGGCGGTGTTTTGGCGGAGCCTCTGGAATAAGTTCAATTGTCCTCAGGGGTTTACGAAAGATCGATCCAATACGGGAAAGTTGTATTCCTGGTCGTAAATGCTGGTGAGTTTACGCCGCTCTGATATCCAAAAGTTATTTCCATCTGTATGTAATAAAAAAACATGAGCAGGGGCACACCCAGAAAAATGTGTTTGTGTGGAGGTGCTGACTAACGGCGAATAAACTATCAAAATAAAGTCGCACACTCCATATATAAACTCCCAGCAATTTAATGGGTGTGCAACTTTATTTTGACGGCAGTATGTAATAACACAAAAAAGTCTGGGTTAATATTGTAAGAAATAACACACAAAAAAACAAACACTGCAAAGTTGCTTAGGAGCTAGAAGCACAGCTGCCATATCTGTTGGCGACATCTGCTCTAAGGTGCAGGGTAGAGTACTTTGAGGTAGCCGGCTAGTAATAAATGAGCTAGTTCAGGGCAGAGTATGGAAGTGGCCGGCTTGGGTGACTATTTAACAGTCTGATGGCCTGGAGAGGGGCGGTCAGCCCAACGCATCACCGGGACCTCAGTCACCTGATCCACGGCTTGTTCACCCCACTACCATCTAAAAGGCATAAACAGTACAGGTGCATCAAAGCTGGGACAGAGAGACTGAAAAACAGCTTCTACAGTGTCTTCAGAAAGTATTCACACAACAAAATGTGGAATAAGTCAAGGGGTATGAATACTTTCTGAAGGCACTGTAGAAGCTGTTTTTCAGTCTCTCTGTCCCAGCTTTGATGCACCTGTACTGTTTATGCCTTTTAGATGGTAGTGGGGTGAACAAGCCGTGGATCAGGTGACTGAGGTCCCGGTGATGCGTTGGGCTGACCGCCCCACCCTCTGGATAGCCCTGCGGTTGCAGACGGTTAAATTGCCATACCAGGCGCTGATACAAACCGACAGGTTGCTTTCAATGCTGCATCTGCCTCCTGATGATGAAGAGGCACTGTTGTGCTTTCTTCACCACAGTTTGAGTGGATGGCTCATTTCAGGTTGTCAGTGATGTGCACACCGAAGAGCTGTTCACAGAGGAGACTCTGCGGCCCGCCAAGTCTTGTGGGCGGATAGATCTCATCACCCATAAAATATCAGGAGCTTAAGTCTTAAATGAGACCAAAACAGTGCTTTGCCCATTTCTGTACAACAAGATAATTGCGGTCCATTCAGGGGACCCCTTTTGGCAAGAGAGCACCCTCCGAGGCATAGTCCTGTACAGCTTCTTTAATTGAGGACCAAAACGGTTGTCACTGTTCAATTGAATTGGCAAACAGATACCGATCACTGAGAGTCAGTCAGTTCGTCTCAAGGACAACCTGGCACAAATACTACTGACTGATAAGTATGAATTTGGCCTGTTTAAACTCATACTCTGTTATGACCATTGAATTGTATATTGTCAAGGAATGTATCTACTGGACGATTGAGATTGGGGGTTGTTTTCAGAAAAACTCTGGTGATGGGTGCTTTTTAACAGGGCAGTTAAATCTATAGAGTGGTTATAATAGGATGGGGAATGAGTCAAGGTCCCTCTGTCATCTATCTGATAGAGTTGCTCTGTCCTGTGCATATTGATATAAGTCTTCACTCTACTTCATTTCCTGCTGTCCTCCCAATAACCATCTCCTCCTCCTGTAATAAAAGCACACCCCGTGAAAAACTGAATCCATTCAAACAAATGAAATTAAACTATCCAACCAGAAGAAGATGGAAAATGGTCCCTTGGACGCAAAGGGTCATCCTCCCTATTGGGACTCTATAATCACAAATAATGTTATTCATCTCTTCAGATACAATCGCAATAGAGTTAGAGATGGATAATTCTGAAAGAACAATACATTTACTGAGACTTGTCTTCTAGTGAGGAAATAAATTTGGAATAGAAGACAGTTAGATCAGGCTACAATAGCTTCTGATTCCATTAATTCAAAGACTGCTGTAGGTCCCGTTCACTCCTTCAGATGAAAATTGACCATTCTAGTTAATGTCACGTTCGTTAGAATGGATATCGGACCAAGGTATGTTGATTTCCACATCATTTCAATGAATCAAGTGGAACTTAGCAAAGACAAAAACAAATAAACTAACAACGAATCGTGACTACAGAGATGCTACGTGCAATACCCCAGAACACACAGGTGGGAAAAATGCTAATTGGGACTCATACTAAAACACCAACATAGAAAAAATAAACTTGAACCCCACATAGAAAATATAAACTAGACTAAACCCCTAGTCACGCCCTGACCTACTCTACCATAGAAAATAAAGGCTTTCTATGGTCAGGACGTGACACTCAATAAATAAACATGTGCATAAAACCCAGCTTTCCTAAAACACTATTGTGCTATTGCTTTTACTAAATAACCACATAATGTCCAGACAGTCTTATTTATAGCAAATTCAAATGTATATCACTGCTTAAATCGCTTATATATACTCAAAGAATATGGCTGCCTAAATATGGTTCCCAATCAGAGTCAACGATAATCACCTGACTCTGATTGAGAACCGCCTCAGGCAGCCATAGACTATGCTAGACACCCCACAAAAACCCCATGACAAAAACGCACCACAATAACCCATGTCACACCCTGGCCTGACCAAATAAATGAAGACAAACATACATTACTTCGACCAGGGCGTGACAATATGTACCCATTGATTCTTGAAGAATATGACATATAGCCTCATGAGCTTATGTAAATTGGTTACCTCAAAGGGAACCCAGAATATAAGCTTGTTTTACTCCTTTGTTTGTAAACAATGCAATTGTAAATAAACACAGTATAACCTCAAAACATGGTTAAAACTATAATTTTGATCTCATGGATGGTCAGTCCTTGCATCTTTAGCCCTGTTTATTAATTTGAGAGTGGTTTCATTTCTCCAGCCCTATCTGTCACTTTCTGACCATAATTGTGTGTTTTTTGTGTATTTTCCTTGTTTTAGTGTTGGTCAGGACGTGAGCTGGGTGGGCATTCTATGTTGTGTGTCTAGTTTGTCTATTTCTATGTTTGGCCTGATATGGTTCTCAATCAGAGGCAGGTGTTAGTCATTGTCTCTGATTGGGAACCATATTTAGGTAGCCTGTTTTATGTTGGGTTTTGTGGGTGGTTGTTTCCTGTCTTTGTGTTTTCTGCACCAGTTGTGTCGGTTTTGCCACGTTTATTGTTTTGTATTCTGTTCATGGTTTGTTTTCTTATTAAAAAAACATGAACTCTAACCACGCTGCGTTTTGGTCCGACTCTCCTTCCCAGGAAGAAAGCCGGTACACTATCCTTCAACTAGTTACCAAATCAGTGGTGGGGTGGTTGCTTTGCTATTGTTTGAACTGCAGATTGCCCCTTTCAGGGAACAATTTTATTAAGTCCAATTTCAATGCTCTAGGTCAGCATCTGGAGTCTGTGTTTCAGCCTAACGGCAGCCCCACCACTTAGTTTGGTACAGAACAAGCTACGTAATTTAGTTTTCATGTTTCGCTTTGTTTACCTGCTGACTTGCAGGGACAGAAAAATCATCCATAGGTGGATCATCTTTAGCCACATCAGATTCTAAACAATTCTTGTCCAGAAGTCATGTACCAACATGAACTAGTTATGTACTAAAACATTGCCTGGCTTTTTTTGTTGTACAGGTGGTAGAGTACTTGTCTGCCCTGAGGATTGAGCTCCCCTCTATCCTGAGTCTGAATTGGTCCCTATGTGCAGCCACAATAGGAAATTATTTAAAAGGTGTGACTCGGGCTGTGGAGGTCATGTCATTTTGACAGACGGTTATTGTCTTGCAGAAGGCTGCCAGTCTCACGGTAATTGCCTATTGACATAAACAAGTTTAGCATCTCCAGGCCTCCATGGAGCCCACGCATACAAGTTGCCTTGATGACAGCTTTGCACATGTTTGGCATTCTCTCAAACAGCTTCATGAGGTAGTCACCTGGAATGCATTTCAATTAACAGGTGTACCTTATTAAAAGTTAATTTGTGGAATTTCTTTCCTTCACAGTGTTTTGAGCCAATCAGTTGTGTTGTGACAAGGTAGGGGTGGTATACCGAAGATAGACCTATTTGGTAAAAGACCAAGTCCGTATTATGACAAGAACAGCTCAAATAAGCAAAGAGAAATGACAGTCCATCCTTACTTTAAGACATGAAGGTCAGTCAATATGGAAAATGTAAAGAACTTTGAAAGTTTCTTCAAGTGCAAGTTTCTTCAAGTGCAGTCGCTTGACCCTATCCCCCTCTCTTCTCCAGACCATTTCCGGAGACCTTCTCCCTTACCTCACCTCGCTCATCAACTCATCCCTGACCGCTGGCTACGTCCCTTCCGTCTTCAAGAGAGCGAGAGTTGCACCCCTTCTGAAAAAACCTACACTCAATCCCTCCGATGTCAACAACTACAGACCAGTATCCCTTCTTTCTTTTCTCTCCAAAACTCTTGAACGTGCCGTCCTTGGCCAGCTCTCCCGCTATCTCTCTCTGAATGACCTTCTTGATCCAAATCAGTCAGGTTTCAAGACTAATCATTCAACTGAGACTGCTCTTCTCTGTATCACGGAGGCGCTCCGCACCGCTAAAGCTAACTCTCTCTCCTCTGCTCTCATCCTTCTAGACCTATCGGCTGCCTTCGATACTGTGAACCATCAGATCCTCCTCTCCACCCTCTCCGAGTTGGGCATCTCCGGCGCGGCCCACGCTTGGATTGCGTCCTACCTGACAGGTCGCTCCTACCAGGTGGCGTGGCGAGAATCTGTCTCCTCACCACGCGCTCTCACCACTGGTGTCCCCCAGGGCTCTGTTCTAGGCCCTCTCCTATTCTCGCTATACACCAAGTCACTTGGCTCTGTCATAACCTCACATGGTCTCTCCTATCATTGCTATGCAGACGACACACAATTAATCTTCTCCTTTCCCCCTTCTGATGACCAGGTGGCGAATCGCATCTCTGCATGTCTGGCAGACATATCAGTGTGGATGACGGATCACCACCTCAAGCTGAACCTCGGCAAGACGGAGCTGCTCTTCCTCCCGGGAAGGACTGCCCGTTCCATGATCTCGCCATCACGGTTGACAACTCCATTGTGTCCTCCTCCCAGAGCGCTAAGAACCTTGGCGTGATCCTGGACAACACCCTGTCGTTCTCAACTAACATCAAGGCGGTGGCCCGTTCCTGTAGGTTCATACTCTACAACATCCGCAGAGTACGACCCTGCCTCACACAGGAAGCGGCGCAGGTCCTAATCCAGGCACTTGTCATCTCCCGTCTGGATTACTGCAACTCGCTGTTGGCTGGGCTCCCTGCCTGTGCCATTAAACCCCTACAACTCATCCAGAATGCCCGTCTGGTGTTCAACCTTCCCAAGTTCTCTCACATCACCCCGCTCCTCCGCTCTCTCCACTGGCTTCCAGTTGAAGCTCGCATCCGCTACAAGACTATGGTGCTTGCCTACGGAGCTGTGAGGGGAATGGCACCTCAGTACCTCCAGGCTCTGATCAGGCCCTACACCCAAACAAGGGCACTGCGTTCATCCACATCTGGCCTGCTCGCCTCCCTACCGCTGAGGAAGTACAGTTCCCGCTCAGCCCAGTCAAAACTGTTCGCTGCTCTGGCCCCCCAATGGTGGAACAAACTCCCTCACGACGCCAGGACAGCGGAGTCAATCACCACCTTCCGGAGACACCTGAAACCCCACCTCTTTAAGGAATACCTAGGATAGGATAAGTAATCCCTCTCACCCCCCTTTAAGATTTAGATGCACTATTGTAAAGTGACTGTTCTACTGGATGTCATAAGGTGAATGCACCAATTTGTAAGTCGCTCTGGATAAGAGCGTCTGCTAAATGACTTAAATGTAAAATGTAATGATGAAATTGGCTCTCATGAGGACCGCCACAAAAAAGGAAGACCCAGAGATACCTCTGCTGCAGAGGATAAGTTCATTAGAGTTACCAGCTTCAGAAATTGCAGCCCAAATAAATGCTTTTCGCTAAAGGTCGACCGATGATGATTTTTCAACGCCAATACCGATACCGATTATTGGAGGAACATAAAAGCCGATACCGATTTTATTTATTTTATTTTATTTGTAATAATTACAATTGCAACAATACTGAATGAACACTCATTTTAACTTAATATAATACATAAATAAAATCAATTTAGCCTCAAATAAATAATGAAAAATAATAATAATAATGTTCAATTTGGTTTAAATAATGCAAAAACAGTGTTGGCGAAGACAGTAAAAGTGCAATATTTGCCATGTAAAAAAAGCTAAGTTAAAGTTCCTTGCTCAGAACATGAGAACATATGAAAGATGGTGGTTCCTTTTAACATGAGTCTTCAATATTCCCAGGTAATAAGTTTTAGGTTGTCGTTATTATAGGAATTATATGACTATTTCTCTCTATACCATTTGTATTTCATTAACCTCTGACTATTGGATGTTCTTATAGGAACTTCAGTATTGCCAGTGTAACAGTATAGCTTCCGTCCCTCTCCTCAATCCTCCCTGGGCTCGAACCTGGAACACAACGACAACAGCCACCCTCGAAGCTGCGTTACCCATGCAGAGCAAGTGAAACAACCATTCCAAGGCTCAAAGCGAGCGAGTGACGTTTGAAACTCTATTAGTGCGCGCTAACTAGCCAGCCATTTCACTTCGGTTACACCAGCCTCTTCTCGAGAGTTGATAGGCTTGAAGTCATAAATGCTTGACGCACAACGAAGAGCTGCTGGCAAAACGCACGAAAGTGCTGTTTGAATTAATCTTTACGTGCCTGCTTCTGCCTACCACCGCTCAGTCAGATCATCCATGGGTAGTTAACTCGTGATTATGATTGATTGATTGTTTTTTTCATAAGATAAGTTTAATGCTAGCTTACTGTATTCGCGTAACAGGCAGTCTCCTTGTGGAGTGAAACTAGAGGCAGGTCTTTCGTTATTGCGTTGGACTAGTTAACTGTAAGGTTGCAAGATTGAATCCCCCGAGCTGACAAGGTGAAAATACGTGTTCTGCCCCTGTATGAGGCAGTTAACCCACCATTCCTAGGCCGTCATTGAAATTAAGAATGTTTTCTTAACTGACTTGCCTAGTTAAATAAAGATAAAATAAAGGTGTAAAAAAAGGTCCACAAATACAGATTTCCGATTGTTATGAAAACTTTAAATCGGCCCTAATTAATCGGTCGACCTCTACTTCACGCATTCAAGTAACAGACACATCTCAACATCAACTGTTCAGAGGAGACTGTGTGAATCTGGCCTTCATTGTTGAATTGCTGCAAAGAAACCGTTACTAAAGGACACCAATAAGAAGAAGAGACTTGCCTGGGCCAAGGAACACAAGCAATGGGCATTAGACCGGTGGAAATTTGTCCTTTGGTCTGGGGTCCAAACTGGACATTTTTGGTTCCAGCTGCCTTGCCTTTGTGAGACGCGATGTGAGTCACGAGTGATGGAGGAAACACCTGTCCGGATTACATCTTCAAACTAAGGGCAGCCGTGGTGTGGCATTCCTGACAGGGAGACACGTCCATCATACATGATGATGTATACAGGTAAGATAGTCTAGTGTTAGCTAGCTACATTTTCAGATATTACACTTTTATAATTTTGACAAAGTGGTTTCATTTCAAGCAAAAGTGTACTGTTATCTAGCATTAGCTGGCTGGCTCCCTTATTATTTGTTTCCGAGAGCCATTTGCTTTTCTAGTTAGTGCCTATGTTAGCTAGCTAACTTTGGACCTGGTTGGTTAGCTCCCAGCACTGTGGCATTGTTGGCACTATATATGTCTTAAGCTAAAGTGTACTGTTAGCTAGCTAACATTAGCTGTCTGGCTCCCTAGCGGACGTTATTATTTGTTTCCCAGCGCTGTTTGCTTTTCTAGTTAGAGCCTAATGTTAGGCATTGTTGGCACTTTGTTCATTGTTGTTTACCCCTCTTGTGTTCCAGTCGAAATGGACCGATTGACATGTTCTCTCTCTGAAAAATTGTAGTTCATTTATTCTGATTTTCATAAGGTTCCATGACTTTTTCCACACAGGGCATCTGAACACACAAAATACATTTAGAGGATTGTCATAAAATTCTGGGTGTTTTATTTATTACTTTTGTGCACCTGTGGTGTTCCCGTTCAAAAATGACCGGTCATTAGAAATTAATGGGTGAAACTACAATTAGTGTATAAAATTGAGTTCAGGCACATGCCCATTCATCAGATGGACACACTTCCTCTCCCAGACCCCCACATGCATGTGTGTTTAAGCGTGCATACACACACAATCTCACTCGCCTTCTTGGCTTCCATGGCAATCCCCACAGGAAGCTTTCCCCCACAGAATCTTTCCCCCACGGGAACCACACCTGTTGCATTCTCACAAACAATTGCAACATTGTTTCAATAATATATAGAACTTTTCTCACAGCTCTGGTATATAACGTTTTTTAAGGCCTTGCTCACAATCCATTCTGTGTCAGCACAATGACCAAATTTATATTGTCACGACTTCCGCCGAAGTCGTTCCCTCTCCTTGTTCATTCGGCGGTCAACGCCATCGCATATCCTCTTTTCATTTTCCATTTGTTTTGTCTTTGTTTTACACACCTGGTTTCAATTCCCCAATAACATGTTCATTATTTAACCCTCTGTTTTCCACATGGTGTTTGTTTTATGTATGTTCGGGTCGTTATTGTGGGCTCGGTATTACGACATGTTATTGGAATATTTGAGTAAAGTTACTTGTGTTACTCATCTGCTGTCCTGCGCCTGACTCCTCTGCACCAGCTACACCCAGACCACTACAGTGTCAAGCATAGGTGTAATAGGTGGCAGGGAAGTCAGGCGCAGGAGAGTCAAATGGAGTGTAAATATGGAGTCTTTTAATAAAGTTCCACAAGTATGCTCCATAACAATAAATGTACAAACAAACAAAACATGGGTACGAAGACCCGACGCGCACCTATACAAACAATAACACTACACTGACAACAAATCAATCTCTGACAAAGACATGAGGGGAAACAGAGGGTTAAATACACAACAGGTAATGAATGGGATTGAAAACAGGTGTGTGGGAAGACAAGACAAAACCAATGGAAAATGAAAAAAGGATCAATGATGGCTAGAAGACCGGTGACGTCGAACGCCGAGCACCGCCCGAACAAGGAGAGGCAACGACTTCGGCAGAAGTCGTTACATACAGATATACTGTATGTGAGGCTCTTGATCATATCTTTGATCATGACATTGGTGAGGAGGAGAGAGAGTCCTTGTTAAACTTTGACACAAAGTAGTGTGTTAAAAATAGGACAATATGTTTAATCTGAGTATTTGTTATAATCAAAATAGTCCATACATTATGCATTTTTTTAACTCAAAAACTAGTTGTATTATCTTAGAGCAATGAGGCCTACAGGTCATAAATAGAAAATACATGTTCATGTCATTTTCAGAAGAACTTAAGTTGATAAAAATATCTAACAACATTAGGTGATAATATATGTATTATTCTGGATTTATAAATCAGCTATAATGGGGGGATCATTTTGGACTGGGAAGACAGAATTAATTAACATGAAACGAACACAACAGGAGGGTTGCCTGGCTCGTTAGCTAACGTTATGTGACGTGTGTACAACACCCGTTGACCATGGTGCCAGTAAACGATTGCAAAAAGAATTGTTGCCAGCTGAGCTGGTGAGACTGTCATCGGTCAGAGCGTCAAGTGTGCGCTCCGAGAGCGAAACAAGATGGTTGGGGCTAAGTCTTAAGAGGGTGTGAACGATGTCGAATGGGTGTAGACAAAGAAGAGTTCTTCGCTAGATACCAAAACATTCAAAGGCGATTTTCTCAAACGTGACATTAAAGTTGATGTCACGTTCTTCGTAACGAGGAGACCAAGGCGCAGCGTGATAAGAATACATCTTTTAAGGAAGAATAAACACTGAACAAACTATACAAAACACAGACAATAACCCACAAAACCAAAATGGAAATGGTAACTTAAATATGATCCCCAATCAGAGACAACGATAAACAGCTGTCTCTGATTGGGAACCAATTCAGGCAACCATAGACCTACAAATATACCTAGACAATACCAAAACCCCATAGAAGTAAAAAAAAAAAACAGAGACAAGTCTAAAAACACACAGATTCCCCTCGTCACACCCTGCCCTAACCAAAATAATAAAGAAAACAAAGATAACTAAGGTCAGGGTGTGACAGTACCCCCCCCAAAGGTGCGGACTCTCGGCCGCAAACCTAAACCTATATGGGAGGGTCTGGGTGTGCATCTGACCTTGGTGGTGGCTCTGGTTCTGGATGCCGCCCCCCTCGCTGCGTGGAGTGCATATGAAGTGGCTATGATGAGCTTAAAAGGGATCATTTGAAACAGGTCCTATACACTAGATTGAGTTATTTGGCAACTTTGTGAATGATACAAACCTTAGAAATCAAAACATATATGGGCTGCATGATGCGACTATAGGCTTTTTGATGGTTTGAGAAAGTCACAGCTGTTCTCGCATCAAGTGATCATATTTTCACCCACCAGACTATTATCAATTTAATCTGGTCTTTACTAATATGTCAACTTAGTTTCGATTTAAAATAGCCCATTATAAAATGGGCAGGAACAGGGGCAGGGGAAAAAATATCATCAGTATGCACTCGAAGGCGCATGCTATGATTCTTGGTAGGCTTCTTAGGTTTTACAGCTGAGCTGTGCTTAATTTGAGCAGCTGAGAAATAAATATAATAACACTTATTTCACTCCATACATCAAACACTGTTTGAGAAGAATGCTCTCACTGTGCGACAGGTGATATTCCCCTCAAACTCTGTATGCCATGGGCTCTCCAACCAAGTTCCTATAGCTACCCAGTACTTAATTTAGGAATCCATGTTAAATCTGTTTGGGAACATTGATAGTAACATGTTTTTGCAATGAAACATATTTCACTAAACTGTTGACAGCCCCTCTGCACTCAAGAACGGAATAAAGGAGAAAGCGGAGGAGATGGAAACACATGGTGGTGAGATATTCTGTACAGCTAAAGTTTGTGTCACCCAATGAATTATCGAAATATAAAAAAATGCCCTATTACTAGGCTAATCAGAATCAAATACAAATTCACTATAATTAAATGCTAACTGTAAGCCACCCTGCACAATCAATGAACCAACAGCATTGTCTAGGGTATCAGGTATGAAGGTAAGACCCAGATGCAGACACGTTGAATTAACAATGGTTTAATAATCCAACAGGGGCCAGCAATAGACAGGTCAAGACAGGCAGGGGTCAGTAAACCAGAGGTGGGGCAATGGTCCCGGACGGTAGGCAGGCTCAGGGGAGGAAGAGGTCAATAATCCAGAGGGGGGCAAAGGTACAGGTCGGCAGGCAGGGTCAGGGGCAGGCAGAGTGGTCAGGCAGGCGGGCTCAGAGTAAGGACAGGTAAGGGTCAAAACCAGGAGTGTGAGAAAATGAGAGACTGGGAAAAGCAGGAGCTGAGACACAAAAACATGGGTTGACTTGACAAACAAGATAAACTGGCAACAGAGAAACAGAGAACACAGGTATAAATACGCAGGTGATACTGGGGAAGATGGGTGACACCTGGAGGGAGGTGGAGACAATCATAAAGACAGATGAAACAGATCAGGGTATTATTACATAGAGCTATAGTTCTCTCCCAGACTCATGGATAGACATTTTGGAGCATAAAGTAACCCAGTACATCCAGTATGCATAATAATACAGTCCACACTCAAAGGCCATTACTTGAGTTTGTTTCATTTTAGAGTCTAGGCTAGAGCAATTATGTATTGTATAACAGCACAATCATCATTTTCGTTCAGGGTTTTTTTCGGGCTTGGGATCATAAGCCATACATAAACTCTAATATGCATATATGGGTTTTGAATTAATCATCACCTTAGAAAGCACTGTCAATTTTGTTGTGTTAGGCTTTGAAACAGCATCCACAACAACCATGTTTTACACTCTTTCAACCTGCTGTTGAACTTCTTTCTTCAAATTGATCATCACAGTGAGGTGAGTTTTAAAATAATGATACTGTTTTGATGATAAGTGTTTGATGTGATTTTCGATTGCACTTGCATTGATGTCAGAGTGGTTAGAGGGACAGTAGAGCCCTGAGTACCAAGCCATTAGGACCTGATATTCGTTAGCAAAAGGTCTGTACTACCAAAGCATGTCCAGAGTGCATAAAAGGAGGTGACTCAAAGGTCACGTGGAATGTTACTGTGGTCATGACTACCGGTGTGGCGGCAATAGGTTCACCACAACAGCCCTAGATTTGACAGTAGATTAAACTGTTACAGTAGCCAATTTTGTGTTTATCTTCAATGACATGATAGATGTATTTATTGTAAGCTTAAATCATGGGTGGCGGCAGTTGACAGTACTTTTACAAGTAGGGGAGAGTGGGGTAAGTTGAGCGTCAAATCAAATTTTATTTGTCACATACACATGGTTAGCAGATGTTAATGTGAGTGTAGCGAAATGCTTGTGCTTCCGACAATGCAGTAAAAACCAACAAGTAATCTAACCTAACAATTTCACAACAACTACCTTATACACACAAGTGTAAAGGGATGAAGAATATGAACATACAAATATATAAATGAGTGATGGTACAGAACGGCATACGCAAGATGCAGTAGATGGTATTGAGTACAGTATATACATATGAGATGAGTAATGTAGGGTATGTAAACATATTAAGTGCCATTGTTTAAAGTGGCTAGTGATACATTTTCTACATCAATTTTTCCATGATTAAAGTGGCTGGAGTTGAGTCAGTATGTTGGCAGCAGCCACTCAATGTTAGTGGTGGCTGTTTAACAGTCTGATGGCCTTGAGATAGAAGCTGTTTTTCAGTCTCTCGGTCCCTGTTTTGATGCACATGTACTGTCCTCGCCTTCTGGGTGATAGCGGGGTGAACAGGCAGTGGCTCGGGTGGTTGTTGTCCTTGATGATCTATATGGCCTTCCTGTGACATCTAGTGGTGTAGGTGTCCTGGAGGGCAGGTAGTTTGCCCCCGGGGATGTGTTGCGCAGAAATCATTACCCTCTGGAGAGCCTTGCGGTTGTGGGCAGAGCAGTGAGTGCTTTTGGTGACAAGCCAAATTTCTTCAGCCTCCTGAGGATGAAGAGGTACTGCTGCGCCTTCTTCACCACGCTGTCTGTGTGGGGGGACCAACTCAGTTTGACCGTGATGTGGATGTGTACGCCGAGGAACTTAAAACTTACTGCCCTCTCCACTACTGTCCCGTCGATGTGGATAGGGGGGTGCTCCATCTGTTGTTTACTGAAGTCCACGATCATCTCTATTGTTTTGTTGACATTGAGTGTAAGGTTATTTTCCTGACACCATGCTCCAAGGGCCCTCATCTCCTCCCTGTTGGCCGTCTCGTCATTGTTGGTAATCAAGCCCACCACTGTAGTGTCGTCTGCAAGCTTGATGATTGAGTTGGAGGCTTGCATGAACAGGGAGTACAGGAGAGGGCTCAGAACGCACCCTTGTGGGGCCCCAGTGTTGAGGATCAGCGGGGTGGAGATGTTGTTACCGACCCTCACCCCTTGGAGGTGGCCCGTCAGGAAGTCTAGTACCCAGTTGCACAGGGCGGGGTCGAGACCCAGGTTCTTGAGCTTGACGATGAGTTTGGAGGGTACTATGGTGTTAAATGCAGAGCTGTAGTCGATGAACAGCATTCTCACATAGGTATTCCTCTTGTCCAGATGGGTTAGGGCAGTGTGCAGTGTGGTTGCGAATGCATAATCTGTGGACCTATTGGGGCGGTAAGCAAATTGGAGTGGGTCTAGGGTGTCAGGTAGGGTGGAAGGGATATGGTCCTTGACTAGTCTCTCAAAGCACTTCATGATGACGGAAGTGAGTGCTATGGGGCGGTAGTCGTTAAGCTCAGTTACCGTAGCTTTCTTGGGAACAGGAACAATGGTGGCCCTCTTGAAGCATGTGGGAACAGCAGACTGGGATAAGGATTGATTGAATATGTCCGTAAACACACCAGCCAGCTGGTCTGCACATGCTCTGAGGACGCGGCTGGGGATGCCGTCTGGGCCAGCAGCCCTGCGAGGGTTAACACGTTTAAATGTTTTACTCACGTCGGCTGCAGTGAAGGAGAGTCCGCAGGTTTTGGTAGCGGGCCGTGTCAGTGGCACTGAGGTAAATATTGTATTATTTCTAATAAAGATATCTACATATACTTCAGGATGTTGTGTATCACTGGAAATAATCAGCATTAATGTAAACACACACTGTCCAAAAAAGTGGTCTCTTGGCACAAGTGGGGTAAGATGAGCATAGGGACAGAGTAAGTTGAGCTGCCTTGGGGTAAGTGTGTGATGGTGTCCTGTGACATTGGGTGATGGTAGGTCAAGGTTTAATTCATGTAATGGGTGTGGGGTATATTCTATATCTTGCATGTATGCCTACATTCAGATATAGATTTCTGTTCAATATCAGTTACCCTACCATTTCTTGACCAGTTGTCTGCAAGAGGGATGTTGTTTCGTGATGCCAATTCATAGGCAAGTTTTCTGCATTTGAGGCTACTAAACCCATGAAACTGGTACATGTTTAGCAAGCGGATCATGTTTAGCAAACTCAGGCTCCATGTCATCAGACAAGACATTGTGTGCCATTGCTACTCTATTTCACACAAGTACTGTACATGTTACATTTGATTTTTTGTCAATGTACCTCTTCAGTGTTATTCAGTAACTGTTTTCTTCCCTTACTGCTGCTAGAATTGACTTTTTCCCTTCTCGTACTTCCTTGGCTACTCTCTCCAGGACCTCACGGGGTGCTAGACTCCTGCTTGTTTTACCTTTGTATACACGGGGCATGATGATGTCTGCTCTGCAACAATACAAATGCACTATCTTGAGTTCGTATGCATGATACTATGCATATTATGCATACAACTGACTAAATGTAATCAGCAATTGTATGGGGTATGGTGGCCATTTGCTCAACTTACCCCAAGGCAAACATTTGGGACTGTTGTAGCCCACATAGCTACAAGAATGCACTTTCATGCTAGGTTTAGGACATCCTATTGTAGCTTATAGAGACCCCAACTGATGTATAAAACAATCTTAAAAATATCTACTTTGATTTCGATACAAGCATCGTGAAACCTATAACACCATAAATGAATTTGACATTATGAAAATCAGTTTTTTGGAACTAACCTGTTTACCACTTTTTCCATGTGGTTTCTTTCTTTATAGAATCCATGAAATGACAACCTCTCCCTATATATTAGGTCACCTGATTATTCATTTTGTGTATGGTTTCCTAGAAACAAGGGGTGGCTCAACTAATCCTTTTTCTCAATTTACCCCACTCTTTCCTATGGACATACATGCACATACACACACTAGTGATAGATGGTGATTTTCAGTGTAGGCTCACATTTCGATCATGAAGCACTGTTCTCTATGGGGTGAGAACCAGTACTTCTGAAATCCTTTCACAGTTTGACTTTCTACAACATACCCTGTTTGGGAAAAACAAACGTTTATTTAAGGAATAGGCTGACTAAAAAATCCATTAACATTTTTGGTTTTAGGTCAGGGACAGGGACAGGCCACAATTTACAATTTACATTGTCCCTCAAAAGTACAAAGTGTGTTCAATAATGCAGGAGGCTGGTTTAAAAGCACACTCACCACTGCTACTGATTTCAAGGACTCCATCCTCTTCACAGCACACAGATAAGATAACCATCGACCAACTCAAGGTCCCCTCAATATCATCAAATTATCTGATATGATCACAAACAGGGTCGAATTTTAATAACAGCTTCTAGGCTGTGTCCGCATACATTTTTGCACCTGGGAGTCTGAATGTCAGCATTTGTGTTTGTGCTCAAAAAGGAAAAATAATTAAATGACCAAAATGTATGTAAATCTTCGTAATAACTCTGACCTGAAATGAATGTGTGGATTAGCACATTTTTATTGTTCCACACTAATCACTTTGTTTTTAGCTATGTGCCAAATTCCCTTCATTCCAGAGGTAGGCTATTTCGAAGACCATAAAAGTTAATCAAAGGAATCACACGTCATATAATTAAGATAAAATACATTAAATGGCACTGCGGGTCCCTGATGTTCCATTCACAATGTCAGTTGAATTAGCCTCGATGGCAGTGCTAGACATCTGAGAAGCCCATCCAGTGCCGTCTCAGCAATAGCTTCAGCCTGGGAAAGGCTTATCCTGAACGTACTGTACCAGGGCATCTGCCTGTCTCATTTGTCATTAAGATTAAAAAGAGAATGAAAGGCTGATAAAAAAAACATGTTTTAACTGAGAGTATGGCGAGAGACTCCACACGCTGATGGACGTTTCTTCAGGAGAAGATTCACTGTCAGACACCTCATTGTTCCACCAACTGCTTATGGATGTGAACATTCGTTTCAAAACATTCAGTTCTCTGGAATGTCTCACAAAAAAGCAACAATCTTGGCAAAGGAAACTAAGGGAGAAAGGGATGACAGCAAGTGTTTACGCCTGTCTTTTGTGCCACTATTCCTTTGTAAATTTGGAAACAATTCGGTGGAAAATCCAATTGGTTGTTAATGAATTTATAAGATTTGAGTGGAAATGCCTCTGCTCAAATCTATCCATTGGCAATATACTGTATACAAACCAGAACTACTGTACCTGTTCCCCTGTGAAATGTCATTACTTAATGCTAACTATCAATCGAAAGACCCGACTTAGCAAAGCGAGCATAGAGAGCCGAACTGAACATCAATATCAGACCACAACCTCCAACCTGCAAGCCTCACATAGTCGCCTCACCTCAGTGGCCAATGTGGTTTACCACCTAGATGTCATGATCGGCCCCTTCTCTTGAAGACAAAGTGGTAATGGGGGATCTCATATGGTGGCCTGATATACAGTATTTGTCACTCTATTTGGGATCCTCTTCACTTGAAATATCCATACTCAAATATGGTGATCACATTTCAGTTTTTTTCAAAAAGTGCTGCTCAAAATGGATGGTGAGAAACTAAAACCGAAGCGGCAAACTTAAAAAAAAAAAACTACATTTTCTTCAAGTCAGTTCATCCTTGAAAACGCTTACAGTAATCCTGTTCATATTCTGCCATCTCCATTGTTAAAGCTTTCGAAAAGCATTTCCTGTGTCCTCCTATCTGCCCCTGGGAAGCTGTGTGTGGGTAGCACAGGTGGCTCCAGATGCCCCCAGGGCAGACAGCAGGGGCTCTTAGCCTGGGACTGAACCCACCGCCTGCAGCTGGAGCACCAGCGGGACCGGCTCAGGGCCTACTATTCCAATCTGTGAGAGGAATTTCCACTTCATGGACAATGAAGTGTGGAATAGCTTTAAGAGATACCATTCATCAGATGGCCATGATTTAGCAACCCGCATGCCCGACCCACCTGAGGATCTGTCTTTTTCAGCTATCTATTTCCTGTATTTGAGGGGTGCAAAATCCACTTGTCTCTTAAATCTCGCTGGATTGATTGCTTTCCTTTTACTCCCGAGACTCTTTCATACTCTTGCTTGTGCCTGTCATTTCCCCCTGTTAACGTTTCCACCTCGGAAATGTTTGTAATGACCTGTCAAACATATCCCGGTAATGGCTGATAATGGTCTCAATGGAATACATTGTCTTTCCGTTAAATCTATAAGAATGCAAAAGATTCGTAGGGGATTTAACTCAAACACTTACATTACAAGAAAGAGAAGATCAATTTTGATGGGTGTTCAAGTCATAATTTACACTGAACAAAAATATAAACACAACATGTAAAGTGTTGGTCCCATGTTTCATGAGGCCATTTCAACTTTTTTTTTTCAACTGTCAGGTGGATGGATTATCTTGGCAACGGAGAAATGCTCACTAACAGGGATGCTAAGCAATGGGCCTGATGCAACAAATAAGAATGTTTAGCTTAACTGTTAAGTCTACCCCCTACTTTTTCGAACATTCTGTTAAAAATCGCGCAACATTTCAGCGTCCTGCAACTCATGCCAGGAATATAGTATATGCATATGATTAGTATGTGTGGATAGAAAACACTCTGATGTTTCTAAAACTGGTTAAATCACGGCTGTGACTATAACATAACGTGTGTTTCATTGAAAAGCGCAAGAAAAACTGATCACCAAAATCTGGAAAATATATCAATGCGCCACTTGCATGTATTGTCTATTGGAAAGCAAATTACATGGGGCTGAGATTGCAAGTCCTACAGCTTCCACACGATGTCGCCAGTCTTGTCAATTGCCTGGGCTTTGTTTCTTGGTCAAACGAGTGAGAGAGAGCCCATTCCTTCCGGTCTCCGACAGGATGTTTTGGATGAGAACTTTCCGAACATGATTTCAAGACGTGGAGCTATTGAATACACATCGCCCCGTGATCAATTTGATAGATTATTAACGTTTACTAATACGTAAAGTTGGATTACAACAGTATTTCGAAGTGTTTTGTGAAAGTTTATCGTCGACTTTTTTAATTTAAAAAAATGACGTTGCGTTTTAAAACTGTGTTTTTTCCTGGATCACACACTCTTCATAGATCGATATTTAGGGTATATATGGACCGATTTAATAAAAAAAAAGACCCAATAGTGATGTTTATGGGACATCTAGGAGTGCCAACAAAGAAGATCGTCAAAGGTAATGAATGTTTTATATTTTATTTCTGCGTTTTGTGTAGCGCCGGCTATGCTAATTATTTTGTTTACGTCCCCTTCAGGTATTTCGGGGTGTTGCATGCTATCAGATAATAGCTTCTCATGCTTTCGCCGAAAAGCATTTTAAAAATCTGACTTGTTGGCTGGATTCACAACAAGTATAGCTTTAATTCAGTACCCTGCATGTGTGTTTTAATGAACGTTTGAGTGCTATTTTAATGAACGTTTAACAAGTGCTATTAGCATTTAGCGTAGCGCATTTGCATTTCCAGATGGCTAGATGGGACGCATGCGTGTTGGGTCGACTTAAGAGGTTAACAAAAGGCTAAGCTTGAGAGCAAATAGATTTATTTCATTTCATTTGCGATTTTCGATGAATAGTTAACGTTGCGTTATGCTAATGAGCTTGCGGATAGATTTACACAATCCTGGATACAGGTGTTTTTCGTAGCTAAACGTGACGCAGAAAAACCAGAAAAGCATTCAAATAAAATAATTTACCTTTGAAGGACTTCGGATGTTTTCAATGAGGAGACTCTCAGTTAGATAGCAAATGTTCAGTTTTTCCTGAAAGATTATTTGTTTAGGACAAATCGCTCCGTTTTGTACATCACATTTGGCTACCGAAACGAACCGAAAATTCAGTCACCAAAACGTCGAACTTTTTTCCGAATGAACTCCATAATATCGACCGAAACATGGCAAACGTTGTTTGAATCAATCCTCAAGGTGTTTTGTCACATATCTCTTCATTGATATGCCGTTCGTGGAAGCATGCTTTCGTCTCAGAATCCCATGGAAAAATACCAGCAGCTGAATTTTGCGCACCAATTTCCACGCAGGACACCGTGCGGACACTTGGCAAATGTAGTCTCTTATGGTCAATCTTCCAATGATATGCCTGCAAATACGTCACAATGATGCAGACCCCTTGGGGAAACGATAGAAAGGGCAGGCTCATTCCTGTCGCATTCACAGCCATATAAGGAGATAATGAAAAACAGAGCCTCAGAAATCCTGTTCATTTCCTGGTTGCAGTTTCATCTTGGTTTTGCCTGAAGCTTCTGTTCTAGGGCACTCACAGTGAATCTCTGCAGTTCTGGAAACGTCAGAGTGTTTTCTTTCCAAAGCTATCAATTCCATGCATAATCGAGCATCTTTTTGTGACAAAATATTGCGCTTAAAACTGGCACGTCTTTTTTAAAATGAAATACTGCCCCTAGAGTATCAAGAGGTTAAGGATCGATGTCCCGCTAGAGGGACAACTTCCGGTGAAGTGTCTTATATCTTATATAAGTGCCTTATATCGGCCGAAAGCTGAACTTCTTGTTAATCTAACTCCACTGTCGAATGTACAGTAGCTGTTACAGCAAAAACATGCCATGCGATTGTTGGAGGACAGCACCCCACATCAAAATATTTTTCCACCGGCACAGGTTTCATAAATTCATATATAACGATTAAATATTCACTTACTTCAAACAAATCTTCCTCTGATTTGTCATCCAAAGGGTTCCAGCTATAACATGTAGTGTCATTTTGTTAGATAAAATCTTTCTTTATATCCCAAAAAGTCTGTTTAGTTGGTGTCTTCCATTTGAGTAATCCACTCGTTCAACTTGCAGAAAAAAGGAACCCGAAAATCTACCCCTAAACTTTGTTTCAAGTCAAAATAGGTTTCTATTTACTCCTCAGACAGCCTAAAATGTAATCAAACTATACTTTTATCTCTTCTTCGTTGTTGAAGTTACAAGCCTGAAACCTTGAACATAGACTGCTGACACCCTGTGGAAGCCATATAAATTGCATCCAGGGAGCAGATTTTCAATAGGACTTTTCTCTTGTATTTCTAAGAGAATGGTAGCTCTTGCAAAAAAAAATTGTTTTTTTCCTACCTACAAACTTCAAAGTGTTTTCTTTCCAATGATACCAATTACAGTTGAAGTCTGAAGTTTACATCCACCTTAGCCAAATATATTTAAACTCAGTTTTTCACAATTTCTGGCATTTAATCCTATTTAAAAAATCCCTGTTTTAGGTCAGTTAGAATCACCAGTTTATTTTAAGAATGTGAAATGTCAGAATAATAGTAGAGAATGATTTATTTCAGCTTTATCACATTCCTAGTGGGTCAGAAGTTTACATACTGTAATGACCTGACTAGATCATAAAGGAACAATTGTCCAGACAGAGGGTTGAGTTTACGAATTGAAGGTTTATTAACCCAACTTCACACAGGCTACTGTTTGGCCATAGCCCACGCCAAATAAATGAAGGACAACCCACAAACCAACCATGACCTTCTCTTGTGAAGCCCAGACGTAAGAGAAAGAACAATGGCTAAACCTGGTCTTAACTTCCAATGCTCCATTCCCCTGCCCAACCCCCCTCCACGCCACTCCGCCAATCACCAGGATGCCCGGCATCGGAACATTCCAGGCATTCCCGTAATTGGCAGAGGGCATGTTGATTGGCATGTCGGACCCGCGGACACTGGGTACTGGTAAGTACAACAAAACCAACTAATAGCCTAACACATAACACACAGCTGTCTGTGCGGGTCGCTACAATACACTCAATTAGTATTTGGTAGCAATCTCTTTAAATGGTTTAACTTGTGTCAAACGTTTCAGGTAGCCTTCCACAATTCCTCCTAACAGAGCTGGTGTAACTGAGACAGGTTTGTAGGCCTCCTTGCTCGCACACGCTTTTTCAGTTCTGCCCACAACATTTCTATAGGATTGAGGTCAGGCCTTTGTGATGGCCACTCCAATACCTTGACTTTGTTGTCCTTAACTTTATATGGCTGCAGGGGCAGTATTGAGTAGCTTGGATGAAAAAGTGCCAATTGTAAACGGCCAGCTCCTCAGTCTCAGTTGCTAATATATGCATATTATTATTAGTATTGGATAGAAAACACTCTAAAGTTTCCAGAACTGTCAAAATAATGTCTGTGAGTATAACAGAACTGATATTGCAGGCGAAACCCTGAGGAAAATCAAAACAGGAATGGCTTCTATTTTGAAAACTATGTTCCATAGCCTCCCTATGCTTGATTTAAAGGGATATGAACCACATTCATTTTCCTATCGCTTCCTCAATGTGTCAACAGTCTTCAGACATAGTTTCAGGCTTTTATTTTGAAAAATGAACCAGAACGATAACATAGCGTCAAATGGTCACATGAGTTTTGCTCGCGCAACAGAGTTTGAATAGGTATTGCTTTTCCCTCTCCCCTACTGTGAAAGACATTTGCGGTTGATATATTATCGATTAAATATTTTAAAAACAACCTGATTATAAAAAAAAACGTTTGACATGTTTCTGCGGACATTATGGAAACTATTTGGAATGTTCTTCTGGGTTGTCGTGACCGCTCTTTCCTGTGGATTTTTGAACATAACGCGACAAACAAACGGAGGTATTTTGGATATAAAAATAATCTTTATGGAACATTTGTTGTGTAACTGGGAGTCTCGTGAGTGAAAACATCCAAAGATCATCAAAAGGTAAATGATTCATTTGATTGCTTTTCTGATTTTCGTGACCAAGCTTCCTGATGCTAAGTGTACTTAATGTTTTGTCGTGCGAATGATACATTTACACAAACGCTTGGATTGCTTTCGCTGTAAAGCATAATTTCAAAATATGACACGACAGGTGGATTAACAAAAGGCTAAGCTGTGTTTTCCTATATTGCACTTGTGATTTCATGAATATACATATTTATTGAATGTAACGCTATGCTTTTCAGCGGTTGTTGATGACACTTATCCCGATAGTGGGATTGCAGCCATAACAAGTTAAGCCATTTGAAACAATTTTGGAAGTATGCTTGGGGTCATTGTCCATTTGGATGATCCATTTGCGACCAAGCAAAAGTGTTTGATTAGATTTTCAAATACATTTGCATTGATATTAGAGTGATTAGAGGGACAATAGAGTGCGGAGTACCAGGCAGTTAGCAAGTTTGGTAGGTTACTAATAACAACCAGCAGCGTCACAACTTGGAAAGCCTAATTACTGTGCCTCATGACCGCCGGTGTGGCGGTAATACGGTCACCATAACACCTCTAATTTCTCCTCTCCTATGCAATCAGCAATTAGTGCAGGGAGTTGTGCTCTCCATCTCTGCTAGGCAATTTGC
This sequence comes from Oncorhynchus keta, assembly GCF_023373465.1. Lineage (NCBI taxonomy): Eukaryota > Metazoa > Chordata > Actinopteri > Salmoniformes > Salmonidae > Oncorhynchus > Oncorhynchus keta. The sequence continues at coordinate 48,669,740 of NC_068455.1, forward strand.
ATTAGTCTTCCCTGGGTTCTCAGCGGCAGTCATGTGGTCGGAGACTCCGTTTGGAGGGTGTGATGTAATTGTGGAGTCTCCAGAGGTACGCAGAGGCCAAATTCAGATCCACATCGCTGTGTGCCTCCCAAATTTTGTAACAATGCGGAGGGCTCTATGATTGGTTGATGGTGGGTGGGAGCGGGAGATCCTTCATAAACACAAACTCACTTCCTTCATAACAGCCCTGCTCAACAGCTCTGCGCGGCTCCACGAAGCCCAAAAAGTATGAATGCCCGGACTTCTGCAGAAGCGTATATGCTGAACTGCCAATGCAGACGTCAGTTTGACCGTGTAGCGGCTTTAAGACCACCACTGAAACAACCAAGATGGTTCTACCGAGAGGAAGGATCTACACCACTTTCTCACTTGAATATCATACCAAGTTATTTTCTGTTGATCTCATTTGCAATTTTCTAGCATTAGCAAATGTATGTTTTCTATACCTGTTCACTCCTCTCCCTGTAGGCTTTACAGATGCTCCCCACCCCTTGGCTGAAACCATTCTAATTTAGTGTACCCTGCTTGCACAACACATGTGGAATTCCGGCTCTCTGGCTGCATTTGGAACTGCCCGATCTACGGACAAGAACGCAGAGTTTATGCTGACTACGTTTTCTCTCATAGTCAAAGAGCATCTGGTCATCACAGTGTTGGCATAGGGATACTCATTTCTCCTGACTAAAGATTTTCTCTTTTCTTCCTCTCTCACCTGTCCATCTCCTCAAGCTTAACAGGATGCTCTCTTAAATCCTGTGACTAGTGAGGTCTGGCTTCCCAACAACCTGCCCACTCGACTGCATCCCCTCCTCCCTTCTCCAGACCATCTTTGGAGATCTTCTCCCATTCCTCATCAACTCATCTCTGACCACTGGCTGTGTCCACTCAGAGTCGCTCCCCACCACAACAAACCAACACTAGACTCATCTGACGTCAAACTATTCACCTGTTTTCCTGTCTTTACTTTACAAAACACTTGTGTGTACTGTCTCTGATCAACTCTCTCGTTATATCTCTCAGAACGATCTTCTTCAACCTAACCAGTCAGGCTTCAAGACAGGACACTCAACTCTCATCCTCCTCGATCTATCTGCTGCCTTCACAGTCGTGAACCATCAGATCCTCCTCTCCACTCTCTCTGGGCTGAGCCTCTGTCTCTGCACACTCTTGGATTGCAACCTACCTGGCAGGCCAATTATATTATTTATTTATTTTTGTAATTTTACCGCCTTTTTTTAAACGTCATGATATCCAATTGGTAGTTACGATCTTGTCTCATCGCTGCAACTCCCCAACAGGCTCGGGACTGGCGAAGGTCGAGTCATACGTCCTCCGAAACATGACCTGCCAAGCTGCGCTGCCTCTTAACACCTGCTCGCTAAACCCGGAAGCTAGCTGCACCAATGTGTCCGAACACTGTTCAATTGTCAACTGCAAGTTAGCTTGCAGGCGACCGGCCCACCACGTAGAGTCACTAGAGCGCGATGAGCCAAGAAAAGCCCCCTGGCCAAACTCTCCCCTAACCTGGACGACGCTGGGCCAATTGTGTGACGCCCTATGGGTCATGGCCAGCTGTCACACAGCCTGGGATCGAACACCCACTCTCTAGGCAGACCGCTTCTACAGGTGACATGGAGAGGATCTGTGTCTGCAACACATACTCTCACTACTGGTGTGCCCCAGGGCTCGGTTCTTTGCCCTCTCCTCTTCTCTCTTTTCACCAAGTCACTCGACTTTCTCATATCCTCACATGGTCTCTCCTGTCATTGCTATGCAGATGACACTCAACTCCTTCCCCCATCTGACACCCAGGTGGCGACACACATCTCTGCATGCCTGGCAAATATCTCAGCTTGGATGTCAGCCCACCACCTCAAGCTCAACCTTGACAAGATGGAAATGCTCTTCCTCCCGGGGAAGGCCTGCCTGCTCTAATACCTCTCCATCATGGATGACAATTCCACAGTGTCGCCCTCCCAGAGTGAAAAGAAACTTGGTGTGACCCTGGACAACACCCTATCATTCTCTGCAACCATCAAAGCAGTGACTCGCTCCTGCAGTTTCATGTTCTACAACAGCGGTAGTGTACAACCCTACCTCAAAACAGGCGCAGGTCCTAATCCAGACACTTGTCATCTCCCGTCTGGACTATTGCAATTCGCTGTTTGCTAGGCTCGCCACTTGTGCCATCAGACCGCTGCAACCATGTCAACCTGCACATTCCGGTTGAAGTTCGAATCTACTACAAGACCACTGTGCTTGCCTACGGAGCAGCAAGAGGAACTGCCCCTCCCTACCTTCAGGCTATGCTCACCATAAACTGAGCACTTCGTCTGCCACCTCTGTTCTCTTGGCCATCCCACTCCTACGGGGGGCAGCTCCCGCTCAGCCCAGTCCAAGGTCCTCTTTGTCCTAGCACCCCAATGGTGGAACCAGCTTCCCCTTGAAGGTAGGATAGCAGAGTCCCTGCCCATCTTCCAAAAGCACCCAAAACCCTACCGTATCCTTTAAAAAATCCTGAACCAACGCATGACTCCACCTCCCTCCCTTCTAGCACTGACTTTGCTGATAGTTACTTTATTGGGGAAAGTGTACTTACTATGCATGTGATGTGTGGTTGTCCTACCTAGCTACCTTAAGATGAATTTATTAACTGTAAGTCTCTCTGGATGAGAGTGCCTACTAAATGACTAAAATGTAAAATGTAAAAGTAAAGTACGAAATATACTTAGTCCACACAAGATGGAAATGTGTGTTATACTTTTAACTAGGGCACTGTATAATTTATAGGCATGATATTTTGGCCCTAGCAAACCCAATAAGCTATGTAGTAGGTAGGTATTGAAGTGGCTAGGTAGGTATTGAAGACAGCCTTTATTTTGAAAACATGATAGCCTTATTAGCATTACTCAACATAACTCACAGGTGGTGGTCAACAGCCTGCAGCACAACGGAATGACAAACTTTTCTATTCAAGTTTGTCTGTTGTGTTGTTTTCTGGACCAATGACGGGTATGTGTGACCTGTCCAACACTCATGCACACTGGGGCAAGTGGCATCAGTCCTTAAAGCCAGCCACAACCTCTCAGAGCCTCTCTCCTCTTAATGGATGCCAGCCAAGTACAGAAAGAACTCAGGGCCTTGGATAACTAAATCCAAGACCATAGTGAGACCATACTTACGGTATGCTGACGAGGTGGGACACAGTTCTGTAACATAATCCCGTCGAAGGGTATCGGATGGCAGCTGCGCTATGCTTCTCAACAGGCACAGATAAATGCAAGGGAGTGTTTCTTCCTGAATGAACTGGCCTTACCTTTTCAAAGACATATGCAAACATGGAGAGACTTTTTTGGAGGTTGAACTTCTATTTACTGTCATTGAAGTTGCATGTGACCCGCTCCCACCAGTGATGACTCCTGTTGCGCATCCAGTATTGCCGGTCAACAGTAACATCATACATGGCAGCAGCAAACACTATGGCTGCAAAACAAATATGTTTTCGTATCAAGTAGGAAAGTAGACATTCCCTCCTTCCGTTGCACAAAAGTACTGAAAAAAACAAATCTATTATTTTTACTAGGTTATTCTCACTGAGATTTAAAATCTATTTTACAAGAGAGACCTGCTGCACACAAAGTTTAAAAAAATGTTTAAACATAAAACACATAAAGCTCTACGGTGTAAAAAATACCAATTTAGACATTGAGCAGACAATAATTATTTGGAGAGGTGTGGTTCATCTATGGGTCAACATTTGTGACTCAGGAAACTAGGCGTAATGTTGCACGTCACCACTTCACAGGAGCTTAAATTTTTTTATTTTATTAAAATTCGTATTTTTAGCAGAAATGCCTTCTGGAACATGTGCATTTTCATGTAACAAAATTGTATTCCATCTATAAATATTAGTAAAATGGTTAAATTACGAGCCCACTTGGTTTACCCACGAAAAAAGCCAGGAACCTTCCCGCTAGCAATGATTGGCTGAGATAATGGTTTGGCTGGAATTGCCGGGAGATGAGCTTGGATTGGTCTGCCATGTAGCACGCTTCTGTCTATAATGTGAGCTGTTCAGTATGTGTTGACAGTCCTTTCTAATGCGTTGTTTCAAAATATATAACGTTCACCATCAAACTACAAAAGTTGTGCTACTTTTCTCAACAACATTGATGCTCTGAATTTAACAGGCACTATTGACAAATCAGTTGGAAAAAGGTGTTGGGCTACTTTCTGCACAGTCAGTGTGAATCGGAGTTAATTGACACAACACTGGCCAAAAAGATGTAGCTACAAACAAAACTGGTTCCAGTCTGCCGTGAAGCATTCATCCAAGTATACAGGTAAGTGTCACGCCCTGACCTTAGTTTGCTTTGTTTTCTTTATTATTTTGGTTAGGTCAGGGTGTGACAAGGGTGATATGTGTTTTTGTATTGTCTAGGGTTTTTTGTAAGTCTATGGGTTTTCACTAGTCTAGGTATTTATATGTCTATGGTTGCCTAGATTGGTTCTCAATTAGAGGCAGCTGTTTATCGTTGTCTCTGATTGGGAACCATATTTAGGCAGCCATATTCCTTGAGTTATTTCGTGGGTTATTGTCTATGTGTTAGTTGCCTGTGTCTGCACTATATATTTCACTTCAGATTCTCGGTCACTTTAGATTTAATTTTTTCCTTGTTTTGGAAGAGAACGTGAGCCGGGTGCGCCATTCTCCTTGCGGAGATGGTGCAAACTTTTTCAACACGGTCGGTCCCTGGGATTGGGCTGGCCAACACAATTCGTTTTGCATGGAAGGAAAAGGATGGAGCCTTTAGGACAGGAAACATTTGGAAGGACCATCTTGATGGGGATCCTAAAGCTGACGGTGAAGGCCGTGTTTTGCTTCCAAGGCAACTCATTGGAGGGAGCATACGACGTGGCACTACACACAGAGGAGAAACATGATGAGATCCTGAGAAGGGCAAGAGCAGTGGGAGGTGAGAGGCCAATGTGTCACTATGAAGTAACCAGTTTGGCGAGGAAAAACTTCAGGGTTGTAACTGTAAACATTTACAACCCATACGTTAAGGACGAGGAGGTGAGGGCCTTTCTGGGGAGATACATGGATAACATCTCCTCAGCAATGCACCTCAAAGACTCCCTAGGGTTTTGGAATGGGAGGAGAGGCTTCCAGGCCTTCCTCAGTGAGGACCGAAAGGGACATGGTTTTGCAGGCGCTGTATGGCCTACGGCCACATCCTCGCCTTGTGCAGCACAAGAAAGTGAAGATTTTGTGGGTCTGGGGAGCACGAGGCGAAGGATTGTGACGAGCCTAAGGCGTGCCACGGGTGTGGCTCGTCAGCACACCTCTGGCGGGGGTGCCTGGCTCTTCAGCGGTCATACGCGGCTGGGGGGGGATGGGGGAAGAAGAGGAGGGGAAGGAAGGACGCCTCATGACCAGAGTACAGGCCCAGAGGGGAAGGCTGCAAGGAAGGAGGAGAAGCAAGAAGCGGCGGACGGAAGAGAGAAGGAAACGGAAGGCACGGGAGTAGGAGAACCGGGAAGAGAGGAGGGAAAAGCGGCGGAAGAAGGCAAGCGAGTGGAGGAGCATGAGAGAGAAGAAAGCAAGGGAGTGGTGGTGGAGAAGGAGACGGTGGAAGGGTAGGTGGAGGGGGGAACTGCCCTGGTGGAAGAGATGAGGGGCATGGTGGAGGAGCTGGCGGGGGGGTGGTATCTCTCCACTGCCGCTATCACCAAAGAAGAGAGTGAAGAGGAGGGTGCGATTGGCCGACAGTGAGAGGGAGGGGATGGCCAAGAGAGCGATGAGGGTGGGAGAAACCTCTGGGTTTCTGCTGGTCTTCCCAGTCCCTCAACTCCTGTTGGGTGGGGACCCACCTAGCAAGACCAAGGACTGGGTAGAGGAGGAGGTGGGGAGTTTTTTGTTTGGGGACTAAGCCTCCCCTATTTTTTTTCAAACCAGCTACAGCGCTGGGGAGGGGGAGGAGTGTGGGGGTAGACCCAGGGTGCAGGGCAAACTATTCCTGCATCCTGGGTTGGTGAGATGGAGGATGAGGGGGGGGACGTTGGGAGTACGAATGGTGTTCCCACCTGTAGATATGGATTAGGAGAGCACCGGGTGAGTCTCCTGTTTTGTTTTTTCTGTCTGGGTTTAGTATTTGAGTGAAATTTTTGATGTTTTTATTTTATTCTTTCATGGGGTCTACTTTTACTTTTGTTAGTTTAAATGTAAGGGGTTTAAGGGATTTTGTTATTTGGAGGGTGTGGGGTTTGATTTTTGTTTTTTGCAAGAGGTTCAACAGAGGGATGGAGGGGATGTTAGTAGGTTTAAGAGGGAGTGGGACAAGGGGGAGTCAGTTTGGGGTATTGGGGGGGGGTGCACTCATCGGGGGTAGGGATTTTGTGTGGACACAGGGAGGTAAAAGTGGAGGGTTCTTTTGTGGTGATGCAGGGGAGGGTTATGGGGGTGGATGTCACGATAAGGGATTGTACATTTAGATTAGTGGTGGTGTATGGGCCACAGGTGGCGGCAGACAGGAGGGAGATGGTGGACTGTCTGGCGCCCCTTTGTGTCACAAATAGGAAATTAGTGATAGGGGGGGATTTTAATATAGATTTAGGAGTAGGGGGGATAGAAGTGCAGGCGCCATCACCGGGCTAATGGCTTGTCATGGTCTGGTTGATGGTGGCCTGCACACTACTCCGAAAATGGCCGGTCCTACATGGATATGAAATATAGAAATACTCTATCACAGGTCAAACAGTCCTCTAAGACTGCTTTGAAGTATGGCCTGTTCGAGTTGGTTTTTCTCGTCATATCCCCAACAAAGTGGAGTGGTTTGGAAGAACAGAGCGGTGGGTTATCTGTGTCGATTTTCAAGATTGATAACCCATCTTCGTGACCCAGTGGGTCCACTTTCGGAATGGGAGAGGACTCAGCTGTTGCAACGCTGCTTAACTTGTGCGTCTCCACATCTGTATCAGAGTCTAGACAAAACCCGTGGGCTTGTGTCTAGATTGAGCGGGCCCTGGACAGGGATTTGAGTGAGGGCGGGGGTAATGTGAGCGTTGACGTCCTCGCGAGCGGAGTACATTTCGGCAATTTTACGCCTAGTCGGGGTGACTTATCCTTGTCCTCTTTCTCAAATTCCTTCCAATGCAGTACATCTCTTATCAGAGCTTCTAGAGTTTCGGTTGACGTTTTGATCGTCGTTGAACCCTCTTGTTATGCTTGTTTCCCTTGTGAGTGTCAGGGCACAAGTGAGGGTTAGGAGCAGGAACGTAGCGGCCAGATCGATCTCTGCGGGACCTGTTTGGTTGGGGAAGTTCTTTATTGCTATTGTTACTGTGGTGGTTATCGGTGTGGTGGTTACTTAGAAGCAACCCACCTTGTGCATCATCTTTTGCCGCTCCAGTCCCTGATCCTGCACCTTCCAACTGTAGTGATTGTCCCCCCCCCAAGCTTGAAAACCGAGTTGTCTGGGCTCTTAGCCCGACTTGCTTCAAAAGCTGTGCTCGCAAGCTCTTGGAGTGCAGAGATTGGCAAACCAACGTGGACAGTAGGGCACCAGTAGTTAATGAAGTTGGGATACATATTTGACAGAAACATTTGTTTGAATGGTAATAGCCCTTCCATTTCTGTTTCAGTGAACATGCCAAAGTAAGCTGAACGAAGCCTATGATAGTAGGCTTGTGGGTGTTCATTCCGAGCTCGTTTGACATTGTTAGCCAACGAGCTGTCGTGTTTGCGAGTCACAGAACCACTAAATTCTATTTTCAAGCCATGGTAAGTTTAGCGTCGTCATTTTACATGTGTTGCACGTGTTGACGGATTAACTTTGTCACGTGTCTGTTGGCTGTTCATTTCAACTGGTAAAGCCTGTCAGTATCTGTAACATTAGGGTAGCCATCCAAGGCGTTCCCTGTCTGCTAAGAACTTCTCAGTGTCATTTGGCCGCATGGCCAAAGTGCCACGGCAGCTGTTCCGCCCGAGGACCCATGTTAGACCACACCATTACGCTTCTCGCCTGATACGAGAAGAACACCCGCAGGAGGTAACCGGACGGGTGTATCACTGGATGAGCAAGCTCCGTTAACAAGAAATAAACAAACATTTCATCCAGTTTGAGGGGGAGATGTGGTACCCCCCTACCTCCCTCCCCGATGGGACAGAGCATGCGTGCCCTGGTCACTAGAGGCCTCCTCAGACAAGCCGGCAATGGGTAGATGTACGCCAAATACAAAAGAGACGGCGACACATCCACCTTTAGGACCAGGACCTTGCCCATAAAAGACAAAGTCCTAGCCCTCCACATCGCTAGCTTTCTCCACACCACTGCGATACCCATGTTCCAGTTCAGCGTTGCTGAGCCGGAGGTCTCAAAATGGACCCGAGAATCCTCAGGGCCCCCTCACAGAAAGATACCCCCCCGGGCACATCCGTCCTACCGTGCCATCTTCCGAAAAACTTAATGGAAGACTTTGCATGGTTCAGAACCGCTCCCGACGCTCGGGTGAAATCCCCAATGATGGCAAGGGACCTTGTCAGGCACGAGTCCTTGCACAGCAGCAAGGAAGTGTCAATGGTGTACTGCGTCATCTTAACACGCAGCCCACCACTTCCAGGGATCAACAAGCCTTCCGCTCCTGTGTCTGCCCTAATGGCAGCCCCCAGAGGCTGATTGTACAGAACGAAGAGGAGAGCCGAAAATGGAACGGTGCGATACTACACTTCGAGATTCCACTCAGGCATCTCACCTCTAACCAAGCTTAAAACAACTTCAAAGCGTGTCCCTTTGTACTGTAGAATGGTGCCGGAGAAGATGGCTGCCGTTTTACGTGCTCAACTATGTTATTTTATTAGTTTTCTTGCGTTGTTTGTAACTTATTATTATTTTTTTTTTTGCAAGATTAAACTACCATTAATTAAAAACTTGATCTTATGTTTCACCGAGTCGTGGCTGAACGATGGCATACAGCTGGCGGGTTTCACAATGTATCGGCAGGATAGAACAGCAGCCTCTGGTAAGACAAGGGGTGGCGGTCTATGTATATTTGTAAACAACAGCTAGTGCACGATATCTAAGGAGGTCTCAAGGTTTTGCTCGCCTGAGGTAGAGTATCTCATGATAAGCTGTAGACCATACTATATACCTAGAGATTTCATCTGTATTTTTAGTAGCTGTCTACATACCACCACAGACCGATTGTGGCACTCAATGAGCTGTATAGCACCATAAGCAAACAGCAAAACGCTTAACCAGAGATGGCACTCCTGGTGGCCGGGGACTTTAATGCAGGGAAGCTTAAATCTGTTTTAGCAAATTTCCACCAGCATGTTAAATGTGCAACCAGAGGGAAATAAAACTCTAGACCACCTTTACTCCATGCAAAATTTGACCATATTTATATCCTCCTGATTCTTGCTTACAAGCAAAAATTAAAGCAGGAAGCACCAGTGACTTGGTCAATAAAATAGTGGACAGATGAAGCAGATGCTAAGCTACAGGACTGTTTTTCTAGCACAGACAGCTGATGCTTTCAAGGAGCGGCACTGTAACCTGGAAGCTTAAAAGAAATCCCGCTATGCTCTCCGGCAAACCATCAAACAATCAATACAGGACTAAGATTGAATCATGCTGCTCCGACGCTCGTCAGGTATTTTTAATTTATTTTGAACCTTTATTTAACTAGGCACGTCAGTTAAAGAACAAATTCTTATTTTAAATGAAGTCCTAGGAACAGTGGGTTAACTGCCTGTTCAGGGGCAGAATGACAGATTTGTACCTTGTCAGCTTGGGGATTTGAACTTGCAACCTTTCGGTTACTAGTCCAACGCTCTAACCAATAGATTACCCTGCCGCCCCAGGTATGGCAGGGCTTGCAAACTATTTCAGACTACAAAGGGAAGCACAGACGAGAGCTTCCCAGTGACACGAGCCTACCAGACAAGCTAAATAACTTCTATGTTTGGTTCGAGGCAAGCAACACTGAAACAATCATGAGCGCATCAGCTCTTCCTGACAACTGTGTGATCACGCTTTCTGCAGCCGATGTGAGTAAGATCTTTAACCTCTGGGCAAGGGGGCAGTATTTTGACGTCTGAATGAAAAGCCTGCCCAATGGTAAACTGCCTGTTACTCAGGCCCAGAAGCTAGGATATGAATATAATTGGTAGAGTTGGATAGAAACCAAACGGTTAAAATAAGGTCTGTGAGTATAACAGAACTAATATGCCAGGCGAAACCCAAAGGACAAACCATCCCAAAAAATAAATATTTTCTTGTCTTCCCAGTTACATGATATACATTCGTTGTCACTGTTGATATTGTCCTCCGCTGTGCTGTTCGAAATAGGACAATTAGAAACATTTGTTGCATCAAAACAGTTTTGTTTGCAAAGAACAAACTGAAATAATCAAACAATATCTCTAATTATGCGTTTTCGTAGGATGGAGTTCCTTTGGCTGATCCTGACACTGCGCACTGGTCAAAATCAACCCAGCAGATGTACTCAAGAGGAGACCCCCTACGGAAAGCCTTCTCAGCGATGATCCAGGACTCCTTATAACCAACTGCAGAGAACACACACAGAGGGTGTACGTACGCCTAGATGCAGAGGACATGTACCTGTGGCACATTTGAGTTGGGCAGGGGCTGACTGGACCGCCCAGTTAGATACTGCCCATATGTTGGCCCAACTCCAAACGTTCACAGAACCTATCAGAGCTCAAGCGAAAAAAAAGATTTGTTGGGGCGCTACTCTTGCTCTAGGTATCTCTGCCATCAACGCAGTCAGTCTAGCCACAGTCTAAATAAATGTTAGGGAGATTACTGAAGAGATGCCATTTATCCAGCAACAGGTGAAATCACAGGCACTCAGGTTGCAGCATGTGGGAAAGACTCTCCAGGACACTATTCTGGTGGTAAACACACACACTACTCTCCTGAACAAAACCCTCCTGTCGGTAGGAAAGCTAGTAGAGGTCATGGACCATGACATGTCCAATTGGTTCGATTGTTGTTGGAGGATTTTCTCTGTGAAGCTAGCTCTTCTATGGGCCATTTGGCCATGAATAGAATCCCCTGATATAAAGTGCCTCTCTCAATGGTGCACAACATATTGACCTCCGCTACCACAACCACGATGAAGCCACATTTGGCCTATAGTCTGGGGTTCGGCAATTCCAATACACGTTGATGTTAATTGTAATGAAGTGGGATTTTTACTGACACTGTCGGTTGTTGAACTGGAGAATATCTATAGATTAAAAACGGTTCTAAAATGACATTTAGAGACAATGCCATGATAGAGTAATTTAGCCAAGACAGTGGATGTAGTATATAGGACATAGTCCAATTATATGATTACGGTGTGGTAGCTATATTTTGTATATATCTTTTGGTGGTGTTTTTATTCATTTTTGTTTAATTTGCTTTGACACTTAGGAAGTGACAGAGCCACAAACCAGTTGATAATGTCTGCTAAAGTTACTGCCTAGATCCACTAGCCTGGACAACCGGACGACGGGTCCAGAACGGCAAGCCACAGCCCGGACCTCACCTCCATTCTGGTGGTGGTCTGCAGCTTGCAGAAATCCTACCAGGTTAAACCACCAGAGGGGTACAGCTAAGATGATCCACAAACCAGGACTTCCGATGGTCACTCTTATGGTGGGTTGCAACTTGCAGAATCCTTCCAAGGTTGAACCCACCAGAAGGGGATCAGAGCCCTCTCAACCACAGAGGGGGGATTGATGTGGGGGTTTTATGACCACTCACATCGACCTTAAATTGTAGGCAGCTGACGACTCCTTTTGGTCTCTAGTCTGGGTGAACGGAATGTCTCTTTGTTACTGAAGATCATCAACATCCAGCCGCCCAAGATCATCAACATCCAACAAGGAACACTGGGACAATATATTTCAACATCCGAATGTTGGGAATGATGAGCGATGGAATATGGCAAATTAGTGTATTTTGTGATGTCATTAAAAATGGTATAAAGACATTATAACAAAAACATTGTACCTGGGAAAGCTGGTACACTGTGTATATATCAGGTTTGCATCCTTCACGTTCTGGAGAAAATATAGTATATAGAGAATGTTTTTGTGACAATAGGATTGTGATTTTAGTTCTCTAAAATCGTTCTCTAAAATCATCACATAGTGATGATGAAATTTTGCCTCGTAACTTGTCACGTCCCAGGGAGCCCAGAGAGTCAGCATGATGAAAATTCCCCCTTTTTCCCCAGGGGTATAAAAGATTGAGTTAAGAATTAACATACCAATTAACTTTTTGGGGACTGGGGGGCAGTATTGAGTAGCTTGGATAATAAGGGGTCCAGAGTAAACTGCCTGCTACTCAGGCCAAAAAGCTAGAATATGCATATAATTAGTAGATTTGGATAGTTGCTAATATATACATATTATTAGTAGTATTATTGGATAGAAAACACTCTGAAGTTTCTAAAACTGTTTGAATGATGTCTGTGAGTATAACAGAACTCATATGGCAGGCAAAAAACGGAGAAAAAAATCCAACCAGGAAGTGGGAAATCTGAGGTTTGTAGTTTTTCAAGTCATTGCCTATCGAATACACAATGTCTATGGGGTCATATTGCACTTCGTAAGGTTTCCACTAGATGTCAGCAGTATTTAGAACCTTGTTTGAGATTTCTACTGTGAAGGGCGAGAGAATGAGAGCTGTTTCAACCAGATGTCTGGCAGAGTGCCATGAGCTCAGTCTCGCATGCGCCCATGAGAGCTAGCTGCGTTCCAATGCATTTCTAAAGACAAAGGAATTCTCCGGTTGAAACATTATTGAAGATTTATGATAAAAACATCCTAAAGATTGATTCTATACATCGTTTGACATGTTTCTACAAACTATAATTTGACTTTTCGTCTGAACTTTTGCCTGGAATTGCCTGAGTTTGCATTTGTAAACGCACGCACTAAACGCACGTACAAAAAGTAGGTATTTTGACATAAATTATGGACTTTATCAAACAAAACAAACATTTATTGTAGAACTGGGATTATTGGAGTGCATTCTGATGAAGATCAACAAAGGTAAGTGAATATTTATAATGCTATTTCTGACTTTTGTGACACCTCTCCTTCTTTGGAAAATGGCTGTATGGTTTTCTGTGACTTGGCACTGACCAAACAAGGTCTGACACAGCGGTTGCATTAAGGAGAAGTTTATCTATATTTCCATGCATAACACTTGTATCTTTTATCAATGTTTATTATGAGTATTTCTGTAATTTGATGTGGCTCTGCACTTTCACCGGATGTTTGTTTGAGATAATGCATTTCTGACCATAACACACCAATTTAAAATGAGGTTTTTGGACATAAAGATTAACTTTATCAAACAAAACACACATTTATTGTGTAACATGAAGTCCTGTGAGTGCCATCTGATGAAGATCATCAAAGGTTAGTGATTTATTTAATCGCTATTTCTGACTTTTGTGAGGGCTCTCCTTGGCTGGAAAATGGCTTTATGGTTTTCTGTGACTAGGTGCTGACCTAACATAATCGTTTGGTGTGCTTTCGCCATAAAGCCTATTTCACACTGTGGCTGGATTTACAAGAATCAAGATCTTTAAAATGCTATAAAATACTTGTATGTTTGAGGAATTTTAATTATGGGATTTCTGTTGTTTTGAATTTGGCGCCCTGCAAATTTTACTGGCTGTTGTCGAGGTGGGAAGCGTCCCACATATCCCAGAGAGGTTTTAACATAGGAGACAAGAAGGACCACAAACTGCAGTTAGGCTTCCATTAGTCACGACCCTGAAAATCAACATGAGGTTGAAGAAGACAAAGGAGCCTTTAACAATCAATGCTAAAGTTGAGTAACTGTTCTAAGTACTGTATCTAAGAAAGTGAATTTAAGTAGGACCATCCGGTTATTCTCTTCAAATCATCGCCGCCTACACTGCTCTCATCATGACTCTGGAGGTCATCGAGACGGCTGATAACTAAGAAGAAGGACATTGTGACCTCTTGTGGACAATCAGAATCTTAAACCTGAGAACGAAGGAGAAGGCCCATCCGAAGGAGAAGGCCAATCGAACCCTTTTCACGAAGGCCTGGATCCAACAGAGATACATGCCAAAGTCCTTCAACACGTAAATACATGCATTACTTCTTACCCAAAAGGGTGGCAGTTCAGGGCAAGGTATTAGGATTACTGTGAGCATAATTCCCAAATGTAGTTTTGCTTCACTTTCTCTTTAACTCTCCATCTTTTGTAACAAGTTGTGTGTGTAACCTGTTTTATCGTTTAGTTTGTTAGTAAATAAATAAATAATCAAATACATTTCAGAATGAGACTGATATGATGTAATGATTAATAAGTGACTTAACGATATATATATATATATATACAGTGGGGCAAAAAAGTATTTAGTCAGCCACCAATTGTGCAAGTTCTCCCACTTGATGAGAGGCCTGTAATTTTCATCATAGGTACACTTCAACTATGACAGACAAAATGAGAAAAAAAATCAAGAAAATCACATTGTAGGATTTTTTATATATTTGCAAATTATTGTGGAAAATAAGTATTTGGTCACCGGCAAACAAGCAAGATTTCTGGCTCTCATAGGCCTGTGAGCTTCTTTAAGAGGCTCCTCTGTCCTCCACTTGTTACCTGTATTAATGGCACCTGTTTGAACTTGTTATCAGTATAAAAGGCACCTGTCCACAACCTCAAACAGTCACACTCCAAACTCCACTATGGCCAAGACCAAAGAGCTGTCAAAAGGACACCAGAAACAGAATTGTAGACCTGCACCAGGCTGGGAAGACTGAATCTGCAATAGGTAAGCAGCTTGGTTTGAAGAAATCAACTGTGGGAGCAATTATTAGGAAATGGAAGACATACAAGACCACTGATAATCTCCCTTGATCTGGGGCTCCACGCAATAACTCACCCCGTGGGGTCAAAATGATCACAAGAACAGTGAGCAAAAATCCCAGAACCACACGAGGGGACCTAGTGAATGACCTGCAGAGAGCTGCGACCAAAGTAACAAAGCCTACCATCAGTAACACACTACGTCGCCAGGGACTCAAATCCTGCAGTGCCAGACGTGTCCCCCTGCTTAAGCCAGTACATGGCCAGGCCCGTCTGAAGTTTGCTAGAGATCATTTGGATGATCCAGAAAAAGATTGTGAGAATGTCATATGGTCAGATGAAACGAAAATGGAACTTATTGGTAACTCAACTCGTCGTGTTTGGAGGACAAAGAATGCTGAGTTGTATCCAAAGAACACCATATCTACTGTGAAGCATGGGGGTGGAAACATCATGCTTTGGGGCTGTTTTTCTGCAAAGGGACCAGGACGACTGATCCGTGTAAAGGAAAGAATGAATGGGGCCATGTATCGTGAGATTTTGAGTGAAAACCTCCTTCCTGCAGCAAGGGCATTGAAGATGAAACGTGGCTGGGTCTTTCAGCATGACAATGATCCCAAACACACCGCCCAGGCATCGAAGGAGTGGCTTCGTAAGAAGCATTTCAAGGTCCTGGAGTGGCCTAGCCAGTCTCCAGATCTCAACCCCATAGAAAATCTTTGGAGGGAGTTGAAAGTCCGTGTTGCCCAGCAACAGCCCCAAGTGTATATAACAAAGTATCGAGATAAACTTTTGTTATTTACCAAATACTTATTTTCCACCATAATTTGCAAATAAATTCATAAAAAATCCTACAATGTGATTTTCTGGTTCCTTTTCTAATTTTGTCTGTCATAGTTGAAGTGTACCTATGATGAAAATTACAGGCCTCTCATCTTTTTAAGTGGGAGAACTTGCACAATTGGTGGCTGACTAAATACTTTTTTGCCCCACTGTATATTATTGAGTTAATGTGGGAGATGGTAACTCATTAAACAACTTCTCCCATGGTGCCCCAAATTCCTAATGAGTTAATTGTTACATGATTAATTTAGTAACAATTGAACATAGGTAATTATTCAATAAATAACAGTCATCACATTAATGAGTCAAGTCACGACAATGGGAAGGAGAGGAAATTGACATGTTCTTATCAGTAAGGCATACCAGTATAAATACAGATATTCTGGTTGGAAATGTGGTAATTGTTAAGGCAAATCAGGCATTCCTAATCCTTATAAAATATATTACAATTGAGGCGCTGAGGATAGGTGGAGTTGACTCTGTACGTCTCCTATTTCAACATCTCACTGGCATCCCAGCCATTAGACCAGAGCGAAAACCTACAGGACGGTAGCTCTCCAGGAACAGGGTTGGAGAGTCCTACATTAGACTGAAGGCCAAATTGATCTCCTTACCGCATTGCCGTGTGCTTCCCACATTTTCTAACAATGTGGAGGGATCCGTATACGTAGCTCCCCATTGACATTATTGGTTGATGGTACAATAGGTCTCAGGAGTAAGCCCTCTCTGTTGCCGTCTCCTCTCTCCCACCGCTAAAGCATTCTGCTCCTAGTTTTGAATGCATCAATCCACACACTGAGAAACAGCAGACAGAAATGTAAATTAACCATACACTAACACTATCTACAAACAAATAACAAACCAATCAGTAATTAGAAATTGATGATTCATCATAATGAGATAGAAATTGAGTACTGAATGATAGTTATACTGTGTAGCATGAGGTCATACAAACAGATGAAGACACATTCACCTCTATTGTGCCTTACTGTGCCTCTACCTCTTTTATTCCCCTTTTGCTTTTATTTTCTGGTGCCCACTCCTGAAAGAGAGGTTTCATTCGACTCTATTGAACAACAAGGCAGACCGGTCGAGTATATTACCCTCCATATGCCACTAATAATAGTGACACTACTGTTATACAGTCTGCTACATTAGCTCGAAACACTGTTCCCTACATTAGACTAACTGACAATAACAAATGGGCTGAAGTCTACATCATTCGATATTACAGTACACTCCATTAAGCCCCATTAACTTCCAATAGCCCGCTACGTGTGTGTGTGTGTTGTTATACACAGTCTTCACACTGGGAGAGAAAAGGGGAGAGAGAAAGATAAAAGGGAATGGAGAGAGAGGAGGAATGAAAGATGAAATACGTATGTTAATTAGCTAGCCAGCGAGTTATTCTACTCATCAAGGAAGTCAACTCAGGTGTTTAGAGTTAGCATTAAACAACTAGCTAGAAATCGTAACTAAGACCTGAATGTCTCTCTGGTTGATAATGTTAACTGTGTAGGTAAAAGCAATCAAATCAAATCAAATCAAATGTTAGTTGTCACATACACATGGTTAGCAGATGTTAATGCGAGTGTAGCGAAATGCTTGTGCTTCTAGTTCCGACAATGCAGTGATAACCAACAAGTAATCTAACTAACAATTCCAAAACTACTGTCTTATACACAGTGTAAGGGGATAAAGAATATGTACATAAGGATATATGAATGAGTGATGGTACAGAGCAGCATACAGTAGATGGTATCGAGTACAGTATATACATATGAGATGAGTATGTAGACAAAGTAAACAAAGTGGCATAGTTAAAGTGGCTAGTGATACATGTATTACATAAGGATGCAGTCGATGATGTAGAGTACAGTATATACGTATGCATATGAGATGAATAATGTAGGGTAAGTAACATTATATAAGGTAGCATTGTTTAAAGTGGCTAGTGATATATTTTACATAATTTCCCATCAATTCCCATTATTAAAGTGACTGGAGTTGGGTCAGTGTCAATGACAGTGTTTTGGCAGCAGCCACTCAATGTTAGTGGTGGCTGTTTAACAGTCTGATGGCCTTGAGATAGAAGCTGTTTTTCAGTCTCTCGGTCCCAGCTTTGATGCACCTGTACTGACCTCGCCTTCTGGATGATAGCGGGGTGAACAGGCAGTGGTTCGGGTGGTTGATGTCCTTGATGATCTTTATGGCCTTCCTGTAACATCGGGTGGTGTAGGTGTCCTGGAGGGCAGGTAGTTTGCCCCCGGTGATGCGTTGTGCAGACCTCACTACCCTCTGGAGAGCCTTACGGTTGAGGGCGGAGCAGTTGCCGTACCAGGCGGTGATACAGCCCGCCAGGATGCTCTCGATTGTGCATCTGTAGAAGTTTGTGAGTGCTTTTGGTGACAAGCCGAATTTCTTCAGCCTCCTGAGGTTGAAGAGGCGCTGCTGCGCCTTCTTCACGACGCTGTCAGTGTGAGTGGACCAATTCAGTTTGTCTGTGATGTGTAGGAACTTAAAACTTGCTACCCTCTCCACTACTGTTCCATCGATGTGGATAAGGGGGTGTTCCCTCTGCTGTTTCCTGAAGTCCACAATCATCTCCTTAGTTTTGTTGACGTTGAGTGTGAGGTTATTTTCCTGACACCACACTCCGAGGGCCCTCACCTCCCTGTAGGCCGTCTCGTCGTTGTTGGTAATCAAGCCTACCACTGTTGTGTCGTCCAAAAACTTGATGATTGAGTTGGAGGCGTGCATGGCCACGCAGTCGTGGGTGAACAGGGAGTACAGGAGAGGGCTCAGAACGCACCCTTGTGGGGCCCCCGTGTTGAGGATCAGCGGGGAGGAGATGTTGTTGCCTACCCTCACCACCTGGGGGCGGCCCGTCAGGAAGTCCAGTACCCAGTTGCACAGGGCGGGGTCGAGACCCAGGGTCTCGAGCTTGATGATGAGCTTGGAGGGTACTATGGTGTTGAATGCCGAGCTGTAGTCGATGAACAGCATTCTCACATAGGTATTCCTCTTGTCCAGGTGGGTTAGGGCAGTGTGCAGTGTGGTTGAGATTGCATCGTCTGTGGACCTATTTGGGCGGTAAGCAAATTGGAGTGGGTCTAGGGTGTCAGGTAGGGTGGAGGTGATATGGTCCTTGACAAGTCTCTCAAAGCACTTCATGATGACGGAAGTGAGTGCTACGGGCGGTAGTCGTTTAGCTCAGTTACCTTAGCTTTCTTGGGAACAGGAACAATGGTGGCCCTCTTGAAGCATGTGGGAACAGCAGACTGGTATAGGGATTGATTGAATATGTCCGTAAACACACCGGCCAGCTGGTCTGCGCATGCTCTGAGGGCGCGGCTGGGGATGCCGTCTGGGCCTGCAGCCTTGCGAGGGTTAACACGTTTAAATGTCTTACTCACCTCGGCTGCAGTGAAGGAGAGACCGCATGTTTTCGTTGCAGGCCGTGTCAGTGGCACTGTATTGTCCTCAAAGCGGGCAAAAAAGTTATTTAGTCTGCCTGGGAGCAAGACATCATGGTCCGTGACTGGGCTGGGTTTCTTCTTGTAGTCGGTGATTGACTGTAGACCCTGCCACATGCCTCTTGTGTCTGAGCCATTGAATTGAGATTCCACTTTGTCTCTGTACTGACGCTTAGCTTGTTTAATAGCCTTGCGGAGGGAATAGCTGCATTGTTTATATTCGGACATGTTACCAGACACCTTGCCCTGATTAAAAGCAGTGGTTCGCGCTTTCAGTTTCACGCGAATGCTGCCATCAATCCACGGTTTCTGGTTAGGGAATGTTTTTATTGTTGCTATGGGAACGACATCTTCGACGCACGTTCTAATGAACTCGCACACCGAATCAGCGTATTCGTCAATATTTTTATCTGACGCAATACGGAACATGTCCCAGTCCACGTGATGGAAGCAGTCTTGGAGTGTGGAGTCCGCTTGGTCTGACCAGCGTTGGACAGACCTCAGCGTGGGAGCCTCTTGTTTTAGTTTCTGCCTGTAGGCAGGGATCAGCAAAATGGAGTCGTGGTCAGCTTTTCTGAAAGGGGGGCGGGGCAGGGCCTTATATGCATCGCGGAAGTTAGAGTAACAATGATCCAAGGTTTTACCACCCCTGGTTGCGCAATCGATATGCTGATAAAATTTAGGGAGTCTTGTTTTCAGATTAGCTTTGTTAAAATCCCCAGCTACAATGAATGCAGCCTCCGGATAAATGGTTTCCAGTTTGCAAAGAGTTAAATAAAGTTTGTTCAGAGCCATCGATGTGTCTGCTTGGGGGGGATATATACGGCTGTGATTATAATCGAAGAGAATTCTCTTGGAAGATAATGCGGTCTACATTTGATTGTGAGGAATTCTAAATCAGGTGAACAGAAGGTTTTGAGTTCCTGTATGTTTCCTTCATCACACCATGTCTCGTTAGTCATGAGGCATATGCCCCCGCCACTCTTCTTACCAGAAAGATGTTTGTTTCTGTCGGCGCGATGCGTGGAGAAACCCGTTGGCTGCACCGCATCGGATAGCGTCTCTCCAGTGAGCCATGTTTCCGTGAAGCAGAGAACGTTGCAGTCTCTGATGTCCCTCTGGAATGCCACCCTTGCTCGGATTTCGTCAACCTTGTTGTCAAGAGACTGGACATTGGCAAGAAGAATGCTGGGGAGTGGTTGCGCGATGTGCCTGTGTCCTGAGTCTGACCAGAAGACCGCCTCGTTTCCCTCTTTTTCGGAGTCGTTTTCTTGGGTCGCTGCATGCGATCCATTCCGTTGTCCTGTTTGTAAGGCAGAACACAGGATCCGCGTCGCGGAAAACATATTCTTGGTCGTACTGATGGTGAGTTGACGCTGATCTTATATTCAGTAGTTCTTCTCGACTGTATGTAATGAAACCTAAGATGACCTGGGGTACTAATGTAAGAAATAACACGTAAAAAAACAAAAAACTGCATAGTTTCCTAGGAACGCGAAGCGAGGCGGCCATCTCTGTCGGCGTCGGAAGTTTAGCCTGGTGTGGTTATAAATAACTGGCTAGTCATAACCTTTAGGACCTTGACGTGATCGCTGACAGGAAAAACTATTATTTGCTACGAGCAGGAGGAATGTAACGCTAACTAGCAAACCTGTAGCTAGTTGTTAATGTCACACCCTGATTTGTTTCAACTGTCTTGTGCTTTTCTCCACCCCCCACCAGATGTCTTCTATTTTCCCCATTATCCCCTGTGTATTTATTCCATTTCTGTTGGTCACATGTGTGTGGAACTTGTTCAGTTTGTCTCAGTTGTTGAATGTTGTTATCTTCATACAAATATGTTAAGTTTGCTAAAAATAAACACAGTTGACAGTGAGATTTGAGATTTATTTTTTTGCTTTTTTGCTTTATATCTGTAGAGTTCATTCAGGAAGCGGTAACTTTTTAAACAAACTTTTCGCGTGGTGCCCCAAGATTGCTAATGAGTTCATTGTTACATGAGTAATTTAATCATCGTAATAAGTAATCAGAGTTAGTTGATTTGATAAAATATTCGTCATCGCATTAATTGTACCAACGACACGACAACTGGTAAAATAATCCAATCTCTGGTGATGATGTTTTAGAGTTACACCTCTATTAGAGGTGCATGCCGCCACCAACTGGGATGAGTAAAACAATACATTATTCTTTCAATTGGATACAAATGCTCATGAGCCTGAGCGGGGAACCGTTTCATTCAGTATTTCCTGTAACATTTCGGCTGTGAAGTCCTGAACATCCCAAAATAATTTTGCCGCCTTCACAATGAATTGTAGTTTCTTAAAAAAAACGTTTTTTGTCCATTGCAATTTATCACTTGTGCAATAAACGTCACAGAGTCTAGATGAGAATGTGGCATCACTCTCATCTTATCTCCAATTACTCCTTCTGCTATTTGCACTGCCTCCACATCGGAGACCTGTTGGATAGCCCTAATCCTAGTTACTGTAACCTCTTCTACCCTAACAGGGAACGTGATTCCCATTAAAATTCCAGCATCATGATTCCTCAGCCTCTTCAAAAACAACATACAGTATATATAAAAAGTATGTGGACACCCCTTCAAAGGATTGTAATTCAGCTATTTCAGCCACACCCTTTGCTGACAAGTGTAGACAAACATTGGCAGTAGAATGGCCTTACTGAAGAGCTCAACTTGGCGCAGTCATAGGATGCCACCTTTCCAACGAGTCAGTTCATCAGATTTCTGCCCTACTAGAGCTGCCACGGTCAAATGTAAGTAATGTTACTGTGAAGTGGAAACGTCAAGGAGCAACATCAGCTCAACCGCAAAGTGGTAGGCCAGACAAACTCATAGAATGAGACGGCCAAGTGCTGAAGCGCGTAGCGCATAACATTTGTTTGTCCTCAGTTGCAACACTCACTACCGAGTTCCAAACTGCCTCTGGAAGAAATGTCAGCACATAAACTGATTGTCAGGAGCTTTATGAAATGGGGGTATCCATGGCCGAGACGCCGCACACAAGCCTAAGATCACCATGCGCAATGCCAATCGTCGGCTGGAGTGGTGTAAAGCTCGCCGCCATTGGACTCTGCAGCAATGGAAACACATTCACCATTTTGGCAGTCTGACAGACATATCTGGGTTTGGCAGATGCCAGGAGAACGCTACCTGCCCAAATGCATATTGTGGAGGAATATGGTCTGGGGCTGTTTTTCATGGTTCGGCCTAGGCCCCTTAGTTCCAGTAAAGGGAAATCTTTACAGCATACAATGATATTCTAGATGATTCTGTGCTACCAAATTTTTGGCAACTGTTTGGGCAAGGCCCTTTCCTGTTTCAGCATGACAATGCCCACGTGCACAAAGCATGGTCCATACAGAAATGGTTTGTTGAGGTCGGTGTGGAAGAACTTGATTGACCTGCACAGAGCCCTGACCTCAACCCCATCGAACACCTTTGGATGAATTGGAACGCCGACTGCTAGCCAGGCTTAATCGCCCAACATCAGTGCCCGAACCTCACTAATTAATGCTCATGGCTGTGTGGAAGCAAGTCCCCGAAGCAATGTTCCCACATCTAGTGGAAAGCCTTCTCAGAAGAGTGGAGGCTGTTATAGCAGCAAAGGGGGGACCAACTCCATATTAATGCCCATGATTTTGGAATGAGATGTTTGATTAGCAGGTGTCCACATACTTTGGTCATGTAGTGTATAACAATCGCATACATATTTACAACTAAATAACCAAAGCAACACAGCTGATATACAGTGCCTTGCGAAAGTATTCGGCCCCCTTGAATTTTGCGACCTTTTGCCACATTTCAGGCTTCAAACATAAAGATATAAAACTGTATTTTTTGTGAAGAATCAACAACAAGTTGATATATATAAAGTGATGTCTTATACTTTCATTGGGGTAAAAAAAAGTATTTGTTGAATTTGAATCGAGCTAGCTAGGCCTCTCCAGTTTGTGAACGCAAATCCAAGGTTCACTTCCATTTTGGCCCAGACTTTAAGGTTCCCAGTTTCTTTGTGTTTTTTTGGGTGGGTGGGTGGGGGGGGGGGTTGATTGCGGAGCTGCCATAACTTTAAGCTATATGGTGGCGGAAGCAAAGAATTCCCTTTGGCCCAAGTACATGAAACTGTCACTGTCACGCCCATCATTATGCACACCTGTCACTGTCATTGTTATGAGCACCAGCGCCTCATTGGACTCCCCTGGACTCATCCACTTTATTGATTGCCTCCTCTATATCTGTCTATTCCTCAGTTTGATCCCTGTATCTGCATTAATGTTGTTTCCACCTGTCCAGACGCTGTCCATGTTTAGTTCCAACATTGAATTTGGAATTACTGCTATTAGCCAAAAGAAACGCCTTGAATAACATATATTAACTACATTGAACAACAGATAGTCCTCCAAAAAATATAAAGAAAGTTTGTTCTGAAGTGTCTATCCTATATCTGAGACATATAAGAAAGATCAGGAAACTACTATTTTCTTTACATGTATTTATCCCCTTATTTTAGACACTAAACTACCTACAATATATAATTCCATTCATTTTTTATACTGGTACCGGGGACCTTCAGACAAGTCTTATGAAGATTGTGGGCTCAGAGAGCAAAACCACTACAGACATTTTTTGGGGATATCTCATAGGTCTGACAAACACAGCTCTAGCTCTTGCCACCTTTCACGGCTGATGCGGAAGGGCGATATCAGTGGATGCATTGGATTGAGATGTAGCCCATGCAAAAAAAACACATACAGTATCTCTAGCTTACAGAGACATATTTTTGAATGATGTTAATTAGATTTTCCCAGGGATGCGGAAATTGTAGGTCAAGGGTTAAACAACCAACCCTTCTATATTCTGGGCTTTCCTCATCTTTGTGAACCAATGTTCAGCCCAACCACATTTCAACTCAACTCCTGGCATTAGGTATAGCCACTAAATGGCAGTATTGCACAGTTTCACAACTACAATAACATTGCCAAATGTGAAAAACCCCAGTGATGACATTCGAATTTGGGGGAAAATAGCAACAGCCACTACTCAGTATGCACTTATTAATCAATAACCCAAGTCATAGCTCCAACTTTTGATTTGAGGTGACGTACATTGGGGTATTTTCCCAATTGTTTCCTCTATCGGCTACATATGAGCTGATATGGACACCTAACGACTACCCATAATAAACCAAGGCCTCATTAACCCCTAGAGTCGATGTCCACACCACCGCTTAAATCAAATTAGCATTAAAAAATAATCTGTCAGTTTCAGAGGTGAAAGGTGGCAGCGCTAGAGCGATCTTTGTCAGACCATGAGACAACCTGAAAATCGGTCTTCTCAAGAAACTGTCAATGGTTTGGCCTACAAACTATTATTATTATGACCCTCTGTGGAAATATTACTTTCACGAACGAGATCAAATATTATTTGTCACATGCGCCAAATACAACAGGTACAAATACAGTAGACCTAAAAAATGGAAAAGTAAAAAATGTAAGTAACAAATAATTAAAGAGCAGCAGTAAAATAACAATAGTGGGCCTATTTACATGGGGTACCAGTACAGAGTCTGTCTGGGTGCACCGGTTAGTCAAGGTAATTGAGATAATATGTACATGTAGGTAGTGTTCTCCGTTTTGTTCTACGACCCCCTCAAGCATCACCGGATTTGTCTGATGTCTGTACAGCTAGCATGGACACAAGACTCACCAGACCAGTCTGAAGGTATGACCAACATCCCAGAGTCGCCTCTTCACTGTTGACGTTGAGATTGGTGTTTTGTGGGTACTATTTAATGAAGCTGCCAGTTGAGGACTTGTGGGACGTCTGTTTCTCAAACTAGACACTCTAATGTACTTGTCCTCATGCTCAGTTGTGCACCGGGTCCTCACAGTCCTCTTTCTATTCTGGTTAGCGCCAGTTTGCTCTGTTCTGTGAAGGGAGTATTACACAGCGTTGTAAGAGATCTTCAGTTTCTTGGCAATTTCTCGCATAGAATAGCCTTCATTTCTCAGTACAAGAATAGACTGACGAGTTTCAGAAGAAAGTTATTTGTTTCTGGCCATTTTGAGCCTGAAATCGAACCCACAAATGCTGACACTCCAGATACTCAACTAGTCTAAAGAAGGACCATTTTATTGCTTCTTTAATCAGAACAACAGTTTTCAGCTGTGCTAACATAATTACAAAATGGTTTTCTAATGATCAATTAGCCTTTTAAAATGATAAACTTTTATTACATTGTTGAATAATAGTGAAGACATTAAAACTATGAAATGACACATATGGAATCATGTAGTAATCAAAGAATGTTAAACAAATCAAACTACATTTTATATTTGAAATTCTTCAAAGTAACCACCCTTTGCTTCGATGACAGCTTTGCATTCTCTCAACCAGCTTCACCTGGAATGCTTTTCCAACAGTCTTGAAGGAGTTCCCACATATGCTGAGCACTTCTTGGCTGCTTTTCCTTCCCTCTGTGGTCCAACTCATCCCAAGCCAGGTCATCGGATGCAGCAATCCATCGCTCTCCTTCTTGGTCTATTAGCCCTTACACAGCCTGGAGGTGTGTTTGCTCATTGTCAAGTTGAAAAACAAATGATAGTCCCACTAAGCCCAAACCAGATGGGATTGTGTATTGCTGCCATGCTGATTAAGTGTGTCTTCAATTCTAAATAAATCACAGACAGTGTCACCAGCAAAGCACCCCCACACCATCACACCTCCTTCTCCATGCATCATGGTGGGAACCACACAGGCGGAGATAGTCCGTTCACCTACTCTGCGTCTCATAAAGACACTGCGGTTGGAACCAGAAATCTCAAATTTGGACTCATCAGACCAAAGGACAGATTTACACCGGTCTATTGTCCATTGCTCATGTTTCTTGGCCCAAGCAAGTTTCTTCTTATTATTGGTGTCCTTTTAGTAGTAGTTTCTTTGCAGCAATTTGAGAAGTGTCTGTTAGTTGAACTCTTTCAAGCATTTATTTGGCCTGCAGAGAGAATGCCAAGAGTGTGCAAAAGCTGTCATCAAGGCAAAGGGTGGTTACGTTGAAGAATCTCAAATGTAAAATATATTTCAGTTTGTTTAAAACTTCTGTAGCGTCCCACCTGGCCAACATCCGGTGAATTGGTGAATTCAAATTAAATTACTATAAATAGTAAACTTTCATGACATCACAAGTGCAATACATCAAACTAAAGCTTAACTTGTTGTTTATCCAGCCAAGGTGTCAGATTTCAAAAAGGCTTTACGGCGAAATCAAACCATGTGATTATCTGAGGACAGCGCCCAGCACACAAATGCATAACAAATACTTTTCAACCAGGGAGTTGCGACACGAAAGTCAGAAATAGCGATATAATATATGCCTTACCTTTGAAGATCTTCTTCCGTTGGTACTCCAAAAGGTCCCAGTTACTTTTCAAATGGTCCTTTTTTTCGATAAAGTCCTTTATATCCATAAAAACTCAGTTTAGCTGACGCGCTTCAGTCAATAATCCACTCGATTTCCCTCCTCCAAAATGCATAGAAAATGAATCCCAAACGTTACCAATAAACTTGTTCAAACAAGTCAATCAACGTTTATAATCAAACCTTAGGTACCCTAATACGCAATAAACAATAACATTTAAGATGGAGAATCGTTATTGTCTTTACCGGAGAAAAGAAAGCGCTCTCTCGGCCATGCGCTTGGAAACACCACAGCCAAAATGGGAGCCACTTATTATTAAAAACTACGTCTTCTCCCTAAAAAAACAGCCTGAAACTCTTTCTAAAGACTGTTGACGTCTAGTGGAAGTGCCAGGCATTGAAATCAGTGGTATGCTGAATTGTTTTATTTTTTAAATGTTTTTTTCTCTGTGTTTCGCCTGCCATTTCAGTTCTGTTATACTCACAGACATTATTCTAACCGTGTTAGAAACGTTATTGTTTTCTATCCAAATCTACGAATTATATGCATATCCTCGCTTCTGGGCCTGAGTAGCAGGCAGTTTACTTTGGGCATGCTTTTCATCCGGACGTCAAAATACCGCCCCCTATCCCAAAGAAATGAACACCTTTTATGGTTACTACATGATTCCATATGCGTTATTTCGTAGTTTTGATGTCTTCACTATTATTTTACAATGTAGAAAATAGTCCGAATAAAATAAAGGTGGCGAATCGCATCTCTGCATGTCTGGCAGACATATCAGTGTGGATGACGGATCACCACCTCAAGCTGAACCTCGGCAAGACGGAGCTGCTCTTCCTCCCGGGGAAGGACTGCCCGTTCCATGATCTCGCCATCACGGTTGACAACTCCATTGTGTCCTCCTCCCAGAGTGCTAAGAACCTTGGCGTGATCCTGGACAACACCCTGTCGTTCTCAACTAACATCAAGGCGGTGGCCCGTTCCTGTAGGTTCATGCTCTACAACATCCGCAGAGTACGACCCTGCCTCACACAGGAAGCGGCGCAGGTCCTAATTCAGGCACTTGTCATCTCCCGTCTGGATTACTGCAACTCGCTGTTGGCTGGGCTCCCTGCCTGTGCCATTAAACCCCTACAACTCATCCAGAACGCCGCAGCCCGTCTGGTGTTCAACCTTCCCAAGTTCTCTCACGTCACCCCGCTCCTCCGCTCTCTCCACTGGCTTCCAGTTGAAGCTCGCATCCGCTACAAGACCATGGTGCTTGCCTACGGAGCTGTGAGGGGAACGGCACCTCAGTACCTCCAGGCTCTGATCAGGCCCTACACCCAAACAAGGGCACTGCGTTCATCCACCTCTGGCCTGCTCGCCTCCCTACCACTGAGGAAGTACAGTTCCCGCTCAGCCCAGTCAAAACTGTTCGCTGCTCTGGCCCCCCAATGGTGGAACAAACTCCCTCACGACGCCAGGACAGCGGAGTCAATCATCACCTTCCGGAGACACCTGAAACCCCACCTCTTTAAGGAATACCTAGGATAGGATAAGTAATCCTTCTCACCCCCCTAAAAGATTTAGATGCACTATTGTAAAGTGGCTGTTCCACTGGATGTCATAAGGTGAATGCACCAATTTGTAAGTCGCTCTGGATAAGAGCGTCTGCTAAATGACTTAAATGTAAATGTAAATAAACCCTGGAATGAGTACGTGTCCAAACTTTTTACTGGTACTGTATGTAAAGGCAAATGTGTAATGGTACAATAATTTGTAAGATCATCTTGATCAAGTATATCCATAAACCAACTTCAATCTATTGAAAAAAATAATAATCTGCTATGATTAAATAAAATATCTTAGAGTGACTGTATTTTCCCATTAGTCACAAATGTGTCTGCTAATATATCACGAGCATCATGGATTTAATGTATTGGGGAAAAAGGCACAAACTGTATGTAAACTAGACCCTTAAAACATTTAATATTTATAATTTTATCAATGTATATGTTTTTAAAGCAGTTGAATACAGACTTCTGGTGACAAATTCCTCTGTAAAAAGTACACCGGGAGATTTATGCTCTTGGTCTTGTGACCATTTTGAGAAATCATGTGAAAATTCTCTGAATCATACTAAATGCATAATATATATATTATTTGTTGAGAAGTACAACTTTAACTTCTCTAGAGCCTGTAAACACACCCCCCCCCCCCACTATTGTGACCAATTGGATTAAATGGGTTCATGGTTTTGTATGCCATCATCATGTGCAACAGAGGGAAAAATAAAATATGAGAGCAAATAAGGAAGGCTAAAGTGACATCAAAGCTGAGGTTAGAATCTGATGAGGACAATGAAAAGCTCAACTCATGTCATCAGGCTCCGTGCTCTGGTCCATGTAACCAGTTGTCCACTTCCTGTCGTGAGCTGTGCTTGTGTAAACCATGAGTACTTATGAACGAAGTGTTGGAATGTTTCATTTTTAAGATGTGTCCCTGTGGAGTCTGTTTTCTATCCCATTTTGAGCGAATCAAAGACAAAAAACAACATTCTTTCAAAGCAAAGAAAGCAGTGTTTTGAGACTTCATCACTACATCAGAAGCAACAAATTGGCACAGCAACATGGAAATAATGGATTTTTAGTTATCTGAAACACATGGATGAATTATCTCCTGATAATTACACACCTTCACTTTGCCCCTATTTTGTAACACTTAGAGCTGACTTGCTTAGTAGAACACAACTTTTCAGAATTGTGATGGCAATGACTATAGTAGTGTGACGGTTATGACTAGTTACCTTTATGTGACAGAAAAAACTATTTACATGATGTAACAACTTGATTAGCCATTTCAGTCACACTTCATAATAGTTATTAGGTTTGACATATGACGATTACACACTTAATAGTCCAGATTAAGTCCCTCACACAGAGCACTTGGAAAAGAGCACCAAACGAAAGGATAAATAAGCCCATCTGGTCAGCGCTGTTCCCTCTGCCATGCATTGCCAGCTGCAGGGGCCTAGCTTCAGGATGCTTTTCCTTTCCTCCATGGATCTCTGCTGGATGCCAGCGGTTTGCTTGTCAAAACTCTGCAAGCTTGTTTTAGATGTTTAACTCGGATTTCCTTGTGGAATGCCTATCTTAACACTGGCAATTCTATCCTGACAGATCCTTTCAGAAAAGTGTACATCTATATTGTTAATAGTCATACGTATATCCTTACATTACCACCATCACCACCACTGTTCCTACACCACTACAACTCACTAGATGTGATCTTTACTCTCTCTTGCGTTTTGTACCAACGGAAAGAATGCCCGACAATGGTCCCAGTTGACGTGGTTTATTCTGATAACAAAGAGATAGCACAGAAGCTGTGCAGGGCTCGATGCTCTTGATGGCGCTTGCATGGAATTATCAGACTGGGCTATAATCAACAATAGAACTACACACATATGACAAAACACATGTATAAATGCCTGATAACAAAGAGACGGGACATCAGCTGTGCAGGGCTCAATGTTGTTGATGGCTGTAGATAGCAATAGCTCTGTATTAGAAGGGAGCCAATATGACCACCACATCCAGAGCATGCCAGCCAAATCGCTCTTATAGCAACAATATATATAAAAGACCATCACAGAAAGCTCCCAAAATCTAACAGATACCGTACAAATACACACGTGTGTGTATATATATATATATATATAAAAAATTACTTGTGTCATGCACAAAGTATATATATACACAATTGAAGTCGGAGGTTTACATACACTTAGGTTGGAGTCATTAAAACTCATTTTTTACCCACTCCACAAATGTCTTGTTTACAAACTATAGTTTTCGCATGTCGGTTAGGACATATACTTTGTGCATGACACAAGTAATTTTTTTCAACCATTTTTGCATATTATTTCACTTATAATTCACTGTATCACAAGTCCAGTGGGTCAGAATTCCAGTGGGTCAGAAGTTTACATACACTAAGTTGACTGTGCCTTTAAACAGCTTGGAAAATGATGTCATGGCTTTAGAAGCTTCTGATAGGCTAATCAAATCAAATCAAATGTTATTTGTCACATACACATGGTTAGCATATGTTAATGCGAGTGTAGCGAAATGCTTGTGCTTCTAGTTCCGACAAAGCAGTAATCTAACTAACAATTCCAAAACTACTGTCTTATACACAGTGTAATAATAACATAATAAGAGTCAATTGGAGGTGTACCTGTAAATGCATTTCAAGGCCTACCTTCAAACTCAGTGCCTCTTTGCTTGACATCATGGGAAAATCCAAATAAATCAGCCAAGACCTCAGAAAAAAAATTGTAGACCTCCACAAGTCTGGTTCATCCTTGGGAGCAATTTCCAAATGCCTGAAGGTATCACATTCATCTGTACAAACAACAGTATGCAAGTATAAACACCATGGGACCACGCAGCCGTTATACCGCTCAGGAAGGAGATTAATTCTGTCTCCTAGAGATGAACGTACTTTGGTGCAAAAAGTGCAAATCATCCCCAGAACAACAGCAAAGGACCGTGCGAAGATGCTGGAGGAAACAGGTACACAAATATCTATATCCACAGTAAAATGAGTCCTATATCGACATGCCCTGAAAGGCCGCTCAGCAGGGAAGAAGCCACTGCTCTAAAACCGCCATAAAAAACCCAGACTACGGTTTGCAACTGCACATGGGGACAAAGATCATACTTTTTGGAGAAATATCCTCTGGTCTGATGAAACAAAAATAGAACTGGTTGGAAATAATGACCATCATTATGTTTGGAGGACAAAGGGGGATGCTTGCAAGCCGAATAACACCATCCCAACTTTGAAGTACGGTTGTGGCAGCATCATGTTGTGGGGTGCTATGCTGCAGGAGGGTCTGGTGCACTTCACTAAGTAGATGGCATCATGAGGAGGGGAGATTTGGTGGATATATTGAAGCAACATCTCAAGACATCAATCAGGAAGTTAAAGCTTGGTCGCAAATGGGTATTCCAAAAGGACAATGACCCCAAGCATACTTCCAAAGTTGTGGAAAAATGGCTTAAGGACAACAAAGTCAAGGTATTGGAGTGGCCATCACAAAGCCCTGACCTCAATCCTATAGACAATTAGTGGGCAGACCTGAAAAAATGTATGCGAGCAAGGAGGCCTACACACCTGACTCAGTTATACCAGCTCTGTCATGAGGAATGGGCCAAAATTCACCCAACTCATTGTGGGAAGCTTTTGGAAGGCTACCCGAAACGTTTGACCCAAGTTAAACAATTGAAAGGCAATGCTACCAAATACGAATTGAGTGTATGTAAACTTCTGACCCACTGGCAATGCGATGAAAGAATTTAAAGCTGAAATAAATCATTCTAACATTTCACATTCTTAAAATAAAGTGGTGATCCTAACTGACCTAAGATAGGGAATTTTTACTAGGATTAATTGTTAGGAATTGTGAATAACTGAGTTTAAATATATTTCGCAAAGGTGTATGTAAACTTCATAAACTCAGCAAGAAAAGAAACATCCCTTTCATTCAAAGATAATTAGTTGAAATACAAATAACTACAGATCTTCTTTGTAAAGTGTTTAAACACTGTTTACCATGCTTGTTCAATTCACCATAAATAGTTCATTAACATGCACCTGTGGAATGGTCGTTAAGCCACTAACAGCTTACAGAGGCTAGGCAATTAAGGTCACAGTTCTGAAAACTTAGGACACTAAAAAGACCTTTCTACTGACCCTGAAAAACACCAAAAAATAGATGACCAGGGTCCCTGCTCATCTGTGTGAACGTGCCTTAGGCATGCTGCAAGGAGGCATGATGACTGCATGGTCCTTCTGTAGCTCAGTTGGTAGAGCATGGCGCTTGTAACGCCAGGGGAGTGGGTTCGATTCCCGGGACCACCCATACGTAGAATGTATGCACACATGACTGTAAGTCGCTTTGGATAATAGCGTCTGCTAAATGGCATATATTATTATATATATTATATTATGCAGATGTGGCCAGGGCAATAAATTGCTATGTCCGTACTGTGAGACGTCTAAAACAGCTCTACAGGGAGCCAAGACTGACACTGTAACAACACCTGCACAGGATCGGTACATCGAACATCACACTGGCGGGACAGGTACAGGATGGCAACAACAACTGCCCGAGTTACACCAGGAACGCACAATCCTTCCACTAGTGCTCAGAATGTCCGCAATAGGCTGAGAGAGGCTGGACTGAGGGCTTGTAGGCCTGTTGTAAAGGCAGTCCTTCACCAGACATCACCGGCAACAACGTCGTCTATGGGCACAAACCTACCGTCGCTAGACCAGACTGGACTGGCCAAAAGTGCTCTTCACTGATGAGTCGTTGTTTTGTTTCACCAGGGGTGATGGTCGGATATCGTCGAAGGAATGAGCGTTATATAAACTCAGCAAAAAAAGAAATGTACTCTCACTGAGTACTGTGTTTATTTTCAGCAAACTTAACATGTGTAAATATTTGTATGAACATAGCAAGACTCAACAACTGAGACAAACTGAACAAGTTCCACAGACGTGACTAACAGAAATGGAATAATATGTCCGTCCTGTTTCCCTGTTGCGCTTTCTTAGGGGTCTCATAGTACAGACATTAAAATGTATTGCCCTGGCCACATCAGCTTCCCCCTTATAAAGAGGAAGAGGTTGCAAGGACATCGTAACTGACCAGATATACACTTTGAGACAGGCCAAGCTCCGTGTGTGTGTGTGGGGGGTCACGAGTAAGAGTTATCTTTTATGGGAGGCAAAAGTGCACTAAATGGTATTTGTATGTGGAGTGCCGGGATATGGGGCTGGGAGGCGGCATTAATTGGAGGAAAACAAAATAGCAAATATAACATCCCAGAGTATGACAGACACAACTGAGGCTCTATTCGTAGAGTAACTGGAGTCTCCAGTCTCTAGAAGATTCCTAGGTAATATAAAACAGAACTTTTTTCCCTGTACAACTGCTGGATACAAGTTTTGATATAAGCATTCATTGTCAGCGTTATTTGGCTAAAGGCTGAGCCACCAAAGTTAGACTTGATTGCATATGGCCCTATGTCTATGTAGAAACTTGACAGCCAGGTTGTTAGTACAATTTTTTTCACTAAAAGTTGGGTTTACTTGTTTAATGGCAGCTGTAGTTCAACGAATGAGAACATCTTGCTACTTAGTGTCTTGCAAACTCTTTAATTCTGGGAGAGTGGATTTGGTCTTTTGTGACAGCTGTGGCTCAGTGGGATCTCTCTGCCCCCTCACTCTCTTTCCATCCTGCTCTCTCCCTCTTCCCTGTCCCTGCATATCTCTCATCATATCTAGTATGTATATATTTTTCTCTCGAGACAGCAGAGGGAGCCATTAGTCTACATTTGTCAGGCTGACGCAGGGTAAATAGATTTCAGTTTATGACCAATCTCCCTCATGTTCATACTAATGTACACTTACCAGCAGAAATGTGGGGCATCAGTCACCGGGTCCTCTGCGTTTACGTCCCCCAGTTAAAGGTTTAACCAGCAGGTGGTGCTACTCTGCTGTGCAACACTTCACAAGAACAATGTAGCAGACCTGTGTTCAAATACTTTAACTGTGCTTGATTGAGCTTGCCTGGCCTAACAGAACGATAGAATAGTGCCAAAGGCATGCTAGTGCAAACACAGTCCCAAGTGTTTTAAAGATTTTGAATAGTATTTGATCCCAGGTCTGCATTGTAGCGCTGAGCAAAATCAAATCCAGCTGTACAAAGTAATACGACTAACCAAAACGATGACATTTAAAATCAATGATTCCGTGTAGTTCTGTCAGTTGAATGTTCTTCTATTAATGAAGGTAACTGACTGATTGCCTAATTGAGTTTGAGTCTGAGTGCTCACTTTCTATGGCTGATGGACGAATGACCCTTAAGGGCTCGAGACATTTCTGGCCACGAGGATTCAACTCAATCTTTAGTCATTTTATGATTCACTGACTGCCCAAAGCGTTATTTCACTGCAATGTCACTATACATGTGTAAAATCTCACACCGATGTCTTCTTTTGTGTAGAAGTTGCTGCCCAGGGAAACAGTGACTTGGGTCATATAGATAATCACTCACGTCCATGAAGGACACTATTCCACTGCTATTATCAATAATTTCTCATGTCAGCACACCTTGATCGTTTATTCTGTTTGGGCGGTACGCAAATTGGAGTGGGTCTAGGGTTTCTGGGATAATGGTGTTGATGTGAGCCATTACCAGCCTTTCAAAGAACTTCGTGGCTACGGACGTGAGTGCTACGGGTCTGTTGTCATTTAGGCAGGTTGCCTTTGTGTTCTTGGGCACAGGGACTATGGTGGTCTGCTTGAAGCATGTTGGTATAACAGACTCAATCAGGGACATGTTGAAAATGTCAGTGAAGACACCTGCCAGTTGGTCAGCACAAATCCGGAGCACACGTCCTGGTAATCCATCTGGCCCCGCAGCCTTGTGTATGTTGATCTGTTTAAAGGTCTCACTGACATCGGCTACGGAGAGCGTGATCACACAGTCGTCCGGAACAGCTGATGCTCTCATGCTTGCCTCGAAATGACTGTCCCTTGTTTCTTGTATTAGTCATGTCAGGGATCCTACTTGGAAGTGTCACAGAGAAGCTATTTACAATTTTGCTCATCACTGAACAGTTAATAGACATTAAATCATACATTTATACAAACTGTGTAGGACATCACTAAATACCTCATAAAAACAAAATTGCTTCTTCTAAAATGTCTTATTCCAGTAACTAAAAAGCATGCATTAACCTCTTCAACCTATGGGGGCGCTATTTCATTATTGGATAAAAAAAACATGCCCGTTTTAAGCGCAATATTTTGTCACAAAAAGATGCTCGACTATGCATATAATTGACGGCTTTGGAAAGAAAACACTCTGACGTTTCCAAAACTGCAAAGATATTATCTGTGAGTGCCCCAGAACTGATGCTACAGGCGAAACTAAGATGAAACTTCAAACAGGAAATGAGCAGGATTTTTGAGGCTCTGTTTTCCAATGTCTCCTTATATGGCTGTGAATGTGCCAGGAATGAGCCTGCCCTTTCTATCGTTTCCCCAAGGTGTCTGCAGCATTGTGACGTATTTGTAGGCATATCATTGGAAGATTGGCCATAAGAGACTACATTTACCAGGTGTCCGCCCGGTGTCCTTTGTTGAAATTGCTGCGTAATCTACAAGCTGCACGCAGTCATCCAGTGATTGAGAGGAGAGTGGAGACTTCCACGAACGATATATCATGAAGAGATATGTGAAAAACACCTTGAGGATTGATTCTAAACAACGTTTACCATGTTTCAGTCGATATTATGGAGTTAATTTGGAAAAAAGTTCGGCGTTTTGATGACTGAAATTTCGTTTTTTTTTGGTAGCCAAACATGACGCAAAAAACGGAGCGATTTCTCCTGCACAAATAATCTTTCAGGAAAAACGGAACATTTGCTATCTAACTGAGAGTCTCCTCATTGAAAACATCCGAAGTTCTTCAAAGGTAAATTATTTTATTTGAATGCTTTTCTGGTTTTTGTGAAAATATTGCCTGCTGAATGCTAATGCTAAATGCTATGCTAAATGCTACGCTAGCTATCAATACTGTTACACAAATGCTTGTTTTGCTATGGTTGAGAAGCATATTTTGAAAATCTGAGATGACAGTGTTGTTAACCTGTTGCGACGAGCCATCCCGGATCCGGGATCGTGAATACAGCCTCAAGCTCATTACCATAACACAACGTTAACTATTCATGAAAATCGCAAATTAAATTAAATCAATATGCTAGCTCTCAAGCTTAGATTATTGTTAACAACACTGTCATCTCAGATTTTCAAAATATGCTTCTCAACCATTGCAAAACAATTGCAAATTACAGGAAAGAGACATTTAACGTAGTATACACCCATCATTTGACTGCAGAAATGACAGAACAGAACACATTAACTGGCATAACAAACCCATCTCATGGAAGGACAAAGCCACACCCCCAAGAAGCCACACCTCCAAGTCTTCTAAAAGGCTGCCGCCGCTACAATGTATTTAGTGAAAATGCATTTTTATTGTAGTGACTCCATGTCTTTCATGTGTATATAACAATTAAACAAACAACACTGACAAGAGCTTTGCAACCAATTTCCAAAGGGCAGAATTTAACGTGTGGTTCCACGAAATGAGTGCTTTTAGCATCCCTTTGATATGTTAAATATAAATTATGCACCAATATGAATGTTACAGTGCAATCGGAAAGTATTCAGACACCTTGACTTTATCCATATTTTGTTATGTTACAGCCTTATTCTAAAATATGTTTTTTTTTTCGGTCATCAATCTACACACAATACCCCATAATGACAAAATGAAAAAAAAAACAGAAATACCATATTTACATAAGTGTTTGTGTTATTTACATAAGTGTTTACATAAGTGTTTGCTATGAGACTCAAAATTGAGCTCAGGTGCATCCTGTTTCCATTGATCATCCTTGAGATGTTTCTACAACTTGATTGAAGTCCACCTGCAGAAAATTCAATTGACTTGACATGATTTGGAAAGGCACACACCTGTCTATAGTATATAAGGTCCCACAGTTGACAGTGCATGTCAGAGGAAAAACCAAGCCATGAGGTTGAAGGAATTGTCCGTAGAGCTCCGAGACAGGATTGTGTCGAGGCACCGATCTGGGGAAGGGTACCAAAAAATGTCTGATTTAACATCTCTGGAGAGACCTGAAAAAAGCTGTGCAGCGACGCTCCTCATCCAACCTGACAGAGCTTGAGAGGATCTGCAGAGAAGAATGGGAGAAACTCCCCAAATACAGTTGTGCCAAGCTTGTACAATGTAGTTTCATACCCAAGAAGACTCTAGGCTGTAATCGACAAAGGTGCTTCATCAAAGTACTGAGTAAAGGGTCTGAATACTTATGTAAATGTGATATATATATTTTTTTATAAATTTGCAAAAATGTCTAAAAACCTGTTTTAGATTTGTCATGGCGGGGTATCGTGTGTGGATTGATGAGGGAAAAAAAACAATTTGATCCATTTTAGAATTAGGCTGTAACATAACAAAATGTGGAAAACGTGAAGGGTTCTGAATAGTTTCCGAATGTGCTGTATATGAAATGACGTACTCTTTTAATATAGACTTTATGATTAATTCAATAAATCTGATTTTCAATTGGATGTAAGACTTGCTAAAGTGCCAAAATGAAGCATTTTCTTATGTCCCTCCATGCACCTTCTGACTTCTACGAAGATTTTAACCCACTAACATCCAAAAATACTCCCAAATTTTCATTGTAAAGCCCTAGTTATTTCATTGCTTTGACAAAGTTGTTTCTGATTATTATTATTTATTTAATGTGATTAGTGATTTGTTTACTTCTGTCCCTCATTTTAAGGTCAACCCTTTTACGTAAACTGAACTCTTGTTTTAATATAGTGAAACTATTACTTTTTAAATATTTATTTTAAAAGAGACGTGGAACATCTAATAGTAAAATCATTTTGTGAAAGCAGGTGAGCTGGTCCTACTCTTTTTAGCAATATTCTGGTGTTTTGTGGTGAAAAACAAAGCGGTTTGAGCATAAAACGTCAACCCTGTTACCCATAGATAGACAAGCTAGAAATTATTTTAAACAAAATTGTGAAGCACACAACAAGCTTCCATTCCTCCTGTCACAAAAGGATTCATGGCTGATTTAACTAGTAAATTACCAGTTCAAGTAAATTTATCCCAGATGTGGTTACGAACGCACCATAACACTGCTAACCATCCACCGTAGAGCCGTTTAATACCACTCATTGGAAGCACAAGACCTACAGTAGACCTACACTTTGACATATTGTGAAACTTTGTACGATGTATAGTTTGTTTGAAATAATAAAATAAACAGCCAATCTTTTTCTCCATTATTTAATTAAGATGAAGAGAGACTTTTTAACCTCTTGAGATGGGAAATGTGTTTTGTTATGAAGTTGAACATGTGCTCTTTATGACAAAAAGTTGAAATTATAAGTAGTTTTTTCACTGACATATTTGTGGCTTGGTGGCCCAAAAAATGGTCTACATTGATCAACATGTAAAGAAGAGTAATTTAAGAAACCGATTTAGGAACTACTTTGGACACCCTGTAGACTAGATGTCAAAGCCATGGATTTCTGCAATATTGTTAGATATTATATGCTTTTGAGAAAGATGCAAATGTGTGTACATGCATCTCTTCTGGAACACATTTTACACGACATTAAAAATCTTGAAATATTTTTTTCAGTATGGGGTTTGATTTGCTGAGACAATACCCCATGTTTAGGGTCACCAATCACACTGATGCTACTTGATAGTGGATTACATGTAAAAGAGGAAGACAAACGCGAATGACAGCGGTCACAATCCACAGACCTCTGAAACATTCAGAGGAAAAAAGGAGGACATTTTCCCACACGGCAACCCACGATGTACTGTGGTCTGGATTTGCACTGACAACTCACAGGGATGTGACATTGAGCAGACGCTCTCTTTGCGAAACGGGGGACGCGGTGGCAGGTTACATCTCTGATATTAACAATAAATAACGTCTCGAGCCAGGTGGGTCACCATCTGACAGGGTCCATTTTTTGCTGTCACTCTGGGAAAAACCCCACAAGTGTGACACAACCCCTTCACTTCTGTCTT
Organism: Oncorhynchus keta; assembly: GCF_023373465.1. Classification (NCBI taxonomy): domain Eukaryota; kingdom Metazoa; phylum Chordata; class Actinopteri; order Salmoniformes; family Salmonidae; genus Oncorhynchus; species Oncorhynchus keta. The sequence continues at coordinate 48,709,131 of NC_068455.1, forward strand.
CGAGCAAGGAGATTAAAGTCTGCCCAGGGCCTACTGATGCCCCATTTGGCTCGGAGTTCCATCATAGAGAATGGGACATTGCTATGAGGGGTGTAGAAAGAGCATTTGTCAGCCTGGTCCTTGAAGAAAGTCAGTGGAGTTCAAACTTGGCTGTGATATTTTCTTGTGCATTTGTGCCCAAATGGGATGGAATGGTCAAGTCAAACCATGTTTAGAATAGGGACCTTAGGGTGCATTGAGGTGTCCCACCTGATGTTGTCATTTAGGTCAGTCTGAGCTGGCAAGCAGATATTTGGCAATAATTTGTACTTTTAACTTCTCCCTTGCTGCACGGCTAGTGTTTATTAGCCAATAATACTACCCCACGTCCCAAAATCATGAGTCAGAGAAAATTGTCAGGAAATGGAGAGAAAGTAGTACAACGTCTATCAATGGATGTAAAAGGGAAGTAATTTCATGTGGAAGTAATAGCTCTGCAAATCCATGTAGCAGTGCATCAGAGAGACACCCAATATAGAGACACACAACACTGACAAATTTGAGACAGTTTAGTTGAGGGAGAGTAGCACATCCCTCAAGTGGAATTAGCAAACATATATATTTTTTTAACGCTAGACGAGAACCCCCCCCCCCGTGAGCGTATGAATCTGAGAGAGAAAAAAACGGAAGGAGAGAGAGAGAAGTACGGTCCGGGCAAGCGACTGAGACAAGTGTAGACATGCGAGTGAGGGGCCCTGGGCCTTTCTTCTCCTGTCTGTTTGGATTGGTTAAACCAAACAAATCCCTCTGGCCAAGCGGTGGGCTCTGGTGTAGAGCACCCATGGTTCTCTTGAACTCTCTTGTTACTTTACTGTAAACTCTTCCAGATGATTAACGAGTGCTCCCTCCTCTTTCACTAGAACCTGGCGCTCTGTGCTATATAGACTTCAACTAGCGTACTGCAAATACCTCAAACTGCCGTTCACAACCTATTGCAAATTAACTCACCACATCGTACTCCAAACTTTGGTGACCCACAAAGCCATTCACAAACCCAGCAAATACTGTAAATGCAAAAGCTACTTTAGGGTGTCAAAGCATAACTTATTGAAAGGATGTCAGTGGTAATGTCGACTATAAATAAGAGTGTCACTCCAGGATAGCGTACGACTACCTGTCAATCAATCACGTCATCCACATTACTCGCAAGTGTCTGTGTTACATTGACACATGACTCTTCGGTTCATAGATTGGAAATGTCATTTCATGAAGACCAACTCGGTAGGAAATGATTGTGACTGGTGTGGATATTAAAGAGAATATTCAAGGTAACTTTTTTGTATACGTTTTAATTTTAATGTATCCGTTATTTTACCAGGTAAATTGACTGAGAAGACATTGTCATTTACAGCAATGAAATATTTGTTAGTATTTCATTTTTTATTTGGACAGTGATAGTCGTAATGTAGAGGGGAGACATACAGAGGGAGACAGAGAGGAAGGGCTAAGACAGGATTCGTACGCAAGGGGTATATGTGGTTCGAAATCTGGGGGGCTAACCACTATGCCAGACACTTTCAAGGAGACTCTTAACCTGTGCCACTGTAGCAACTGTATTCAAGGGTTAGAAATGTAACACAGCATCAAACTGACAACACTACTACTACTCCCTTGACCTCCACCTACCAATCTGTGATACATGTGAGCTGTTTGATTGGGGTCACGGCAGTAACATGAGTTGATTCCACCTACGATTTAAACCTGGATTCATCAGTATTATGCATAAGGGGCCAATTGCTCAAGAGTCAAGTAATGTCTTCCGATTACGGAAAGGCAAGATTACTGATGCCCAAGTGGCTCTTCTACACTATGCAACGAACATGCCTCCATGTTATGGGAATATAGAAAAACAAGAAATGAACTGGTACAGTATGTAAATTGTCTCAAAACATGAGCTTTGCAGTAGACATGAAAGACTTAACACCTAACAATGTTTAAGTCACACCATGACACTGCCTTAATAATAAGGAGCCTGTGTTAATGGCACCAGCTGGGACCATAAATGTAACTACATTTCACATCATCCATGCATGTTTATCCAACTCAGTGAACTTTCATGAGATGAGTGAGAACATATATGCAGTATGGCTATTTTACTCTGTTGTTTTGATGTTTCATTGTAGAGTCCTACAATATGATTAATTGCTAAATGTTCCATATGTGCAACAATACCATCAATACACTTGCATTCGAGCTTTAGACTACACCGTCGTAGAATTTAAAAGGAAAAGTAGACAGAGTATTTTCTGTATGTATATCCCCACTGATCCGAATGTGCCTTATCACTCAGCAATTACTCCACTTGAAACCTCGTTTTAGTAATCATTACAAATTGCAATTGCACAATAAACCCCCGAGATATGACAGCATAGAATAATTAGTTATGGAAATGGAGAGAAGTTGAAAAGTTCAGTAGTGGGGTCTGTGTGCAGCTCTCTGTACAGTGGTGGACGTTCGGTAGACCCTGGGCCAAGCAAAATAAAGCTGCTGTTTTCCTTCTACTTGTGGTAGGCTTGGCCTGCGGACATACGGTAATAGGAACCATGTTGAAAGACAGAGATAAATAACTGGCACATGCATCATGGTGTAAAGGGAAGCCGGGCAGGTTACATTGATAGTAGGACCGAGAGCCATCTAGTCCCGGCCCATTTGCTTTTTCTGAATGCTGCTGATGCCCCCTGGACTGTTTCAATAACACGGTACCTCATTTTGTTTACCTGTCGGCCCCAGCCTCGAACTCAGGTCCTGTATGTACCTAACTGACCCGCTCTGCCCTTTCTTCGTCATTTACCCGTTGTTGTCTTAGCTCTCCTGATCAACGTCTGTGATTGCTTTATGCCTCTCTCTAATATGCCTTGTCTACTGATGTCTTGGCTAGTTTTTATTGCTTTATTTCACTGTAGAGCCCTTAGTCCCGCTCACAATACCTTAGATAGCTCTTTCGTACCCACACCACACACATGCGGAGACCTCACCTACGTCATCATCACGCAACGCATAGGTTTACCTCCACTGTACTCATATCCTACCATAATGTCTGTACATTATGCCTTGAATCTATTTTACCACACCCAGAAATCCTCTCCTTCTTTTCTCTGTCTCCAACGCGCTAGGCGACCAGTTCTTATAGCCTTTAGCCGTACCCTTACCCTACTCCTCCTCTCCTCCTCTGGTGATGTAGAGATTAACCCAGGCCCTGTAGCTCCCAGTTCCACTCCTATTACCCAGGCGCTATAATTTATTGACTTCTGTAACCATAAAAGCCTTGGCTTCATGCATGTTAACATCAGAAAGTTTGTTTTTTTCCACTGCTTTAGCACACTCCGCCAACCCTGATGTCCTTGTTGTGTCTGAATCCTGGTTTAGGAAGGCCACCAAAAATTCTGACATTTCCATCACCAACTATAACATTTTCCACCAAGATAGAACTGCCAAAGGGGGTGGAGTTGCAATCTACTGTAGTCGGCCTGCACAGTTCTGTCATGCTATCCAGGTCTGTGCCCGAACAGTTCGAGCTTCTACATAAAGAAAAAAAACACCCCTCATCACAGTCAAACGCTCCCTAAAACACTTCAGCGAGTAGGCCTTTCTAATTGACCTGGCCCGGGTATCCTGGAAAGATATTGACCTCATTCCGTCAGTAGAGGTTGCCTGGTTATTCTTTAAAAGTGATTTCCTCACCATCTTAAATAAGCATGACCCATTACAAAAATGTAGAACAAGGAACAGATATAGCCCTTGGTTCACTCCAGACCTGACTGCCCTTAACCAGCACAAAAATAATCTGTGACCATCGAATAGCCCCCATTATATGCAACTTTTCAAGGAAGTTAGGAACCAATATACACAGGCAATTGGGAAAGCAAAGGCAAGCTTTTTCAAACAGAAATTTGCTTCCTTCAGCACACAAGTTCTGGGACTTGTAAAGTCCATGGAGAATAAGAGCACCTCCTCCCAGCTGCCCACTGCACTGAGGATAGGAAACACTGTCACCACCGATAAATCTACAATAATTGAGAATTTCAATAAGCATTTTTCTGGCCATCCTTTCCAACTGGCTACCCCTACACCGGTCAAGAGCTCTGCACCCCCCACAGCAACTGGCCCAAGCCTCCCCCAAAACCAGATAGCTGATGTTCTGAAAGAGCTGAAAAATCTGGACCCCTACAAATCAGCTGGGCTAGACAATCTGGACCCACTCTTTCAAACATTATCCACTGCAATTGATGCAACCCCTATTACTAGCATGTTCAAACCTCTCTTTTGTATCATCTGAGATCCCCAAAAGTGGAAAGCTGCTGGGGTCATCCCCCTCTTCAAAGGGGGAGACACTCTAGACCCAAACTGTTACAGACCTATATCTCTCCTACTCTGCCTTTCTAAGGTCTTCGAAAGCCAAGTTAACAAACAGATCACCGACCATTTTGAATCCCACTGTAGCTTTTCCGCTATGCAATCTGGTTTATGAGCTGGTCATGGGTGCACCTCACCCACGCTCAAGGTCCTAAACGATATCATAAACGCCATCGATAAGAGACAATACTGTGCAGCCGTATTCATCGACCTGGCCAAGGCTTTCGACTCTGTCAATCACCACATTCTTATCGGCAGACTCAACAGCCTTGGTTTCTCAAATGACTGCCTCGCCTGGTTCACCAACGACTTCTCAGACAGAGTTCAGTGTGTCAAATCGAAGGGCCTGTTGTCCGGACCTCAGGCAGTCTCTATGGAGGTGCCACAGGGTTCAATTCTCGGGCCAACTCTTTTCTCTGTATACATCAATGATGTCACTTTTGTGACTGGTGATTCTCTGATCCACCTCTACACAGACGACACCATTCTGTATACTTCTGGCCCTTCCTTGGACACTGTGTTAACTAACCTCCAAACGAGCTTAAATGCCATACAACTCTCCTTCCATGGCCTCCAACTGCTCTTAAATGCAAGTAATACTAAATGCATGTTCTTCAACCAATCGCTGCCCGCACCTGCCCGTCCGCCCAGCATCACTACTCTGGACGGTTCTGACTTAGAAAATGTGGACAACTACAAATAGCTAGGTGTCTGGATAGACTATAAACTCTCCTTCCAGACTCATATTAAGCATCTCCAATCCAAAGTTAAATCTAGAATCGGCTTCCTATTTCGCAACAAAGCATCCTTCACTTATGCTGCCAAACCCTCGTAAAACTGACTATCCTACCGATCCATGACTTCGGCAATGTCATTTAGCCTCCCACACTCTACTCAGCAAATTGGATGCAGTCTTATCACAGTGCCATCCGTTTTGTCACCAAAGCTCCATATACTACCCACCACTGCAACCTGTATACTCTCATTGGCTGGCCCTCGCATCAAATTAGTCGCCAAACCCACTGGCTCCAGGTCATCTATAAGTCTTTGCTAGGTAAAGCCCCGCCTTATCTCAGCTCACTGGTCACCATAGCAGCACCCACCCGTAGCACACGCTCCAGCAGGTATATTTCACTGGTCACCCCAAAGCCAATTTCTCCTGCCAATGACTGGAACAAATTGCAAAAATCACTGAAACTGGAGACTCTTATCTCCCTCACTAACTTTAAGCATCAGCTATCAGAGCAGCTTTCAGATCATTGCACCTGTACATAGCCATCTGTAAATAGCCCATCCAACTACCTCATTCCCATATTGTTAGTTTTTTATTTTTCTCCTTTGCACGCTAGTATCTCTACTTGCATATTCATCTTCTGCACATCTATCACTCCAGTGTTTATTTGCTAAATTGTAATTATTTCACCACTACGACCTATTCATTGCCTTACCTCCCTAATCTTACTTAATTTCCATACAATGTATATATTTTTTTTCTATTGTGTTATTGACTGTACGTTTGTTTATTCAAGGTGTAACTCTTTGTTGGTGTTGTCACTGCTTTTCTTTATCTTGGCCAGGTCGCAGTTGTAAATGAGAACTTATTCTCAAGTGGCCTACCTGGTTAAATAAAGGTGAAAAAAAATGTTTGTGACAGAATACTCAAGTGGGTGGGTAACATTCCTACCCATCTTAGACATAAGCAGTGACATCTCACTTGTGTGAGGTACCTGAAATATAAGGCTCTTACAAAATACCATATTGCATTTTTAAGAACCATGATGCTACCTCTCAAGTAATCAGTGCTCTTGTAATGCTGTGAAATGCAAAAAGTTTTGCCTGCCACAAATTTTGCCCCATGTCACCTAGATGTGTTCCGACTTGGTGACTTAGCAGTTTAGATATTAAGCGTGTTGTAAACCTAGCCGAGATCAGAAACACACGGTAAAGAACCCAACCAATTGGACCACATGCTCGATGTCAGGCACCGATTTGTTTTATTGATTATGTGGTTTAGTAAAGTAAGCCTCGAGACATTCTGTTTGTTTACACGTTAGGCTATTTTTCCAAGACCATGTGTTTTCACAGTACAGTTGTGTCACAAGTAACACTAGCAACTGTCTCCCTTACCTATGTAGGCATTTATATAGTATGAAAGAGTCCGCATCCTCTCCTTTTAATCAATAACAACATTTCTAGCCCAGGTGTGTATGAAACAAATACATTTTTATTTGTCACATGCTTCGTAAACAACAGGTGTTGTTGCATGAAATGCTTACTTATGTGCCCTTCCCAACAATGCAGAGATGAAGATAAAAATTATAAAAAGATAATGACACAAAGCATAAATACACAATGAGTAACGATAACTTGGCTATATACCAGTACCTAGTTTATGTGCAAAGGTACGAAGATACAGTGGATTTGGAAAGTATTCAGACCCCTTGACATTTTCCACATTTTGTTAGGTTACAGCCTTATTCTACATTGATGAATGAAAAAAAACGAACAATTTCATCCATCAATCTACACCCCATTCAGGCCAAAGAGTTCAATATTGGTTTCATCAGACCAGAGAATCTAGTTTCTCATGGTCTGAGAGTCCTTTAGGTTCCTTTTGGCAAACTTCAAGCGGGCTGTCATTACTTTTGAGGACTGCCTTCAGTCCAGCCACTCTACCATAAAGGCCTGATTGGTGGAGTGCTGCAGAGATGGTTGTCCTTCTGGATGTTTCTCCCATCTCCACCAAGAAGCTCTGTCAGAGTGACTATCAGGTTCTTGGTCACCCCCTGACAAAGGCCCTTTTCTCCCGATTGCTCAGTTTGGCCAGGCGGGCCAGCTCTAGGAAGAGTCTTGGTGGTTCCAAACCCCTTCCATTAGATTTTTAAATACATTTGCAAAAAAATCTTTAAACCTGTTTTCGCTTTGTCAATATGGGATATTGTGTGTAGATAGATGAGGAAAACAATTGAATCCTTTTTTGAATAACACTAACGTAAAACAAAATGTGGACAAAGTCAAGGGGTCTGAATACTTTCTTAATGCACTACACTGCCTTCAGAAAGTATTCATACCCCTTGACTTATTACACATTTTGTTGTGTTACAGCAGTGGAGGACTTTGTGGGAAACAGACAGTTTGCAGAGTACTCCTTCTCTGTGGAATCGGTGGCTGACGACTTGCTTTTGTGAATATTAATAAAAATAATTGATACACTGTTCTAGCTTCATAAATCTCTGGGAGCACATGCACTGTGTTTATCCTATAGAACTCAGAGAACATACAGTGCCTCCAGAAAATATTCATACCCCTTGACTTATTCCAAATATTGTGTTACAGATTGAAAATGGATGAAATAGTTTGTTTTATTTCACCCATCTACACACATGTAGAATTCTTTGCAAATGTATTGAAAATTAAATACAGAAATATCTAATTCACATAAGTGTTCTCACCCGAGTCAATAATTTGTAGAAGCACCTTTGGCAGCGATTACAGCTGTGAGTCTTTCTGGGTAAGTCTCTAAGAGCTTTCCACACCTGGATTGTGCAACATTTGCCCATTATTCAATTCAAAATTTTTCAAGCTCTTTCAAATTGGTTGTTGATCATTGCTAGACAGCCATTTTCAGGTCTTGCCAAAGATTTTCAAGTAGATTTAAGTAAAAGCTGGCCACTTACACTGTCACGTTCTTTCAAAATCGAACCCAGAAGCAGACCAGGACAAGGAGAGTAGGAAAAAGGCGAGTATTTATTTACAAGTGAATGTGAATAGGTAGATATATCCAGGTGGCGTAGCGGGCAGCGGTGGTGCGTTGATGGGAGTAAATAGGTGGATCCAATGGGGTAGCGGAATTCTCCGACGACCAGGCGGGAATGGGGTAAATGATCCGGGTGAGTAACTCAAGACAGAACAAATGGAGGCAAGCAATACGTTTCAAAAAAAAAAAAAAAAAAAAAAATTCTATCCAACTTGAGGCTGATACTATGGCACAACATACTGTTCATGGCTAACGATCCGGCAGGGAATGGATGTCAGGTCCGGGCTTATGAAGAGGAGAGATGATGATCAGGACCAGGTGTGCAGATAGCTGATGGGATACAGGTGCGGGTAATCAGAACTCCCAACTGGCTACATTGCCCGGCAACCAGACAGGGTGCGTTCCAGGACGCCGGAAAAAACACTCCAGGACAGAACACAGGCAAAAAACAGACTCAGGAAACGGGATTCGTGACATACACATTCACTGTCTTCTTGGTAAGCAATTCCAGTTAAGATGTGGCCTTGTTTTTTAGTTTATTATCCTGCTGAAAGGTGAATTTATCTTCCAGTGTCTGGTGGAAAGCAGACTGAACCAGGTTTTCCTCTAGAATGTTTCCTTTCCTTAGCTCCATTTAGTTAATTTTTTTTATCCTACAAAAACTCCCGTCTTTAACGATTACAAGCATACCCATAACATGATGAAGCCACCACTATGCTTGAAAATATGAGTGGTACTTAGTAATAGCATTGGTCTGGGTTTGCCACAAACATAACACTTTGTATTCAGGACAAAAACGTAATTGCTTTCCAACATTTTTTGCAGTTTTTCTGAATTGCCTTGTTGCGAAAAGGATCTATGTTTTGGAATAATTTTATTATGTACATGCTTCTTCCTTTTCACTATGTCAATTAGGTTAGTATTGTTGTGTAACTGCAATGTTGTTGATCTATCCTCAGTTTTCTCCTATGACAGTCATTAAACTGTGTAACTGTTTTAAAGTCACCATTGGCCTCATGGTGAAATCCCTGAGCGATTTCCTTCCTATCCGGCAACTGAGTTAGAAAGGACACGTATTTTTGTAATGACTGGGTGTATTGATACACCATCCAAAGTGTAATTAATAACTTCACCATGTTTTTTTGTACCCATGCACTTCTTTGTGAGACATTGGTTTTTGTGGTTGAATCTCTGTTTGAAATTAACTGCTCGACTGAGGGACCTGACAGATAATTTTATGTGTGAGGTACAGAGATGAGGTAGTGATTCAAAAATCATGTTAAACACTATTATTGCACACAGAGTCCATGTAACTTATTATGTAACTTGTTAATAAGCAAATTGTTACTCCTGAACATATTTAGGCTTGTCATAACTAGAGGGTTAAATACTTATTGACTCAAGACAGTTAAACTTGTATTATGTTTTTTTGTAACCAATTCTTAAAATAATATTACACTTTAACATTATGGTGTATTGTGTGAAGGCCAGTGACAAATCAATTTAATACATTTTAAATTCTGGCTGTAACACAACAAATGAGGAACAAGTCAAGGTGTGTGAATAATTTCCGAAGGCACTGTATACACCAATACTTTCGTTGACTGTTATGACATACCCCTTTGCAAAACAGAAGTACCACTCATACAGGGCAATTGGACTTCACTGCTTCTCAGGGCAGAAATTCTCCACCTTCGACAAAGACCAGAGCCTGGTTTCCCAAAAGCATCTTACAGCTACTACCCCCCTACATTTTTCAATTTCCGCCTGAAGACATACCCAAATCTAACTGCCTGTAGCTCAGGCTCAGAACCAAGGATATGCATATTATTGATTTCATTTGAAAGAAAACACTCTGAAGTTTGTGTAAATGTGAATTGAATATAGGAGAATATAACACAATAGATCTGGTTTAGATAATACAATGAAAAAAACACATGTTTTTTTCATTTTATTGTTGTATTATCATCTTTAAAATGAACAAGACAAAACAAACATTCATATAGGATGATGGGGACAATTTCAGTGAAATAAAATAGGGCAACAGTACTTGTGCAAAGTGATAATTTCCAAAATGAGTGTGCTACATGACATTTATCATGAAGTCACCCAGGTGTTCCACACAGGTAGCCCAAATGTACCCAAGTGTCCAAATTAGGAAGTTATACATTTAGAATGGAATAACCAAATACAAAATACCAAAATGGTATTCTAACACCCCCCCAAAATGGAGAAAAAACATGAGAAAAAAATATATACATTTACAAAATAACACTTTCAATATTTGGAAGACCATCAGTCCTCTACACAATATTGTGCTGCTGACGGCAGGTGCCATAGCAGTCTCTTTCTGCTGTAAAGCAGAGGGTCACCAAGCATGTGGTGCAGGTGACGGGGGACTTCATTTAGCAAAGAACACAGCGAAGCCTCCATGCTGTGCCCTTTTGGACCTGAGGCATATCCATGCCTGCAGAAATCAATTTGGGCAGATGAACACCACTTGTGGCAGGAGCTGGATGAACCAGCTTCAGTGGGGGATGGACACCTTGGCACTGGGGGCTCCCATTCGGAGTCAGTGTCACTGTGAAAGAAAATGTTCAGTTATAATAGTTTCACATATGAGCCCTGTATCAACAGGTATAATAAACATATATATATAGAGTACAGGGAACAAGGTTGAATATATTATTATAGACCTGCTACACTTCAACTATGACAGACTAAATGAGAAAAAAAAATCCAGAAAATCACATTGTAGGATTTTTAATTAATTAATTTGCAAATTATGGTGGAAAATAAGTATTTGGTCAATAACAAAAGTTTATCTCGATACTTTGTTATATACCCTTTGTTGGCAATGACAGAGGTCAAACGTTTTCTGTAAGTCTTCACAAGGTTTTCACACACTGTTGGTGATATTTTGGCCCATTCCTCCATGCAGATCTCCTCTAGAGCAGTGATGTTTTGGGGCTGTTGCTGGGCAACACAGACTTTCAACTCCCTCCAAAGATTTTCTATGGGGTTGAGATCTGGAGACTGGCTAGGCCACTCCAGGACCTTGAAATGCTTCTTACGAAGCCACTCCTTCATTGCCCGGGCGGTGTGTTTGGGATTATTGTCATGCTGAAAGACCCAGCCACGTTTCATCTGCAATGCCCTTGCTGATGGAAGGAGGTTTTCACTCAAAATCTCACGATAGATGGCCCCATTCATTCTTTCCTTCACACGGATCAGTCGTCCTGTTCCTTTGCAGAAAAACAGCCCCAAAGCATGATGTTTCCACCTCCATGCTTCACGGTAGGTATGGTGTTCTTTGGATGCAACTCAGCATTCTTTGTCCTCCAAACACGACGAGTTTTTACCAAAAAGTTCTATTTTGGTTTCATCTGACCATATTACATTCTCCCAATCTTCTTCTGGATCATCCAAATGCTCTCTAGCAAACTTCAGATGGGTCTGGACATGTACTGGCTTAAGCAGGGGGACACGTCTGGCACTGCAGGATTTGAGTCCCTGGCGGCATAGTGTGTTACTGATGGTAGGCTTTGTTACTTTGGTCCCAGCTCTCTGCAAGTCATTCACTAGGTCCCCCCGTGTGGTTGATGGGATTTTTGCTCACCGTTCCTGTGATCATTTTGACCCCACAGGGTGAGATCTTGCGTGGAGCCCCAGATCGAGGGAGATTATCAGTGGTCTTGTATGTCTTTCATTTCCTAATAATTGCTCCCACAGTTGATTTCTTCAAACCAAGCTGCTTACCTATTGCAGATTCAGATTCTTCCCAGCGTGGTGCAGGTCTACAATTTTGTTTCTGGTGTCCTTTGATAGCTCTTTGGTCTTGGCCATAGTGGAGTTTGGAGTGTGACTGTTTGAGGTTGTGGACAAGTGTCTTTTATACAGGTAACAAGTGGAGGACAGAGGAGCCTCTTAAAGACTGCCAAGGAGCCAGAACCGGCTGATACCCCAACACACACTGGAAGGGAGAGAGGTTAGTGGAGGAGTGGCGGAGCGGCGGAGCGGGTTCTGGGCCATCTCTGCTCAGGGCACGAACGCTGCCCACTCCCCAAACCGGTCCTGGCAATAAGACCTCAGAAACCTACCCACATCTTGGCTAACTCTCTCCACCTGCCCGTTACTCTCGGGGTGAAAACCTGAGGTAAGGCTGACGAGACCCACAGACGATCCATGAACGCCCTCCAGACCTTCGACGTGAACTGGGGACCCCGATCAGACACTATATCCTCAGGGACCCCTTAGTGCCGGAAGATGTGCGTAAATAATGCCTCCTCAGTCTGTAGGGCTGTAGGGAGACCGGGCAGAGAGAGGAGACCGCAGGACTTAGAGAAACGATCCACAACGACCATGATCGTGGTGTTTCCCTGTGATGGGGGAAAATCGGTCAGGAAATCGATCGACAGGTGTGACCATGGCCGCTGTAGAACGGGTAAGGGGTGTAACTTACCTCTGGGCAGGTGCCTAAACCCTCATGTCCTTAGCCAGAGTGGGCCACCAGTACTTCCCGCTCAGACAGCGCACTGTCCGACCGATACCTGGATGACCAGAGTGGGGTGACGTGTGGGCACAATAGATCAGCCTGTCACGGACAGCAGACGGAACGTACAGACGCCCAACGGGACACTGCTGTCCGCATCCAGCTCCCACACTACCTGCGCCACTAGGCCGTGAGAATGGGAGTGGGATCCAAGGGCTTCTCCTCTGTGTCAGAGGAGGTGGGACAGTGCGTCTGCCTTCACATTCTAGGAACCTTGTCTGTAAGAGAGGGTGAAAACAAAAGGGGTGAAAAACATGGCCCACCTTGCCTGGCGAGGGTTCAGTCTCCTCGCCGCCCGGATGTACTCTGGATTGCGGTGGTCAGTCCAGATGAGAAAAGGGTGATTAGCCCCCTTAAGCCAATGTCTACGGCGCGTGTAGTGGAGTATTTCAGAATGTCATCAATACACCCTGCCCGTGCAGGTCCCTGAAAATCTCATCTACAAAGGCTTGGAAGACTGATGGAGCATTCATCAACCCGTATGGCATGACGAGGTACTCATAGTGCCCAGAGGTGGTACTGAAAGCTGTCTTCCACTCATCTCCCTTCCAGATACGCACCAGGTTATAAGGGCTCTTGAGATTTAGTTTGATGAAGAAGCACGCCCCATGCATTGACTCTATTGCTGTGGCTATGAGCGGTAGCGGGAAACTATACCTCACAGTGATCTGATTCAGACCCCGATAGTCAATACACGGGCGCAGACCTCCCTCCTTCTTCTTCACAAAAAAGACACTCGAGGAGGCGGGTGAAGTGGAGGACCGAATGTACCCCTGATGCAGGGATTCGGAGACAAATGTATTCCATAGCCTCCGTCTCTGCCTGTGAGAGGGGATACATGTGACTCCTGTGAAGTGTAGCGCCTACCAGGAGATCTATCGCATAATCGCCCCGTCGATGGGGTGGTAATTGAGTCGCCTTCTTTTTGCAGAAGGCGAGAGCCAAATCAACATATTCAGGGGGGATGCGCACGGTGGAGACCTAGTCTGGACTCTCCACCGTTGTAGCACCAATGGAAACCCCTAAACACCTACCTGAGCCCTCTGTGGCCAAGAAACAGTGGGATTATGACAAGCTAACCAGGGTAGCCCCAGGACCATGGGAAACGCAGGAGAGTCAATAATAAAGAGACAAATTCTCTCCGTATGACCCCCCTGCGACACCATGCCCAAAGGAGCGGTGACCTCCCTAATCAACGCTGACCCTAATGGTCGACTATGTAAGGCGTGAATGGGGAAGGGCACATCCACGGGAACAATTGGAATCCCTAAACTTTGGGCAAATGATCTGTCAATGATAATTCCCAGCTGCGCCTGAATCGATGCGCGCCTTGTGCTGGGAATACGGGGAAAACTCGGGAAAAGTAACAAACAAAAACATGTGTGCAACAGAGGGCTCTGGGTGAGATGCCAGAGTGCCCTGCCTTCTCACCTGGGGTGATGCCAGAGTGCCCTGTCTGCTGCCTCAAACCCTAGAGGAGCCAACACGGCACCGAACAGCAGTGTGACCTCTGCAGCCACAGATGGTACACGTGAAAACCCCACCCCTGGTCACCCTGTGCGCAGCAACTCCCAGGGACAAAGCACCTCCCAGGTACAGAACAACAGATATTTACATTGTCAGCTCAGAGATTTGATCCAGCAACCTTTTGGTTTTGGCCCAACACTCTAACCACTAGGCTACCTGCTGCCCCCCAAAAATGTGGTAAAAAATAATTATCACAAAAAACGCTCTTTACCTCACTCCCTTTTCAAAGACATCTAGAAATGTACATGTCTTGTGCTCTTGTTGGAAGCAATCCCTCCCATATTGCTGACTACAAATGATATATAATTGGGTTAATAACTCTAACTAAGGATATGAAAAAAATGTGCACATGTGGCTACATGCAGCTCTCGCTTTGATCTCAAAACAAACACATCTACTCAAGATCACAGCTGTAAACACAGTCCAGATCAATGAAAATGGCACAGATCCATATATGGAAATTGTCTATTTGCATATAGGCCTACTGTAGCTCTGATTGGTTATGCCGCACAGGACTGTGTAGAGTATGGGCTGAGTCATGCATGTCAATGCAGTAGAGTCCTACTCCGATCCTACAACTAAATATCTTGCATAGTTTGTATTGTTTCTGTATGTTGCATTGGAAGTGGGTAGCATTGCGTTGATTCGATCACAATTGCCAAGGTAAACGTTGATAGTTAACACTAACAGGGAAAACTAGAAAGTTGAGTGGTCTTCTCTCTGTGGGCTGAAACAATATTTATTTTGCAGAGCTGTCCCGATGGAGCTGTGCAGCAGTCTGGGGAGTATTGCACAGTTTAGAGGAAACATTGCTCATAATCTTAAATTCCACCGCTATTGGTAAACCGTGCCCAGGACGCTTGGTCTATTAACTGTGCAAGTAGTTACTATAGCACATTTTGGTGTAAGAGTTGACACAATGCAGGCACCAACAGACTGTACTTAGGGGCAAAGACAAAACATGTTGCTACTGGTGTTAACTCGGCTACATGGAAAAGTTATTTGTACCCTCTTAAGGCCGTCTCTGAAGGTCTGACCAGCGTCTTCGACCACTGAAGAGAAGCTTCCAGCGGGGTCTCCCAATGTGTTGTAGGGGCTTAGACCTGTAACTCTAATATTACATGATCTCATTTATCATCTAATCATAGCAACCTTTACCAGATTAGATTGAAATGTGGGATATCAGGGTTGTTCTGTTTTATATACTGTATGTTGTGTGTTTTTTACTATGTTTATCTACTGTCACAAACATACCTCTGCCCTCTGGCAATGCTGCTCAATATTTAAGGCTATCATGTTTCTCTTTATAGTGATTGTTGTGAAATGCAATTTGCAACAATAAGCAATCATTACAGTCCACACATTCCATTCATATTTTCATCACCCCTCATAAGGACTAGATTGCAGACTGCACTCATATCTGAAACAATCATGTCTAGCATCAAATGTTTTGATGAAGGGGCCTGCTTCGTGTTAGAGGCAATAGCTCAAATATAGGTCCCTTGGCAGTTATTATTGCCAGACCGAGTGCCTCAAATAGCATGTCATTAGCTACTTTGACCCTGCATGTCACAATAATTACAGCACTACAGGAAGGCAATGGAAAGGATCTGAATTTCATGCGTAGAACGAGGTCCCTGGGCAAAATGAAGCTATGTTTGCATTTGCTGACTAAAATGCGGACTGTTGATTATGGACTATCCAGTATGAATGTATTGTTGAGCACGAGCAATAAATACCCATTTATAAGATGAATATGTTATGTAAGGGACAAAAGCTCTTTGAACATGTACAGTGCCTTGCAAAAAGTATTCATCCTGTCACTTTCGCCGTAACGAGGTGACCAAGGCGCAGCGTGATTAGAACACATTCTTCTTTATTTACACGAAGACCACTAAACGTGATGCTATAAGCCACACGTACTGACAGGCAACTACACATAGACAATAACCCACAAAACCAAAATGGAAAATGGCAACCTAAATAGGATCCCCAATCAGAGACAACGATAAACAGCTGGGATCCAATTCAGGCCACCACATATACCTAGACATACTAAACCCCATAGATATACAAAACCCCGAGACAGGGTGAATCACCAGGACAATACAAAACTAAACCAACCAACCATGTCACACCCTGACCTAACCAACATAATTAAGAAAACAAAGATAACTATGGTCAGGGCGTGACACATCCCCCTTTTTCCTATTTTGTTGAATTACAATCTGTAAATTAAATTGATTTTTATTTGGATTTCATGTAGTGGACATACACAAAATAGTCCAATTTGGTTAAGTGAAATGAAAAAAATTACTTGTTTCAAAAAATTCAAAGATACATTTTGAAAATGGAAAAATGTGGTGGTACACATGTATTCACCCCCTTTGCTATGAAGCCCCAAAATAAAATCTGGTGCAACCAATTACCTTCAGAAGTCACATAATTAGTTTAATAAAGTCCACCTGTGTGCAATCTAAGTGTCACATGATCTGTCACATGATCTCAGTATATATACACTTGTTCCGAACGGCCCAGAGTCTACAACACCACTAAGTAAGGGGAACCTCCAAGCAAGCGGCACAATGAAGACCAAGGAGCTCTCCAAACAAGTCAGGGACAAAGTCGTGGAGAAGTACAGATCAGGGTTGGGTTATAAAAAAATATCAGAAACTTTGAACATCCCACTGAGCACCATTAAATCCATTATTAAAAAATGGAAAGAATATGGCACTACAAACCTGCCAAGAGAGGGCCACCCACCAAAACTCACAGTCCAGGAAATGAGGGCATTAAACAGAAAGGCAACAGAGAGACCAGAGACCAAAGATACCCTGAAGGAGCTGCAAAGCTCTACAGCGGAGATTGGAGTATCTGTCTATAGGGCCACTTTAAGCCCCACAGAGCTGGGCTTTACAGAAGAGTGGCCAGAAAAAAGCAATTGCTTAAAGTGTTTGCCAAAAGGCATGTGGGAGACTCCCCAAACATATGGAAGAAGGTACTCTGGTCAGATGAGACTAAAAGTGAGCTTTCTGGCTGTCAAGATAAACACTTTCTGGTGCAAACCCAACACCTCGCATCACCCCGAGAATGTCATCCCCAGAGTAAAGCATGGTGGTGGCAGCATCATGTTTTGGGGATGTTTTTCATCAGCAGGGACTGGGAGACTGGTCAGAATTTAAGGAATGAAGGATGGAGCTAAATACAGGGAAATTCTTGAGGGAAACCTGTTTCAGTCTTCCAGAGATTTGAGACTCGGACGGAGGTTCACCTTCCAACAGGACAATGATCGTAAGCATACTGCTAAAGCAACACACAAGTGGTTTAAGGGGAAACATTTAAATGTCTTGGAATGGCCTAGTCAAAGCCCAGACCTCAATCAAATTGAGAATCTGTGGTATATGACAAAGATTGCTGTACACCAGTAGAACCCATCTAACTTGAAGGAGCTGGAGCAGTTTTGCCTTGAAGAATGGGCAAAAATCCCATTGGCTAGATGTTTCAAACTTATAGAGACATACCCCAAGAGACTTGCAGCTGTAATTTCTGCAAAAGGTGGCTCTATAAAGTATTGACTTTGGGGGGGTGAATAGTTATGCACGCTCAAGTTTTCTGTTTTTTTGTCTTATTTCTTGCTTGTTTCAAAATAAAAAATATTTTGCATCTTCAAAATGGTAGGCATGTTGTGTAAATCAAATGACACAACCCCCCCAAAAAAACTATTTTAATTCCAGGTTGTAAGGCAACAAAATAGGAAAATTGCGAAGGGGGGTGAATATTTCCGCAGGCAATATTTTGTATGTGATTTTTAGCCTGTAAATAACATTCTCAAGCCATGTCTAGTTGCCTTTTAGTAGATTTAACCTTTTGCGACTAGGGGGCAGTATTTTCATTTTTTGGATAAAAAACGTTCCCGTTTTAAACTGGATATTTTGTCACAACAAGATGCTCGACTATGCATATAATTGACAGCTTTGGACAGAACACTCTGACGTTTCCAAAACTGCAAAGATATTGTCTGTGAGTGCAACAGAACTGATGTTACAAGCAAAACCCAGATAAAAATCCAATCAGTAAGTGCCGCATTTTTTGAAAGTGCTTCATGCCAATGACTCCTTATATGGCTGTGAATGGGCTACGGATGAGCTTACTCTTTCTAAATATTCCCCAAGGTGTTGACAGCATTGTGAAGTATTTTTACGCATTTATGTTGAAGAATAGCCGTAAGGGACCACATTGAGCAAGTGGTCACATGATGGCTCACGCAGAAAATCTTGCGTAAAGTACTGAGGTAGCCATTATTCCAATCACTTCTAATGAGAAACCAATTGTCCCGAAGGATATATTATCGAATAGATATGTGAAAAACACCTTGAGGATTGATTCTAAACGTTTGCCATGTTTCTGTCGATATTAAGGAGCTAATTTGGAAAAATGTTCGGCGTTGTAGTGACCACATTTTCCGGTCGATTTCTCAGCCAAACGTGAAGAACAAACGGGAGCTATTTCGCCTACAAAAATAATATTTTTGGAAAAAAGGAACATTTGCTATCTAACTGGGAGTCTCCTGAGTGAAAACATCCAAAGTTCTTCAAAGGTAAATGATTTAATTTTATTGCTTTTCTTATTTTCGTGCAGAGCCTAGCATAGCATTATGCCATGATAAACTTACACAAATGCTTGTTTAGCGTTGGCTGTAAAGCATATTTTGAAAATCTGAGATGACAGTGTGTTTAACAAAAGGCTAAGCTGTGTCTCAGTATATTTCATTTGTGATTTTCATGACTAGGAAGATGTATGTCCGCTGCGTTATGCTAATTAGTTTGAGGCGATGATTACGCTCCCGGATCCGGGTTTGAGAGTCGCAAGAAGCGATACATTAACTATCTTAGTTAATCAACCTGATTTGATCCAACATGTCATTCAATCCGGATCTGTATGTCAGCCTTGAAAAACCTAGGTCTATCGAACGTTTTAAGAAATGTGTTAACAGTTTCTCAATAATAGGCATTTGGTTTTACATTTTATAGCCTGTGTGTTTGCATGGTCGTCACCATTTTGAGGTCTTACTATCAAAAACCAAAATCATTTCTGCAGCCTCGACCCCTTGACCCTCTTTTGATAATTTTTCTTCTTTCTTTGCATCGTGGCAGTGTTTGTGTTGGAGGTCATTGGGTATTGGTGTAGATTCTCCAATGAGGGCTTGGAACACTAATTTACCTTCCAAGAGTCCTTTACCATTTTGTAAGTCACCCAAAAATAACCCTCCAGGGTTAACATTCGAAAAACAATTGAAGCATGTTGTGTTCCTAATGAGTTGGTGATGAATGTTTCTTGTAAAATGCTGTTTGGTTTTTCCTTCATTACATTTTTCAATAGAGGTCTCTACATACCCCCTCATTGACGTTCGCTTGATCCCTTAATTAAGCAGCAATGTTTATTTTTTCATTTAACCTTTATTCACGTTGAGCTTTGTACACATTACAATAAAAACAGAATATTAAAACATACACGATGAGTAAAACAATATAATTCAGCACAAATTAGGGGCAAAACAGATTTTCCCAAATCTGTGGAGACTGGAGGGATCTATAGTGTTATCCATTCCTGTGAACGGGTTTGGTAACTTGTGATTCTTATTCTTAATTAATGATGTTACATATACAGTAGAGGGAGTTTCTGTAAGATTGCTTTCTAAATAAATAAAAGAGAATGCAGCTCGTCTTACAGACAGAGAGGTCCATCCCACATTGTTATACAGACTACAGTCATGAGTCCTAAAATTGTCACCTGTGATAAAACGTGTTGCTCAATGGTAGACTGCGTCCGTGGTTGACGCATGCATGTAAACAATATCACCAAAATCCAATACAGGGAGTAGCGTTGGTTGAACAAAGGCATGATTTATTTCGGTATAAAAAAAACTGTCATTGTTCTTAGCTTCTAAGTCAGATATTTTTACATTTGTTACGAAGGACAACTTGTCATCAATCCAGACACCCAGGTACTTATTTTGAGAAACAAGCTCAATTTGGGCTCCATTTATAGCGCAAATATGCAGGTCCTCAGGGTCAACAATTAGTGACCTAGAGAATGGCATGAGCTTGGTTTTACTTGTATTTAACAAGTAAAACATCCCCAAAGAATGATGATTCCACCTCCATGCTTCACAGTTGGGATGGTGTTCTCGGGGTTGTACTCATCCTTGTTCTTCCTCCAAACACGGTGAGTGGAGTTTAGACCAAAAAGCTATATTTTTGTCTCATCAGACCACATGACCTTCTTCCATTCCTCCTCTGGACCATCCAGATGGTCATTGGCAAACTGGCAAACCAGCTCTCTTCAGGTCATTGACCAGGTCCTGCCGTGTAGTTCTGGGCTGATCCCTCACCTTTCCTCATGATCATTGATGCCCCACGAGGTGAGATCTTGCATGGAGCCCCAGACCGAGGGTGATTGACCGTCATCTTGAACTTCTTCCATTTTCTAATAATT
Source organism: Oncorhynchus keta (assembly GCF_023373465.1). Classification (NCBI taxonomy): domain Eukaryota; kingdom Metazoa; phylum Chordata; class Actinopteri; order Salmoniformes; family Salmonidae; genus Oncorhynchus; species Oncorhynchus keta. The sequence continues at coordinate 48,729,854 of NC_068455.1, forward strand.
GCGCCAACAGTTGTTGCCTTCTCACCATGCTGCTTGCCTATTGTCCTGTAGCCCATCCCAGCCTTGTGCAGATCTACAATTTTATCCCTGATGTCCTTACACAGCTCTCGGGTCTTGGCCATTGTGGAGAGGTTGGAGTCTGTTTGATTGAGTGTGTGGACAAGTGTCTTCTATACAGGTAACGAGTTCAAACAGGTGCAGTTAATACAGGTAATGAGTGGAGAACAGGAGGGATTATTAAAGAAAAACTAACAGGTCTGTGAGAGCTGGAATTCTTACTGGTTGGTGATCAAATACTTATGTCAAGCAATATAATGCAAATTCATTACTTAAGTGATATTCTGGATTTTTGTCTTAGATTCTGTCTCTCACAGTTGAAGTGTACCTATGATAAAAATGACACACCTCTACATGCTTTGTAAGTAGGAAAACCTGCAAAATCGGAAGTATATGAAATACTTGTTCTCCCCACTGTACATAGACTTGGAATCACTGGCCACTTTAATAATGTTTAAATACTGCTTTATGCATATGTATATACTGTATTTTAATCACTGCACTTCGACATTGCTCAATCTAATATTTCTGAATTCCATTATTTTACTTTTAGATGTGTGTGTGTATTGTTGTGAATTGTTAGATACTACTGCACTGTTGGAGCTAGAAACACAAGCATTTCGCTACACCCGCAATAACATCTGCTAAATATGTGTATGTGACCAATAACATTTGATATATCATGCAGCCTGTCCTTTTTGTTTTTATACTTTTTCATAAAGACAAGGACAAGTTCGATGTTGGACTACAATAGAATGTTCTTGATGTCACTGTGACATGTCGATTGGTATAATATAGTATAATCAATCCTTTAGTCTTAATCTTTGGTTGCTTAGAACACTAACACACCTTACTCACTCTGTTTAGCACATGGCCTCATATGTGAATCCTTAAAGAGATGGGTGGGGCTCAGGCTTAAACGAGTGAATGGGTGTAGACTAAGAGCTCACCAGTAGGTATATCAAAACATTCAAGGGCCATTTTCTCAAAGTGGGGTTACAAATTGATCAACTTTCAAAGCAGAATTACTTTCCCACTGTTACTCAACTGTAGTGTATGACAGAGCATTTTCTAGTAGTCGTACTTTTATCCAATGTAAATAACACAATTTAAAATGTTGCTACAAAAGACCGAATCGAGCCGGTCAGTAACGTATGTGTGTGTATATGTCTTTGTCCCATGTTTCTTGAGCTGAAATAAAATATGTTCCATATGTGTGGAATATCAATAAGCTAAATGACAGCATGATCATTACACAGGTTCACCTTGTGCTGGGGGCAATAAAAGGCCACTCTAAAATGTGCAGTTTTGTCACACAACACAATGCTACAGATCTCAAGTTGAGGGAGGGTGCAGTTACATTTTTGATTTATATTTGAGCCATTTAGTAGACACTCTTATACAGAGCGACTTACAGTTAGTCCATTCATCATAAGATAGCTAGGTGGGACAACCACATATCACAGGCACAGGACTTTCCTCAATAAAGTAGTTATTAGAAAAGTCCGCTAGAAATGGGGTAGTCAGGTACAAGTGTTGGTTCAGGAAAGAAAACAATTCAGGGTGGCGTCGAAGTGAGGAGGGAAACTGGCATGCTGACTGCCCGAATGTCCACCAGATATGCTGCCAAAGAATTTAATGTTTCTCTACCACGTTTTAGAGAATTTGGCAGTACATCCTACTGGCATAACAACCGCAGACCATGTCTGACCACGCTAGCCCAGGACCTCCACATCCATCTTCTTCACCTGCAGGATCGTCTGAGACCCGCTACTCGGACAGCTGATGAATCTATGGGGTTTGCACAACCAAACAATTTCAGAAACCGTCTCAGGTTAGCTCCTCTGCGTGCTCTGCGTCCTCACCAGGGTCTTGACCAGACTGCAGTTCAGCATCGTAACCGACTTCAGTGGGCAAATGCTCACCTTCTATGGCCACTGTCACGCTGGAAAAGTGTGCTCCTCACTGATGAATCCCGGTTTCAACTGTACCAGGCAGATAGCAGACAGCGTTTATGGAGTTGTGTGGGCGAGCGGTTTACTGATGTCAATGTTGTGAACAGAGTACCCCATGGTGTCGGTAGGGTTATGGTATGGGAACACATAAGCTATGGACAACAAATACAATTACATTATATCAATGGCAATTTGAATGCACAGAGATACCGTGTTGAGATCCCGATGCACATTGCCATGCCAAATCCGCCGACATCACCTAATGTTTTCAGCATTAATTTTTTATTTCTATTTCACCTTTATTTAACCAGGTAGGCAAGTTGAGAACAAGTTCTCATTTACAATTGCGACCTGGCCAAGATAAAGCAAAGCAGTTCGACACATATAACGACACAGAGTTACACATGGAGTAAAACAAACATACATAATAATAATACAGTAGAGACAAGTCTATATACGATGTGAGAAAATGAGGTGAGATAAGGGAGAAAGGCAAAAAAAAGAGCCATGGTGGCAAAGTAAATACAATATAGCAAGTAAAACACTGGAATGGTACATTTGCAGTGGAAGAATGTGCAAAGTAGAAAAAAATAATGGGGTGCAAAGGAACAAAATAAATAAATAAATAAAATAAAATAAATACAGTAGGGAAAGAGGTAGTTGTTTGAAAATGCACTGCCCCATGTACACAATTCCTGGAAGCTGAAAATGGCCCAGTCCCTCCATGGCCTGCAAACTTACCAAATTTGTTACCCATTGAGCATGTTTGGAATACTACGTATACGACAGTGTGTTCCAGTTGCCGCTAATATCCAGCAACGTCGCACAGCCATTGAGGAGTGGGACAACATTCCACAGGCCACAATCAACAGCCTGATCAACTCTATGCTCTCTATGCACTTCATGAGGCAAATGGTGGTCACACCAAATACTGACTGGTTTTCTGATCCACATCCCTACATTTTCTGGGGTATCTTACCAACAGATGCATGTCTGCATTCCTCATCATGTGAAGTCAATAGATTAGGGCCTAATGAATTTTTCTATTGATCAATTTCTTTCAGATTTTTGTTCAGTGTGTGCTATGCTAGTGACTTCATTATAGAACATCAAAACTGTCCTATATCCTCCTTCCAGCTGGATATCTGGGATAAACAAAACACCCGGGTTGAGAACCACAGGCCCTGTCTAAGGAAGGGAACACGTTTGTAGCTGCATTGTCAAAGCAGACTCCCTCATACCAGTTACACTAGTCTAGGTCAATAAAACCCTGTCCCCCAGAAATGTTGTCTCAAATCTGACAGGCACTGATTTCCAACTGCTTTCACTTTGTGTATAACTAGCGATTAAGGCAATATAGTAGATACCATTGTTTTCATTTTAGGGGCCACGTCCAGCATAAATTCATGACCGAATAAAAAAAAAATATGTAGTGAGACAGAAACAATGGTAGTTATTCAATATCAGTGGGATTAAGTGACTAAAATGAAGACTGTAGCCAAATAATATCAATGCTTACATAAAGCATAAACTGTAAATCACACAATAAGGAATTGCAACACTTATGTGATAGATAGATTACCTCCACTTATGTGGCACCAATGCGGTATGCCTCATTACGTTACAAAATCAGTTTCATTTTCTTTATTTGTTAAACAAACAAGCTTCAGCTTCCATGAGAAATGCCTTGAGACCTCCTTTTCTTGGCGAGAAAGATGGATCGGATAAACTCCGCTATACACTTAGATCTGAGTTGTTTTCAGGCTTGTCGGGGATCCCTCTAAATGATCCAGAAAATGCCCCTAATGGAAATTGCAGGTGGGAAATGCATTATAAATCTTGGGTCTTGCTACCATTTCATTTGGAAAGAAGCGGTTAATCTACCGTTAATATGAAGAGAAAACATTCCTGAGTAATTACTATGCATTATAATTTACTGAATACAACTAGCATGGCTGATTAGGGCCTAACTGACCTCTAAAATGACATCGATTTAGGAACCATTTTTCTCTCCAAAGTGAGTCTGTAAATGAAGCCAGTCCATAAGCATTATTCAATTATGAAACAGATAATTATGGGCCATTGTAATTCTGCAGAGGAAAACAATCCAATATGAACTCATCCCTGAGAAAGGTTGAGACTTTTCCATTTCCGAAAAAGGTCAATGGATAACTATATACTAACAGAAAACGAACACACTGAGCAGTTTGAAATGGAGACAGCAAATCAACAATGATATGCAAGGAAATCATGTAGCTCCAGTCAGTGCATCACAGGTTTAAAACTACTCAAACTGATCATTGAAATATTAGGCTACATATCACAAACGTGGCATCACCCTGTATTCATCAAAAGAGGCATGAATTACAATTATTAAACATGATAATTTGGCAGGACTGATCCATTGTGCTGAGGCTATTTAAAGTATGTTCATACTAGCTTACTATTCATAGTTTTGTACATAAGAATTAGGCTGATCACAACACTTATCTCAAAATGTACTGATAATCACAGTGATAGTTCTAATTCAAGAGTTATCTACAATTCCCGTTAACATTGATAGAAACCTTTGCAGCATGATATAGTATAATGTTTCAAGTGGTGATAGTATGTTTCAGTTAATGGGTGATTCTGCAACTTCGGGCACTTTGGCCATGCAAACTTTCAGAAATGTAAACTTATTCCAACACCATCTTACGAGTATTGTACTTGTCTTTGATTTGTCTCTAAACTATATCTGATAATGGCTGCGATCGTACTATTCAGGAATGTATATATTTTTGTCGTTTTTTCCCAGACAGCCATAGACAAATGTCATTTCCATCACGTCGTTAAACATCCATTTTAGTTGAAAATGAAATATCACACAATTGATGTATAACGGATTTCTTATATATTTGTACATGAACTTGTATTGCATATTATTTTAAGTGATTTTGAAGGTTTTCCTAATGTTAATAATTCAACACAACGCCTGAATGTATAAACTTGCCTTGGTGATAGCTGAAAACATTTATTTTTCATGAAAAATAAGATATTTCCACCCAACCTTTTTGTGAGATTATGATACCAACCATATGATTTCTATAACTAAACCAAATAAATGTTATATACAATATACTCATTTACCTAAAAAATTAGGGTTGTGGTGGAAATGATAAGGTGTGGTGGAAATGACATCTATGTAAAAAAAACAAATATCTTATTGCAAACATTTTGAACAACAACCATTGTTAAACATTTTATTACTATAAGACAAAGTAAGATTTCCAAAACACTGGAACAAGCACCTTTTCAACATGAGAACAATGTGTTGTATTTGACTACAGAGGTAAGAGTTAATTGAGAGCTACACATGTTTTATTAAATGTATGATTTTATGCCCTCTTTCTATGTACTTTATAGTGAGTTTCCAAGTTTATCTAATGCTTATGGGGCTCAGAAACAAGTCCAAGCACATGCTGTGGTCTGTACCATATAATGTCATCTCTCATTGGCCATTTACACAGGTAGTTCTCTGCAAAGTCAATATGCACAATGACTTCCTCTTTCCCCAGATTCTCTTTTAGATCTCTCAGTTTGGAATATTGGTGTTGAATGTTGTACACGTGTTTCCCCAACTTCTCTTTCAATCCTTTTGGAGAAGTCCTCCAAAAGAATGTGCAGTGTGCCCCAACTTTTATTTTACTGTCAAATGTACAGTGAACTTCTCCATGTTTCCCTCTTTGTTTTTCTTCTCTCTCTCTTCGGCTTTGTTTTCCCACTCAAACCACCATGTCTGCTCACCAGCATCAAAGTCAGATGTTTTAAGCTCTTTTGCTTGGCAAAGGGAGAACTCTCTATACATGCACCCTTTCTTCAGGTTCTCACAACACAAAGACTCAATAACTTTCTTAATGTTGCTGCAGCTGATCACTTTGTGATACTGTAGTTTGTCCGCCATGAACTGGAGGTTGGCGTGGGTTTTGCAGAGGCATGTGTCTCTATCCTGGACTGTTGGCTTGACAACCCAAAAAGGACGTATTTTGCAGAATTCACAGTAGGAAATTGGAATTACTGAATATTCCCTCTTAAACTTCTGATAAAGTTTATGAATTGTGCCATTCAAGAAGCGTTTCTGCTTTTTCTTCTTGTTCCTCGTTAGTGTCCTTTTTCCCTGTTGTTGCTCTGCTGTTGTCATCAAGTTCAAAAAATCTAGTGATTTTCTCTTCTGTGGCAATGCTAATTCTGTTACACTGATTTTTCCTGGAGTATAGAAGTCTTGATGGCCTGTTTTCAATTGCCCTTTTGCTGAAAATCCACATTCTCTGTTTGTGGCTCTGACCAGGCCATACTTTCGCAGGATATTGCATCTGAGCATTTTTTAAGCCACTTGTTTGTCCTTGGCACTGCACATTGTTTTATACGGTTGTTTTAACTCTGCAATGATGCCATTTTGAAACATTAAAAACCTCCTCAAGTTCTTTGGAGTTCGCTTCATTTGCTGTTTTGCCTTTGGGGAATCTTTGGGGAGTCTCTCCATTTCGTTCATCAGTCGATCAATCCTTTTTTTGTATTTTTCAGCTTTCCATAAAGCATTATCTAGTTTGACATACCAAGATCTCTGTATGCTTTTGAGCGACCTCTTCCAGCCTTTTTCCTTCCAGCAAGTATTCAACTTCTCATTGCTGTAGCAGACGATGAGGAAGGTGTATCAGGGTGTGCATCTGGGGCAGGTAAATTAGGGGAAGATATGTTAGCCTCATGTTCTGGCTGAAAGTCATCTGATGACTGAGGTGGTGTGTTGCCTGATAGGTCGGTCTCCATTGCAACTGTTCTCTTTCAAATCTGTCTTCTATTTCCGTTCCCTTCTGTTGCTTCTTTGTTCTCGCTTTGTAAGCTCAGAGATAGATTTCACTTCTCCCTTCTCCCTTCTCTTTTTCTTCCAGTATCTCTCCCTGTCTTTTTGCAGATGTTCCACGTATCATATAGGATACTTTTTTATTTTGTTTCTATATGTCTGTGACCTCTGTGCTGTTTTATGTGGCATCTTCTAAAAGTAAAGACAAATACTAGTTTGTTTTCACCTTGGGCATTTTCTAGATTAAATTTAAAACATGTTTAAATAAACTTAATTTAAAAAAGTAAAGTAAATATGAATATGATCATGGATTTGTCTAATTTCCACCACTTTCTTTCATTTCCACCACACATAAGTTTGATGGAAATGACACTTCTACAGTTTCTGGAGAAAATTGATAGACTGCTTGGCATGCTTTGATTAGTATTACAGCTAGCATATTGTTTACACTAAATACATAAAATATACAATTTTCTCAAAAGTTCTAACACAAATTAAAGAAATTATAGCCTGTTTGGAAATGACTGACAATTAAAATATTCTCTTCAGAAGCAATATTTACCTCGATTTTTCTTCAGCTTCTGGACATCACATCTGGAACAACTGTCCACTGCAGCCATGTTCTTCAGTGTCACAATGTGTTTTCATGGTAACTAAATGAACATTCTCTTGAAAAAACGTTATTAATGAGGAATGTGTCCTCAGTGGTGGAAATGAAACCACTCCCAAAGGACAGGTATACTTTGTGTAAAAAAACAATATAAAGGGCATACTCACAATAAATATTGATAGAGATTTTATTTAATTGACCTTTTATGTAAGTACATAACATTATATAATGTGTAATTCATTTCTCATAGAACAACATAGTAGAAGCTTAAGTCTGGGTCAGGGACAAGGGTAAAATAGGGAAATTGAGGTATAAAATGCATCTGAAAAGTAGCTAAAATACTTGAGAGGTGTTTAAAAAGTATGGGGTGATTCCAGTGTGAACTTAACATACAAATATTGTCACGTTCGTCGTAAAGAGGAGACCACAGATTAGATTAGAATACATTTTTCTTTTAATGAAGGAAGAACACGAACACTTAAACAAACTAACCAAAACGAACGAGAAACTATGAACAACGAGTGCAGACACAGGCAACTACACATAGACAATAACCCACTAAATAACCAATGAATATGGCTACCTAAATATGGTCCCCAATCAGAGACAACGATAAACAGCTGCCTCTGATTGAGAACCAATCTAGGCAAGCATTGACATAAAAACACCTAGACTGGTGAAAAACCCCATAAACATACAAAAACCCTAGATAGGCCAAAAACACATATTACGCTCGTCACCCTGACCTAACCAAAATAATAAAGAAAACAAAGATAACTAAGATCATGGCGTGACAGTACCCCCCCCCACAAAGGTGCGGACTCCCGGCCGCAAACCTAAACCTATATGGGAGGGTTTGGGTGGGCATCTAACTTTGGTGGCGGCTCTGGCTCTGGACGCTGCCCCCCTTCTTTACATTGAGCCCTCCGCCCTTGTAGCACTGACCTGTGGATCATCACCGGAGGCTCATTACTGCGTATCATCACTGGCGACCGTCTCTGGGGATCATCACTGCATGGATCATCACCGGAGGCCCCGGGCTGGGGCCCGTCACTGGAGTCCCCGGGCTGGGGACTATCGCTGGAGGTTCCGGACTGTGGCCCGTCGTTTGAGGTTCCGGACTGTGGCCCGTCGTTTGAGGTTCCGGACTGTGGCCCGTCGTTTGAGGTTCCAGACTGTGGCCCGTCGTTTGAGGTTCCAGACTGTGGCTCGTCGTTTGAGGTTCCAGACTGTGGCCCGTCATTTGAGGTTCCACTGGGCTAGAATAGCACACTGGAGACACTGCACTCTACCGCATTACACGGTGCCTGACCAGTAAGCACGAGGAGGTGGCTCAGGTCTCCTGAAAATAAAAGAGAGCCGCACACTCCTAGGAGCTCAAATGCAAAAATTGAATACCAAATTTTCGACAGCCAAGCTGTCTTCATCAGGGTATAATCACAAACACTGCGGGATGACTTGTTTATATAGTGTCAAAAGACACAGGTGTCTGTAATCATGGCCAAGAGTGGCCTAATATCATTGGTCTCCTACCTGACTCAGCCAATCTCCTCGTGTGCCTCCTCCCCCAAAAATCACGGGCTGCCTCTCGGGCTTCCGTGCTAGCCGTGTACCTTCATATCGTCGCTGTTCCTCTATTCTCCTGTATTTATCCTAGTAGTATCGCCATTCCGCTTTCGCTGCCTCCAACTCCTCCTTAGGACGGCAATACTCTCCCGGCTGTGTTCAGGGTCCTGCTCAATCTAATACCTCCTCCCAGGTCCATTTCCCCACTAATCGCTGTTCATCCTTTTCACGCTGCTTGGTCCTAGTTTGGTGGGTTATTCTGTCACCTTTGTCGTAAAGAGGAGACCAAAGGGCAGCGTGATTAGAACACGAAGAACACTTAAACAAACTAACCAAAAACAACAACACAAACGAGACGCTATGAACAAAGAGTGCAGATATGGACAACTACACATAAACAATAACCCACGAAATACCCAAGGATTTTGGTTAGCTAAATATGGTCCCCAATCAGAGACAACGATAAACAGCTGCCTCTGATTGAGAACCAATCTAGGCAACTATAGACATAAAAACACCTAGACTGGAAAAACCCCATAAACATACAAAAACCCTAGACAGGGGAACACATATTACCCTCGTCACACCCTGACCAAAACAAAGATAACTAAGGTCATTTTTATAAAATCCCCAAAATTGACCCGAGGACATAGAAGTGCCCGTAGTTGCGGAATCACCATTGTGACTTGACACCTGGTCAGCAGAATCAAATCCACATGCTCAGCTTAAGAGCATAGCAAAATTCTCCTTTCACTTGTAACAACATAGCAGAGAAAAATAATTGTATAAAGACTACATAAATCACAATGTATAGCCACAAGCATCCACGACACTGTTCTCTACAGTACCATGGCAGTGTCTAATATTTGGAAAGAGTGAAAGACAGATGTGGTTATGCCCACCATGACTTCACTAAAACTTGCTTACTTCGGCCATAGGCAAAGGCCTTGTTGTAGAGCCGCTCAATAAAGTCATCAATGTCGATCTCACCATACTTGTATAGTTTAGAGGAGACCACAACCACGTGGCTAGCGCAGAGCACTTCAGGAGGTCCAGGAGGAGGTGGGTGACCCTGAAATGCATCTTGAAGCCGTCCTCCATCTTGGTGTAGAGACACTGGTGGACCCCAGCGCTGTTGATCAGCGCGTCAACTCTGGGCTCTGACTGTTGGAAAAGCTTCAGAACAGAAACACAATATTAGTTACAAACTTTAATAATCCTCTATGTTGCTATAATGGATTTTAAAAAGTCCTCGTCAATCTACACACAATACCCCATAATGACAAAGCAAACACAGGTTTTAGACTTTTTTCCCGCAAATGTATGAACCCCCAGAAAGATCACATTTACTTAGGTATTCAGACCCTTTACTCAGTACTTTGGTGAAACACCTTCGGCAGTAATTACAGCCTAGAGTCTTCTTGGGTATGACACTACAAGCTTGGCACACCTGTATTTGGGCAGTTTCTTCTCAGCAGATCCTCTTAAGCTCTTGTCAGGTTGGATGGGGAGCGTCGCTGCAGAGCTGTTTTCAGGTCTCTCCATAGATGTTCGATTGGGTTCAAGTCCAGGATCTGGCTGGGCCACTTAATGATATTTAGAGACCGGTCCCAAAGCAACTCCTGTGTTGTCTTGGCTGTGTGCTTAGTGTTGTTGTCCTATTGGAAGGTGAAGCTTCACCCTAGTCGGGTCCTGAGCGTTCTGGAGCAGGTTTTCATCGAGGATCTCTTTGTATTTTGTGCGATTCATCTTACCCTCGATCCTTCCAGTCTCTGCCGCTGAAAAACATCCCCATAGCATGATGCTGTCACCACCATGCTTCACCATGGGGATGGCACCAGGTTTTCTCAGACGTGACGCCTGGCATTCAGACTTCATCAGACCAGATAATCTTGTTTCTCATGTTTTGAGAATCATTTCGGTGCCTTTTGGCAAACTCCAAGCTTGCTGTCATGTGCTTTTACAGAGTAGTGGATTCTGTCTTGCTATGCTACCATAAAGGCCTGAATGGTGGAGTGCTGCAGAGGTGGTTGTCCTTCTGGAAGGTTCTCCCATCTCCACAGAGGATCTCTGGAGCTCTGTTAGAGTTACCATTGGATTCTTGGTCACCCCCTCGACCAAGGCCCCTCTACCCCAATTGCTCAGTTTGGCCGGGTGGACAGCTCTAGGAAGAGTCTTAGTGGTTCCAAACGTCTTCCATTTAAGAATGATAGAGGCCACTGTATTCTTGGGGACCTTCAAAGGTGCATACATTTTTGGGGGAAGGGGTCTGAGTACTTCCAAATGCACCTTTATTTGCCAAGGAAGAGTACATGATCAGTGAATATATTCAATGTACAGGCTGCAATGTGGGGATTTTGTGTGGTAATAACTACATGTATGTACGACTTGCATCATTGGCACAGTAAAGTTATTATATTCTACTCAATCCATAGGCATCATTAATACCATTCAGACTTGAAGTCGATACAACAACTATGATAGCTGAGGTTCATAGATACATACTGTAGCTAGCTACACATCCATAGGCATACAGTTATTTTTATCCTATACAATAAGCAAGTAAATAATTAGCTAGCTATGTTACTTCAGCTGCATGGCAAATATAAGCAAGGAAAGCTTACACAATTGTACATTCATTTTGCAGTAAATGCTTTAGCTAGCTATATTCTTTTCATCAACTGTCTCACAAGATGACTGGTTTGCTGGTTTTCTCATTAGTCCCTAAAACATTAAACAACACGAATTACAATGTCATACACTAGCGAGCTAGCTGGCTAATGTCAGCTAACTTGCTAAATAGCGATTTTCGTAAATGAACTTTGTCCAAAAAAGATGCACAATCTTTTGTCTCTACATGAACTAACATTCCTTTCAATTGTACATTTTTTACTAGATTGTTATGGCATTATAATTACTTACATTTGCTTCCACCATAATGTTTTTGTCAGCCATCTTTGCTGAAGAAAGTCACCAGCGACAGGCGGCTCGTGTCAAATTCGTCATTGGAACCACTCGATATGATTGGTCAAATAAAAACATTGGGACCCAAATGCATAATGAGTGCTTTATACCTCCCCTAGTGGTGGTCTGGAGCAATGAAGTCGTGATGCTGTGTACCTCCTTAGTCTCATGAAGGAACCACTGTAGGTAAAGGAGGAACCACTGTAGGTACAGCTATTTATGACATGAGTGCATGTGCAATAAGCCCCAGATTTGACAGATGACATACACTCTTAGTGTTCCTTGGCATTTCCCATAGGATAACCCTTTTTGGTTCCAGGTAGAACCCGCACTGAAAAGGGTTCTACATGGAACCAAAAAGGGTTCTAACTGTAACCAAAAAGGGTTAACCTATGGGGATAGCTGCAGTACCCTTTCAGGTTCAGGTTCTTTCAGGTTCTAGCAACTATTTTTCTGAGAGTGTACAGTAGTGCCCTAGTGTGTTAGCGCTAGTGTCAGAGTTTCTAAACCCAGAGCCCCAGCAAGACTTCTGGGAACGCTTGCAGTCAAATGTCTTAGGTGTTAAGTTTCTCGAAGTCTAAAGGCACAACTTAGATTTGAGCCAATGTGTTAAAGACATGCTCTGGAACTTTTGCAACTAATTCATACATGTGTAATCTATGAGCAGAATTACGGTCTTATCTCAATTAGCCACGGAATCCGTAGTTTGAAAGCAACTTTTTTTTTCAGGAAGCTGTGCCTTGCCATTTCTCCCCATGTGGGCCAGCCCTAACAATTTGAGCTCAACCAATGAGCTTCAGCCTCTCTCCATATGAGTGACAGATTGCTGTGTGTGCATCATGTGCATCTTGCTGAGTGAGAGAGAGAAATGAGGTGGTTTACATGTGTGGAGGCCGACAAGAACCCTTAGGATGTCGCTGCCGCCCATGGTTGGCAAAATGTGTGAATGTAAATAACTTTTTTGTGGAAATTGAGATGAGCAAATGAATCAGATACTTTAAACTCTTTACTTTACTGTGGTGTATAAATAGCATTTGTTTTCAAGTACTAAATTGGTCAATATAAGTGTTGTTTTTTTACATGCTAGGGAAAGTGAAATTATTCACGTTCAGTGCCTGGCTAGCCAACTGACAGCTCCTGTGTTGGCTTAGGCTAGTAGCCTACGCTACAGGGTGAACTAAAGCTTATTCAGAAATTATTCAGAAATTAATAGGATAATTGCCCCTTTCTAGTAATATAACTTGTGGTACAAGAGTGACTACTATAAACAGATCAGAGAGAATAGTTTTTCCATTGCAATACGATAGCTCACTTTTATATTATTACACCTTTTTCTCTCCAATTTCATGATATCCAATTGGTAGTTAGTCTTGTCCCATCGCTGTAACTCCCGTACAGACTCGGGAGCCATGCGTCCTCCGAAACACGGCCCTGCCAATCCGCACCGCTTCTTGACACACTGCTCACATAACCTGGTAGCCAGCCACACCAATGTGTCAGAGGAAACACCGTACAACTGGCGACTGTGTCAGCGTGCATGCGCCTGGCCAGCAACAGGAGTCGCTAGAGCGCGATGGGACAAGGACATCCCAGCCGGCCAAACCTTCCGCTAACCTGGAAGACGCTGGGCAAATTGTGCGTCGCCTGTACAGCCAGCTCAGCTGCCGGTCTCTGCAGCCCAAGCTGCGAAATGTCTTATTCACACACATGAAAGGAATATATAAAGCTATTACAGAAACAATTGCCAGTTCCTTGCAATAACTAGTGTTACAATACTGATTATTTGTAGTACTAGGCTAACAGATCAGAGATCAGATTGATTCAAATTTGCCATCTCATAACGTTGATGAGGATGCGGGGAGTTATCCGTGATTGTTTTCCGAGCCTAATTGAAAGCTAAATCCAAAATGAAATGATAGGCTATGGAGTTGATGGACAGTGGTCAAAAGACGAATGGTGATATGTATTTCATACCTTACTTCATGTTAAACAGTAGCCTACCCTATTCTTAAAACATTTGAAGTGACAGACAAGTCATCGTCCCGTGCCAGAGCCGCCACCGCAGACAGACTCCCACCCAGACCCTGCCTTATAGGTTCAGGTTTTGCGGCCGGAGTCCGCACAGTTCAGGACTGTTTGTTTGTCGTTTGATTTATTGTTTCAGTTTTCAATTACTTTATTAATGAATATGTACACCTACCACGCTGCACCTTGGTCCTCACCTCCTTCCACCTATGACAACGCTTGTTACACTATCTAACGGATCACTGCATACTTTGCTGTGATCGGTTAGTGTAATATTTGTACAGTACTAGGCATATCTCTGCCTGAGACTTGTAGCCTACCCCATGTCATAGACAAATACATTATTATTAGTATGTTACTATAATTACAGTTAATACACCATAACATAATACTTGACATTTTACTTGAAATTACAATCAATAAATTGTATGAAAACTAGAATAAATCAATACATTAAAAAAAATGAAATGCCATGCATCTATGGAGTACATGACAATACATATTCAAATAAAAGTGAATGAATCTACCTGTAGTGTGCATAGCTATATAACAGAGAATGTCTGTCTTAATAGTTTTTATTGTCACTGAATGTCAGCATGAAACAATCAAAGACCTGGCTGTTAACATTGTCCCTCCTGTCCTTGGAGATGTGGAAAACAATGAAGCAGAATGCTAATGTTGCTGAAAACTGAACGATGGCTAACCTTGCCACACAAAGTTCAGGAAAGAGGAACTCCTAGATGTCCGTCGGCAGTTTCTGGGGATGTCAAGTGAATAACTGGACATTGCCATCCTCTCCAAACTCTTTTGTGGGATGCACCTCTCTGAAGTTGGAGGACACAAGCGCAGTGGTGGACTTTGTTTTTAACTATGCTGAAGCCAATGCTATATGCTTCCAGGATGTACACCTTGGCATTAGAAAACCAATGTGAAACCTTTTCCGACCAACTCGAACAAGAAGAAGATTTATGAGCAATACTGCATTGCTGTAATCATAGCCAGCATCTGCAAGGTCTCACTCAGATCATTCCGCAAGTTGTATTTGGTGCCATTTGTATTAACGACCAGCCAAAGACCTATGCTGGTACTGCCAATCAGAACTGGCAAAACTAGCCTGTGCTGCTACCCAGCCACAGAACGAGAAGCAATGGAAGAGCACCTTGAGAAAGCCAGTATAGAACGGTCCATCTACTAGGAGATCTGCAGAGAGGTAAAGGAAGAGATGCCTCCAGACATCCTCATCGGGCCTCACGCCACCTGCAGCTATGAAGGGAACATGCACTATAGCTTTGACTTCTCATAACAAGTGCATTTTCTTCAGACCCTCTTCAGCCTGGGCCTGTGTAATTTAAGTGTCAGAGAAAATCTCAATGTTCCCTTTCTATTGTGAGCACTATGGTGTGGAAGAGTCGCATGCACATTTGCATGCAGTCAATTGCAGTGGGTAAAACAAAAATGTAGCCATGATGTGGCATGTGTTGACAGGGCGGCATCAGAGCGTCATCATTCCCTTCCTTGTGACAGGTCACACCAAGTACAGTTGTGACTGGTACTTTGGCTTGGTGAAATGCCTTTTCAGGAAGACAATGTGGAATGTCTCGGGTTCGGGAGTCTTCCCAAGTGAACCTGGCCCAAGTCTGTGACACAGAAAAAGGGGAAGTAGTCGTTCCAACATATGACTGGGCAACATTCCTCAGCATTTTCTTCAGGAACGTGGTGGGGATAAAAACATTTTTTTTAATCCTTTCACACAGTAAAGTCACACAGCAAAGTGTGCTTAAAGATGAAGAACCACCTGTGAGACAAATGCCTTCAGTGATCTTCCAAAGGGACTGGTTATCTCTATGATGGGATAAGGCCTTTCACCACTGAAGACTATAAGAACATCACCACCCCTTTCCCATCAGTCCCTAAGCCTGGGAGGAGGGCTTACTGTGAGGAGTCTGACTGACTGGCAATAATTCATCAGCTTCACACACACACCAACACTCAATGATGTACGTAAGCATGCATGCACACACACCATAACAACTTAAACAACAACTCAAGCAGATCTAGTCTTGTTTAGTAGTTACATAATCGATTTACAAATCTGAACTGTTATTATAAATTGTAAATGTAAAATTAGGTTGTTTCAAAAGATATACAAATACAATCACAATATTTTCAGTGTTGGTGTTTTCTTTCAGGCTCTCTTAGAATTAGTATGAAGTTGAAGAATATTTGAATGCAGTTTCTTGTTTTACTTTGGGGATGTGGATGACTTTGGTTATATTAAAACAGGGTAGAAGCTGTTAAGAAGCCTTTTGAAGAAGCCTTTTAGACTTGGTAGCAGAGGGAACAGTCTATGACTAGGGTGGCAATTTATAGGTCCTTCTTTTGACACCACCTGGTATAGCTTTGCCCCAGTGATGCACTACCCTCTGCTTTGCCCCAGTGATGCACTATCCTCTGTAGTGCCTTGCGGTAGGAGGTCAAATTTGCCATACCAGGCGGTGATGCAACCATGCTCTTGATGGTGCAGCTGTAGAACTTTGAGGGGGAATACAGTGGTTACTCCTTTAAAAGTTGCGAGCTTACGCCACGGGACCCAGTGTCACGGCTTCATTGCTCCAGACCACCACAGAGGGGAATTAGAGCACACATTATGTATTTGGGTCCCAAGGATTTTATATGACCAGTCATATCGAGTGGTTCCAATGACGAATTTGACGTTATGTCACCCGTTGCTGGTGACTTTTTTAAGCAAAGATGGCTGACAAAAACATTATGGTGGAAGCAAATGTAAGTAATAATAATGTCATAACGAGTCAAGCAAAAACATTACAATTGAGAGGAATATGTTAATTAATGTAGAGACAAATGATTGTGCATATTTTTTTGTCATGAAGTTAATTTACAAAAATCGCTATTTAGCACATCAAATCCAATACCAATGTATCAAACTCCATTCTTTGAATGATGCTGTGTCTGCATGTATGTATTACAATTATACACTTCAAAGGTGTTTCCCACTCCTGATCCTGGGACATCAATGATTACACATGGTAACTATGCAATAGACTAGAAACATGATTTAAGTAAAGGCTGATTTGTAATTCATATAAACAGAAAAAAAACTGGACACTACACTTCCTATGCATATCTAACTTCCTTCATCTGCATTAATCTGAGGAGGTTCTCCCAGCCATGTGGACGATTGAAAACAGGTCAACAGAGCGGTTTAGAGCATATTACTATATGCCTGTGAATAACCAGACCTTCATACAAACTTGCTATGCTGAATTCTTGACGCACAACCGAAGGTGCTGCCATATCCTGCCAGCACACCCACAAGCAAGCCACTCAGGCGGAGAATGGCGCGAGGAACGAAATGGGAGTAACAATCTAGGCTATTTGCTCTGAGACCGACATAATAATGTAATGAAACAAGCAGGGAGCAGGTTTCGAACACTCAACATTCTAGCCCGAAGTCCAGCACGCTATCGACTGTGTCCAAATGTATTAATTGGGGTTGGGACTGATTTTGGATAAAAAACACTTTAACAATTGGAATCTTTGGAAAGGGGGAAAAGTATTGTTATTCGTTTTTCACAAGCGTAGCAGGCTATGAATTCTGCTAACAACATTTCTAGGATGGGCTAATAGCTGAACAATAGACTATTCTACCTTTACTAAAGAATTGTCTAATAGCCCATCTAGGTTTGGCCCGGCATAGGCTGTGTTTCTAAAAAATAATTTGTTCTAACCTGACTTGCCTAGTTAAATAAAGATACAATTTTTTTTAAACTGCCGGCAACCGCAGCGCAATCAATAGGAGGTGAACAGTGGTTGGTGCTGAAAATATAGTTAACTTGTTATGCAAGTGTTGCACACCTGTCAGTGTGATGGAGAATGGAGAACCCTGATGGAAAAAACCTACACCAGTCGAGCAATTCAAGCAATTCATTTTAATTTTACTTTACAAACAACACGAGGGCTGTCACGATCGTTATAATGAATGTCGGACCAAGGCATGATCGGTTAGTGTAATATTTGTACAGTACTAGTACTTGCCTTGAACTAGGCAAAAACAAGATCCCATTAAAACCCAGTGGGGAAATGGCTGCCTATATATGATCCCCAATCAGAGACAACGATAAACAGCTGCCTCTGAATAGGAACCATACCAAGCCAACATAGACATAAATCAACCTAGATAACCCACCCTAGTTACACCCTGACCTAACCAGCATAGAGAATAAAAGGCTCTCTATGGTCACGGCGTGACCAGGGCTTAATTGGAGTCTATTTCTTCAGATTCTAGACCAATATAAAATAACTTAACTAGTTGAGGTAGGCTATGAGGCTTAAAAGCCTAATAGAAGTAGGATTTATTTTTTACTAGGCCTACTTACAATTGCAACTGGTCAAAAATGGACCCACCAGAGGACTTGACAGAATCACGAAAACTAAAGGTATTTTGGTTTCAGTGCTTTTAAAAAAAATACTGTGTAATAAAATCGATAACTGTGCACTAAAAATATGAATGGGTTTTGCAGAGCTTACAACCAAGCTGGCAACAATCCGTGGAGATCAGTGGACAAAGGGCTGGACAATGACCAGCACCGAAAAAACGCATGGTTGCCAAGAAAGCAGTTCGTTTTTCTAGAGTCTTAAAATGTGTAAGCAGCATTTGCATGTTGGAGTCACTTTTAATTCTTAATTGATCTACCGTTTCTATCAAAGGCCACTGTAATCGATGGGGGCTCAGGGAGGTAACATTCTGTTCATCTGACGAAGGTCCTCATGGATGAAATTCAAACTTTGAAGACCGAGATCAAGTCATTGAAGATAGACCAGCAGAAAGAGAAGTATTCTCTGAGGGCAGAGATACGGGCGACAGCTGATGCATTGGTCCAGGGCCAGGCGGCATTTGTGGAGTCACGGACATGATACACTAGCACAGGATGCCGTGCTGTGAAACACCGCTTCCCATTCATTTCAAGGTAAGCGGTGAGAAGCGGAGAAGGCGGGGGACGTTTGGGCGGTGCGAAGGTGGCGTGGGAGGCAGTGAAAAACAAACTTTTCCCAACTTTATGCAAATCACCAGCGGTGATCGGTGGGAGATGACCAATCGTATTGAGTGGTTCCCATGACAAATTTGATGCTTTGCGACCCAAGGCTGGAGACTTTACTCAGCAAAGATGGCTGACAAAAATACTAGGATGGAACCAAATGTAAGTGATTATAACATCATAACGAATCATGCTAGTTAATGTAGAGACGATTATGCATATTTTTTATCATAAAGTTAACTTACGGAAATTGCGATATAGCAAGCTAGCTGGCTAGTTTTATGGGTGTTGTGACATGAGTATGAAATTGTTTTTCTGGTTGTTTAATGTTTTATGGACTCCTGAAACAACCAGCAAACCAGGCTGTCATCTTGTGAAACAGTGGATGTAAAGAATCTTAGCTAGCTAAAGCAGTTACTGCAAATTGAATGTACAATTTTATAAGCTTGCCTTGCTGATATTTGCCATGCAATGCAGATAGATGAAATAACGTAGCTAGCTATGTTCTTGCTTATTGTGCAGTGGAGGATAAACATACCTGTATGCCTATGGATGTGTAGCTAGCTATCTAGCCGATCTGTGTATGGACCCAAACGTTAGGTATACATATTAGTTCAGAACCTAGCTATGAACCTCAGCTATCATAGCCAGTTGTATCCATTTCAAAACAGTCTGAATAACAGTAATGAAGCCTATGGATTGAGTAGAATATAATATAACAGTATAACTTGCATCCTTTGTGCCAAGGATGCAAGTCACATGTAGTTATTACCATGCATGAGATCCCCACATTGTAGCCTGTACATTTAATATATTCACTGATCATGTACTCTACCTTGGAAATTAAAGGTGTAGTTCAGGTATGTCTTTGATATTATTGTTCAGTCATATCCAATAACAGGAGTATCACATTCCAGTCTTTGAATGATGCTGTGTCTACACTTTGCATCAAGTAAATACTCTAAAACCAGTTCATCTCAATATTTAATGCCCTTCATCTGCATTGATCTGATAAACAGGATAGGTGTAGTATTTCATCAAATGAGAGACTTCATTTCAAGAAGTAGAGAATGTGAAACACTTTATTGAAAGAAGATCATTTTCCGAGTGTTATAAATACAAGTTCAATCTGTACTTCAATGCACATCTGTATTATAGAAACAGAGGAAGAAAGAGGTGGCGGCGAGAGAGGTGTAAAAGACAGAAAGGGAAAGAGGTAAGAACATAGGAGCAGGGATGGAAACATATGATTAATGAATCACAGTGCAACCCAAATATTCTCTAAATTCATCACAATTATATAATAGTGTCTCTAGTCGGCCCAAAGGTTATCTTAAAAGTGGGTGAGGTGGCGATGATGGGACTGGGGCTTGGCATCCTCTCTCACATCAAAACATAACTGCAGATGAGAGACAAATGGAGAGATAGCATGTTTAAGCCTTGTTTTTATTCTAACATTGTTAGTCATCATAATAATCAGGATGTGAAATGAAAACCTGACCTTGGATCAATAACTCTGGGACTTCTGCATCTCTATCTGTATTTCAATGTAAAGCATCTCTTTAAAAATGCTTCCTGTTGACCTGACCGAGTGCCCTCTATATAGCCAGTACAGATGCGGGAAGGGTTCACCGAGACAGCTGATATAACCTAGAGGATGAAGGAAAGACACTGTTATTGAGAAAACAAGGTTGTTAAAGAGACAGTGTTCAACAGGAATCTGTGTGTGTGGCCTCACCTGGTGTCCACACCACACTAAGTGGCTGCAGAGTACTTTATGCTGGAAGTGGGAAATCTGAGGTTTGTAGTTTTTTAACTCAGCCCCCATTGAAGATAGCGTGGGATATTAGTTGTGTTTCACTTCCCAAGGCTTCCACTAGATGTCAACAGTATTTACAAACTGTTTTGAGGATTATACTCTAAAGGAGGGGCTAAAAAGAGCTATTTGAGTGAGTGGTCTGGCAGAGTGCCACAGCCTCCGTCTGGTGTGCTCACTTGAAAGTTAGCTACGTTCCACTTCATTTGTACAGACAAAGGAATTGTCCGGTTGGAACATTATTACGTTTTTTGTTAAAAACATACTAAAGATTGATTCCCAACTTCGTTTGGCATGTTTTTACTGGCTGTAACGGACCTTTTTGAACTTTTCGTCCGATGTTCGGTGCGACCTGAACGCGCTTTTGGATTTGTTTACCAAACGCCCTAACAAAAGAAGATATTTGGACATAACTGATGGACATTATCGAACAAATCAAACATTTGTTGTGGAACTGGGATTCCTGGGAGTGCATTCTGACAAAGATAATCAAAGGTAAGTGAATATTTGAATCCTACAGACGAAGAACCATATATGTGACAATTTTTCCATTTTAAGATAATCAGTTATTTTTATATTATTAATTGTGTGTACCACATTAGGTGTTTTATGGTTGACAAATAATTTACCATACCCATATCTTCCAACAACAATTTATATTTTTTTGTTATTTCAAAAATTATTATTTCAGAAATACATACAGCCGCCACACCCATCTGCACCTATGTGACATAGTACACCATTGTTGCGGTCCATTTTTGGCTTGTGAGCTTTATTTTCAGAACTGCTGGCTAAAAGGTATACAAAAGTACCAGAGAATCCTTTTAAGTAGCTGAACATGTTATTACCCCAACCCCATAAATGTGACACTCCTTTTTGAATAAAAATATGTTGTATGGATAGAGTGCCCTTGATTTGAAGGCCTGCACATGCACTGTTGGCCACGAGGCGATTGTTAGACCACATGACGCATTTCTGCACATGAGCTTAGCTAGCCAATGTTGCCATGACATCGCGTACAGGTGTGATCGGGGTTTCTACTAAAGAAGTTGTTTATACATATAGACCATCTTTGCTAGTGTGATGCAAATGTTATTGTGCAGTGAAATTGTAACTGATGACACTTTCTTCTAATTATCTTTGCAACAGTTGTATTCAGAGGTGTGTTCAGTCAGTTGAAAGAGTGGAGATCTGAAGGATAATGCCTTTGGCTGCTAGAATAAAATAAGTTTGATTTCAAAACAATAGAACAGGAGAGCTAATATGAGAAATAGTTTACAAATTACACTATGGTTGGATTTTGCCATGGCTACTTTGAAGCAAGGTAAGACATGCCTCATAATATGAAGGAAAACATCCAGGTTTCAAACAATGAACAAACAGGAAAACTATAGCAATGCTATTGATAGGCCTTAACCATCTTCTAGCAGATGGAAAGACTTTCCCATAAACTTTGCAATTAAATGACAACTAGCTACAAAGTAACATATGCCCACAGAATGATAGCATTATTTGCATCAATCCAGTGGCCACATGAGATGCAAACTCCAGTAACAAAACAACTAGACGCCTGTGCACTTGAATTAAAGGATAACAATAAAAAATCTTAGATTTTTTTCTCAGACCTCAACAGTGTTCTCCTGATGTGGTTTAAGGATTGTTGTGGACTTAGAACATCCAATTTTGTTGTTTTTCTATAAAAGAAAAGTGACTTTGAGAACGAAAAAAAATTGAATAAAAATAACTCTTTTGACAGCCTAATTGTGACCTGCACCTATTTTCAGCCTTATATAGCAACATTTGAAATAGTGTTTTTTCACATTGGAGAACAGACTCAAGAGCTACACAATGGTATATCAAACTGCAGTTGGGGAGCAATGGGAAAGTAATTGTGCTTTGAAAGTTAATCAACTTCTAACTCCACTTTTCAGAAATTGGCCCTTGAATGCTTGGGAAACCTACTGGAGAGCTCCTCTTTGTCTACACTCATTCAGTACTGTTCACACTCTTTTCAGCCTTAGCCCCACCTACCTCTTTAAGGATTCACATGCGAAGCCATGTGGTCCTTCTGTAGCTCAGTTGGTAGAGCATGGCGCTTGTAACGCCAGGGTAGTGGGTTCGATTCCCGGGACCACCCATACGCAGAATGTATGCACACATGACTGTAAGTCGCTTTGGATAAAAGCGTCTGCTAAATGGCATATATTATTATTATATTAAGGTTGTGTAGTAAACCAAAGATTAAGACTAAAAGTGGTGAAAGTAGTAGCCTACAATTAGGAAAAACAAAATACACTTTATCTAGTCCTTGGCCGATATCCTTATCGGACTTTGGTGCAGGTCATGTTGTTCTTCACATTACCATCGCTGTAAAACACACACTATATCAAATAAAATCAAAACATTTATTTGTCACATGTACAGGATACAGAAGGTGTAAACGGTACAGCGAAAAGGTGACTTGCATATTTGCATAGTATCAATATCAAAAATAGAAATTGTCCAGATAAAAACAATGTGTAAATATTTGATCATTGATAATTGATGGATCATGTAATCATCTACAAAATGTGGAAGAAGTCAAGTGGTCTGAGTACTTCCCGAATACATTGTATTCCCCCAATGCAAATATGCAGTGTAATACAGTCCAAATATGTGATATCTTTCAAAAAACCCACTTTAGAAAGGATTACCTATACATGCTGACCAGCTCTGTCACGCCCTGATCTGTTTCACCTGTCTTTGTGATTGTCTCCACCCACCTCCAGGTGTCTCATGTTTTCCCCTTCAGTCACCAGTGTATTTATCCCTGTGTTTCCTGTCTCTCTGTGCCAGTATTTCTTGTTTTGCAACCAGTGTTTCTCCTAGCTCCTATTTTTCCCAGTCTCCTTTTACGGCTGCGGTCCCTGTACAGGGACCAAAATCAGGGGAAATTTCAGAGCGCCAACTGTAGTACTCGATAAAACTCAAACTATCATTAAAACACACATGCAAGGTACTCAATTAAAGCTGCACTCGTTGTGAATCTAGCCAACATGTCAGATTTGTAAAATGCTTTTCAGCGAAAGCATGAGAAGCTATTATCTGATAGCATGCACCCCCCCAAAATACCTGAACGAGACCTAAACAAAAGAATTAGCGGTAGCCGGCGCTACATAAAACGCAGAAATAAAATATAAAACATTCATTACCTTTGACGAGCTTCTTTGTTGGCACTCCTATATGTCCCATAAACATCACAATTGGGTATTGTTCCCGATTAAATCCGTCATTGTATACCCAAAATGTCCATTTATGAAGGCCGTCTGATCCAGGAAAATTCACCTTTACAAGAGACAACGTCATTTTTTAAAATTAAAAAAGTTACCTATAAACTTTTACAAATCACTTCAAACTACTTTTGTAAACCAACTTTAGGTATTAATAAACGTTAATAATCAATAAAATTGATCACGGGGCGATCTGTATTCGATAGCAGCAAGTCTTGAAATCATCGTCCATTTTTTCACTTTCATAACTTCCTCGGTGTGCCCCAAGACAGGAAGTGCCTATACGTCATCCCACCAAGGATAAACAAGCAATGAAATGCCAGTACTGGCGACATCGTGTGGAAGCTGTAGGCATTGTAAACAGGACTTTATCTATTTTCTCTTGCCATAGACCATACATAGACTGGCGGATGAATATTTTTGGGGTGTTTTTTGTGAACAGTTTTCCTTGGGATTTTTACTCCTAAACACGTTCTGTTATAGCCACAGAAATGATTTAACCAGTTTTAGAGACTTCAGAGTGTTTTCTATCCACATATACTAATCATATGCATATACTATATTCCTGGCATGAGTTGCAGGACGTTGAAATGTTGCGCAATTTTTAACAAAAAGCTGCGAAAATTCACAGCATCCCTAACAGGATCCTAGCCCTCCTGGTTTTGACCCTTGTCCTGATGCCGAATCTGTCCTGATGCCGAATCCGTCTGCCTCTCCTCGACCTGCCTTTTGCCTACCCCCTTTTTGCCTACCCCCTGTTCTGACCTCGAGCCTGCCTATCCCCTAGTACTGTTTGAACTCTGACCTGGTTTATGAACTCTCGCCTGTCCCCGACCTGCCTTTTGCCTACCCCTTTAGGTTTAATAAATATCTGAGCTCAACCATCTGCCTCCTGTGTCTGCATTTGGGTCTCGCCTTGTGCCGTTATAAGTTAATGTTATAGACAGAAGGGCGCTGCATGGCAGACCAGTCCAAACCCATCTCTCGGCATGTCCAGCCCACCCATTATGTCAGAAGGTTTTGGTCTTTTTCCATGGTCAATTTTCATATTTATAGATGGCATACAAGTTTGTTATTAAGGCACATGAAAGTTCACATGTTGGAGACGCCATTTCTGCCTGATATACGCCTAGTTTCCTGAAACGGGTCACATATGTGATTGGAACAGTAGCAACAGAACGTGAAATGCAACAAATGCGTTTAAACAGCATTGTCTGAAAAGCATCTTAACAATGTTTTGTACTGAAGGTCTTCACAACTTTATTCCTGAATTTCACCTTTTATTATAAAAGATAAATGTGAACTTCATTATCCAAACATCACATGGAACACATCCACAGCCAAACTCATTCCATAAACCAGTCTAAATAACAGGTTGCGCTGACAAAAAAACAAAAGCATAAGTTAGTGTTCTAAAAGCTAGACTTGTTAATAATGTACTGGTGAGCACAAGGGAGAAATGTAATATTGTTTAGAAAAAAGATGTGCGACAGCTAAGCTAACAGCAGCAAGAAAATGTATGATGGCAGCCATGTTTGTTTATGTTTGACTCCCTAATCCCAGAATGCCATTCAGTATATGACGCAAATAAACAAAGTAAAAGATGGCTGCACCCAATGCCTGAAAAATAGGAACTTAGTTTGGCCACTTTTCAGCATATTTCAAATCTTCAATGTACTTGTTACTGTGTATACAAGCACCGGAGCACATGACTTGACAAGTTGTTTACAGTTTTTGGCAAATCACAAAGCAAATAAAATGTTATCACCTCACAGATCATCACACCAAATACAAGCTTACTGCCTACCCTAACCGTAGCCCAAAAGCTAAACAGGGATAAATTCATTTTAGGCGTGTTCATTTCGGAGGTTCAAGTCCATGGGGTGTAAAAATGGGGGAAGATATCATGGGGGGATATGTTTGTATAAGGGCACAGTTATCATTTTATTTCAGTTTATTTTTGGGGGGCTTTGGCGCAGAAGCCTACGTATATGCATATGGGTGTTTTGAATTAATCAGCACCTTAGAAAGCACTGTCCATTTTGTTGTTAGGCGTTGAAACATCCATAACAACCACAACTGCTGTTTCAACCTGCTGTTGAACTTCTTTCTTCAAATGGATAATCACAGTGAGGTGAGTTTTAAAAGCATACTGTTTTACGGATAAGTGTTCGATGTGATTTTTGATTGCATTTGCATTGATGTCAGAGTGGGTAGAGGGATAGGATCCCTGAGTACCAGGCCATTAGGACCTGATGGTCATTAGCAAGTTGGGTACAACAAAAGCATGTCCAGAGTGCATAAGAGGAGATTGGTCGCATGGAATTTTACTGCGGTCATTGCTGGTGTGGCAGTATATGGTCACCATAATAGCCCTTCCTGGGACTGAACAACTCCCTCTCCAACTGGAGTCAGGTGGTGTGGGTAAACAAGAACACATCTGCCACGTAGACCATCAAAACAAGGGCCCATCAGGGTGTGTGCTTACCCCCGTCCTGTACTTCCTTTTCAACCATGACTGCGCACGACTCCAACACGATTATCAAAGGAACACCTATGTGAGAATGCTGTTCATTGATTACAGCTCAGCGTTCAACACGATAATTCCCACAAAGCTCATTACTAAACAAAGGACCCTGGGACGAAACATCTCCCTCTGCAACTATATCCTGGACTTCCTGACGGGCCTCCCCCAGGTTGTAAGGGTAGGCAACAAGACATCTGCCACGCTGATCCTCAACACGGGGGCTCCTCAGGTGTGTGTGCTTAGTCCCCTCCTGTTCACGCACGACTCCAACACCATCATTAAGTTTGCTGACGACACCACGGTGGTAGACCTGATCACTGACAATGATGAGCCAGCCTATAGGGAGGAGGTCAGAGAACCTTCAGTGTAGAGCTTGAGGCTTGCACATAAATAGTATCACCATAGTCCAACACTGAGAGAAAAGTACAAAGAATCGGCGCCTTTCTGGCGGCTGAGGAAAAATAAACTTTACGCGGATACTAAAACCCAATACGCATCTTCATTTTAATGAAAATGTTGTCTACAGGGGTAGTGAAGAGCAACTTCAGATGTTTATGCATCTTGATATGCTCTATGGAAACTCCTTCCAAGGTAGTAATGACATGATTTTCAGAGTGTTTAGTATTGGAAAGCCATGCATTTTGTTTGAGGAATTTAGAACAAGCTTCAGATTGTACAGATTGGTGTCGGGTAGAGAACTGTGTCATTTGCATAAAAATGCTGTCTCAATTTCTCCCAATGTTGTTAATATAGATAATAAACACGGGACTTACATTTGATCCTTGAGGCACACCTGAAGACAGCTCTATGGTGCCTGACAACCATCTGCCTTAACACACTGGGTTCGATTTGACAGGTAGTTCACAAACCACTCCAGAGCATGACCAGTCATCCCGATATTCTTCAATCTTTGCACCAAGACAGTATGGTCCACAGCAAGGGTCCACCAAACGAACCCTGATTCAGATGACCATCCTACCCATGCTAGATTATGGAGAAGTCATGTATAAATCGACAGGTAAGGGTGCTCTTGAGCGGCTAGATGTTCTTTATCATATGGCCATAAGATTTGCCACCAATGCTCCTTATAGTGTCCCTATAGGACACTGTACTCTATACTCGTCTGTAAACTGGTCATCTCTATATACCCGTCACAAGACCCACTGGTTGATGCTTATTTATAAATCCTTCTTAGGCCTTACTCCCCCTATCTGAGATACCTACTGCAGCCCTCATTCTCCACATACAACACCAGTTCTGCCAGTCACATTCTGTTAAAGGTCCCCAAGGCATCCCTGTGTCGCTCCTCTTTTCAGTTCACTGCAGCTAGCAACAGAACAAGCTGCAATAAAACTCCAAATGTTTTATCTCCATCTCTTCATTCAAATACTCAATCAAGGACACGCTTAGTGACACTTGTGACTGCTTTACGTGATGTATTGTTGTCTCTACCTTCTTGCCCTTTGTGCTGTTGTATGGGCCCAAAAATGGTTGCCCCATGCTTTGTGCTGCTACCATGTTGTGCTAATGCCATATTGTGTTGCTAGTTTTTATTTCGTTCAAGTTGTATAAAAAAAAATCGCTCTGGGGCACCCCCTCCGTGAAACAGGGGCAATAAACAGACCAGAGTGGCCCCGTCCCAATCAGAAAATATGAGTGTTTCGCTCTCTCTACTCTCTCTGCCTCGGATTTCTTCCCTGTTGTTAGAAAATATCTATTATATTGACAAGATGTTCAAGTAACCACTCTAACATTGAAAATGCATCCTCAAAGATGGAAGGCAGGCGGGAGGAGAAGAGAACAGGTGGGACCATTCTAGCCAATGAGAGGGCAGATACGCGTGTGAATTACATGCACAACTAAGTTGTTTTTCTCAAAGTTGCCGAATTCCCAGTACGCCCACTTATATCAAGACATGTTACAACCTAAACATTACTGTATTTAGCATCATTATTGATATTTTACATTTTATATTTTATTGTGTAACTTAATTTTTTATATTAGTTTATTTGGTAAATATTTTCTTAACTCTTTCTTGAACTGCACTGTTAGTTAAGGGCTTGTAGTAAGCATTTCACATGTTGTATTAGGCGCATGTGACAAATGAAATTTGATTTGATCAAATAAGCCTCACGTAATTTACACTCTCATAGACCTCCATGCAAAAAGGTCTGCTCTGGTGATGGCTAGGGATGCACAAGCTAGGCCTATTTGTAACATTGTCATCTACTGGGTGCATTTACCCCTCAGAATCTCGAAAACCCCATTTGAATAAAGTTTGAAAAGCCCATTTTATTTTTGACCAAAGTATAAAACTGAACATACATTTATGTTTTTTATTAGATTTTTGTTAGTTTTTCAGTCAAATATATTAGTTTCATTATAGTTTTAGTTTTGCCATTTTTTTTTCATAATAATTTTTTTTCAGGAAATATATATTATAGTGTCGTGACGTGACTACTGCTATTGATCAAATAATGACCTACTTTGTTTAATTACTACTCTATTAAAATATTAATGTAAGAATTACAGTAACTCATTAGGAACTTGGGATACCACGGGAAAAATAGTTTAAAGAGTGACTATCTCCCGACTTAAACTCTAAAGATACATAGATGTATCTTACATCACTCCAGTCAATTATTAATTATTACCTCTTCAGTCTCATTCTCAATGTCGCAAATATCTTAATCCGCAAGAACCCTAGCCTAAGTGATGAATCAGTAATACACAAATTGGCTTAATTAATTATTTACTAACTAATCACACAGAAATACATAAACACACAACAAGGTATAGGTCATTGATTACTAACATAATGCATATGAAAAGTCCCTAGTGGACTAACCTGATATGACGACTTGTTACACAATGGAAGTGGGGGGATAAAGAGTAGGAGCGACAAAGACAAAGCCACACCAAACTGGAAGTCATCCGACTAGCTTGGAAAGACGGTACTGTGCAGTACCGAAGAGCCCTTACTGCTGCTCGATCATCCTATTTTTCTAACTTAATTGAGGAAAATAAGAACAATCCGAAAATTCCTTTTTGATACTGTCGCAAAGCTAACTAAAAAGCGGCATTCCCCAAGAGAGGATGACTTTCACTTTAGCAGTGATAAATTCATGAACTTCTTTGAGGAAAAGATTATGATTATTATAAAGCTAATTACGGACTCCTCTTTAAACCTGCGTATTCCTCCAAACCTCAGTTGTCCTGAGTCTGCAGAACTCTGCCAGGACCTAGGATCAAGAGAGACGCTCAAGTGTTTTAGTACTATATCTCTTGACACAATGATGAAAATAATCATGGCCTCTAAACCTTCAAGCTGCATACTGGACCCTATTCCAACTAAACTACTGAAAGAGCTGCTTCCTGTGCTTGGCCCTCCTATGTTGAACATAATAAACAGCTCTCTATCCACTGGATGTGTACCAAACTCACTAAAAGTGGCAGTAATAAAGCCTCTCTTGAAAAAGCCAAACCTTGACCCAGAAAATATAAAAAACTATCGGCCTATATCGAATCTTCCATTCCTCTCAAAAAGTTTAGAAAAGGCTGTTGCGCAGCAACTCACTGCCTTCCTGAAGACAAACAATGTATACGAAATGCTTCAGTCTGGTTTTAGACCCCATCATAGCACTGAGACGGCACTTGTGAAGGTGGTAAATGACATTTTAATGGCATCGGACCGAGGCTCTGCATCTGTCCTCGTGCTCCTAGACCTTAGTGCTGCTTTTGATACCATCGATCACCACATTCTTTTGGAGAGTTTGGAAACCCAAATTGGTCTACACGGACAAGTTCGGGCCTGGTTTAGATCTTATCTGTCGGAAAGATATCAGTTTGTCTCTGTGAATGGTTTGTCCTCTGACAAATCAACTGTATCAACTATAATTTCGGTGTTCCTCGAGGTTCTGTTTTAGGACCACTATTGTTTTCACTATACATTTTACCTCTTGGGGATGTTATTCGAAAACATAATGTTAACTTTCACTGCTATGCGGATGACACACAGCTGTACATTTCAATGAAACATGGTGAAGCCCCAAAATTGCCCTCGCTAGAAGCATGTGTTTCAGACATAAGGAAATGGATGGCTGCAAACGTTCTACTATTAAACTCGGACAAAACAGAGATGCTTGTTCTAGGTCCCAAGAAACAAAGAGATCTTCTGTTGAATCTGACAATTAATCTTAATGGTTGTACAGTCGTCTCAAATAAAACTGTGAAGGACCTCGGCGTTACTCTGGACCCTGATCTCTCTTTTGAAGAACATATCAAGACCATTTCGAGGAAAGCTTTTTTCCATCTACGTAATATTGCAAAAATCAGAAACTTTCTGTCCAAAAATGATGCAGAAAAATGTATCCATGCTTTTGTCACTTCTAGGTTAGACTACTGCAATGCTCTACTTTCCGGCTACCCGGATAAAGCACTAAATAAACTTCAGTTAGTCCTAAATACGGCTGCTAGAATCCTGACTAGAACCAAAAACTTTGATCATATTACTCCAGTGCAAGCCTCTCTACACTGGCTTCCTGTCAAAGCAAGGGCTGATTTCAAGGTTTTACTGCTAACCTACAAAGCATTACATGGGCTTGCTCCTACCTATCTCTCTGATTTGGTCCTGCCGTACATACCTACACGTACGCTATGGTCACAAGACGCAGGCCTCCTAATTGTCCCTAGAGTTTCTAAGCAAACAGCTGGAGGCAGGGCTTTCTCCTATAGAGCTCCATTTTTATGGAATGGTCTGCCTACCCATGTCAGAGACGCAAACTCGGTCTCAATCTTTAAGTCTTTACTGAAGACTCATCTCTTCAGTGGGTCATATGATTGAGTGTAGTCTGGCCCAGGAGTGGGAAGGTGAACGGAAAGGCTCTGGAGTAACGAACCGCCCTTGCTGTCTCTGCCTGGCCAGTTCCCCTCTTTCCACTGGGATTCTCTGCCTCTAACCCTATTACAGGGGCTGAGTCACTGGCTTACTGGGGCTCTCTCATTCCGTCCCTGCAGGGGGTGCGTCACCTGAGTGGGTTGATTCACTGTTGTGGTCATCCTGTCTGGGTTGGCACCCCCCCCTTGGGTTGTGCCGTGGCGGAGATCTTTGTGGGCTATACTCAGCCTTGTCTCAGGATGGTAAGTTGGTGGTTGAAGTTATCCCTCTAGTGGTGTAGGGGCTGTGCTTTGGCAAAGTGGGTGGGGTTATATCCTTCCTGTTTGGCCCTGTCCGGGGGTGTCCTCGGATGGGGCCACAGTGTCTCCTGACCCCTCCTGTCTCAGCCTCCAGTATTTATGCTGCAGTAGTTTGTGTCGGGGGGCTAGGGTCAGTTTATATCTGGAGTACTTCTCCTGTCCTATTCGGTGTCCTGTGTGAATCTAAGTGTGCGTTCTCTAATTCTCTCCTTTTTTCTTAATCTCTCTCGGAGGACCTGAGCCCTAGGACCATTCCCCAGGACTACCTGACATGATGGCTCCTTGCTGTCCCCAGTCCACCTGGCCATGCTGCTGCTCCAGTTTCAACTGTTCTGCCTTACTATTATTTGACCATGCTGGTCATTTATGAACATTTGAACGGCTCCGGGCAGCCGAGCGGAAATGGAGGAAAACTCGCCTCCCTGCGGACCTGGCATCCTTTCACTCCCTCCTCTCTACATTTTCCTCCTCTGTCTCTGCTGCTAAAGCCACTTTCTACCACTCTAAATTCCAAGCATCTGCCTCTAACCCTAGGAAGCTCTTTGCCACCTTCTCCTCCCTCCTGAATCCTCCCCCCTCCCTCCTCCTCCCTCTGCAGATGACTTCGTCAACCATTTTGAAAAGAAGGTCGATGACATCCGATCCTCGTTTGCTAAGTCAAACGACACTGCTGGTTCTGCCCACACTGCCCTACCCTATGCTCTGACCTCTTTCTCCCCTCTCTCCCCAGATGAAATCTCGCGTCTTGTGACGGCCGGCCGCCCAACAACCTGCCCGCTTGACCCTATCCCCTCCTCTCTTCTCCAGACCATTTCCGGAGACCTTCTCCCTTACCTCACCTCGCTCATCAACTCATCCCTGACCGCTGGCTACGTCCCTCCCGTCTTCAAGAGAGCGAGAGTTGCACCCCTTCTGAAAAAACCTACACTCGATCCCTCCGATGTCAACAACTACAGACCAGTATCCCTTCTCTCTTTTCTCTCCAAAACTCTTGAGCGTGCCGTCCTTGGCCAGCTCTACCGCTATCTCTCTCAGAATGACCTTCTTGATCCAAATCAGTCAGGTTTCAAGACTAGTCATTCAACTGAGACTGCTCTTCTCTGTATCACGGAGGCGCTCCGCACTGCTAAAGCTAACTCTCTCTCCTCTGCTCTCATCCTTCTAGACCTATCGGCTGCCTTCGATACTGTGAACCATCAGATCCTCCTCTCCCACCCTCTCCGAGTTGGGCATCTCCGGCGCGGCCCACGCTTGGATTGCGTCCTACCTGACAGGTCGCTCCTACCAGGTGGCGTGGCGAGAATCTGTCTCCTCACCACGCGCTCTCACCACTGGTGTCCCCCAGGGCTCTGTTCTAGGCCCTCTCTTATTCTCGCTATACACCAAGTCACTTGGCTCTGTCATAACCTCACATGGTCTCTCCTATCATTGCTATGCAGACGACACACAATTAATCTTCTCCTTTCCCCTTCTGATGACCAGGTGGCGAATCGCATCTCTGCATGTCTGGCAGACATATCAGTGTGGATGACGGATCACCACCTCAAGCTGAACCTCAGCAAGACGGAGCTCCTCTTCCTCCCGGGAAGGACTGCCCGCTCCATGATCTCGCCATCACGGTTGACAACTCCATTGTGTCCTCCTCCCAGAGCGCTAAGAACCTTGGCGTGATCCTGGACAACACCCTGACGTTCTCAACTAACATCAAGGCGGTGTCCCGTTCCTGTAGGTTCATGCTCTACAACATCCGCAGAGTACGACCCTGCCTCACACAGGAAGCGGCGCAGGTCCTAATCCAGGCACTTGTCATCTCCCGTCTTGATTACTGCAACTCGCTGTTGGCTGGGCTCCCTGCCTGTGCCATTAAACCCCTACAACTCATCCAGAACGCCGCAGCCCGTCTGGTGTTCAACCTTCCCAAGTTCTCTCACGTCACCCCGCTCCTCCGCTCTCTCCACTGGCTTCCAGTTGAAGCTCGCATCCGCTACAAGACCATGGTGCTCGCCACGGAGCTGTGAGGGGAACGGCACCTCAGTACCTCCAGGCTCTGATCAGGCCCTACACCCAAACAAGGGCACTGCGTTCATCCACCTCTGGCCTGCTCGCCTCCCTACCACTGAGGAAGTACAGTTCCCGCTCAGCCCAGTCAAAACTGTTCGCTGCTCTGGCCCCCAATGGTGGAACAAACTCCCTCACGACGCCAGGACAGCGGAGTCAATCACCACCTTCCGGAGACACCTGAAACCCCACCTCTTCAAGGAATACCTAGGATAGGGTAAGTAAGGGTAAGTAATCCTTCTCACCCCCTTCTCACCCCCCCCAACAAGATTTAGATGCAAGTGGCTGTTCCACTGGTTGTCATAAGGTGTATGCACCAATTTGTAAGTCGCTCTGGATAAGAGCGTCTGCTAAATGACTTAAATGTAAATGTAAATGTAAATGAACATCTTGGCCATGTTCTGTTATAATCTCCACCTGGCACAGCCAGAAGAGGACTGGCCACCCCACATAGCCTGGTTCCTCTCTAGGTTTCTTCCTAGGTTTTGGCCTTTCTAGGGAGTTTTTCCTAGCCACCGTGCTTCTACACCTGCATTGCTTGCTGTTTGGGGTTTTAGGCTGGGTTTCTGTACAGCACTTTGAGATATCAGCTGATGAACGAAGGGCTATATAAATATAATTTGATTGATTGATTGATTGATTGATTGATTGATTGAAAGAGAGTGGACTTATCGTACATACACTCAGAAACAACGCTCACTGTAAATATTAATATTTAGCACCCGAACAACTGCCCATTTGGATTAGAAGTGCAATATATATTTATGCGTAGATGTCTTTGTTGTCTCTCTGTTTAAACCACTCTATCCGTCTATGGCGAGTAGTTCGATGTACGTCTCTGGTTGTCCACCAGAGGTCACAATGCCCTTAGTTGTAAGCTTCTTTGTCTCTGAGTGTTCATTAGGATACATCAGAGGTGTACAACATGGTGTTCAGATTGAGCTGTACTTCCCTCTGTTCGTCAGAATAGATACCTCAGAGGTAACTATGATTGGTGAGATGGATTTGTCCTTCCCTCTTGTCTTGGGTTGAGTTTTCCAGACTACTTTACATACAGGGCTGCAGACGGTGCATGTTTTGGTCTAGTCTTCACCTGTAGAGAGTTTCAGAGGGTCTCACCATTTTTTGGTTTGTAGTTTTAACCATTTCCAGCCGTGTAGCCACCACTCCACGCTGTCTGGTCTGGTAGAGTCCGGCTTACACTGTCCGCCTGCTTGGTCTAATGTACATCTTGTTACGAGCTGGCCTGAAAGGCAAACTCTGAGCTCACTTGGACATGGCTACTGACTGGCACAAGTTTTGCAAGAAAATAAATTCTAATTTAGAAGGCTAAAATCACATTGCTATCTTTTCACTAATAGTTTCATATTTAATCATATAAGTTTTACAACATTTAGATGTAAATCTGATATATACATTGTGTAAGCTGTTAAAGTTACAATTCTTCCATTATAATGCCTTTCTGAACATTTTAATGAAATCACAAAATAGACATGGATTTTCATCCATTTTCAATTTCCATCTGTCATAATTCCCAACATTTGGATAATGAAATATATTGTCCTAATGCTCATTGTTTGATATTTGAAGTTTTGGCAAAGTCTCTCTGTTATAACACAGGGATTTTTAACTTCTCCATACTGCAGAGGCAAGAGAGAGAACGTTTACGACCGGTCATTAAGTCAAAAAACCGTCCCAACTCCACCTCTCCTCTGGGAGAGAGCGGGTTTGGGCTCTGTGTCCTTAGTTTCCGATGGAGTTCTCAACCAAACGTGAAGAACAAACGGAGGCATTTTGGCTATAAAAATAATCTTTATGGAACAAAATGAACATTTGCTGTCTAACTGGGAGTCTCGTCAATGAAAACATCCGAATATCATCAAAGGTAAACGGTTAATTTGATTGCTTTTCTGATTTTCGTGACCAAGCTTCCTGCTGCTAACTGGACATAATGCTATGCAAGGCTATCGATAAACTTACACAAATGCTTGTCTTGCTTTGGCTATAACACATAATTTCAAAATATGAAATGACAGGGTGATTAACAAAAGGCTAAACTGTGTTTCACTATATTTCACTTGTAATTTCATGAATATGAATATTTTCTAGTAATATTTTTTGTCGGTTGCGTTATGCTAATTAGTGTCAGTTGATGACAATTCTCCCGGATCCGGGATGGGTTTAACTTAATTAAGAACAAATTCTTATTTTCAATGACGGCCTAGGAACAGTGGGTTAACTGCCTGTTCAGGGGCAGAACGACAGATTTGTACCTTGTCAGCTCTTGTCAGTAACCTTTCGGTTACTAGTCCAACGCTCTAACCACTAGGCTATCCTGCCGCCCCAGACCACAAGTGAGAGACCACTACGATGACACACCAAATGTGTTTGCTGGATCACGGAAAAAGAGCAGGAATACAGTCCAAGCTATTGTCTTCCAATGGTGCGACTACAGTCCAAGCTATGTCTTCCAATGGTGCGACTGCTGTCTGCATCCAAAGATTATCCAACTTGAATAAACGCTCAGAGGTAATGATGACAACAGTGGTCTAGTCTACGGTGATACAGATGTCACTTATTATTGATATCTAGAAAGCGCAATGATGTGGATCACACTGCTGCTCTCTCATTTAGCTATTTGCGCCTTACGGATTGTTGTTGTTGTGGATGGCTGTTCACAAATTTAAATGTGTATTTGAACCCAATAATCGTTGTTTTTAACACCAATGGATAGCCACTGAAAAATGTGCTCTTGCAACAGCTGCATAGTATGGATCCCATCCTATGGAATGAAAGTGGGGCTTTTATTGCTCAATCTAATTCATGCTGATGAAACAAAACAAAAAATGGACATGCTCAAACTCACACACTTTTGATAGACTTAAAGGGGCAATCTGTAGTTGCTACATCAATTTTTGGACTTATAAAATATATATCCATTGATTCTTGAAGAATATAACTTATACATTTCTACAGGCCCATCCCTCAGCTTTTTACCAAAACATAGTCGGGGTGACGATTTATTATGTCATGCAATAAATGCAAATGAATTACTTAAAAATCATACCAGGTGATTTTCTGGATTTTTGTTTTAGATTCCGTCTGTTGCAATTGAAGTGTACCTATGATAAAAATATCAGACCTCTACATGCTTTGTAAGTAGGAAAACCTGAAAAATTGGCAGTGTATCAAATACTCGTTCTCCCCACTCTATGTAACGTCTGCTTCCAATTCACACTCCCAAACACTTAGATCCCCGGAACGTACTGTTTTTGGACCTACCGTGCATGACCTCCTGCCTGCCCCTGGACCTCATGTTCAATACAACTGTAACGATTACGTTTAGAAAGTAATGCTCATATAAATGGGAGGGATCTCATTTTAGCTAATCACACGACTACGAGGTATAGCTCTGCTTGTGGTTTGCTAGCATACAGGAAAGGTTTCAAATAATCAAAGCTTGTTTCGGGATATTGGAATCAGCTTTGTTGTGCTAGGGTAAAAACATAAATGTGTATCCAGCGGAGGCCCCAGGACCGAGTTTGGGTAACCCTGGATTATGTCTATGGCCACAACGTAACAAGGTTTTTTATCTACTCACGTAATTTACACTCTTATAGACCAAAAGGGACAGATTTT
The DNA here is from genome assembly GCF_023373465.1 of Oncorhynchus keta. Taxonomy (NCBI): domain Eukaryota; kingdom Metazoa; phylum Chordata; class Actinopteri; order Salmoniformes; family Salmonidae; genus Oncorhynchus; species Oncorhynchus keta. The sequence goes on from NC_068455.1 coordinate 48,767,433, forward strand.
GGGCGGAGGTCATCTTCTCCGGTGATAGTGATGTACAAGCTAGGCCTATTCGAAACACATTTACTCACCAGATTCAGTAGCTTGAAAACCCCATTAGATTTTTGCTGAAAGTTAAGAGAGAAAAAAAACTCAAAATGAACATCTTTCATAGTGGCTTTTAGTTTGTTTTGGAGTCAAATATAGACTAACAAACAGGTTTGTAATGATTTTATTTCGGTTTACTAAATAGTTCATGATTAGTTTTCATTTTAGTGTAATAACTTTGGTCCACAGTGTCAAAAGCCGTTGACAAGTCTATGAACAGATAGACATTGCAACTTCTTATCCAGGGCACAGTGAATATTATTCAAAACCTTCAAGGTTGCTGTGACAGTGCTGTGGCTTGACCTACCACTCAAAATGTTGTCTTTCTGGAAGGCTGGAAGTCTACGGGTATCTACATGCTAGCAGATACCCCTAAACTTCCAGTCATTGCGCTAACGCTTGTTAGCATTGCCTCTCGACACTATCTCCAACTTCCTTCATACTGGACACAGAGACATAAAAATGTTATCCACAAGTTCATTTGACTCTGGGGAAGTAGACAAAGGTCATTATTGCCCAAATCCCGAAGTTTCCCTTTAAGCTCCAATACTTTTGACAAAACAGACGATTTAGTTATGGGCCAATAGATGTTCAGTAGAGGTCGGACAAATGTTGATTTGCATAGTTTGGGGATTTCCACCCTAACTCTCTCTATAGAAGGCAGCTTGTAGCCTTACGCTCCAGCCCAGACATTGTAGATATGTTCCCCTCAAATTAAACAATTCCCACCATTTCTTTTTTTCTTCACTGTCTAAGTTCTTAAGAAAATAAACCAAACACATGAGGCGCTAGGTGGCCAAGTACATATTTCCAGGTCTACACTATCACTTCCATCGTTGGTACTGGAAACATTCCTGAGGTGGACAGGATCTCTTGATGTGGTGTCCTTTCAGAATTGGATCTTCCTGGCAGCAATACATTGATAATAAGCTAATATCATCTTGTAAATATTAGGAAAAAAAAGTCTAACATGGTATTGGTATTCACTCTCTGTCTCTATGGTATACACTCACTGTGCCTGGCATTTGAACTGTAGTAGGCTGGCTACACTTGGGCCAGCCTACTACTACTTGGCTACACTCTTGGGCCCGTTATGATGTCATGGCGTCCCATCACCTGGGGATCACTTACATGAAAATAGAGGCAATTTCTGTCAGCACGTCTTGATTTGCTTTCCTGGTATAACACCACCCATACGCCCAGGCGAGCACTTGACGTTTATTTTACTTGCAACTGAGCCTGCAGAGGAAAAATCGTTGCTTGTATTTATTTATTTAAAAAATTAACTTTTATTTAACTAGGCAAGTCAGTTAAGAACAAATTCTTATTTACGATGATGGCCTACCGCGGACGACGCTGGGCCAATTGTGCACAGCCCTATGGGATTCCCAATCACAGCCGGATATGATGCAGCCTGGTTTCAAACCAGGGACTGCAGTGACACTTCTTGCACTGACATTTAGTGCCTTAGACCGCTGTGCCACTCGGGTGTTATTGGTATTGGGCCGATCTCAGCACTGACTGATGTCAATAGAATGCAGTGATGTTTGTTTCAAACAGAGCGCTCTTAAAAATTAGAAGTCAAGGCTTTCTCAGATTGAAGCAATCCCTCATGTAGCATTTCCTATTGAAGGATTATTATAAGAAATGTAATTTATAGGCATATTAGAAAGAGATATTTCGGGACGCCCAAATTGGATTGAAAAAAATGCACTAATACTGACTAAGATGATTGATACTCACCATTTTCTCATGATTGTTTTCTCTAATCATTTTGGAAAGTTTAAGTGTATAATTTGTGATCTGGCACAAATACAAATTACAGGTCATATTCCTTCTTTCATCCAAATTAGAAAAGAGTTTGGAATAGATCTAAAACTTTTCAAAAGACAAGTAAGGAATGCCACAAGTATCTTCAGCACAATGTTAGCTCATATCCTGCATAATCAAAGTACTCACATTACAGAAATGACATTAATCTGTAGATAACTGTGTGGATGAGAGGTTAATTTGTATTTGTGTTGGGAACAACGAGTGTTCAGAGACAGGCGTGGATACAGACTCTGCATCCTATGCTCAGGCAGAACCGGAGAGCTTTGTGTCCTCACCCTTGGATGCTGGGAGAGCGGCTCACTCACTGGCTGTGCGCTTGGCGAACAAGCTTAATGGGTAGCATGCGTGAGAATTTCGGACATGCATATGGGTAGCACGAGTGAGAATTTAGGACCCTTATGCACTCATGCATAAAGGTAGCACACGGGAGAATTTCGGACATGCATATGGGTAGCATGCAAGATTTCTCACACAGCACTCGTGAATAGGTTGGCACCCCAAACTTATTTAAAAACATGTGAACACAGCAAACATTTAAAAAAGGAAACTCTTCATCACCAGGTGACACTTCATCCAAACTTTCACCCACAAACATCATTGCCAGAGCGCAAAACAGTGACGGCAGATGTTTTATCAATACACCTACCTTGGAGGAGAGTTGGCCAAACCCTGATTTTTGTTATTTATTTACAATATATTAAAGCTATGGTTCAGATAACCAACCGAGGCACCTGGCTGTGATATCATCCCCCTGAATAAAGCCAAACTAAAGAAATTAATATTCTATTTTCAATTCAAACAAATTGACGGCAATAAAAGGCAGCTCACGTCTCTCTTCTCCAGGGTCTCCACGGACTTTAAGTCCAACGATTCCCACGATTCATCCAATCTCTTCCCACATGAGCAGAAACAAGAGACAATTAAACAATAAAAAATCCATCAGTCATGCCATTAATAAAAACAGCTTTAACTGACAATGTATTACCTTGATGACAACTCTAGTCCCGGTGTGTCACTAGCGCTGGCCAAGGCTCGGCTGTGATTAATGGATGCCGATGTTGGGGTGTGGAGGCTTGGGAATATTGATAGGCCTGTCTCCACTCTGGATGTTAACACTTGGTTGCTGAGACGTTGCTAAGATGTTACAGGGCAAACATCTGTCCATGTCCTCGCGTCCCTGTGACCAATGTGATACGTCAACCGGCAGGCCGATGGACTGCCTAGTGCCTTGGTTCAGATGGCTCTGGTTTCAGCGCTTAACGTTTTGTTTCAGGTTTTGTGTTACAAGTCCAAAAGTATGCTCTCTCTGTGTGTGTGTGTGTGTGTGTGTGTGTGTGTGTGTGTGTGTGTGTGTGTGTGTGTGTGTGTGTGTGTGTGTGTGTGTGTGTGTGTGTGTGTGTGTGTGTGTGTGTGTGTGTGTGTGTGTGTGTGTGTAGATCATTGGGCTGTTTGTGTGTGTGAGTGACCTAGCTTGGACATTGAAGGGAACTTCAATCGTTGTCATCTTGACCGCCTATGTGTTACTGAGCAAAAACGAGAAGCAAACATATAGCAGTAGGCAGGGCTCTAAAGTGCAACCAGTTTGGTCGCATATGCTCCTAAATATTTGGCTGTGCAACCTGTCATTTTAATTTGCGATCACCAGTGCCACTGTTGTTGAAATGATTAGGCTTCGCTGTGTCCGAGTGCCCTGGATAAACCACTGTGGTGGTTGCACCATTACTACACAGAGATCAGCTTATCCCTACCCTAAACCGTTCAAAAGTTGTGACCATATTACTGGCACTACGTTTTTTCCAGATGCAGCTGGCTCATAGACTTAGACACAGAATCATTATATCTGTCCCATGTTGACGTCGGTGAGAGCATGGGCAGTACCATTGCCACCATCTCCATTTTCTTCTACTACTTCTATGATATGTCAAACAAACAAAGGGTGCATACTGCCACCTGGAGTGTATTTTTCGAATGGGTATATAGCCAGGTTTTCCTGATTTACTGCCACCTACAGTTATGGAATGTTTGCTCACAAGTATAATTAATTGGGTGATCCCTCCTGGTGACCTGGATGGGATTATGTGATCCTTCCTTACACATAGGAAGTCCCACCCAGTTCACTACTTGCACACATGACTGTAAGTCGCTTTGGATAAAAGCGTCTGCTAAATGGCATATATTATTATTATTATTAAAATGGTGAGTCCTCAATGGTGCTGCCCATGTTAAAACAGGCTTTTGGGCACTAGAGTCCTTCCTCTATCTACCTCTATGATCTGGACGTCTCTCCACTGTCAGGCCGCGTTTTACATTCATAAACCATTTTGCGGCCCATTAATACCATGTTCATTCACGTTACCACATTAGCTAGCTAACATTTGGGGGCACAGAAAGAATGGTAAAGGCATAGCTTCTTCAGGAGATCAATGATCATAGGGCTGAGGGAACTCAGGTTGAGCAAACATAGGGCCCAGGGAACATAGATATCGTTCAAATATATTTGAGGGAATTTGCTTTTCTTCTAACTAATTTCTGTTCTATTTATGTGCTGTTCTATAAACCAATTTCTGTGATCATGCAAGTGGCTGACTAAATGAATCCTCGCTATCAGCAGCTGCAATTTAGCAGTACGCCTAGACCTTGTTTTGAGAACGAGAACGAAAGATATCGCAGTTTCAAGCCTTGTGTGGTATTGGTCGGTCACATGAATGAAACAAAGTGGCAATGATTAATTCATTATGCGAAATCATGCAAATATAACTTATATAAGACAACTGCTGGGACTGTTCCAAGGAGAGATTGATATGATGAATATGTGTACTATGGTGTACTATGGTGTACTATGGTGCATTGAGTTGGTTGGAACCTCTCCAGCGCACTGAAAACAATGATTCATATTGTGAGAAGTCCAGCACAATTGAGCTTGATTGAGTTTGGAACACAACAAAAAACTTGACATTCTTAAAGAGGCAGTGTACAATTTTAAGTGTAATGCATCATTACACAACGTAGAAACCTAATATTTCACAAATTACTTTGTAATTTCAATGACAGGTATTGGTACAGGGGTACATATTAGTTTATCAGGCGCAACATTTGCTTATTAGTTAGAATTTCATATAGGCCCAATAATGTATGGATTTCAATCAATTAAAACATCTTATTTTCTGGTGCTCCTAAATTATGTGGTGCTCCTACGTTTTATAATAAGTTGGGACCACCAGTGCTACCAATGAAATACGTTCATTTAGAGCCCTTGCAGTAGGTCTCACCAAGAAAGAGTAATTCAACTGGCCTTGCTCTCTGTGTGACCTCTCTAAGTCATTAGGTAAATTGTAGCACCTTCAGTGTATGACGATGACAATTATGTGCTCTATTGATGTGGCAATAGCTAGTGTAATGGTATAAGAAACTTTTGGGAAAGTTGTGAAATAAATCAACAGGTTGCTGAAAACTACAGAGAAATTATTTAATTGGATGTCAGATTCTCTTATCAGTTTCCAGCTGTGCAACCAAGCATTGGCAAGTTGGACCAACTCGCAACGCCATTGGCTAATTAGCTTCCTGTTTCCATAATGGTTATTACACTAATATGAAAATGGGTTTCAGGTTCAATCACTTCCCAGTTGCATCCAGCAATAGTTTGAATTTTGGCCTATACACCTCATGTCTTTCCTGAGATAAAAATATGTTTGACCTCACACGATCCTGCACCTGATTCCCTCCAAAGGTGGTGGTGTGGCGGGGGGAAAAATCTGGGGCATGTCATAATTATGCTGTTGTAAAAAAATATATATATATATATATATATATATATATATATATATATATATATATATTTTACAACAGATCAATTATATTGGCAATGATGTTCCCAGGCCTTGGGGAGGAGGAAAAACATGTCAAACTGCAGTAACCTTGTACTTGTTCATATTCATTATATTCTTAATAGGGCTAGGCATCCCACTAGCGGGACAACTTCCGGTGAAATTGGCGCACAATTAAAATAAATAATCATAAAAATTATGGATATTAAACCTTGAGGTACACATAAGTCTTTTATCAGTTATTGTTAATCTAACTGCACTGTCCAATTTATAGTAGCTATTACAGCGAAAACATGCCATGCGATTGTTTGAGGATGGTGCCCCACATGAAAATATTTTTCCACCGTCACAGGTTTCCTACATTCATAAATAACGATTAAATATTCACTTTTCAAAAATCTTCCTTTGATTTCTCATTCAACGTGTCCCAGCTATAACATGTAGTGTTTTGTTAGATAAAATTCTTCTTTATATCCCAAAAAGTCAGTTTAGTTGGCGCCATCGATTTGAGTAATCCACTCGTTCAACATGCAGAGAAAGGATTCCGAAAATCTATCTTAAACTTTGTTTCAACAAGTCAAAATCAAGTCACCAACTCCTCAGATATCCTACAATGTAATCAAACTATAATATTTCTTACGGAAAGAAGTATGTTCAATAGGAAACTGATTTTTAGCAGGTGCGTGCAGACACAAATTTCCAAGACTGTGTCCCTGTACTAAAACTGATATTTCTTATTTGTCTTTGAAGTTACAAGCCTGAAACCTTGAACATAGACTGCTGACACCCTGTGGAAGACATAGGATTTGCATCCAGGGAGCTAATTTTCAATATGACCTTATACTTGCCATTCTAAGAGGAAGGGCTCTCTTTAAAAATAATCCTGGTTGGTTTTTCTTTGGATTTTCTCCTACATTATTGTAACATTTCTACAAACTTCAAAAGTGTTTTCTTTCCAATGGTACCAATTATATGCATATCCTTTACTTTGGGCACGTCAATCAGGCGGAAATTGAGAAAAAAGGGGCCTAGCCATTTACACACAGACACTGGACAAGAGAACTCACAGGGCTGAGCATGATCTATGCAGGTTTGCATCGCGTGGTCATGCCCTGTGCAACTGTAGGCCAAATTAAAAATGAACTCCGTCTATTTCATCTACAGTGTTTATTGATTAATTAACATTAAAATGAACTATTTTGGATTGAAAAAGTTTAGGAACAGTAGCTTAATTAGTCTAGTCTGAATATAAACTACATTTCCGGAGTTCTAAATTAAGCAGCTGCTGAAAAATGAGCTCCTGTATATATTGAGATTTAAATGTTTTTTTAGAGTGAAGTACATCGAAAAAATCAAGAGAAAACTGCAAGACTCAATAGAAGACAAAACAAGGAACAAACCAAAAAGACAGGCTTTTGGAAAATTAACTATTTTTCATAAAATTGTACAGTTATCTTAGCTAGCTGAATTGCTAGCAGAATTGTTTACTTGTTGCTAAGCAGTTGCTAGGGACTCTCCTGGAAGAAGCTAGCTAGCTTACAAAGAATAACAACAAAAATATCTAGTTAACAGAAGAAAGGAAGACAAAATAAGGACAAAAGAAGGACAGAAGAAAAAGGAAAAGAAAGAGGACAACAAAGTGAAACAGTCAGCACTTCTATTGCGACTTCGTATTTCGTCGTCCTAACATAGTCTACACTGCTATCTGCCCAGCAGCTAGCCAGCTAGCAAACGTCCACCGTCTACCGAATAGCAGCACTGTAGAAACTATTACACTCAACTGAACGACTTGATTAGTGTAGTGTTAGCTAGCTACATAGTTGTCTTTGCTGTCTTCGTATCCAATATAATTGTGTAGTTTAGAGCGTGTAGTCTTAGAGTGATTATCTTAATTTACCGAGGTTAGCTAGCCAGCTATTTGTCGTCCTTAACATAGGAGACACTGCTAGCTAGCCAACAGCTAGCCAACGTCTACTGAATAGAACTTCCGCACACAACAACCCGGTCGCATTCCGCTTCGCTCCACAGGTAGTATCACATTTTCATTTAATTTCATTACAGCACAACGATTTGATTTGTTTGATCGTAGCTAGCTACATAGCTAGCTACATAGCCGTCTGTGTATCAAAAATAATTGTGTAGTCTAGAGCGATTTTCTAGGTTAGCTAGCCAGCTATTGTCGTTCTTTTAACGCAACGTAACGTAATCAACACTGCTAGCTAGCCAGCTAGCCCCGAATAGCAGCACTGTAGAAACTATTACACTCAACGGAACGACTTGATTAGTGTAGTGTCAACAACGCAGCCACTGCCAGCTAGTCTACAAAGTCAACAACGCAGCCACTGCCAGCTAGCCTACTTCAGCAGTACTGTATCATTTTAATCATTTTAGTCAATAAGATTCTTGCTACGTAAGCTTAACTTTCTGAACATTCGAGACGTGTAGTCCACTTGTCATTCCAATCTCCTTGCATTAGCGTAGCCTCTTCTGTAGCCTGTCAACTATGTGTCTGTCTATCCCTGTTATCTCCTCTCTGCACAGACCATACAAACGCTCCACACCGCGTGGCCGCGGCCACCCTAATCTGGTGGTCCCAGCGCACACGACCCACGTGGAGTTCCAGGTCTCCGGTAGCCTCTGGAACTGCCGATCTGCGGCCAACCAGTCCCTCGACTTCTTGGCACTGACGGAAACATCCTACTGCTCTCTCTTCATCCGCCCACGTGTTCTCGCACACCCCGAGAGCTTCTGGTCAGCGGGGTGGTGGCACCGGGATCCTCATCTCTCCCAAGTGGTCATTCTCTCTTTCTCCCCTTACCCATCTGTCTATCGCCTCCTTTGAATTTCATGCTGTCACAGTTACCAGCCCTTTCAAGCTTAACATCCTTATCATTTATCGCCCTCCAGGTCCCCTCGGAGAGTTCATCAATGAGCTTGATGTCTTGATAAGCTCCTTTCCTGAGGACGGCTCACCTCTCACAGTTCTGGGCGACTTTAACCTCCCCACGTCTACCTTTGACTCATTCCTCTCTGCCTCCTTCTTTCCACTCCTTTCCTCTTTTGACCTCACCCTCTCACCTTCCCCCTACTCACAAGGCAGGCAATACGCTCGACCTCATCTTTACTAGATGCTGTTCTTCCACTAACCTCATTGCTACTCCCCTCCAAGTCTCCGACCACTACCTTGTATCCTTTTCCCTCTCGCTCTCATCCAACACTTCCCACACTGCCCCTACTCGGATTGTATCGCGCCGTCCCAACCTTCGCTCTCTCTCCCCCGCTACTCTCTCCTCTTCCATCCTATCATCTCTTCCCTCTGCTCAAACCTTCTCCAACCTATCTCCTGATTCTGCCTCCTCAACCCTCCTCTCCTCCCTTTCTGCATCCTTTGACTCTCTATGTCCCCTATCTTCCAGGCCGGCTCGGTCCTCCCCTCCCGCTCCGTGGCTCGACGACTCATTGCGAGCTCACAGAACAGGGCTCCGGGCAGCCGAGCGGAAATGGAGGAAAACTCGCCTCCCTGCGGACCTGGCATCCTTTCGCTCCATCCTCTCTACATTTTCCTCCTCTGTCTCTGCTGCTAAAGCCACTTTCTACCACTCTAAATTCCAAGCATCTGCCTCTAACCCTAGGAAGCTCTTTGCCACCTTCTCCTCCCTCCTGAATCCTCCTCCCCCTCCCCCCTCCTCCCTCTCTGCAGATGACTTCGTCAACCATTTTGAAAAGAAGGTCGACGACATCCGATCCTCGTTTGCTAAGTCAAACGACACCGCTGGTTCTGCTCACACTGCCCTACCCGGTGCTCTGACCTCTTTCTCCCCTCTCTCTCCAGATGAAATCTTGCGTCTTGTGACGGCCGGCCGCCCAACAACCTGCCCGCTCGACCCTATCCCCTCCTCTCTTCTCCAGACCATTTCCAGAGACCTTCTCCCTTACCTCACCTCGCTCATCAACTCATCCCTGACCGCTGGCTACGTCCCTTCCGTCTTCAAGAGAGCGAGAGTTGCACCCCTTCTGAAAAAACCTACACTCGATCCCTCCGATGTCAACAACTACAGACCAGTATCCCTTCTTTCTTTTCTCTCCAAAACTCTTGAACGTGCCGTCCTTGGCCAGCTCTCCCAGCTCTCTCTCAGAATGACCTTCTTGATCCAAATCAGTCAGGTTTCAAGACTAGTCATTCAACTGAGACTGCTCTTCTCTCTATCACGGAGGCGCTCCGCACTGCTAAAGCTAACTCTCTCTCCTCTGCTCTCATCCTTCTAGACCTATCGGCTGCCTTCGATACTGTGAATCATCAGATCCTCCTCTCCACCCTCTCCGAGTTGGGCATCTCCGGCGCGGCCCACGCTTGGATTGCGTCCTACCTGACAGGTCGCTCCTACCAGGTGGCGTGGCGAGAATCTGTCTCCTCACCACGCGCTCTCACCACTGGTGTCCCCCAGGGCTCTGTTCTAGGCCCTCTCCTATTCTCGCTATACACCAAGTCACTTGGCTCTGTCATAACCTCACATGGTCTCTCCTACCATTGCTATGCAGACGACACACAATTAATCTTCTCCTTTCCTCCTTCTGATGACCAGGTGGTGAATCGCATCTCTGCATGTCTGGCAGACATATCAGTGTGGATGACGGATCACCACCTCAAGCTGATCCTCGGCAAGACGGAGCTGCTCTTCCTCCCGGGAAGGACTGCCTGTTCCATGATCTCGCCATCACGGTTGACAACTCCATTGTGTCCTCCTCCCAGAGCGCTAAGAACCTTGGCGTGATCCTGGACAACACCCTGTCGTTCTCAACTAACATCAAGGCGGTGGCCCGTTCCTGTAGGTTCATGCTCTACAACATCCGCAGAGTACGACCCTGCCTCACACAGGAAGCGGCGCAGGTCCTAATCCAGGCACTTGTCATCTCCCGTCTGGATTACTGCAACTCGCTGTTGGCTGGGCTCCCTGCCTGTGCCATTAAACCCCTACAACTCATCCAGAACGCCGCAGCCCGTCTGGTGTTCAACCTTCCCAAGTTCTCTCACGTCACCCCGCTCCTCCGCTCTCTCCACTGGCTTCCAGTTGAAGCTCGCATCCTCTACAAGACCATGGTGCTTGCCTACGGAGCTGTGAGGGGAACGGCACCTCAGTACCTCCAGGCTCTGATCAGGCCCTACACCCAAACAAGGGCACTGCGTTCATCCACCTCTGGCCTGCTCGCCTCCCTACCACTGAGGAAGTACAGTTCCTGCTCAGCCCAGTCAAAACTGTTCGCTGCTCTGGCTCCCCAATGGTGGAACACACTCCCTCACGACGCCAGGACAGCGGAGTCAATCACCACCTTCCGGAGACACCTGAAACCCCACCTCTTTTAGGAATACCTAGGATAGGATAAGTAATCCTTCTCACCCCCCTTTAAGATTTAGATGCACTATTGTAAAGTGACTGTTCCACTGGATGTCATAAGGTGAATGCACCAATTTGTAAGTCGCTCTGGATAAGAGCGTCTGCTAAATGACTTAAATGTAATGTAAATGTAAAATCAATATATTTTATTAAACTAATTCAAAAGTGGTGTGGATTGAAAAGTGCTGGGGCAATGACGCCTCACCACATGTTTTCCTGTTCCCATCCACCGTCTTGGAAACCCGAGAAAAGACCATTGGAAAGAGAGTGAGTGTGAAAAAGAGCAAACGTTCTACCATACTGTTTTGAGAGGTGTCACATTAATATGGCGCATCCTTCTCACACAGCAGAATTTGATCCACATTGTTGCATGTGTGTGTCTCTACCTTTTTGGGCTGGAGAGGCCAGTAGAATAAAGAGTCAAGCCAAACGAAGCAATATGTTTTCAAGTGTTTTTAAGGTTAGAGCCTTAAAAGCAGTTTAGTCTACAAATATATTTAACTTAGAAGACATAAAGGACAAGGCCCCATGCAGTTCATGAATAACAGGCTTAATTCTCTTTCTTAGCTGAGAAAACAGAGACTGGAGCTGACATTTCACTCTTCAGTTGCTGTCTACAGTGTAGTGTGCAAACAAAAGGACAGTATTGGGGGCCTCCCAAAATGATCAGCAACTCAGTGGTTATCAATGCGAGCGGTGTGCTGGGGGAAGGCCTAGGGTTGTGTTACACTATCAGCCAGAAAAGCGTGGGAAGTTTAAACTTTGATGCAACGAAGGATTTGTAAAAGTTTCTCCTCAATACACCACACCCATGTGTTATATTGTTTTTAATGTAGGAATTTAAATTTTAAGGACAGTTTGTTCAATTCTCCTCATGAAACATTTTGAAATACATCCCTGAACTGAATTAAGGTGGAGGTGACCTCAACCCTGCATAGAGACATACTGTATGGCAGGGTAGAATTTGGCTAAAAAAATAAAAACTTTTTTTTGGGGGGGGGGCATAAAAGACCGTAATCAGCTCCAAGTTATTTTAATATATGAAATCTGTTCCCATGTATTCCCGTGAGTAATTGAGAGACGTGATCATATACAAATGTAGGCAAGGTTTGAAATTATTATGTTTTAGTCAAATATTATATCTGTTTGGGCTTCTTAGAGTCAATTTGCAGTCTACAAATTATTTGTAATTATGTTCCAGCTCCCCAACCATCTGCTCAACAACAACATCACCCCGTGGCTAAATGTAGTTGATGAGCCCTGCTCTATGGGCTCAAGTGGCTCTCTATGTCTCAAGTGGCCTTTACATCAAGCATTTGCGCTGTGCCTTGTTTTGGATGAAAGTGAGAACTATACATTGCAAGGCACAGTGCAAGGCACAATTAGGGAGTCATAATTGGCCTAGCGGGTTAATCCATCATGGGGAATGTAGTGTCAGCCTGTGCTACATCAGGACCTAACGGCGCTGCCCAAATCTCTCCCTCTTGCCTCATCTATTAGTGCTTATTACCCCCTACCCAGTCGTTCTCGGGATATTTAAACAACTTAACAATGGGCATGTTCCTGTACTCTGCACTATATTGGGATGACTGATTGCGGTTGGGCTGATTCTATAAAGTGTCGTTAGGGCAACGGATTCTGGCTGGGATGTAGAACAACCCAAACACCCCTTGCAAGGCACACAGACACACACACTGACAGTAGTGATGGGAAGTTCAGCTCTTTTTACTGACTTAGATCTTTTTGTGTCGTTCAATCAAAAGAACAAATCTTTTGACTCATTTCATTCTTATGAGTCAGTAATGCCCAGAGCATGCAGGACCCACGACTGGCGAGCAATGAACTGAAAACTCGAAATAGTAATGAGCCTCTTCTCATCTCATTCACCATAGCATAGGGGGTTTATTGGAGGTATCATTTGTGTAAAAGTGCGCTTTAAACCATGTATATTTGTTGATTCTACAAAGCTGTCTCCACCATGACATTCAATAATCAATTAATTGCATTCATTCTTGCACTATCCAATCAATTATCAGTTCTAAACATGTCTTTTTGTTCTCTGCTGCCTGCAGAATGACCTATATTTATGCACGCATATATGACAGACTGGGTCGGAGCACGTCTCTGGTGCCGCTGCGCCAGAGTAGTGTGCCATAATCCTTTTGTATGACTCATTGCGGGCCAGCAGTGCAAACAAACGACTAAAGTAAACGAGTCACTCAGAAAAACTAATCATGACTATTGAGTCAGTGAAAAGAGCTGTTAAAAACGATGAGATCGCAAACTGCACATCACTACTCTTAGAAAAAATATGCTTTCTAGAACTTAAAGGGTTATTTGGCTGTCCCCATAGGGAAACCCTTTAAATAACCATTTTAGGTTCCAGGTCGAAACCTTTTCACAGAGGGTTCTGCATGGAACCCAAAAGGGTACTAATTGGAACATAAAAAGGTACTCCTTTGGAGACAGCCGCAGAACCCTTTTGGAACACTGTTTTTCTAAGAATGGACTAAACAGGCACACACAACCACCACCACCACTTCCTTGCCACACAGCACAGTATGAGGAGGAAGTGGGGACCCGACTGACGTGTGGTAGCCATTTTCCGCATTAACACTCTGACCTTCATGGTCTATTCAGGTTCTGATGTTAATCAGGTTTATAGGCCATGGAAACAAATCAAGGGAAAAGAGCGAGCGTATATACTGTGTGAGAGCATGGGAGAGTACAAATCCAACCCGTTGCTTACAGAGGGAGTCCCATTATAACTCACCGTGCCATTCATCATGGCGAACAACAATAAGGGAGATATGGAATATGGATGGATGGAGGAGGAAACTTAACCTCCTTCAGCTCTCCCCCTCAGCGGTGCTTTGCCTAACTGTGTTTACCTTCTCCCCGCTTGTCTTTCTTGGCACCGCTGACCGCAGGAGCAGCCATGAATTACATTTTAAACTTGTTCTCAGCTGCAGATACCCAATTGGACTTTTTTTTTATCATTGTCATAATTGCCCAGAGACTGAATGGTTGACAAGGCAGCCTGCCACCTTTCACCATCTGAAATAACTTTTGAAAAACGGGTTATCTATTGGATAGAATTAAATGCATAGAAATGTATTGAATAAAATAGCCATATCATTGACTTGAATGGGGCCTCCTGTTCTATTCATTCTGTTCCCATGCATTTAATCCTATCCAATAGCTGCATTTTTTTAAAGACTGGGCCCAGGTTTGCTTTTTCTCCCCTTTCCGCCCCCCAAAAAATATTTGGGGAAGATGAGTGAACGCTCTCTGATAGGCTATGGCAGATACAGTGCAGTGGTGTCGCCATTGTACCCGTGGCTGTGCACTTCCCCGTTCACGCCTTAGATAGTCGTCCATTAGGGTCAGGTTTGAACAGGGAGGCGGTGGCCTCTGATCAAACCTGACCCTAATGGTACAATGGGGATCCCTAAACCATGGGAAAACGATTTATCTATAAAGTTCTTCCTTATTGACTCTCCTGCGTTTCCTGTGGTGCTAGGCCTACTCTGGTTAGTTAGTGATGAGCCCACTGCTTCTTGGCCACAGAGGGCTCTCACGGGGTAGTCAGGAGAGTGCTCAGGGAGGTGTTTAGGGGTTTCCGTTGGGGCTACTACGGTGGAAAGTCCAGACCAGGTCGCTTTCTCTAAAAAGGCAGCCACTCAAATACCACCCAATTGATGGGGCGATTGTGCGATGAATCACCTGGTAGATGCTGCACACAGGCGGAGACAGAGGCTATGGAAACATATGTCTCCGAATCCTGGCATTAGGGGTACATTCGGTTGTTCACTTCACCCGTCTCCTCGAGTTTCTTTTTTGTTAAGAAGAAGGTGGAGGTTTGCACCCGTGTATTGACTATCGGGGTCTGAATCAGATCACTGTGAGGTATAGTTACCCGCTACCACTCATAGCCACAACGATTGAGTCAATGATCGGGGTACGCTTCTTCGTGAATCTAGATCTCAGGAGCGCTTAGAACCTGGTGTGTATCCAAGAGGGAGACGAGTGGAAGACGGCTTTCAGTACCACCTCAGGCATTATGAGTACCTCGTCATGCCGTATGGGTTGATGAATGCGCCATCAGTCTTCCAAGCCTTTGTAGACAATATTTTCAGGGACCTGCATGGGCAGGGTTTAGTGGTGTATATTGATGACATTCTGATACATTCTACACGCGCCGAGCAGGGTCTTTGGTCGCCTGTTGGAGCATGACCTGTAAGTCAAGGCTGAGAAATGCTTGTTTTTCCAGCAATCCGTCTCCTTCCTAGGGTTTCACATTTCCACCTCAGGGGTGGAGATGGAGAGTGACAGCATTTCAGCCGTGTGTAATTGGCCGACTCCCACCACGGTAAAGGAGGTGCAGCGGTTCTTAGGGCTTCCCAACTACTACCGGAGGTTTTGGTCAGGTAGCAGCTCCCATCACCTCACTGCTGAAAGGGGGCCTGGTGCGTTTGCAGTGGTCGGCTGAGGCAGACAGGGCTTTTTTTTGAGGGCTCTGTTTACCTCGGCTCCCGTGCTGGCCCACCCAGATCCCTCTTTGGCTTTCATAGTGGAGGTGGATGCGTCCAAGGCTGGGATAGGAGCGGTGCACGCTCGGGTACGCCACCAAAGCTCCGCCCCTGTGCCTTCTTCTTGAAGATGCTCAGCCCGGCTGAGTGAAACTATGACGTGGGGGACCGGGAGCTGTTGGCTGTCGTCAGGGCCTTGAAGGCGTGGAGAAATTGGCTTGAGGGGGCTAGATACCCTTTTCTCATCTGGACTGACCACCTCAATCTGGAGTACATCCGGGCAGCGAGGAGACTGAACCCTCGCCAGGCAAGGTGGGCCATGTTTTTCACCCGTTTTGTGTTTACCCTTTCCTACAGACCAGACTCCCAGAACGCTAAGGCAGACGCATTGTCCCGGCTGTATGACACAGAGCAGCGGCCCATGGTTCCCACTCCCATACTCCCCGCCTCCTGCCTGGTGGCGCCGGTAGTGTGGGAGCTGGACATGGACATAGAGCAGGCGTTACGTGCAGAGCCTGCTCCTGTCCAGTGTCCCGCTGGGCATCTGTACGTCATGTCTGCTGTCCGTGACCAGTTGATCTATTGGGCACACACGTCTCTGGTCTTCCTGGGATCGGTCGGACAGTGCGCTGTTTGAGTGGGAGGTACTGGTGGCCTACCTTGGCTAAGGAAGGGAGTGTTTATGTTTCCTCCTGCTCTGTGTGCACCCAGTGTAAGGCTCCTAGGCACTTGCTCAGAGGTAAGCTACACACCTTACCCGTTCCACAACGGCCTTGATCGCACCTGTCGGTGGATTTTCTGGCTGATCTTCCACTCTCACAGGGTAACACCGCGATCCTGGTCATTGTGGATCGTTTCTCTAAGTCCTGTCATCTCCTCCCTCTGCCTGGTCCTACAGACTGCGGAGGCCTTGTTTACACACGTCTTCCGGCACTACGGAGTGCCTGAGGATATAGTGTCTGATCGGCATTCCCAGTTCACGTCAAGGGTCTGGAAGGCATTCATGGAACGTCTGAGGGTCTCGATCAGCCTTACTTCAGGGTTTCACACTGAGAGTAATGGGCAGGTGGAGAGAGTGAACCAGGATGTGGGTAGGTTTCTGCGGTCTTATTGCCAGGACAGGCCGGGGGAGTGGGCGTTGTTCTGCCACTCCACTAACCTCTCTCCCTTCCAGTACGCGCTGGGGTACCGGCCGGTTCTGGCGCCTTGGCATCAGAGTCAGACCGAGGTTCCTGCGGTGGACGACTGGTTCAGGCGTGCGGAGGAGAAATGGGAAGCCGTCCGTGTTCACCTTCAGCAGGCCGTGACGCACCAATAGAAGAATGCAGATCGCCACCGCAGTGAGACCCCGGTGTTTGCACCGGAGGACCGGGTCTGGCTCTCTACCCGAAACCTGCCCCTCTGCCTGCCCTGCCGGAAGCTGGGTCCGCGGTTTGTGGGGCCATTTAAAGTCCTGAGGAGAGTGAACAAGGTTTGTGGTGGCTGGGCCGCTCCAGGACTCTGAGGAGTGGGAGGGTTACGGTCCGGAGGAGAGGTGCTGGGTTCCGGTCGAGGATGTGTTGGACCCTTCAATGCTGCAGGAGTTCCACCGTCTTCATCCGGATCGCTCTGCGCCTTGCCCCCCGGGTCGTCCCTGACGCCGACGTCAAGGGGGGGTACTGTCACGACTTCCGCCAAAGTTGGTCCCTCTCCTAGCTCGGGCGGCGTTCGGCATCGACCTTCTAGCCATTGCTGATCCACTTTCCACTGGTTTTTGTTTGACCCATTTATTTAAATATTTCTGTTGACGGTGGTTTATGTCTATTAAACACAACCGTTCTAAATCAGTTTCCGCTCCTGCGCCTGACTTCTCTGCCGCCAGTAGCATCACATTACACATTGTCGTTACGAAAAAGTATCGTAGCCCAGTGCTCCAAATACTTTCTCTATTTTAACAACAATAAACCCATCCATTTAAAAAGTAATTCAGTAAATGTAAACCTAGCAAGCCAGGAAACTAAAAGCAACTTTCTAAAAAATGTTTTGGTTCGCTGCTAGATTGTTAGGTAGGTAGCTAGCTGGCTAGCCAGTTCAAATAATGACCAGAACAGAGTCTTAACTTTAGCTACTTTTTATTGATTATTAGTGGAAAATAAACTCACAACATCATTAATTACAAAGTAATGGTGAGTTTATAGGAAATAGTACACGGTTATGAGTGTGACGAAATAAAAGCTGGTCAACAACTGGAGATTTTTAGAACTCCTGCATGGTCTTGTCATAGTAGGATTTGGTCTGGTGTGGCAGTCCGATAACCATTAAAATGGACGTTGTGACATTCGCAGAGACATTCAACTTTTTATTAATTTCTCTGCGACAAGGAATCCGACAGTCGCGGCAGCATTCTACAGACATTCCACTGGAGTATAAATGTAATGTTGCTTGGACCAGCGATACTTGTCACATTCTAATTTTTCATAGAATGTCGTTAGACAGTGGTTCATCTGCGGTTCTACTGCAAAAATGTAAATGGTGAAACCTTGTATGTATTTTCTGGACATTTCTGTGCGGGCGAGTGAGTGAGAGAAGAGTGCATTGCATGACTGTAATACTCCCATACACTGACCAGTGCATACACTACTTTTGCTTGAGACGAGTTGACTTGAAGTAATAGTACACCTGTGATTATGCCACTCTCCACTTATCCAGGGTCAACATCTTCTGTTTTTTCAGCTTTGGATATACAGTGCCTTGCGAAAGTATTATGATAAATACATAAAAGTAGTATGATAAATACAATCCACCTGTGTGTAATCAAGTCTCCGTATAAATGCACCTGCACTGTGATAGTCTCAGAGGTCCGTTAAAAGCGCAGAGAGCAACATGAAGAACAAGGAACACACCAGGCAGGTCCGAGATACTGTTGTGAAGAAGTTTAAAGCCGGATTTGGATACAAAAAGATTTCCCAAGCTTTAAACATCCCAAGGAGCACTATGCAAGCGATAATATTGAAATGGAAGGCGTATCAGACCACTGCAAATCTACCAAGACCTGGCCATCCCTCTAAACTTTCAGCTCATACAAGGAGAAGACTGATCAGAGATGCAGCCAACAGGCCCATGATCACTCTGGATGAACTGCAGAGATCTACAGCTGAGGTGGGAGACTCTGTCCATAGGACAACAATCAGTCGTATATTGCACAAATCTGGCCTTTATGGAAGAGTGGCAAGAAGAAAGCCATTTCTTAAAGATATCCATAAAAAGTGTTGTTTAAAGTTTGCCACAAGCCACCTGGGAGACACACCAAACATGTGGAAGAAGGTGCTCTGGTCAGATGAAAACAAAATTGAACTTTTTGGCAACAATGCAAAACGTTATGTTTGGCGGAAAAGCAACACAGCGCATCACCCTGAACACACCATCCCCACTGTCAAACATGGTGGTGGCAGCATCATGGTTTGGGCCTGCTTTTCTTCAGCAGGGACAGGGAAGATGGTTAAAATTGATGGGAAGATGGATGGAGCCAAATGCAGGACCATTCTGGAAGAAAACTTGATGGAGTCTGCAAAAGACCTGAGACTGGGACGGAGATTTGTCTTCCAACAAGACAATGATCAAAAACATAAAGCAAAATCTACAATGGAATTGTTCAAAAATAAACATATCCAGGTGTTAGAATGGCCAAGTCAAAGTCCAGACCTGAATCCAATCGAGAATCTGTGGAAAGAACTGAAAACTGCTGTTCACAAATGCTCTCCATCCAACCTCACTGAGCTTGAGCTGTCTTGCAAGGAGGAATGGGAAAACAATTCAGTCTCTCGATGTGCAAAACTGATAGAGACATACCCCAAGCGACTTACAGCTGTAATCGTGGCAAACAAAATATTAACTTAAGGGGGCTGAATAATTTTGCACGCCCAATTTTTCAGTTTTTGATTTGTTAAAAAAGTTTGAAATATCCAATAAATGTCGTTCCACTTCATGATTGTGTCCCACTTGTTGTTGATTCTTCACAAACAAATACAGTTTTATATCTTTATGTTTGAAGCCTGAAATGTGGCAAAAGGTCGCAAAGTTCAAGGGGGCCGAATACTTTCGCAAGGTACTGTATTTGATAGACGATATACCATCAGGCCGCGCTGGTTCACTTTACATAGAAGGAAAGGGTCCAGATTTCACTCTTTTTTTAAAAGATGAAATGGGATGTTGTATTTATTTTCTTTCACTTACTGTGGTTTCAATTTAAGTCGTTGTGGTAATGACCTGGTGTGCATATTGCTTAATTGTTTACATGGTAATGAATGATGGAGTGAGAACTAAATTTATAGAGCAGTTAGTACGTTTCCCAGGATACTCTGGTATACAGTAAGACAGGGATCCTGATTTGTGACCTTACCTCAATTTACTGCTACCAGAGTAGGGGAAAAATAAGCTCCCTGTCCTAGTACAGTAGGCAAGCTAAGATGTGCACTGCAGCATGTCCTGGATTGAGCTAGAAAGTTGACACTTGATTTAGAAATTGCCTGTCCCAGTTGCACATACTAAATGACTTCTCAGCCAGGTGTGCAACCGTAACCGAACAGGAACTTATCTGATTGGCTTGGTTCAAGTAATGGGGGAATCATGTTTTTATATTATCCAATCACTCACAGATCCAGTTTGATCCAACATGGATCAGTTTGGAGTGTGTATGCCCTTGTGTAGTGTCAAACTGAAACCCCATAGCGGCGACATACCCTTTTCTTTTTTATGTTTTACTTCCAGTACTTAGTCTGCACTTACCCATAATGCATAAATCAAACAATTGTATTGGTCTACACCTGTTGTTTACGAAGCACGTGACAAACAGTGAAATACTTACTTTACTCGCCCTTTTCTAATAATGTAGAGTTAAAGATAAAAAAGATTACAGTAAAAAATACAGTGAATAACAACAGGATAGACAGTTGAAGCAGCTTATGTGGTGAGTGTCAAAGTATGTGTGTGTGTGTGTGTGTTTGGGGGTCCAGTGTGTGTGCATAGTACACTCAGACCAGAAGTTCCCCAGAGGATAATAAAGTACTTCACTCTAATCTAACCAGTGACTTTCTGGTCAGGGATCCTACTTATGAAAGCATCTCTCACTCTCTCTCACACACATACACTCTGTGTATTTCTCATTCCTCTGCGACTCTCCTCTCCTCCCCCGTATGGCTGCTATGCCATGTTTGGGAGAGCCACCTGCTAGCCATGCAGAGCAGACGTGACCCGGCCTCCTTTCTCTCCCCCTCATCCCATAATAAACATGGGCAGTTTTATCTAAGGGGCTCTTGGCTGTTTGGATGACAGGGAGGCCCAGGAGTTAGCCCCCCATCTGCAGCTGGAGGATTGGGGGCCGAGGGGGAGGGAGATGCAATGGAATTTACATGAGATCTTGGTTTGGGTCAAAATAATTTCAACGAATTTATACACTATTACCATGTAATTACAAAACAGTTACTACGTAACTACATGTAAATACAAGGATGTTACTAAAGTTATTACTGGGTAGTTACATGGGCATAAGGGCACCTTAATGTAGATGTTACCAATGGTGCTTTCAATTCATCTCCTGAATAGAGTTGCAATGAAATATAATTAATCCCAACCTGTTTAATACCATTGTAGTCAATGTAATATACAGTAACTGTGACCACCCACATTTCTGTTAATGGATCTGATTTCCCCCTTCAGACTACTAATTTATTTCATTCTCTTAGACACCCATGTGAGGGAACTTATTGTCTACTCTTTGCTGTGTGATATTTTTGCACCTTCCAATAAAACAACAAATGACCACATGTCATGGTGGAGCATTTTGAGGTCATCTGAAGGACCATATCGTTTAGTTCCAATAGTTAATAATGCAACAGGAAACTGGCGAGGGAACAAAACTGAGCATTGCCATGAAAAAATTATTAAGACTCCAAACCAAACAAGGGGGCTGCAAGGTGAATAAACTTGCTGAATTACGAAAAATTCATGATTTGGGCTTGTAGAAGTTGAACATGCATCTGAAATATGCCTCACCCATGGAAACGCACCGGTTAAGTCAACACGTTAACCCAGAAACCTGGCAAATGAATGGGGTAAAAATTACTGATGTCTGTCATAACACAAATGGTGGATTTCAAGACGAGTGCTACCCCATTTAGTTCCGAATATCACCATTAATCATATGGTGACAAAGCACTCCAAATAACATCAGACTACATCGCTGGGCAATGTATGCATTTCACCTCAGCTGAGTGCTTTTCGCTTCCACCAAGAATGAACTAAATACAACATATATGTCTTGGTTAAATTCAGCCCTGTATTTACCCTCAACCGGTCATTTCAATGAAGATTAATTTTGTTTGGTTGAATAATTGCCCTTGTTACAATTCTTTCCAGTGCCATTATTCACAAAGCTAAAATTTACAGTCAAGCTGGCTTTTGAGCACGTCACTGGGTTCCAGGGAGAGACCTTTATAGTACGTAAAATAACAACAAATGCTTGAATCACCCCCTTCAGCAATGACAGCCCTTCCACTCAGGGTAATGTGCTGGCGGGACAGAGGCATTATAAACACAATTGATTAATGAGAAGTGGGTCACATTTTTATCATGTCTTCATAAACCCTTTATAAAGCAACTCATTTATGAGCAAATGTTATAAAGGTTAATAACACCTGTCCTTTTGTCATGTACTTTGCCAATTGTGGCAAAAACCCTCATGCCACTGCTGATGTCCTTCTCAAAAATGATTTAATAAACATCTACATACACCTTATAAAGAGTATATGAAGGCTTAGTTAGCATTACTGCATTACTGTACTAGTTACTGTACTAGTTGGTCAGACATAAGTTGGTCCTAGTAGCTGTAAACCTATAGCGTAAACCTATAGCGTGCTCACATCATCAGGAGGAAGTCTAACAGGAAACTTCTGACTCCACCAGGTACATGGCATGGGTTAGAAGACCGGGGTTCAGATTCATTCAAACCATCCACTGAACCGTAGAGTGTTTCCCATAGCAATCAGAACCGGTCACACTTGTGTGTAAACCATCCCAGTCTGGAATCACTACCGACAACACTGACCACACCTGCAGCGGGTTGAAAGGATAGGATGGTGGTGCTTTCCAGTGACTCAACACAACCTTGGATGTTCCCCCTGTCATATAACACATACTCTGCTTTTTCCAACTGACTGTGGACAGAGGAGACCAACATTATGTCCATATTCTAGTCGGCAACAAGCAGCAAGACTCTCTGGAGCCAAGCAGACCGGGCTTTTCTAGGGGAATCTCTTGATGTTGATCCATCGCAGATGTCTGGTTTGACCACTTCAAGGCTTTATTCGCACAGAACCATTTTAAATACACCCCGTTGTTCCTTGTTGCATTCTGAGGCTTCCTTATGTGTTGGTCTGTCCTCAAATGATGCGTTTTAAACATTTTGGTTGCAGGAGAAACATAAAATGACTGCCAAGGGGCTTTTGAGAAGGAAAAGCTTTCAGTCATCAGTCAGTCACTGGTAGTGTTGCCAGTCGGCTTTGAGGTTTAGGCATATCTAATAGAACCACACTTAACGTATAAGGAACAAAAAGATAAATTGGAACAAAACTTTAGTGCTCTGGATGATTGTCATGAAGACAGAAGTGAGGTTCTGGAAGACCCTCAAACTGGTGGTATTGTCAAAGAATAGCATGATACAAGTGAGGAAAATGGCATTTAAACATGATAACTTTCATGTTCTTTGAACAAATAAGTCTCTTTAGATTTGTTGAGTGATCTTTACGGAAAAAAACAACTGAATCAATACACACGGCATTTCATTTCTCGTTGTTACTTCTCAGGACGTTTCCCCAAAGTTGGGGTCTCAAGGTTTTCTATACTTTATTTGAAAAAAGAACCTGTGGACATATTGAGTTATTGCAATCATTTCATATTGAGGGCTAATGTAGTCTAAAAAAGAGAGGACATCACACACATTGTGTATATTTATCACAAAAATCTACCTCATTTTGTGTTTGGTTTCTCAAAATTACTCGCATTCCCCTCCATTTTCCATGTTTTGTTACGTTACAGCATTATTCTAAAATTATTTGAATTAAATGTTTACCTCAACCTACACACAATACCCCATAATGACAAACTGAAATACCTTATTTACATAAGTGTTCAGACCCTTTGCTATGAGACTCGAAATTGAGCTCATGTGCATCCTGTTTCGATTTATTGTCCTTGAGATGTGTTTACAACTTGATTGTAGTTTACCTGTGGGAAATTCAATTGATTGGACATGATTTATAGACGCCTGTGTATATAATGTCCCATAGTTGACAATGCATGTCAGAGCAAAAGCCAAGCCATGAGGTTGAAGGAATTGTCCGTAGAGCTCCGAGACAGGATTGTGTCGAGGCACAGATCTGGGGAAGGGTACCAAAACATTTCTGCAGCATTGAAGTCCCCTAAAAACACAGTGACCTCCATAATTCTTAAATGGAAGAAGTTTGGAAGGACCAAGACTCTTCCTAGAGCTGGCCGCCCAGCCAAACTGAGCAATTGGGGAGAAAGGCCTTAGTCGGTGCCTTAGAAAGGCCAAGAACCCAATGGTCACTGACAGAGCTCCTCTGTGAAGATGCGAGAACCTTGAAGAAGGACAACCATCTCTGCAGCACTCCACCAATCAGGCCTTTATAATATAGTGGCCAGACGGAACCACTCCTCAGTAAAAGGCGCATAACAGCCCACTTGGAGTTTGCCAAAAGGCACCTAAAGGACTTTCAGTCCATGAGAAACCAGATTGTCTGGTCTGATGAATCCAAGCTTGAACTATTTGGCCTGAATTGCAAGCATCGCGTCTGGAAGAAACATGGCACCATCCATCCAGTGAAGCATTGCGGTGGCAGCATAAATACAGAGAGATACTTGATGAAAACCTGCTCCAGAGAGCTCAGGACATTAGACTAGAGTGAAGGTTCACCTTCCAACAGGACCACCACCCTAAGCACACAGTCAAGACAACACAGGAGTGGATTCAGGACAAGGCTCTGAATGTCCTTGAGTGTCCCAGCTAGAGCCCGGACTTGAATCCGATCAAACATCTCTGGAGAGACCTGAAAATATCTGTGCAGCAACGCTCCCCACCTAACCTGACAGAGCTTGAGAAGATTTGCAGAGAAGAATGGGAGAAACTCCCCAAATACAGGTGTGCCAAGCTCGTAGCGTCATATCCAATAGGACTCAAGGCTGTAATCATTGCAAAAGGTGCTTCAACAAAGTACGGAGAAAAGGGTCTGAAGACTTATGTATATATAATATTTAATTTTGGTATTTTTTATACATTTGCAAACATTTATAAAAACCTGTTTTTGCTTTGTCATTTATGGGTTATTGTGTGTAGATTGGAAATATGTTTTTTTAATAGATTATAGAATTAGTTTAACTGTACTTGGTATTCTGATCTTGGTATTCTGAGTTCTCTCTTAAAGATAACATTAGTCTGTGTGTTGACCTCTTGGCAAATCCTCAATATAGATGGTGTTTTCAAAGAACAGCATAATGCAGGTGAGGAAAATGTAGTGTGTGTAATGCTTTCCTCGTCCTGATTGAAACCCAAGGAGAGTGTAAATCTAGCTCCATTGACCTCTGTTTAAACTTTGGTAAAAAAAAAAATTAAAGCCCCCTCCATAGAAAACCTATATATAACATAGCCCAGGGGAGCATGAACAGATAATCTTTTGCAGTAGCAATTGATGGCTTTTCCATTCAATCAAAGGACTGAATGAACTCACATACTGTTGCCTACGTGCCTGATTTAGGCATAAAATAGGGAGATTTTTCATTAGTCAAGAATGGATTTAAATGTTTAAGGCTAATAAGGATACTATAACAGGCACATTTCTCAGTGGAGTTTGTTCTGTTACCTGAGTATTAATTTCCAATTGGGTGTGTTAGTCTCCCCCTGCTGTGGGTTTTCTATAAGCAGTATTTTTCCTTGCAGTGACTTTGACATTACCTGTCAGTAAACAGTAAGTTTGTTTCTCTAATGGAAGAATATTCTGCATAGTACCTTTGTTATCTCCATCAATCTACAAGTTGTATGCCTTTTGATAGCATTGTTGGTACGTAACACATTCTTTAACTAGTTTACCGGAGAGGGTGTTTAGCTGCCTGTCAAGTTATACACAGCTCTGTATAAGGAGGACAGGACAGGCCTGGGTTTCCAAAAGCATCGCAGCACTAAGATCATCTTAATTCCATTGAAACTAAATGGAAGAAAGACGATCTTAGTGTTTCGATGCCTTTGGCAAATCCAGCCCAGAGTTGTACCAAAAACTACACACATGAGCTTGTAATCTGGCGTTATTTACGCGTGGCTTGCTGATGCGAGACGTAAACAAATACACATAGGTGCCGTATTGTTGTTTAGCGCAATTTCTAACAGCTTGATTAGAAAGTTATTTTTCTCCAACTAAGCTGCCATTGCGTCATATAAGCTCTCTACATCCAAACGTAATTAATCTATCATACCATTTTACCTACATTCATCCGTATATTTATCCATCCCTCAAACCTACCATATTCTTCTATCCATCCTGGCTTTGTCTTTATATCCATCCCTCCAACCTCCCTTCATCCATTCATATCTGTAACTCCCCACGTCCATCACCATACATCAATTGCAACTGCCCTTCATCCCTTCCTGCCTCCATCCCTTCCCAATCAAGCATCAATACTCCACTCATTACATGCTGCTGTTCAAATGAAAAACTATTTCCAGGAACCTCAGACTTGCTGAAAGAACATATTGTGGCTTCTATTAGTAATGGAGTAAAGTTGCACATAGAGGAAATACAATAACAGTGCCATCAAAGTGGTTTCATTACTCTGTAGCATCCATCGTGGTGCTCCAGCTGTTCCTGGCTGCAGTGGATGATGCTCCTCTTTCCCAGTGCTCTTCCAATAAACTTCTCAGGAACACCACGTAAATTCCCAAATCACTCAGTTTGGTTTGACCGCCATATCGATCTTGATGAAATTAGTGATATTTCCAACTTTTCAAAGTATAAGTTCTGTTTCTTTTATCAGGGAGGCTCAGCCAAAGTATACTAATGCTGTGATTAACAGCCTAAATAGACACTTGTTCATAAGAACAGAGGTTTATTTTGAATACAGGAAAATGTATGAATGACAGATGGTGGATAAAACATTTAAAAAATAGAACAAATAATCCAGGTACTGGAATAGAAACCCTCTAACGAAAGTGATTATCACCAAATTGACTATCTCCCCCAGCACATTGTTTGTGAGCCAGTTGGAAGGGACCCAGATTGGTGACAAACTACAGAATTGTTTGTGTGTGAAGGTCTTCCAGGGCCCAAGACAGATGCTCAGCCTGTATCTACTCATGACACAAATGCTGACCTTTGCCCTCCCTATCCCTGTCACACAATTTGGGAGAGTTGGTCTTTGTTATTTCGTGTGTTTCTTGACTCTTGATACAAGTTTATTGTTAGTCTCACAGTGGTCTTAGGGAGTTAGGTGAACTAATTATTCACCATAAATCAAATTGAGTTCTGACCTTGCTAAAACAGTTATTCATCTGTAGTGAAATTCACACAACAGGGCCGTCCGCCACCTTTAGGTTAGAAGACAGCATACAGTGGAATTCGAAGACATTCCTGTTAAAAATTACCATAGAACATTTCAGTGAAAGTTCTACCGTCAACTAAGTCCTGATTTACCCATGATTAACATCCACATCCAGTGCCAATAGACTTGAGCAGGAGTGGGCAGAACATGAGGGTATGTGAGAGGGGAACAGCCTGGGGTGAAAGGTCATCTGTGGCTCACAGTCTGAACTTCACGCCAAGCCTCCTGAATTGCACTTGACAAGCAACAGCTCTGTGGCGGAATACGTCTCCCGCTAATTTGGCAGCCATCGTATCAATCACACTTCTCTATGACTCATTTCTACCTTGATATATGGACAAAATAAAGTAGCTACTTCAACATGGGGCGGCAGGGTAGCCTAGTGGTTAGAGCGTTGGACTAGCAGCCGAAAGGTTGCAAGTTCAAATCCCCGAGCTGTCGTTCTGCCCCTGAACAGTCAGTTAACCCACTGTTCCTAAGCTGTCATTGAAAATAAGAATTTGTTCTTAACTGACTTGCCTATTTAAATAAAGGTTAAAAATAAACAGACAAAATGTTGAATGTCAGTTTGTGTTGTTTTGCCAGCTGTGGCTAAGCCTGCTCATGCAATGATAGATAAGATAGGACGCACCACAGAAATATGGAAAAACTGAAAGAAAGCAAAGAGGTGGAAAGAGGTGGCAAGCAAAGAGGTGGAAAGTGTCATTGATTGTGTTACTTTCAAATCCTGTTGACATAAAACATTTAGGGAAAGACTGTATGTGCATGGAAATGAAACGGCTAGATACATTTTTGGGTTGGCTCTACTGGCTTAGACACCCGTAGCATTACACACTGCTTTAGTCCTAAACACGAATGTTCCTAATTTTCTTGGCAGCCTGGCCCGGCCAACCTGACAAAACGACAAGAAAACAAAGACCATCACACACCGCCGTTATTTTAGGTAAATGCAATTTCGTGGCCTTCGTAAAATAAAATCAGCATAATTGCCAAATTAAAAAAGAGCCACTTTTTTTAATTGTTTGCAGACTTTGTGGAGATCGGCTGATATTTCAGCAGTTTTCCCCCCTTGACTCTAGCGTGCACCCTTGAACATTTCGAGTCACTCAAACGCAACGGTTATGCTGCAATTATGCCACCTGGCTCCTTGGTAGTTCACACCGAAGGCAACCGACTTGTCTCCGTTTTCTCAGGCAGGCAACTAACTTGTCTCAGTTTTCTCAGTCAGGCATTCACGCAGAGCGGCATCATTATAGTGCCCCACTAACTTAAATTTGAACAGATAAGGCCTATCTGATTCTTCAAGGGGGTCTCAATAGCTGAGAGGAGGGATACAATTTCACAAGTTACTACATTGTTTGACATATTTCCAAGCCAGGCATTTGTAGACATGCATCTAATGGAGTACAGTAACACTGAGATGAAGGGCCATGAAAATGTAGGAAAATGTAGGTAGTAGGAAGGCAAACATTGTACAGTCCGAAAAAGTTCCTGCATACCAAGTAACCTTTTTCTGTATACATAATACAAACGGTTTCTGTTCATTTGGATTGTTTTCTTTCTCTCTTTTTAAATGAAAAAACATGATTTTGGCATGGTCACTCCCGTTTCCCTTAACTTATAACAAAAAACCTGAATTACCAAAACGATGACGATACGACAAGACAGTGTTGTAGTACTCGAGTCCGGTCTCGAGACCACATATAGGGTGTTTTGGTCTTGCCTCGTCTCGGATACATTTTACTTGGCCTTGACTCGCTCTCGGATAACGAGGACTCTGAATTTATTGCCGAGACCAGCGGAGTGAAAGAAAGTCATGACTGTCAACCCATAAAACCTCTTCTCCAGGCCAATTATCAACACTCCTTTCACGACACATTAATATCTTGTCACCTATTGAAACCTGGGCTTCCTACTTTACTCTTAACATTACTGACCTTTACATTCAATGAAACTGATCCTCAAATGCGCTCGTCAGAATTTCCTTGATTCAATTGCTTGAAAGTTGCATGCTCACTATTAGTAAAGTGAGACTGGGGGAATACTTTGTCTTTTTATCTTTTATATACATGTACAGTGTCACGTCCTGGCCTTAGTTCCTTTTTTATGTCTCTATTTTTGGTTTGGTCAGGGCGTGAGTTGGGGTGGGCATTCTATGTTTTGTATTTCTGTGTTTGGCCTGGTATGGTTCCCAATCAGAGGCAGCTGTCTATCGTTGTCTCTGATTGAGAACCATCCTTAGGTAGCCTGTTCCCACCTGTGTGTGGGTAGTTGTTTTCTGTTTTGTGTGTCTTCCCCTTACAGAACTGTTTCGTTTCGTTCACTCTCACTCTTTGTTGTTTTAGTGGTTATTGCAGTGTTCAGTTTATTCCTTAGAATTAACATGGACACTTACCACGCTGCGTTTTGGTCTGATCCTTCCTATTCCTCATCCGAGGAGGACAACGATCGTTACAGAACTACCCACCACAAACGGACCAAGCAGCGTGGTAACAGGGAACCGAGGGTTCAGGACTCCTGGACTTGGGAGGAGATATTGGATGGCAAGGGACCCTGGGCACAGGCTGGGGAATATCGGCGCCCCAAAGAAGAACTGGAGGCAGCTAAAGCTGAGTTGCGGCGATATGAGGTAATGTTTTGGGGAGGCACACTGGGAGATTGGCGGAGTCAGGCGATAGACCTGAGCCAACTCCCCGTGCTTACCGGAAGAAGCGTAGTACTGGTCAGGCACCGTGTTATGCGGTGAAGCATACGGTGTCGCCAGTGAGCGCTCATAGCCCGGAGCGCTATAGGCCAGCCCCCCGCAAGTGCCTTGCGAGAGTGGGCATCCAGCCAGGGCGTATTGTGCCAGCTCAGCGTGTTTGGTCTCCGGTACGCCATTTCGGCCCAGGGTATCCTGCGCCGGCTCTGCGTGCTCTGTCTCATGCTGTGTCTCATTTTTAACTCTAATTATGGTGCCGATTTGGCACAATTACATCCCATGGTCTGGAATTAGGCTCATATTTTTCTTGTCTCTGTCTTGGTCTCCAATGCTTCGACCCCACCCCCTCCTATTTCAGTCTTGAATCATACTCGATTTTCTCTGGTCTTGGTCTGGAATCGGTCTTAAACACAACACTACTACAAGATGTATTGACTTACACAGTTGAAGTCGGATGTTTACATAGACCTTGGCCAAATACATTTAAACTCAGTTTTTCACAATTCCTGACATTTAATCCTAGTAAAAATTCCATGTCTTAGGTCAGTTAGGTTCTCCACTTTATTTTAACAATGTGAAATGTCAGAATGATTTCTTTCATCAAATTCCCAATGGGTCAGAAGTTTACATACACTCAATTAGTATTTGGTAGCATTGCCTTTAAATTGTTTAACTCGGGTAAAACATTTTGGATAGCCTTCCACAAGCTTCCAACAATAAGTTGGGTGAATTTTGTCCCATTCCTTCTGACAGAGCTGGTATAACTGAGTCAGGTTTGTAGGCCTCCTTTCTCGCTTTTTCAGTTCTGCCCACACATTTCTACAGGATTGAGGTCAGGGCTTTGTGATGGCTTGCAAGCCTCCCCCTTTTTCCTCCAAACAAAACGATGGTCATTATGGCCAAACAGTTCTATTTTTGTTTCATCAGATCAGAGGACATTTCTCCAAAAAGTACGATCTTTGTCCTCATGTGCAGTTGCAAACCGTAGTCTGGCTTTTTTATGGAGGTTTTGAAGCAGTGGCTTCTTCCTTGCTGAGTGGCCTTTCAGGCTATGTTGATATAGGACTTGTTTTACTGTGGATATAGATATTCTTTTACCTTTTTTTCTCCAGCATCTTCACAAGGTCCTTTGCTGTTGTTCTGCGATTGATTCTCACTTTTCGCACCAAAGTACGTCCATCTCTAGGAGACAGAACGTGTCTCCTTCCTGAGCAGTATGATGGCTGTGTGGTCACATGGTGTTTATACTTGCGTACTATTGTTTGTACAGATGAACGTGGTGAAAATTGCTCCCCATGGATGAACCAATCTTGTGGAGGTCTACGATATTTTTTGATTTTCCCATGAAGTCAAGCAAAGTGTCATGTTTTGTCTTATATTGTCTTGTCATTATGCTTTCCCTTCTGTTCGTTTCCCCCTGCTGGTCTTATTAGGTTCGTTCCCTTTTTCTATCCCTCTCTCTCCCCCTCCCTCTCTCTCCTCTCTCTATGTTCCGTTCCTGCTCCCAGCTGTTCCTCATTCTCCTAACTCACTCATTTAGTCTTTTCACACCTGTCCCCTATTCTGTCCTCTGATTAGAGTCCCTATTTCTCCCCTTGTTTTCCGCTTCTGTCCTTGTCGGATCCTTGTATGATGTTCGCTGTGCTGTGTCTTGGTCTCGCCCTGTCGTGTCTTGTCTCCTTCAGATGCTGCGTGTGAGCAGGTGTCTGAGTCCGCTACGGTCGGTGCCTTCCCGAGGCAACCTACAGTTAATGGTCGAGTCTCCAGTCTGTCCTCGTCACTACGAGTGGATTTAAGTTTTTTATGTTTTGTTTTCTGCTCTGATTGTCCAGGAGTAGTGCTCTTATCCTTTACTGGAATAAAGACTCTGTTTTCGCCAAGTCGCTTTTGGGTCCTCATTCATCTGCATAACAGTAGGATCCGACCAAGAATGGACCCAGCGACTACGGATTCTCGCAACACTGCCGTCGAGATCCAGGGAGCCATGCTCGGCAGACACGAGCAGGAATTGTCTGCTGCTCGTCATGCCGTTGAGACCCTGGCCGCTCAGGTTTCCGACCTCTCTGGACAGTTCCAGAGTCTTCGTCTCGTGCCACCTGCTACTTCCTGGTCTGCCGAGTCTCCGGAACCTAGGGTTAATAACCCACCTTGTTACTCCGGGCAGCCCACTGAGTGCCGCTCTTTTCTCACCCAGTGTGATATTGTGTTCTCTCTCCAACCCAACACATACTCAAGAGAGAGAGCTCGGGTTGCTTACGTCATATCACTCCTTACTGGCCGGGCTCGAGAGTGGGGCACAGCTATCTGGGAGGCAAGGGCTGATTGTTCTAACAATTACCTGAGCTTTAAAGAGGAGATGATACGGGTTTTTGATCGTTCAGTTTTTGGTAGGGAGGCTTCTAGGGCCCTGGCTTCCCTATGTCAAGGTGATCGATCCATAACGGATTACTCTATAGAGTTTCGCACTCTTGCTGCCTCAAGTGACTGGAACGAGCCGGCGCTGCTCGCTCGTTTTCTGGAGGGACTCCACGCAGAGGTTAAGGATGAGATTCTCTCCCGGGAGGTTCCTTCCAGTGTGGACTCTTTGATTGCACTCGCCATCCGCATAGAACGACGGGTAGATCTTCGTCACCGAGCTCGTGGAAGAGAGCGCGCGTTAACGGTGTTTCCCCTCTCCGCATCGCAACCATCTCCTCCCTCCGGCTCAGAGACTGAGCCCATGCAGCTGGGAGGTATTCGCATCTCGACTAAAGAGAGGGAACGGAGGATTACCAACCGCCTGTGCCTCTATTGCGGACTTGCTGGACATTTTGTCAATTCATGTCCAGTAAAAGCCAGAGCTCATCAGTAAGCGGAGGGCTACTGGTGAGCGCTACTACTCAGGTCTCTCCATCAAGATCCTGTACTACTATGTCGGTCCATCTACGCTGGACCGGTTCGGGTGCTACATGCAGTGCCTTGATAGACTCTGGGGCTGAGGGTTGTTTTATGGACGAAGCATGGGCTCGGAAACATGACATTCCTCTCAGACAGTGGTTGGAGGGGGCGACCGTTCCTTTTGTCGTTTGGACTGACCATAAGAACCTTGAGTACATCCGTTCTGCCAAACGACTTAATGCACGTCAAGCTCGTTGGGCGTTGTTTTTCGCTCGTTTCGAGTTTGTGATTTCTTATCGCCCGGGTAGTAAGAACACCAAGCCTGATGCCTTATCCCGTCTCTTTAGTTCTTCTGTGGCTTCTACTGATCCCGAGGGGATTCTTCCTTATGGGCGTGTTGTCGGGTTGACAGTCTGGGGAATTGAGAGACAGGTTAAGCAAGCACTCACTCACACTGCGTCGCGCGCGCTTGTCCTAGTAACCTTCTTTTCGTTCCTGTTTCTACTCGTCTGGCTGTTCTTCAGTGGGCTCACTCTGCCAAGTTAGCTGGCCATCCCGGCGTTCGAGGTACTCTTGCTTCTATTCGCCAGCGTTTTTGGTGGCCTACTCAGGAGCGTGACACGCGCCGTTTCGTGGCGGCTTGTTCGGACTGCGCGCAGACTAAGTCAGGTAACTCTCCTCCTGCCGGTCGTCTCAGACCGCTTCCCATTCCTTCTCGACCATGGTCTCACATCGCCTTAGACTTCATTACCGGTCTGCCTTCGTCTGCGGGGAAGACTGTGATTCTTACGGTTGTCGATAGGTTCTCTAAGGCGGCACATTTCATTCCCCTCGCTAAGCTTCCTTCCGCTAAGGAGACGGCACAAATCATCATCGAGAATGTGTTCAGAATTCATGGCCTCCCGTTAGACGCCGTTTCAGACAGAGGTCCGCAATTCACGTCACAGTTTTGGAGGGAGTTCTGTCGTTTGATTGGTGCTTCCGTCAGTCTCTCTTCCGGTTTTCATCCCCAGTCTAACGGTCAAGCAGAAAGGGCCAATCAGACGATTGGTCGCATACTACGCAGCCTTTCTTTTAGAAACCCTGCGTCTTGGGCAGAACAGCTCCCCTGGGCAGAATACGCTCACAACTCGCTTCCTTCGTCTGCTACCGGGCTATCTCCGTTTCAGAGTAGTCTGGGTTACCAACCTCCTCTGTTCTCGTCCCAGCTCGCCGAGTCCAGCGTTCCCTCCGCTCAGGCGTTTGTCCAACGTTGTGAGCGCACCTGGAGGAGGGTGAGGTCTGCACTTTGCCGTTACAGGGCGCAGACTGTGAGAGCCGCCAATAAACGTAGGATTAAGAGTCCTAGGTATTGTCGCGGCCAGAGAGTGTGGCTTTCCACTCGTAACCTTCCCCTTACGACAGCTTCTCGTAAGTCGACTCCGCGGTTCATTGGTCCGTTCCGTGTCTCCCAGGTCGTCAATCCTGTCGCTGTGCGACTGCTTCTTCCGCGACATCTTCGTCGCGTCCATCCTGTCTTCCATGTCTCCTGTGTCAAGCCCTTTCTTCGCACCCCGTTCGTCTTCCCTCCCCCCGTCCTTGTCGAGGGCGCACCTATTTACAAGGTACGTAGGATCATGGACATGCGTTCTCGGGGACGTGGTCACCAGTACTTAGTGGATTGGGAGGGTTACGGTCCTGAGGAGAGGAGTTGGGTTCCATCTCGGGACGTGCTGGACCGTTCGCTGATTGATGATTTCCTCCGTTGCCGCCAGGATTCCTCCTCGAGTGCGCCAGGAGGCGCTCGGTGAGTGGGGGGGTACTGTCATGTTTTGTCTTATATTGTCTTGTCATTATGCTTTCCCTTCTGTTCGTTTCCCCCTGCTGGTCTTATTAGGTTCGTTCCCTTTTTCTATCCCTCTCTCTCCCCCTCCCTCTCTCTCCTCTCTCTATGTTCCGTTCCTGCTCCCAGCTGTTCCTCATTCTCCTAACTCACTCATTTAGTCTTTTCACACCTGTCCCCTATTCTGTCCTCTGATTAGAGTCCCTATTTCTCCCCTTGTTTTCCGCTTCTGTCCTTGTCGGATCCTTGTATGATGTTCGCTGTGCTGTGTCTTGGTCTCGCCCTGTCGTGTCTTGTCTCCTTCAGATGCTGCGTGTGAGCAGGTGTCTGAGTCCGCTACGGTCGGTGCCTTCCCGAGGCAACCTACAGTTAATGGTCGAGTCTCCAGTCTGTCCTCGTCACTACGAGTGGATTTAAGTTTTTTATGTTTTGTTTTCTGCTCTGATTGTCCAGGAGTAGTGCTCTTATCCTTTACTGGAATAAAGACTCTGTTTTCGCCAAGTCGCTTTTGGGTCCTCATTCATCTGCATAACACAAAGACGCACTGAGCTTGAAGGTAGGCCTTGAAATACATCCACAGGTATACCTCCAACTGACTGAAATTATGTCAATTAGCCTATCAGAAGCTAAAGCCATGACATCATTTTCTGGAATTTTCCAAACGGTTTACAGGAACAGTCAACTTAGTGTAAACTTCTCACCCACTGGAATTGTGATACAGTGAAATACAAGTTAAATAGTCTGTCTGTAAACAATTGTTGGTGTCATGCACAAAGTAAATGTCCTAACCGACTTGCCAAAACTATTGTTTTTTGCTTGTTCAAAGTTGTTCTGGTACGTCTGAATAACTCAACATCTTTCGATGTGATGTTGTCCTAATATGGACACAATACAATAGTCAATTGAGTTGCATTTCGGTACGTACACTTCACATGCACAATATCCCCAGTGAATATTTCAATGACAGACTAAATCCAGGTGAAAGCTATGATACCCTATTGGTGTCACCTGTTAAATCCACATCATTCATAGATGAAGGGGAGGAGACTAATTAAATTAGGATTTTTAAACCTTCAGACATATGAGACATGGATTTTGTATGTGTGCCATTCAGACGGTGACTGGGCAAGAAAAAATATTCAAGTGCCTTTGAAAGGGGTATGGTAGTAGGTGCCAGTCGCACCAGTTTGAGTGTGTCAAGAACTGCAACACTGCTGGGTTTTTCACACTCACCAGTTTCCTTTGTGTATCAAGAATGGTCCACCACCCAAAGGTCATCCAACAGCCAACTTGGCATAACTGTGGAAAGCATTGGAGTGAACATGGGCCAGCATCCCTCCATGCCCCAACGAATTGAGGCTGTTCTGAAGGCAAAAGGGGGAATCATAATGTTTTGTACAGTCAGTGTACTTCAGTGAGCCAGTGTTATTAGATGGACCTATATCAGAGATGGATTATTGAAACCATGTGGCGAGACCACTAGGATACTGTTTTTTTCCCCTGAGGTCAGTCAGAGCAGGCGCATTAACCGAGAACTTCCCTCATGTGCGTTATCAGCGTATACATTTCCAAACGAGGCATCGGAGGCCATGTCATGCTCAATCAGCCCAGTGTGAAGACATATTTGGGAGCCAGACCCATCTCTCGTCAGAGGCCTGTCCTGTCGAGTTGTGCGTGAAATTGGAGCCCTGATTGGAAACAGCGGCTGCTCTCTCAGTCCAAAAGCGGTGACTGCTGTTTAGCGTGTTGAAAGAAACGCTGTTTACCAACCAACATCAGGTTTTAATGGGTTTGTTAACACTTGTAATAAACAAGACCCAAATGTTATTCTTCACACCTTATTACCTCCCTGTCACCTCCCAGTCATAGCAGTAGTGTTTTTACTACTACAGGCACAGAGACATCACAGGTGTAGTTTTGTTGTCTGGATTGATGGGTAAAATAGGCCTTCACAGTGTAAATGCAGCATCAGGCATCTAATTAATTGATATGAAGCAGATGAATGGCTTTGATTTGGCTTTTGTGTAAACTGTACATTTTCAAGGACATGAGAAAGTATGTATTTGTCTTTTGTATATATTTTTTTCATATTTTGAAGCTTTAAGATTGTAGTAGAATCCGAGTGGGAGAAACAGTAGGAGGGTCATTCCCTGAAAACAGTACATTTGCCATCCCTTTGATATTTTAAATAGAAATTGTACACCAATGTTGCATTTAAGAGCCTGTTATTTTAAAGCAAGTGCCCTTTAATATAGACCATTTGAAATCAGATTTTTTTTATATGAATAAAGACAGTATATTGACCTGTCCCTCAGCATGTTTTTCCAACTAATACGATTGCAACCCACTTAACCCAAATAATTCTTCAAGTTTAAAAAAATCTTTGTAAAGCCCTAGTTATGTTCTTGCTTTGACAAAGTAATTTCTGAAGATTATTATTAATTTCATTTGAACAGTGATTAATTTACATCCGTCCCTTATTTAAAAATTGAGGTCAACCCTGTTACGTGAATTGAACACTTGATTTAATATGGTGAAACTATTTTTGTTCTAAAGAAACATTGAACATATAAGTCAAATCAGAGTGTAAAAGCAGATGAGCTTATTATGCTCTTTTTGACAATTTCCTGGTGTTTTGTGGTGGAAAACTGAGCATGTTGAGAATAACATGTCAACCCTGTTGCCCATAAATAGATAAGCCAGACATTTTTTAATAATTGTCATGTTTTTTGTGAAGCTTGCATTCAATTGCTTTTCCCTGTTGCACACAACAATCTTCCATTTCCCCTGTCACAAGGGGATTCATGGCTGTTTAAGACACATCCTGTTACGTGCTCTTTATGACAGAATGTTAGAAGTATGTGACATTTATAGTTAATTTTTATCAAGTTACACTACCTAAAACGTACTATATTTGTGGTACGTCCCAGGATGTTTTAAGGAGGTAGGAATCATCGAACTCTGGTTATGTGACAAATGCTGGAGCCGGTAGGGTTACCACTTGCCCACGACTCTGCACAAGAAAGCATGTGTTTTTTAAATTATAATTAACGTAAGGAAAGTCGGAAGTCCAGAAAATTTGCTTCGCCAATATCCCACATTTTCTTAAGCTGTTTAAGTATGGTACTGTATGTATTCCACCTGTTTACCAATCAATTAAAGGTGAACGCACAAAAGCAACCACAAAATGGAGATAGAGGGGAAAAAACCCCACCTGATACCATGAAAACAAAATTTGTACAAATATTTTTGCATAAGGTGAACTTGCTGTACCAGACACAAAGGTTAAACAAAGGAATTGGAAACAGGTGGTCGAGATGGAGCTACACAAAACTTACTGACGGTAGATAAAATAAACTTTATGCAGAGAATGAAAATGTGTAACACTGCAACCATCATGATGGCAGTAGTTTGAAGTGCACCAGGACTTAGGCACCAGCACTGGTGACTTCATAAACAGTTCCTCTGAAATTATGTTACTTTTAACAAAGTTGTTGATAATAATAATAATATTCTGCTGCATTTTCTGTTAAGTCTGGTCATGGTATTGAAGTGTTTTAGTGCACTCAGCTGACCTGGGCTTTTTTCCACCAATTGTTCTTTTGACAATCAAATCTTTTCACATCAGATCTTTTTCAGAGTTGATCTGATTGGTCAAAAGAACAATGAATGAAAAAAATATCAGAATTGGGCTGGCTGTCAAAATGCAGCCATACTACAGTACATTTATGTAACTTAATTTATACCTATGGGGACAGAAGTCAATACAATTGTGTTTATAACCCTTTTAACAAATATACGTCAAAGTGATTTACAGTTTCCAGGCTTAGACTCCCAAAAGAAAGTGGCAGAGGAACTGTGACGGCCCTGAATTTTTCTGAACCGTCTCAGTGCAGCTCCTTCCAATAGGGCGCTTTCCCTTTAATTCCCAATTAAATAGCCAGCATCAGCTGCGCGAAAGTGGGGTTGTGATGGAGACGTGCATGAGGATGTGTTCAACCCTCAGTGCTGAAGCTTCTCTATTCCGTTTGTTTTGTTGCCGTTAAACGTGTGTTTTGTAGCCTAAGAGAGTTTACCCAGGATCGGATCCACTCTTTGCGTCCGTGGACTACACCTCTCCGTTCTTCGTGGCCTTTCTCCGCTGGAGATCTATTGGCGGATTGGATTGTCTGACTGACCACCACCTTTTTGTATACGGTATTTCATTTGTTTGGATGTGATGTATACTGTGATTTATGTAGTTAGTTGTAGTTGAGGACTTAATTAAGAGTTGATCCGCTTTAAAGTTCTGTGGTAGAGTAATTGTTATATTGACTGTATGTTTAATACTGGGTTTACGCTACACGGAATGAACGGACAAACATCGCGTGACAAAAGTCACTTGAGTTCACTGAACTCCTTTACCGGGCGGGACTCTTTTTAGGCCCGAGGTACAGGACATTTCTGGAGGAACCAGAACTCATTGTGATATTATTATATGTGTGTGTGTAATCATCATTGTTGTTGCTAATACAACCCACGCAACAGAATATAGTTGTTTTTGAAGTTCTTTCCAATGTTTTAAGGGTTTATGAAAAGTTTATTTCCATCCTGACTTTTACATAAGTCCTTTGTATTGGTGTAGACTTGACGGACCAGATGGGACTCATTCCCACCCAAACTAAAAGGAGAAACCAATGTTTTCTCTGGTAGGCACAACCTACCTGGCACCCCTATAAATAATAACCTCAAGTCAAAACCGTTACAGAACTCTAGAAGAAAGAAACCTTGAGAAGAACCAGATACGTCTTTCTATCAAAGGATTTAGCTCACTGACATGAAGAAAATAAATCATTGTTGGTTTTCAGGTTGTATG
The DNA here is from genome assembly GCF_023373465.1 of Oncorhynchus keta. NCBI lineage: Eukaryota > Metazoa > Chordata > Actinopteri > Salmoniformes > Salmonidae > Oncorhynchus > Oncorhynchus keta. The sequence continues at coordinate 48,806,994 of NC_068455.1, forward strand.
ACTACCACCTTCATGCTTATTTGTTTAGACCCACCTAACATTTTTGGATATGCACTTGGGGCCACACATCGGCAAGCTCCCAGTGGACATCAAAGGGTGTTTGTGTATGTTTTCTTAAGCCTTGCTCTCGGCAGCTAAATCGTACTATTACCGTTTGAACATATGTGTGTATGATTTCAGCTGCTCCTGTCCTCGCTCTTCTCCTCCATTGATGCCTCAGTGAAATGAGCAGGTGGTCATTGTGCCAGAAGACCCAGGATTGCTATGAACTCCAGGGTTATGTTCACTATAACACAAACAACTTTTCAAAATGTGCAACTGAAAATGTCTTATTGACAAAGTTAAGATAGTACCTCCCCATTTCAGACCGTTTCCCTATAATTCGAGCCTACTGAACACGACCCTGACCAGCAAAAGACAACCCCAGCTCCCCACCACTCCAAACAACCATTCCCCCATTTCACTTCCACCCTCCCATTACAAACACTTCCAGAGGGAGCGCTAGGACAAGAGGAAGCTGAATCAACATCAACGTAGCGTGGCCTCCTTGCCATGGTCTCTGTCTCGTCTCGGTCAGATGCACGGGGCACACAACAGAGGACAAGAGACAGGTGGGTAAACTTGAAGGGATTGTATTACTTCCAGTTCCCAGGAGGAAGTGACACGGTGGCCTTCGGAGGCAAAGGGGAGGAGGGATTGGGGGTGAAGGGGGGTAAAGACTTAATGTTTGTGGATCTACTCTGTTAGGCACGCCTCCCTGCATCTAGTCATCAAACAGTGGAATCTACTCGAGTCTCTCTTTGAAGATGGAGTAGCGTGCATTTGGAAGTGGCACCAGACAAGCATACTTCAAAACTACTGTTGGTTTACGTTGAGATTTGGAATTGACTGGGCGAATCCTTGGCACACAAAGGAGTTCAAAACATAATACACAGTATTGTAATTTAGCAGACACTAGCAGAAAATCCAAATTGACTTTCACTTACCAACATGATGTTCAGTGTATGTGGCTAGTGCAGGAAAGACAGACATCTATCATTGTTGCATTCACCATGCTCAAAACTAACTGAGTCTTAGACTCAACTAGCTTACTTAATGCTGTTATAGAACATCTATATTGATATCTCTACATTGTTCAAACCTGAGTGTGGGGACTGAATGTTACACCAATAGTTCAGGGCATAAAAAGAGCAGGGGTGAGCACATATGATGAGCTGAGCCACAGGAGTGAGCTGTCACCCCGCATGACACGGGCCACATGACTGCAGTTGAGAAACACTGCTTCCATGCAACTGGGGAAAACAAGGCCCACCTAATACAAATAAACTCCTTCACATCTGCAGATAGAAGGGATATTGGGGAGTTAATTGTATCTCCTAAAGTCATGGAGGCTGAACGACATGTGATCGGAGAGTAAATAAAACAAACTGTCTGAGTCAAGATGACGTGGTGGAGGAATTTGGCCCCCTCAAACAGACGGATGCTCGGGCCCCCACAGTAGAGACGGCCCTTCCACAGGACTCTGAGGCCACAGCTGTGTTTTCATAGTGTATGCCCCTGATGGGCACATGAAGTGGCTTAAATAACTGGGCCCTAATTATTTTCTTTCCTCTTTTGAAAGGACAGCAGCTTGAGTGCAGATGCGTTAAGAGACTGTGAGGACTCAAGGACATGCAGGGCTGGGGTATCTGATTCCATGTGAGAAGTTTTTAGTTCAATTCATGAAAACAGCTCATGTATTGAATAATTGAATTAGAAATGTAATTGATATCAAGGAACTTTGTTTATTGACTACCAAAGATATATTATTGTCATTTTTTGGCTATTTGCAGGTGAAATTGTTGCATAATGCACCTTTAAATTATGAAAAGTCAATGACAACTACAATACTCAACATCAAGTGTTCATTCCCTCCACCTAGCAACTAGCAGTGGACAAGTCAAGGTAACAACTACCCAAACAGCACACAGTAGGCGATGCCAGCCAAGTTTAAGAAGTATATGCCCCATGCCCAAGCAATTACAGAGAACAATATATTCGACGGCACAGTCTGGCTTGAGCTCTGCTGCCACATTATCCTTGGTATTTATGTACAGAAGCTTCCCACAACACTCTTAATGCATGCAACCCGGGGCCTTTTTCTGGCACGCCGTAGGCTTCTGGTTGTACTTGTAATGGCCATTTAATGAGTATCTCTTTTTAATGTGGCTGCCCTGAACAGTGGTTTGTGAAACGTCTCTGACGTGTGAATGGCCTCCCAATGTAGCGTGTAATGGCTCTCAAGTGGGTACGCCACAGTCCTGGGAGTGCCAAAAGATAACGTCATCATGTATCTATGTGCACTGAATAAATGGATTGATGCAAACATTTAACCTGAGCCAAAAACAGCAGGTCCATGTCGTGGGTCTGTCTGGGTGTCAAAGTGAACTTGTACTATAGCGACTGATGTTGCACAAGTTATGGTTTTGACTATATGGTGACTCAGTAGAATCCCCTATAATATAGTTGTAATATACTGTACTTTAAGTGGCATATGTTTTGCAGCTCAATGCAAGTTTGGCATCATTCTTGAGTCAAAGAATATCTAATAAAATGCCTGGGCTCATTCTGTCACCAGTTGAGGGCATCCTTTCCCAGAGTTTGAGGGAAAGTGAGACCATAATGCAAGTCTGGTAATACAGTCTCATTTATAGTAGTAAAATATTACAGTTTACATTAACTTGTGCTTATACCTGTGCTAATGGAGTTGAGCTGTATAACAAAATGTTCCACTGATCAAATGTAAGGTCTCCTGAGCGCCAACTTGAACATTGTGAAAATTCTGGCATGCGTTTACTGTGAACACTGAGACTGTACCCGCTTTAAGTTACAGTTATAACAGTGGCCAAGTAAGCTACTGTGGCTATTTAATCATAACGTAGGCCTATCAGAGTGGCCTAACATATAAAACAATGGAGAAAATGCATCCCATGACATACATTTTTACCCCCTTTTTCTCCACAATTTCGTGATATCCAATCAGGAGTGGTGAAGGTCGAGAGCCGTGCATCCTCCAAAACACAACCCCGCCAAGCTGCACTGTTTCTTGACACAATGCTCGCTTAACCCGGAAGCCAGCCGCACCAATGTGTCGGAGGAAACACTGTACACCTGACAATGGTGTCAGCGTGCATTGTGCCCGGCCCGCCACATGAGTTGAGTTGCTAGAGCATGATGGGACAAGGATAACCCCGGGCTGGCCAAACCCCTAACCCGGACGACGCTGGGCCACTTGTGTGCTGCCTCATGGGTCTCCCGGTCGCGACAACATTTTAACATGGAAATAGCTATTTAGTCTATAGTAGCAGCCAATATGTTGTGTTCAATGTTGGCCAACATTCCCTCAGACTTTTGAAACAAACAGTAGGGATTGACATTAACCTGTTTATCCACTTGTCCTTCAGACAAGGAGGTGACTGAAAGTCTTGTGTTGTTTGATGCAAGAAACCATTTTACAAAATAATATTCATTGTTATTCCAACACCATTTATACAGGGAATCAGACAAATTATGCTACCCTCTGCCTACTGGCAACTTATCTTTATCAAGTCTGTCTCAAAATACAACACTGCCCCTTTAAGACTGACTTGCTTTTCAAAGGTGGCTAGAAATGTGCATGTTTTGTGCACTTGTAGGAAGCAACCACTAGAACTTAGCCATAACTGGGCTAATAATTCACCTGCTAGCAAAGAATGTGAACAAATGTACGCACAGGTTTCATTTCAAGTTGCTTGCTCCTAGGTAGGTACATGATAATTACAAGTATATCCTATGTAACTACATTATCCTTACATTGCACTTGATCTGTAATAGCCTTTGAGCCAGATCATAACAGAGAAATAAACTAAATGAAAATGACCAGTATTTAACGACAATGTTGTTACCACACTAATTACAGCATTACTTCACAAGAGAAACTTCATGTAAAGTTTTACCCTGTCTTCAGAAAAACGTACTAGTAATTGTTTGACAAATGATCGATAATGCAGCAGCTAGGTGAACTCTATGAAGATGCACAGCTGTAATTCTGAGAAACTCAGAATGTCATTCTGTCATTCCCTGTTTGTGTTTACATTGATTTTCCTTGAGGATTCCATGAAGCAGGCCAGTGATTCTTTGTGGGACATCGACCCATGCATCATCAATTCATTTTTATGCTTTCTGAGTAAGTGTGACCAACATGGTGAACCTGGGACATCTGCATGCCACAAGACTGTATTAACCTGCTGAGCTTAAGCCTAAGCATTAGCTCCGGGAGCTAACACAAGTCTTCAGGACTTCATGTAAGGTTATTCATAAAAGAAGATGGTTCACCAAGCCCTTAATATGTCACGCCTTTTGACTTACTCCTCAACCACAAAGGCCCCAGCAGCTGACAGGCATCAATTAATCAAATCAGTGACAGCACCAATGTGACTCTCTTGGTTTGAGTCTGGGTTGGCACTACATGACTGTGTTAACCTGTTGAGCTAATGCCTAAGCATTAGCTCAGGGAGCTAAGTGTTTAGATTCCAGGCAGGGTTACTCGTCACGTGTGGTTCATTAAACTACCTACCTCTGTTACCAATCAGTGGGCAAGTATACAGTTTAAATACTAGTATAGCATTTAAGAGTTTGCTCATTTGTTTATTCTTTTGATGGTAAACATGAAAGAAAGGAACATCTGTTCCAGCCAGAGGATATGAAGCTTTCCCTGCTCTAACCTCTTGGAGTAGCCAACAGTACTTCATTTGTTATTGTTGCAGACATTCCTGAGAGGGATCCTCTCACACTCCTGAGTATCCTCTCTCGGATTTGAATTTATGTGGAAGATTTATGCACAACGGGGGGATGGGTATTTTCACACATACTCTCCTATCCCCCAACTGCACCCCCACACCATTTAAAGGATGGAGGAGAAAGTAAACTGGGATATTAAGGAGAACTTTCTCTTTGCATCTCGGCAGTAAAGCACAGGAGAGCATTGCATGAGCTCCCCCATTCCTAAATCATGACATGCGTCTTCATGTAAATCCTTACTGCGTTGAAAGGCCTGTTTAGGAAAAAGACTGCTTTTGGTGGCTGAATCCCAGACAAGGAAAATCTCTCCTAGTTCTCTGATCCGATAGCTCTGAAACTCCAGAAACAGCTTCTGTGGAAGGAACTTCTAATCAGCCTATTTGCAGACTAGCTGAGGATAGAGATGTTTCTGAGTGTTAGGGAGGTGGAGGTAGTGGTGTGTTAGTGAGGTTCTGAGAAAAACAGGGACCTCCGTGATGGAAACGTGCAGAAGACAACTCTGGAGTGCTGGCAGAGGCTCAGGAATCTGTTTATTTATATAACTAATAACGACGACACGTACATTCTATAAGTTTAATCAGAAAATAAAGGAAATAATTTAGTTTTCATTCAATAGCCAGGAAATTCCCAGTGGCAGTGACCACTACAATCATGTCAGTGTATGTAAGCTCATCCAGACGTGTAATGAATTAATCAAACGTGCAGTTGAACAGTGAAAATAAAACCAAAATGAGGAATAGCTCTGCATTCAATCTGGAGAGAGAAAAAAAACATAAAAGAAATGTCAGTTCTTCCAAAGTGGGAGCGTAAGCAAATGTGATCTTTTCAGATCTGTGTGCTGTTTTGAAATGTGCTCCAAACACAGCTTGAAACTCCAAAGCCATCTTTTCCCCAGCAAATAAACAGATCTTGTGTGTCCCATCTTGCTTTGCATAAGCCACCACTAAATAACATCAAACTGCATGGTGTCCACATGAGGACAGCCTCAGAGTCCCAAGGAGTTTGTCAATACCACTCTGACATGTTAGAGACACAGGAGTTGATGTCATTGACTCTGAGGCTGTCCTACTATGGATATTGTGAAAGTGCCATTGTCCACTAAGTGCTGTGTTCTCAAACCAACCTGATAGTTCAGACGCTTTGACAGAAATGATGTTGCCAACGATCAACAGTAGCGGAGTCAGAAAGGCCAGAAAACCTAACCAAAAAACACCATGGAAAACCAGCTGCAGCTCCTTGGCTCTTTGAGTCGAGTTTGGTCAGAAACCTCAGTGTCTTCAATGACGCAGGGAGGACCTGCCAGGGACAGTACACCACCATCAAACAGTGCAGGCTAGAGGACTATTTTACACAGAGGATTGTGATCATGTAACAGGAATGCCACTGTAAAGTTAAACTTATAAAATGTGTTTTTGGTAACACTTTAGTTGGATAGTGCCAAGTAGATGGTTTGTAGATGGTCAATAACTGTCAACACTTATCCTAACCCTAAGCAAACCCTTACCCTAATTCTAAACCTAGCCCTAATCATAACCTTGGCAACCAGTTGCTTATCAACACTTTGTTGATAGTATGATAATCTATATGGGACTCTCCAAATAAAGCGATCCCTAGGCATTTCCTTCTTTTATCTGACATGGTGCTTTGTAATTAGAAAACAGTTGATGTACTCGGATTATCTTCACATCTTTTATGTGCTATACACTTCTGCGCAATCTTCTTTGAATGAGGTTGAGGAGCACTCTGTATACTTTCTGTATACAGTACACACATACATACATGAAATTGCTTTCCCCATCCTCAATCTAGGCCTAGTAAACTGATCTGTCTCATTGCATGCACAAGAGAATCCAAATTGCTCCCCTGTTTGTGGCGTTTACAATGGCTTGAGTGGCACATACAGAGATCTTGTTTTTGGGAGCTGTGGCTAATTTTTGTCATCAACATTGTCAAAAGAAACTCCTTGTGATTTTTCTCTCAATCTCTGCCTCTAACTTCACCCGCTCGTTTCCCAAGTGGGGTGGCTAATTAGAGGGCCAAATAAGCAGTTGCTTCCTGCCGCACAACCCAGAAGCCTCACTCCGGGGAATTTACTGGGGTTATTGTGATTTAGGGTACGGATTGTTTTACATCTCTGTTGGCCAAACTTCACTGCAGATCCAGATCCAGGGGCTCAATTTATGATTCCCATGGGACAGCCTAGCAATACCGACTTGGTCAGAGGCCACAGTCAGAGATTAAACAGACAGAGACTACAAACAGGTTCACTAACTGTTATCCTTTGTGTTTCTATTGTCGTAAAGGACAGGAGAACTTATGGGGATTCAAACAGAATAAATAAAAGGATATGTACTATAAGTGCGTAGCAATTAACTGAAGTTGACCAATGTTGGTTATATTAATTTTATTCCATTTTGTTCGTTTTTTCTGTGAATTCAATGCGCACATTGCATAGTTTCTCTAGAGATAAACCAGATCAAGCTCAAACTGTGCAATGTAGTAAGGAGACCAATATTATATATAGTTTGCGCAAAAAATATGGCAATTTACTACAATCCATTACGCGCCTACTTGTCCGTTCTGTGTTTCTTTTATTTCTGCTATGTTAAAGTGACAGAAGAATGCCAATCGAGAGGGATAGAGAGCAGTTGTTTCACGAGGTATCTCTACCTGAAAATACATTATGGAAATTATTGATAGTTGGTATTCAGCAGTCATAAAAGTATGCCTTGTTTACTCTGAAGAACTACTAAAAATAGTGATTTTGTCTATAGGGATGAGATGATGACTTGGAATTAAATAATAAAGTAATCAAATAAAACAAAGGTAATTTACACAACTGAAATGTGAATAGATTATGGTTAATAAGTGATAAGCAGTAATGGGCAGAGACTACCATGATGGGAATTTTATTAATTGTTTTATTCTGTGTTGTTACAGCATTCAACCCACATAATGCATAGTGCATAACAACAACAAAAATCGAAACTGTAATTGAAAACTGTGATAAAGAAAAATCATAGAACAAAACCGAGCTGACCTCAAAAAGCATTAATCGCTCAGCAGCCCCAAATGGGTCTCAACTAGACTTTGAACTCCTACACTTGTAACCTTCAAACCATTACAGTTTGTGTTCAGCACATTTGAACGTCTAATTCAGGTCATTTGCGTTTAATGCTATTTATTTTATGATAACATTTTATTGTTTATTCGAGTACTGTTTAATATTCAAATGTTATTGTTGGGGTCAAATGGACATCATACTACTGGACATCATGCAGGTGTGTTCAACCCATTCAGAGTAAAAAAATAAATAAACATACTCCTGAGATTTGCACTGATCAATCAAATATATTGAATAGTATTGAAAGGTATGCTCAGACCTACAACATACTTTTGGTTATGTAGTGTATGTGGACAACTGCTCATCAAACATCTTATTCCAAAATCATGGACATTAATATGAAGTTGGTCCCCCCTATACTGCTATAACAGCCTCCACTCTTCTGGGAAGGCTTTTCACTAGATCCTGGAATATTGCTGCGGGGACTTGCTTCCATTCAGCCACGAGCATTAGTGAGGTCGGGCACAAGATGTTGGGCGATTAGGCCTGGCTCGCAGTTGGCGTTCCAATTCATCCAAAGCTGTTTGATGGGGTTGAGGTCAGGGCTCTAAACAGGCCAGTCAAGTTCTTCCACACCGATCTCGACAAACCATTTTTGTATGGACCTCGCTTTGTGCACAGGGGGATTGTCATACTGAAACAGGAAATGGCCTTCCCCAATCTGTTTCCACAAAGTTAGAAGCATAGAATCGTCTATAATGTCATTCTATGCTGCAGCATTAAGATTTCCCTTCACTGGAACAAAGGGGCCTAGCCCGAACCATGAAAAACAGCCCCTGAACATTATTCCTATTCCACCATACTTTACACCACTCCAGCTGATGCTTGGCATTGCATATTGTGATCTTAGGGTTGTGTTCGGCTGCTAGGCCATGGAAACCCATTTCATGTGCTGACGTTGCTTCCAGAGGCCGTTTGGCACTCGGTTTTGACTGGTGCAACCAAGGACAGCACTCAGCGGTCCCATTCTGTGACCCTACCACTTTGCGACTGAGCCGTTGTTGCTCCTAGACGTTTCCAATTCACAATAACAACACTTATAGTTGAACGGGGCAGCTCTAGCAAGGCAGAAATTTGACGAACCGACTTGTTGTAAAGGTGGCATCCTATGACGGTGTCAGTTTGAAAGTCACTCAGCCCTTCAATATAGGCCATTCTACTGCCAATGTTTGTCTATGGAGATTGAATTGCTGTGCGCTCAATTTTATACACTTGTCAGCAACGGCTGTGGCTGAAATAGCCGAATCCACTAATTTGAAGTGGTGTCCCCATACTTTTATACATATAGTGTACATTACTTGTGAGAAGATTGAGCGGGCGTTAGCTAGATAAAACAATGAAATAAACAACATACAAAGGGCTTGGTTGTATATGAGAAATCAGAGTTAAAAACATTCCAGTCATTCAGATCAAATATATCACCTCTCATTGCTCAACCTTGATTAATCAATCACGAAATAATCAAACAGGTTTTGTTTTCATAGCGTAAAGGTCATCATTAGATCCCACTTAAAGAGCATCGTTAGTACCTTTTATAATTCCTCTCAAATGTTTTTGCACCAAAACTGGTAATAAAATGTGTTCACTGTACGTCAAAACAGCGACATAAGAGTCATAAACATAATCTAAACCACCTTTGGGATTGATGGTGAGCAGAGCCTGTTTGCAAAGTAAGTAGAAACAGGTGGTTTAGCATTTCACGATAAAACCCCCACATAGTATTCAGTAGATAACCTGTTACTACAAACAATGTTCTCAAAATGTAACGCCCATAATAATATTTCCTACTATACCAAAGCAGGTTTATTCAGTTTAATGATCCCGCCAATGTGCCCCACACACTCACCTTGTCAAGTTCCTGAGACACTGTTTTATGTCACTGGAAGTTCACACTGCAATGAACCATGTAAACAAGCTTGATTTGTTGGAACCAAGGGGTTCCAAGGGGTTTTCAGAGTAAAAGAAAACAGTTGCATGTATTACAGTTTCCCCTTTCATCACAATGTCTGCTAGCAATGTCTGCTAGGCCCAAAAATGTGACCACCCATTATATTTTATGGAATTATTCTTCCAAAAGATATGAAGAACCATGAATTTCAATAAGGGAAGTATATGGCATGCCTTAGTAAATGTGTTGCACAACATGAAAAATATACACTATCACACATCGAGAATTTGGAACTTGCTGATATGTAACTCCAACAAGTGAATCGGTTACATTTTATTTGAATGTTCTGTCACGATGACTGCATAATGTTGTCATGAACAAACAGCCTCATGTGATTTCTGGTACATCAACTGAGTGAACATGGATGTTGGTTTGCAGTGAAAAAATAATGGCATTGGCAACAGCAAAAATAATACAGCTTCTGCTACTCTCAACACATCTCTTGACCCAGTCCAGTCATGTCCCTATGCGTGCTCTGTGCAGCCCAAACAAAACTTGCTCTTATACCTGTGCACTAACACTGTAATTGCGACAGCACAGTAAGGGATAGTGTTAGCAACTTAAATCATGTCACTCTCCTTTTCCTCTATACATTTTTTAATAACTTGTCAACAATTGCTTCCAAGTCTGTCTGTCAGAAGCTAGAACAACCAAGTAAAAGCATCCCATTTTTCCTCTAGTTCGAATCGAGAGAAAATCCAAAGTGACGTCTCCGAAAGGCTCTCCTGTGGAATTACTCCATATAAATAAATAAGCGGCAGATCCCGTGGAAGATAGCCGCTGCGCTATCAAACAGGAGTGGCCAGCTGGTTGTAATTGAGGACCAAAGGCCCGCCACAAGGAACTAGGAATGTCCCCCATGCCTCAAAACATAACACAGCAAAACGTAACCCAACACAAGCAACATGAATATGCAATGTGGCTTTATGGGGTGCCATTTGTAACATGATGTATTTTGTGGCACAAAATTAATATTTTTCACAAATTTAGCATGCGTACAAAACATTTATTTTATTTTATTTGTTTTTAACCTTTCTAACTAGGTAAGTCAGTTAAGAACAAATTCTTATTTACAAAGACTTCCTACCAAAAGGCAAAAGGCCTCCTGAGGGGACGGGGGCCTGGGATTAAAAAAATATATAAATATAGGACAAAACACATATCACAACAAGAGAGACAACACAACACTACATAAAGAGAGACCTAAGGCAGCAACAAATAACAACACAGCATGGTCGCAACACAACATAACAACAACAGGGTAGCAAGACAACAAGGTAGCAGCACAAAACATGGTACAAATATTATTGGGCAGTCAACAGCACAAACGTTAAGAAGGGAGAGACAACAATACATTACACAAGGCAGCCACAACTGTCAGTAAGAGTGTCCATGATTGAGTCTTGAATGAAGTAAAACTGTTCAGTTTGAGTGTTTGTCGCAGCTCGTTCCAGTCGCTAGCTGCAGCGAACTGAAATGACGAGCGACCCAGGGATGTGTGTGCTTTGGGGACCTTTAGCTGAATGGGTGTTGTATGTGGAGGATGAGGGCTGCAGTAGATATCTCAGTTCGGGAGGAGTGAGGCCTAAGAGGGTTTTTATAAATAAGCATCAACCAGTGGGTCTTGCAACGGGTATACAGAGATGACCAGTTTGCAGAGGCCGAATGGTAAAGCACATCTAGCCGCTCGAGAGCACCTTTACCTGCCAAACTATAAATTATGACTCTGTAATCTAGTATGGGTAGGATGTTCTTCTGAATCAGGGTTAGTTTGGCAGCTGGGGTGAAAGAAGAGCGACTACGGTAGAGGAAACCAAGTCTAGATTTGACTTTAGCCTGCAGCTTTGATATATGCTGAGAGGACAGTGCACCATCTAGCCATACTCCCAAGTACTTCCTCAAGCTCTAAATAACACCTGTGTGAAGATGGGCATTCTTCTGACCCAACCTCATGACCTTTGCTTTGGAGGTGTTCAGAACAAGGTTAAGGGTAGAGAAAGCTTGTTGGACACCAAGAAAGCTTTGTTGTAGAGCATTTAACTTCTTGTTGGCTGGTGGCAGGATTCAGTATTTCGGATGACAGACGTGCCCAAAGTAAACTGCCTGTTACTCAGGGCCAGAAGCTCGGATATGCATATAATTGGTAGTATTGGATAGAAAACACTCTGAAGTTTCCAAAACTGTTAACATAATGTCTGTGAGTCAAACAGATATAGCAGGCAAAAACCCGAGGAGAATCGTTCTGGGAATGTTTTTTTAAAACTCACCACTCATAATGGCGGTCTATAGGTATATTAAAGGAATAATTCCCAGATTACAGTTCCCAGGGCTTTCAGTAGATGTCAACAGTCTTTAAAAAGAGTTTCATGCTCGTTTTTTGAAAAATGAGCTAGAATTTGTAGCTTTTCTAAGTGGCTCCAATTTTTTGCTGTAGTGTTGTGTCGGGTGAGGGTGCGCACTTCGTTATTTATCTCCGGTAATGACAATTTATCCCTTTTAGACAATAAGCTTTTACTGTTAACTTGCAGAAAACCCAGACTTTCACGAGAGCAGATATCAGAGCACAAGTCAGAACTGGGGCTAGCAACAGTAGATGGGCCAGGGTGTACATGCACACTTTCAGATATCATCAATATGTAATACAATCAAGGCATAGGACAGGGAGAGCTCTGACAGTGCTGATTTATGACACCTGAATGTGCACCAGATGACAGCAATTTCATCAGCTAATAAGAAGCCAGCGAGAGGTGGTTAGAATGGAGGACAAAAGTCAGAATAAACAAGAGTCAGAGTCCCAAGTGTGGGAACAAACAGTCTGTCCCATGGTTGGGTAAAGACAGTTTGTAGTCAACAAAGTATACAGGAGTCATAAGGCAAATAGTAAAATGCACAAGAAATTTTTTTAATATATAACGACTCGGGGCTAGCCATGTTCAGAGTCACTCGCCCCAACAGTGCGTGTGTGCTGGAGGCGAGTGAAAGCTCGGGAGAGAGGGGTTAGTGTGGTGGAGGAACCTGTACAAGACAGGGGAGACAGGCCAGAGCAGATGGTGAACAGATCGCCAGGTAGAATCCAAGCAGCAGTGCAGCAGGCAATGGGCGTAGGTGTCACACCCACTTGGGAGAAGCTTTTATTTCTGTAGGCAGATTTCTTGTAGAAAATGCCAGTGAATGGTCTTTGAACAGCAGAAGGGGCATGATGAGAAAAGAGACTGGGGAAAAGCAGGAGCTGATACAAAAAACACTGGTTGACTTGAGAGGAGACAAAAGGCTGTGAGACATGGGTTTCACTCGGGACACATGAAAGGTGGGGTGTATACAAATGTGCGGGACAACAAAAGATGAACAGAAGAGGGACTAATACTTTTAAAGATGGGAAAAGGGCCAATAAACTGGGGGGAGAGCTTGCGGGATTTCACCCGGCGGTGCAGATCCTGGGTGGATAGCGATGCCTTCTGCCCGAGACGATACCGGGGAGCCGGGGTCTGATGGCGATCCGCTTTTCGTTGATACCTGGAGATGGTCTTGAGGAGGGCCGACCGGGCTCTCCTCCAGGTAAGACAACAGTGGCGGACAAACATCTAGGCAGAAGGTACGCCGACCTCTTCCTCCTGATCGGGGAAGAGCGGGGGCTGATACCCCAGGGAACATTCAAATGGCGATAGGCCTGTGGCAGAGCAGGGAAGGGTGTTGCATGCGTATTCCACCCACACAAGCTGCTGGTTCCAGGTAGTGGGTTTGTCGGAGATCAGGCAGCACAGAGTTGTCTCAAGGTCCTGGTTGGCTCACTCCGACTGGCATTTGGTCTGGGGGTGGAACCCAGAGGACAGCCTGGCCGACGACCCAATGTGGGTGCAGAAAGCCTTCCAGAACCGGTACAAGAACCGAGCGCCCCGGTCGGAGACCACATCCACGGGCAGTCCATGGATCTGGAAGACGTGCTGCACCATGAGCTGGGGCCCTCTCCTTGGCCGAGGGTAGTTTGGGCAGAGGAATGAAGTGGGCGTCCTTGGAAAACCGGTCGACCACAGTAAGAATGTGTCACAACACTCGTGGGTTGAATAAGGAGACCAAGGTGCAGCGTGGTAGGCGTTCATGATATTTATTAAACTGAACACCGCAACAAAATAACAAAGTAGGAAAATGAAAGCTCACAGTTCTGTCAGGCAGCTAAACAGCTAAACAGAAAATAACTACACACAAAACACAAGTGGGAAAAAGGCTGCCTAAGTATGATTCCCAATCAGAGACAACGATAGTCCCTCATTGAGAACCATACGCGGCCAAAACATAGAAATAAAGAAACTAGAATGCCCACCCTAGTCACACCCTGGCCTAACCAAAATAAAGAATTAAAGCCTCTCTATGGCCAGGGCGTGACAGAATGGCAGTAATGCCCTCAGACGGGGGGAGACCAGAAAAACAAAAGCGCACAGTTCTGTCAGGCAGCAAAACATAAAATAACTACCCACAAACACAGTTCGGAAAAAAGGCTGCCTAAGTATGATTCCCAATCAGAGACAACGATAGACAGCTGTCCCTGATTGAGAACCACACCCGGCCAAAACATAGAAATAAAGAAACTAGAATGCCCACCCTAGTCACACCCTGGCCTAACCAAAATAGAGAATAAAAGCCTCTCTATGGCCAGGGCGTGACAGTCCGGGTGGGCATCTACTTTGTTGGCGGCTCCGGTGCGGGACGCAGACACCGCTCCACCTCTGGCTCCCCCCACTTTGGTGGCGCCTCTGGACTGGGGATCCTCGCTGCAGGCCCCGGACTGGGGACCGTCGTCGGATACTCCGGACCGGGGACCGTCGTTGGAGGCTCTGGACCGCGGATCAATGCTGAAGGCTCCGGACTGCGGATTAATGCTGGGAGGCTTCGTGTCATGGATCCTCACTGCAGGCTCCGGGCCATGGATCATCACTGGAGGCTACGTGCAATGGATCATCACTGGAGGTTTCGTGACATTCATCATCACTGGAGGCTTCGTGCCATGGATTATGACTCGAGGCCTCGTGCCATGGATCATCACGGAGGCTTCGTGGCATGGATCATCACTGGTGGCTTCATGCCCTGGATCATCACTGGAGGCTTCGTGCCATGGATCATCACTGGAGGATTCGGGCCATGGATCATCACTGGAGGATTCGGGCCATGGATCATCACTGGAGTGAGGAGAGGTACAGGCAGCCTGGTGCGTGGAGCTGCCACAAGGCTTATCAGGCTGGGGAGACATACAGGATGCCTGTTTCTGGGAGCAGGCACAGGACTCACCAGGCTGGGGAGACATACTGGAGGCTTGGTTCATGGAGCAGGCAATGTATACACTGGGCCGTGGAGGCGCACTGGAGGTCTCGAGCGTAGAGCCGCCACAACCCGTCCTGGCTGGATGGTTACTTTCGCCCGTCAAATGCGGGACGCTGGCACAGGACACACTGGGCTGTGCAGACGCACTGGATGCCCACTCTAGCCTGTCCAATGCGGGGAGCTGGACTGTAGCGCACCGGGCTGTGAACGCGCACTGGAGACACCATGCGCTCCAACACATAACACGGTGCCTGACCAGTACCACGCTCCCTATGGTATGCACGAGGAATTGGCCCAGGTCTGAACCCTGACTCTGCCACACTCCCCATGTTGCCCCCAAAAAAATGTTTTTGGAGCTGTCTCTCGTGCTTACCTCGTTGCCGTGACTCCTGGAATCGCCGCCGTTCCTCCCTTGCTGTTTCCGCCTGTTTCCATGGCAGGGTCTTTCTCCCCTGCCATAACCTCCTCCCATGTCCATGAGGTCCCCCACTCCCTCTTCTCCCGGGCCCAGGATCCCTGCTCCTCCTGGCCACGCTGCTTGGTCCTTAAGTGGTGGGTTGTTCTGTCACGACTCTCGTGGGTTGAAAAAGGAAACCAAGGTGCAGCGTGGCGAGCATTCATGATATTTATTAAACTGAACACCGCAACAAAATAACAAAGTAGAAAAATGAAAGCGCACAGTTCTGTCAGGCAGCTAAACAGAAAATAACTACCCACAAAACACAAGTGGGAAAAAGGCTGCCTAAGTATGATTCCCAATCAGAGACAACGATAGACAGCTGTCCCTGATTGAGAACCATACCCGGCCAAAACATAGAAATAAAGAAACTAGAATGCCCACCCTAGTCACACCCTGGCCTAACCAAAATAGAGAATAAAAGCCTCTCTATGGCCAGGGCGTGACAGTCCGGGTGGGCATCTACTTTGTTGGCGGCTCCGGTGCGGGACGCAGACACCGCTCCACCTCTGGCTCCCCCCACTTTGGTGGCGCCTCTGGACTGGGGATCCTCGCTGCAGGCCCCGGACTGGGGACCGTCGTCGGATACTCCGGACCGGGGACCGTCGTTGGAGGCTCTGGACCGCGGATCAATGCTGAAGGCTCCGGACTGCGGATTAATGCTGGGAGGCTTCGTGTCATGGATCCTCACTGCAGGCTCCGGGCCATGGATCATCACTGGAGGCTACGTGCAATGGATCATCACTGGTGGCTTCATGCCCTGGATCATCACTGGAGGCTTCGTGCCATGGATCATGAATCGAGGCCTCGTGCCATGGATCATCACGGAGGCTTCGTGGCATGGATCATCACTGGTGGCTTCATGCCCTGGATCATCACTGGAGGCTTCGTGCCATGGATCATCACTGGAGGATTCGGGCCATGGATCATCACTGGAGGATTCGGGCCATGGATCATCACTGGAGTGAGGAGAGGTACAGGCAGCCTGGTGCGTGGAGCTGCCACAAGGCTTATCAGGCTGGGGAGACATACAGGAGGCCTGGTTCTGGGAGCAGGCACAGGACTCACTATTTATTAAACTGAACACCGCAACAAAATAACAAAGTAGAAAAATGAAAGCGCACAGTTCTGTCAGGCAGCTAAACAGAAAATAACTACCCACAAAACACAAGTGGGAAAAAGGCTGCCTAAGTATGATTCCCAATCAGAGACAACGATAGTCCCTCATTGAGAACCATACGCGGCCAAAACATAGAAATAAAGAAACTAGAATGCCCACCCTAGTCACACCCTGGCCTAACCAAAATAAAGAATAAAAGCCTCTCTATGGCCAGGGCGTGACAGAATGGCAGTTATGCCCTCAGACGGGGGGAGGCCAGTGACGAAATCCAGGGATATGTGGGACCAGGGATGGTGAGGGACAGGCAGAGGTTGTTGAAGGCCAGCCGGAGCCTGCATAGGAGTCTTGTTCTGAGCACACACTGTGCAAGTGGCGACGAATACGGAGATGTCAGAAACCATGGTGGGCCACCAAAAGCGTTGTTGCACAAACGCCAAGGACTGGCGGGAACCCGGGTGGCAGTCCAGTCTGGAGGAGTGCACAAGGAGTCCACGTCAGGCACAAACATCCGGTTATCAGGACTCCCCCTCGGGCTCGGCTGGGAACGCTGTGCCTCCCAGACCTGTTTTCCTATACCCCAGCTGGGTGCAGTTGCCAGGCATGAGGTGGGAAGAATGGTCTCGGGCTCCAGGGTAATAGCCGTTGAACTACAACGTCGAGACAGTGCATCCGGCTTGACATTCTTGGATCCCGGTCGATATGAGAGGGGGAAGTTGAACTGCGTGAACAGCAGGGCCCATTTAGCTTGCCTGGAGTTGAGGTGTTTGGCGATGCGGAGATACTCCAGTTTTTTGTGGTCGGTCCATACAATGAAAGGTTGTTCCGCCCCTTCCAGCCAGTGCCTCCATTCCTCCAACGCCATCTTCACTGCAAGAAGCTCACGATTTCCAACATCGTAGTTTCTCTCCATGGCGTTGAGGCGATGGGAGAAGGCTCAGGGATATTTTTTACAGGCCTCCTGGGCCAAATACAGCGTTCCTCACTGAGTTCCCTGAATTCCTATCAGACCTTGTAGTCATAGCAGATAATATTCTAATCTTTGGTGACTTTAATATTCACGTGGAAAAGTCCACAGACCCACTCCAAAAGGCTTTCGGAGCCATCATCGACTCAGTGGGTTTTGTCCAACATGTCTCTGGACCCACTCACTGTCACAGTCATACGCTGGACCTAGTTTTGTCCCATGGAATAAATGTTGTGGATTTTAATGTTTTTCCTCATAATCCTGGACTATCGGACCACCATTTTATTACGTTTGCAATTGCAACAAATAATCTGTTCAGACCCCAACCAAGGAACATCAAAAGTCGTGCTATAAATTCACAGACAACACAAAGATTCCTTGATGTCCTTCCAGATTCCCTCTGTCTACCCAAGGACGCCAGAGGACAAAAATCAGTTAACCACCTAACTGAGGAACTCAATTTAACTTTGCGCAATACCCTAGATGCAGTTGCACCCCGAAAAACTAAAAACATTTTTCATAAGAAACTATCTCCCTAGTACACAGAAAATACACGAGCTCTGAAGCAAGCTTCCAGAAAATTGGAACGGAAATGGCGCCACGCCAAACTGGAAGTCTTCCGACTAGCTTGGAAAGACAGTACCGTGCAGTACCGAAGAGCCCTTACTGCTGCTCGATCATCCTATTTTTCTAACTAAATTGAGGAAAATAAGAACAATCCGAAATTCCTTTTTGATACTGTCGCAAAGCTAACTAAAAAGCAGCATTCCCCAAGAGAGGATGAATTTCACTTTAGCAGTGATAAATTAATGAACTTCTTTGAGGAAAAGATTATGATTATTAGAAAGAAAATTACGGACTCCTCTTT
Source organism: Oncorhynchus keta (assembly GCF_023373465.1). Classification (NCBI taxonomy): domain Eukaryota; kingdom Metazoa; phylum Chordata; class Actinopteri; order Salmoniformes; family Salmonidae; genus Oncorhynchus; species Oncorhynchus keta. The sequence goes on from NC_068455.1 coordinate 48,825,606, forward strand.
AAATCTGAGTATTCCTTCAAAGCTCAGTTGTCCTGAGTCTGCACAACTCTGCCAGGACCTAGGATCAAGAGGGACGCTCAAGTGTTTTAGTACTATATCTCTTGACACAATGATGAAAATAATCATGGCCTCTAAACCTTCAAGCTGCATACTGGACCCTATTCCAACTAAACTACTGAAAGAGCTGCTTCCTGTGCTTGGCCCTCCTATGTTGAACATAATAAACGGCTCTCTATCCACCGGATGTGTACCAAACTAACTAAAAGTGGCAGTAATAAAGCCTCTCTTGAAAAAGCCAAACCTTGACCCAGACAATATAAAAAACTATCGGCCTATATCGAATCTTCCATTCCTCTCAAAATTTTTAGAAAAGGCTGTTGCGCAGCAACTCACTGCCTTCCTGAAGACAAACAATGTATACGAAATGCTTCAGTCTGGTTTTAGACCCCATCATAGCACTGTGACTACTTGTGAAGGTGGTAAATGACATTTTAATGGCATCTGTCCTCGTGCTCCTAGACCTTAGTGCTGCTTTTGATACCTTCGATCACCACATTCTTTTGGAGAGTTTGGAAACCCAAATTGGTCTACACGGACAAGTTCGGGCCTGGTTTAGATCTTATCTGTCGGAAAGATATCAGTTTGTCTCTGTGAATGGTTTTGTCTTCTGACAAATCAACTGTAAATTTTGGTGTTCCTCAAGGTTCCGTTTTTAGGACCACTATTGTTTTCACTATATATTTTACCTCTTGGGGATGTTATTCGAAAACATAATGTTAACTTTCACTGCTATGCGGAGAAACAAAGAAACAAAGAGATCTTCTGTTGAATCTGACAATTAATCATAATGGTTGTACAGTCGTCTCAAATAAAACTGTGAAGGACCTCGGCGTTACTCTGGACCCTGATCTCTCTTTTGAAGAACATATCAAGACCATTTCAAGGACAGCTTTTTTCCATCTACGTAACATTGCAAAAATCAGAAACTTTCTGTCCAAAAATGATGCAGAAAACTTAATCCATGCTTTTGTCACTTCTCGGTTAGACTACTGCAATGCTCTACTTTCCGGCTATCCGGATAAAGCACTAAATAAACTTCAGTTAGTGCTAAATACGGCTGCTAGAATCCTGACTAGAACCAAAAAAATTGATAAAATTACTCCAGTGCCAGCCTCTCTACACTGGCTTCCTGTCAAAGCAAGGGCTGATTTCAAGGTTTTACTGCTAACCTACAAAGCATTACATGGGCTGGCTCCTACCTATCTCTCTGATTTGGTCCTGCCGTACATACCTACACGTATGCTACGGTCACAAGACGCAGGCCTCCTAATTATCCCTAGAATTTCTAAGCAAACAGCTGGAGGCAGGGCTTTCTCCTATAGAGCTCCATTTTTATGGAACGGTCTGCCTACCCATGTCAGAGACGCAAACTCGGTCTCAACCTTTAAGTCTTTACTGAAGACTCATCTCTTCAGTGGGTCATATGATTGAGTGTAGTCTGGCCCAGGAGTGGGAAGGTGAACGGAAAGGCTCTGGAGCAACGAACCGCCCTTGCTGTCTCTGCCTGGCCGGTTCCCCTTTTTCCACTAGGATTCTCTGCCTCTAACCCTATTACAGGGGCTGAGTCACTGGCTTACTGGGGCTCTCTCATGCCGTCCCTGGAAGGGGTGCGTCACCTGAGTGGGTTGATTCACTGATGTGGTCATCCTGTCTGGGTTGGCGCCCCCCCTTGGGTTGTGCCATGGCGGAGATCTTTGTCGGCTATACTCAGCCTTGTCTCAGGATGGTAAGTGGTGGTTGAAGATATATCACTCTAGTGGTGTGGGGGCTGTGCTTTGGAAATATGGGTGGGGTTATATCCTTCCTGTTTGGCCCTGTCCGGGGGTGTCCTCGGATGGGGCCACAGTGTATCCTGACCCCTCCTGTCTCAGCCTCAGCCCCTCCTGTCTCAGTAGTTTATGTGTCGGGGGGCTAGGGTCAGTTTGTTATATTTGGAGTACTTCTCCTGTCCTATTCGGTGTCCTGTGTGAATCTAAGTGTGCGTTCTCTAATTCTCTCCTTCTCTCTTTCTTTCTCTCTCTCAGAGGACCTGAGCCCTAGGACCATGCCCCAGGACTACCTGACATGATGACTCCTTGCTGTCCCCAGTTCACCTGGCCGTGCTGCTGCTCCAGTTTCAACTGCTGTGCCTTATTATTATTTGACCATGCTGGTCATTTATGAACATTTGAACATCTTGTCCATGTTCTGTTATAATCTCCACCCGGCACAGGCAGAAGAGGACTGGCCACCCCACATAGCCTGGTTCCTCTCTAGGATTCTTCCTAGGTTTTGGCCTTTCTATGGAGTTTTTTCTAGCCACCGTGCTTCTACACCTGCACTGCTTGCTGTTTGGGGTTTTAGGCTGGGTTTCTGTACAGCACTTTGAGATATCAGCGGATGTACGAAGGGCTATATAAATACATTTGATTTGATTTGGATACAACTTCAGGTCCAAGGGACAGGACCGCCTCCACTCCTACATCTAATGCATCGGCCTCCACCACGAACTGACAAGAAGGGTCAGGATGAACCAGGATGGAACTAGTGGTGAAGGTCTGAGGTTCAGGAATGCCCGGTCAGCAGCAGGGGACCACGTGATCGGAAACTTGTGAGAAGTGAATGCTGACAGGGGGAAAGCCATGGTGCTGGGATCCATCTGGACACTCCCAGCGGAGATGATGTACCCCAGAATGGGGATGGTGGAGTGATGGAACTCGCACTTCTCTGCCTTAGCCTGAAGAAGTTTTAAGGTCTATTTTCCTCCACTTCCTGTCTGACTGACGTGCCCAAAGTAAACTGCCTGTTACTCAGGCCCAGAAGCCAGGATATGCATATAACTGGTACAGATGGATTGAGACTATTACACAATTCATATGGTAGGAGAAAATCCAAAGAAAAAACAACGGTAATTGTTTTTTTTACAATGGAAATTTATGGGTCATATGCAATTTCAGCTATGAGAATGCAATTCCCATGGCTTCCACTAGATGTCAACAGTCTTTGTTTCAAGGTTTCAGGCTTGTTCCTTCCAAAATGAGGAAGAATTTAGAGTTTAATTACATTTTAGAGTACTTGATGATTGTATAGAAACGTATCTTGATTTGTTTTAAAGTTTAGCAGTAGGTTTTGGATTCCTTTCTCTACATGTTGAACGAGTGGATTACTCAAATCGAGGGCGCCAACTAAACAGACTTTTGGGATATAAAAAATGATTTTATCTATCAAAATGACCATGCATATTGTAAGTGGGACACTTGGGATTGCAAATCAGGAAGATTTCCAAAAAGTAAGTGAATATTTAAATTGCTATTTGTGATTTTACGAAGCCTGTGCTGGTTGAAAAATATTTTGATGTGGGGTTCTGTCCTCAAACAGATGCATGGCAAGCTTTCATTGTAAAAACTATTGTAAATCGGACAATGCAGTTAGATGAACAACAATGTAAGCTTTTAACTGATATTAGACACTTGTATGTACCTAGATGTTTAATATCCATAATTTTTATGACTATTTATTTGAATTGCGCACCCTCCAATTTCACAGGAAGTTGTCGACAGGAGTCCCGCTAGCGGGATGCCTATCCCAGAGAGGGTATTAATTAACAAACAGCTGGTTCTCTAGGAAGCGTTGAGCAGGTCGGGCGTGGCACACATATTCTTGGGGGGGGGAGAAGACAAGGATGTCATCAATGTAGAAGAAGACGAACCGGTTCAACGTGTCGCGGAGAACATAAGCGAAGTGGCCCGAGCCTTGTTAAACACCTCCAAAAGGTCCTGGTACTCTGCAGGGATGGTGGAGAAGTCCGGGGCACCTTCCAAGTACCCAGGAAGATGTCCCAGGACACTGGCAGTACGTGGCAGAATGGACTCCAGCCCATGATGGCACCAGTAGACCAGTTGATGAGGAGATTGTGTTGCTGGAGCCAGGAGAATCCCAATACCACAGGAATATGAGGAGACTTGATAAACAGAATTTGAATAGTCTCGCTGTGATTTCCTGACACACGCAGGTTGATGGGAATTGGAATATGAGTGACCCGATCTATAAAGCGCCCGTCCAGGATGCTATCATCCATAGGAGTGGAGATGTTCAGCTCGGAAACCAGGGTAGAGTCCAAAAAACTCTCATCGTCCCCAGAGTCAATAAGGACCCGGGGAGATTTAGACTGGCCTCCCCACAGCAGAATGGCATAAACAGGGGTGTGAGCAAGGGAAGCAGGAAAGTTATCCATATGGCCCATCACAGTATTCGCTCCTACCAGTGAGCCTGATCTATTTAAAGGATAAGAGGAAACAAAATTACCAAGAGTCCCTCAATACAGACAAATCTTTCTGTAGATCCTGTATTGCCATTCCGCTGGCAATAGCCCAGCTCTACCTAGTTGCACAGGCTCGGGAAATGGTGACTCAGCCGTCTTCGGCGACTCTCGGGAAAGGTTGGAAAGCCTCGGCTTCTCTCGGCAATGGGATCATCGGGGACTTCCAGGATGACTCCGAGGCAAGGTGGAATCCCTGGACATGCAAGCGAAGTCAAATTTCCTCTCCCTCTGTCGTTCCCGTAGTTGCCCATCGATTCAGATGGTCAAAGTGATAAGGGAATCGAGATTCGTAGGTAACTGTCGAGCAGCAAGCTCCTCCTTAACCTCCTCCGAGATGCCTTGCAAGAACATATCAAACAGTGCTTCCTGGTTCCAAGCACTCTCCTCTGCCAAAGTGCGGAAATCCACTGCATAGTCAGCCACACTGCAGGAGTCCTGCAGAAGCTAGATTAGCTTCCAGGCAGCTTCATCCCTGGAGAATGGAGCGTAAAAACTCTTCTTACCCTCTCCCACGAACCCCTCCAGACTAATGCATATGGCCAGCTGCTGTTCCCATACAGCAGTAACGCAGGTGAGAGCCCTCCCAGACATCAGCGTGATGAGATAATCTATCTTGGACCGATCCGAGGTGAAGGAGGAGGCCTGAACCTTGAAAATGATGGCAAACTGAGCTAGAAACGCCCGACAGGTGCTCGACTCTCCATTGTAGCGTTCCGTGTGTGGCTGGGGGGTGTAAATGAAGGTGGAGTGGTCGATGAGATGGCTCTGCTAGCAGCTGGGTTACTGAGAGGCTGTGGGGTTACCACTGTGGTAGGCTGCCTCCCAGACAACCCGCAGAATTGCTCCAGCAGACTGTCCAATGCCCGGTCATGGCGTTCAGCCAACGTTTTGAACCCCTCCATACGGCCACAAAGCAGATTCTCATGACTCCCGATGATGGCTCCTTGGGAGGAGATGGCGTTGCGCAGCTGGCCCGGGTCTGCTGGATCAGTCATGGCCAGTTCATACTATCAGGAATCAGGGTAATACCGAGATGCAGAGCGTGTAGAAGTAGCAATGTTAATTACAGCAACAGGGGCAAAGGTACAGGATGGCAGGAAGGCTCAGGGTCAGGTCCGACAACTGAGCTAGAAACGCCCGACAGGTGCTCGACTCTCCATTGTAGCGTTCCGTGTGTGGCTGGGGGGGTGTAAATGAAGGTGGAGTGGTCGATGAGATGGCTCTGCTAGCAGCTGGGTTACTGAGAGGCTGTGGGGTTACCACTGTGGTAGGCTGCCTCCCAGACAACCCGCAGAATTGCTCCAGCAGACTGTCCAATGCCCGGTCATGGCGTTCAGCCAACGTTTTGAACCCCTCCATACGGCCACAAAGCAGATTCTCATGACTCCCGATGATGGCTCCTTGGGAGGAGATGGCGTTGCGCAGCTGGCCCGGGTCTGCTGGATCAGTCATGGCCAGTTCATACTATCAGGAATCAGGGTAATACCGAGATGCAGAGCGTGTAGAAGTAGCAATGTTAATTACAGCAACAGGGGCAAAGGTACAGGATGGCAGGAAGGCTCAGGGTCAGGTCCGACAGAGGTCAGTATTCCATAGGTGGGGCAAAGGTTCAGGACGGCAGTCAGGGTCAGGCAGCATGCTCAGGTGGATGGGCTCAGGGTCAGGACAGGCAAGGGTCAAAACCAGGAGGAAGAGAAAAGAGAGACTGGGGAAAAGCAGGATCTGATACAAAAACCCTGGTTGACTTGACAAACAAGATGGACTGGCAACAGACAGAGAACACAGGTATAAATACATAGGGGATAATGGGGAAGATGGGTGACATCTGGAAGAGGGTGGAGACAATCACAAAGACATGTGAAACAGATGAGGGTGTGACATCAGTTTACCAGAAGGAGAATATAAATGTTCAATCTGTGTTATGAGAGGTTGCGGGGAGAGTAAAAACAGCAGAACTGGGCATGCTAGAAATAGATAGGCCTGTCAAATTCAAATCACCTTTGTCACTGTTTGACTTGGGTTTTTTGACACTTTCAGGCCATTGTAGTCCCTTCCTTACATGCTAAGTGTGCGCTATTGTGCGCATGTTGATTTTGTACATCCACACCAGACACCAGACACACAGGTTGAAATGTCACATTGAACTCTGAACCAATTATATTAATTAGGGGACAGGTCGAAACATTCATGAACATTTAGCTAGCTAGCTTGCTGTTGCTGGCTAATTTGTCCTGGTATATAAACATTGGGTTGTTATTTTACATGAAATGCATAAGGTCCTATCTTTCCTGGATCTTTGTAGAATTTTGACCCATTGAGTCACACAAAATCGTGTGATCTCCATTCCGATAATTAATCCACAGATATAAGGGGAAACATAGTTTGTTTCTAATAATCTCTCATTTATCATTCTTCTTATATGGACTTTATGTGACATTACCACCACCAACCCACGTGGGTATATGCCCCCAAAAAACAAAGAAGAGATGGGAGAGGTGGGACTTGCAGCACCTCAAGAGTCAAAAATAGTTATATTTTAGCGCCTGGCTACGCAGACGCTCGTTGACAAGTACAAACGGTTTGGATGAATGTGTACATTTATTTTGTAACGTGGTAAGCATGTTAGACCCTAGAGGGCCCTAGTGGTGTATTAAAATGAGAGTACATGAGGTCAATTTTTTATGTATTGTGGGGGATTGTATCGATGACTGCGATGATGGAGGTTGGTGGGGTACCTCAGGGTTGAGTACCAGGCCCAGAGTAAAATAATTCTAACAATTCAAGAACTGTTTAGGGCCTAATTATATAATTGTATGATATCCTCTGTCATAAGGTCTACGACACAGCACAACCATTGACCTTTTTGACCCCTGTTACCCTGGGAACAGAGGTCTGAGGAAACAGATTTGACCTTTGCCATTTATCCATCAGTTGAATGTTAAATCATGTGTAATTGGTTGTGGTAATGGTTATAGATCTAAGGGAAACTGTCAATACTTTTTTTTATCCTTAAGCTAACCTGTATGTTCTGCTATGTTGATGTATAATGAGTTTGGTTGTATTTCTTTACCGTTTTATGTTTATTGCTTAAATTCGGAGTGCCTTCAAAGGCTCCCGAAAATGCCATCTCTTAATAGCAAGACATTAAATTATCTATCATTATTATTATGTCATTTGGAGGCAATTTTAACATTATACACCAGATGGTTGGACAAAAAATGTATAAAACTCAATTGAAAAAACAACATAAAAACAAATTAAGCTAAAGACCGTATTCTGGGACTAATAAAATGTTGAGAAGTAGATACATTTCTGTCACGTTCTGACCTTTATTTCCTTTGTTTTGTATTTATTTAGTATGGTCAGGGCGTGAGTTGGGTGGGCAGTCTATGTTTGATTTTCTATGATTTGGGATTTCTATGTTTCGGCCTAGTATGGTTCTCAATCAGAGGCAGGTGGCATTAGTTGTATCTTATTGAGAATCATACTTAGGTAGCCTGGGTTGCACTGTTTGTTTGTGGGTGATTGTCTATGTTAGTGGCTTGTGTCAGCACAGGTCTCATTTTGTAGCTTCACGGTTTATTGTTTATTGTTTTTGTTACTCTTTTGTATAGTGTTGCAGTGTTCAGTGTTCTCTTTATTAAACTTCACTATGAACACATACCACGCCGCATATTGGTCCTCTGATCCTTCTCGCCTCTCCTCTTCAGATGAAGAGGAAGAAGACCGTGACAGAATCACCTACCAACCGAGGACCAAGCGGCGTGGTAAAAGACAGCGACGACAGCAGCAGCAGCAACAACAGCGGCCAGCATCACAGGACTCCTGGACATGGGAGGAGATGCTGAACGGAGAAGGACCCTGGGCACAGGCTGGGGAATATAGCCCCCCCAAAGCAGAGCTGGAGGCAGCGAAAGCTGAGCGGCGGCGATATGAGGAGGCAGCACGGCAGTGCGACAGGTACGAGAGGCAGCCCCCCAATTTTTGGGGGGGAGGGCAGACGAGGTGTGGTACTAAGCCAGGTAGCAGACCTGAGCTCACTCCTCGTGCTTATTATAAGGAGCGCATTACTGGTCAGGCACCGTGTTATGTGGTGAAGCGCACAGTGTCGCCAGTACGTGCCCATAGCTCGGTGCGCTATAGGGCAGCCCCCTGAAAGTGCCATGCGAGTGTGGGCATCGAGCCAGGGCGTATGGTGCCTGCTCAGCGTGTCTGGTCGCAGGTGCGCAGTTTTTGTCCAGGGTATCCTGCGCCGGCTCTGCGTACTGTGTCGCTGGGAGGGTGCAGTGCGTCCTCTGCCTGCGCCGCTCGTGCCGGGCAAATGTGGGAGTGGAGCCTAAGGGAGAGGTGCGTGTAGTAAGCACTAGATCTCCCGTGCTTACCCACAGCCCGGTTCAACCTGTGCCTGCACTCTGGAGGGTCCGGGCTAGAGTAGTTGTCCAGCCTGGGGAAGTGGTGCCAAGGTTGCGCACCAGAGCTCCAGTGCTCCCCCACAGCCCGGTCCTTCAGGTGCCTCCTAACACCAAGCCTCCTGAAGGTCTCCCAAGCCTGGTGGTTCCTGTGGCAGCCCCACACACCAGGCTGTCTCTGTCTCCTCCCTGCAGGTGGTCCTGTCTGTCCGGCGCTGCTGCCGGAGTCTCCCGCCTGTCCGGCGCTGCTGCCGGAGTCTCCCGCCTGTCCGGCGCTGCTGCCGGAGTCTCCCGCCTGTCCTGCGCTGCTGCCGGAGCCCCTCAGCCCAGAGGCGCCAGAGCCCCTGCCCCTCTGTCCCGAGCTTCCGCCCCTCTGTCCCGAGCTTCCGCCCCTCTGTCCCGAGCTTCCGCCCCTCTGTCCCGAGCTGCCGCCCCTCTGTCCTGAGCTGCCGCCCCTCTGTCCCGAGCTGCCCCTCTGTCAATTGAGAAGAGTTGCCATGGTTAGGAAGCCACGGAGGCGGAAAATGAGGCGGACTAAGACAATGGTGAAGTGGGGTCCGCGTCCCGCGCCAGAGCCGCCATCGCGGACAGACGCCCACCCAGACCCTCCCCTATAGGTTAAGGTTTTGCGTCCGGAGTCCGCACCTTTGGGGGGAGGGGGGGTACTGTCACGTTCTGATCTTTTTTTCCTTTGTTTTGTATTTATTTAGTATGGTCAGGGTGTGAGTTGGGTGGGCAGTCTATGTTTGATTTTCTATGATTTGGGATTTCTATGTTTCGGCCTAGTATGATTCTTAATCAGAGGCAGGTGTCATTAGTTGTCTCTGATTGAGAATCATACTTAGGTAGCCTGGGTTGCACTGTTTGTTTGTGGGTGATTGTCTATGTTAGTGGCTTGTGTCAGCACAGGTCTCATTTTGTAGCTTCATGGTCATCATTGGTTTATTGTTTTTGTTACTCTTTTGTATAGTGTTGCAGTGTTCAGTGTTCTCTTTATTAAACTTCACTATGAACACATACCATGCCGCATATTGGTCCTCTGATCCTTCTCACCTCTCCTCTTCAGATCAAGAGGAGGAAGACCGTGACAATTTCCTTGTTGTTTTGTTTCTAGATGAGGAGAAAGACGCAAATGAAATATGACAAATAAAAGGACAAGCTTACCGATCTCAGTGAGCATGTCTATTCCTCCAATCCTCCCGCCGTTAGTATTTTTCTGGGAATAGTCTACTGCTCATTCAATTGAGGAAAATACATCAAAGTATTGTGTTACGTGAGTTATTTTTCAAAGCTGGCTGAACCGGACAGCTGGCACGGTTGTGAAGTTCTAACTCCTAATTGAGTTCCTTCTTCTGACTCTCATGGCACAGAGGAGTTTGGCAGCCTAGGAGGGACCACTATCCTCTTAAAGTGTGGGTGGTGGAAACGTGGCTGTTGGGATTGAGACGACAGGCTCAAAAAATAGCTCCAAATGGCTTGAAGGATTTGCTCTGCTGACTGCCCCGGCCTCTAGTCAACATTTGATATGAAGCAATTACCAATAATGCCGCCGACGTTTGAGTATTTGTTTTGAAATCAATATTGCCTCATTCTGTGGTGTGTGCCGGCCACTTTGGGATATTTATTTTTACAGCTTACTTAAAAGCTCTCCGCATGTTGGTGTGATAGAAGCCAGCCTCCCGGCTGCTTCTGCTGGGAGCCAAAGGCGTAGCGGGCCCACTCTGTCTCCGCCATTAAAGTCTGTTTACGGTTGTTTTAATGGCACCAGCCCTTGTCCTTTAGCCCTCTTCTTCTGACAGGGAGACTGGTTTTGTTATTGATGGTGGAGAATGACTCGGACACTCACGCTGACCTCTGAACTAAAACCTTTTCCCGAAAGGAGGTAGAGAACATGCTCCCACACCTCAGTTCACAGATAGTGGAGTAGTGTTAGGCACTACTAGGTTGTGTTCATTAGGCACCTAACAGAAGGAGATGGACTGATAACAAGTAGGGACTACTTGGACCAATAAGAAACAATTTTTGTTTTCTGTTTTAAAACTTTTTCTGTTGCATGCCCTATCAAACACTATTGTGGTACAGAACTTTGGATCACTTAAGGTATATGGAGTAGGATGAAGTTGCCTGTCAATGCATGCTCAGCTTGGAGTTTTCCCTCCCATTGGATTTAGATTAGGTTTGGAGAAGAAGGAGCTGATCCTCGATCTAAGCCTCAGCGGTAACCTAACCTATAGAATTCAATATCAACTTTCCAAATTCAAGTTGGCCATAACAAACTGTATCACAGCGTAACAATGTATTCATACTACTGAGGCCTTTAGTTATCCCACCATCACCAACCCTATGTGGGTATCAAATAACCACAGAGTCGCCAAAGCGTGAATCCCCATCAGACACAAACTACTTCAAACATTTCCATGCACGACCAAATGAAAGGGTCTGTAACTGGGCGCTGGCCTAAACATTCAATAAACATGTCACAAAGCATTCACTTCATTCATCTTTCCCAGTGTTTGACTATGCCTCGCTATTTCTCAAGCCGCTTGTATCCCAGGCAAAGAAGGGAGCGGTGGTAATGTACGCAATTTTTATCCAGACGAAAAAAGGGGAGCGTCATGCTTTTTCAATTTCAGTCAGGGGGATAGTTTAGTATTTGTTTTTATTTAATCCAGGGGAGGGTCATGTAATTTGTAATCGATTAAATGTCAATATTATTCAGCATTTTGGAATTTACTTATTGAATTCGACTATATAAGTTTGGTGTACAACCCTGTTCTCTCTTATTCTCTTCACTGAGCCTGGCTGGGTAGGCATTTCACTTTTACCTTTCTAATGGCTGTTTGATCAGTCTCTCTTTGTACTTGCTGTATTCAGAATGTGAGCGTGTACAGTATCTGACGACTAGCGCTTATGGTGATGATGTAGGGAGCTAGCTCACAACAAGAACAGTGGTATAAATGCTGCAATTCAAAACAACTGGGAAACCGAAATGTCCGACTTTCGACTTCAGAGCCACGACTGAGAAAATCTTTTTGAATGGTCATCCAACTCGGAATTCAAAGTCTGAAACTCTGGCATCTTTCTAGAGCTCCGACTTTTTCATCTGACGTTCACTGACGTCATTATTTGACCATGTTTTTTTTGTTGTCTTGAAAGCACCAACAAACTGTTGTTTATTTCAACAACAAGCATGGCGTCGCACAATTAGGTCCACAGCTCGTGAAAAAAGTTTTCACAATACTTTAAAGGATTCTATGCAGTCTCTGTCTGCTGAAGCGAGTCTAGAAAACAATTGCATTTTGGAGACCAAAAGGGTTCCCCAATGCAGAAAAATGTGAATGGATTAAATCCAGTGTTGGAGGAGTTGCTACCAAATGGGAAGGACAACAGTTCATCTGTATGCCCACGAGTTGTTCTCCTCTGTTTTTTTTAGACATGTTTATACTAGGCCTGTCATCTAATCAAAATCATATATACAGTTGAATTCAGAAGTTTACATACACCTTAGCCAAATACATTTAAACTCAGTTTTTCAAAATTCCTGACATTTAATCCTAGAACAAAATGCCCTATCTTAGGTCAGTTAGGATCACCACTTTATTTTAAGAATGTGAAATGTCAGAATAAAAGTAGAGAGAATGATTTATTTCAGCTTTTATTTCTTTCATCACATTCCCAGTGGGTCAGAGGTTTACATACACTCAATTAGTATTTGGTAGCATTGCCTTTGAACTGTTTAACGGGTCAAATGTTTCGGGTAGCTTTCCACAAGCTTCCCACAATGAGTTGGGTGAATTTTGGCCCATTCTTCCTGACAGAGATGGTGTAACTGACTCAGGTTTGTAGGCCTCCTTGCTCGCACATGCTTTTTCAGTTCTGCCCACAAATGTTCTATAGGATTGAGGTCAAAAGCTATAGGAGATTCTTTGTTTGAAATTGTTATACTAGGCCTAACAGGCTTTTTGTGGAGAGAAGCAGACTTGCTCTTGCTAATTTCTGAATGTAAAATAGATCATATGAACTGTCGGGGAAAGTTGCAGAGAGAGAGTGCATCACTGGCCAGTGATGATAACATTGTTTCACTGATATAGCTTATTAAATGGCTGCACGGTGAATAAAAATATCCAAATTCATTTAAATCCATTCGAAAAATGGTATCACTCGCAAACCACTTGAGCAACGAGGCAAGCAATGACATGATATAAAAGATGTGCCGGCTAAACAGCGTTTTTTGTTGAATTTCTACATTTAATTTAAACACAAGTTTCTATATATATTTTTTTCATTAGGCTACATGTAGCCTAGATTGAAGTATTATTTGCAGTTGTCATTAGGACAATTAACACACCCTAAAGCCCTGATGAATGGTCTGTGTTACCACCTTAATATTAGGCCTACAGCGTGCATTAGGATAATTTGATCAGTTGATTGACAGGTGTAGGCTACTGTAGAATGATAAACTTTCTTCTAGTGCGGATGCTCGCCAATGTTTTATAGTTATGTATCATTTATCGTTATAGTTATCGTTCTTGGTGTGAATGGCCCTTAACACTTAGATTGGTAAATGTCGCCCTCTAGCGAATAACATGAATATGTAATGGATACAGCAGTGGTTCTCAACCAGGGGTTAATTTGATGGAAATCGCGACTTCAACATTGATAGCATACTCAAAAGGGATTTCATATTCCCTGCTATTTTGTTTTAAGGATGATTTTTGAGGGGGAGGGTGTAACGTCGACACAGGGAGTCAGGAAGCAGGTCCAGTTCGTGAGTTTAATAATAATGAACATAGAATGATACAAAACAAGAGAAACGTCTGACAAGGAAACATAACCAATACTGCCCGAAGAGTTATGCTGGGGAGTAATCAGGGTAGTGATGGAATGAGGGTTGCCAGGTCTGCAAAATGATGGGTTTCCAGGACCGGTAGTTAGTAGACCGGCGACGTTCAGCACCGGACAGGGGGAAGGGGAGTAGACGGGACAGAGGGTTTAAAAAAAATTCAACGCTCAGGGAGGGCCAGGTAAAAATACATTTTAATTTCAAAGAGGTCTGATTATCTCCAGGTATCCCTGATTATGAATAATGTTTACTCCCTAATACCAGATGATTTATGGATGGTAGAACGGGGTCTCGCCAGCGCAGTAAAGACACTAGCCCCCATAGTAGCCAACGTTGTGTGACCAGCAATGTAATACAGTACTGAAATTTAGGCCTAAGCATTTACAGTATATGGAGTCCTACGGTCAAAATAGAAACATACAATTGCTTTAGTTAGAACCATGATAGCCAGCATAGACTGAGCATGGAGAAGTGAATATATTTGGGACAACTGATTTCAAATAAAACAACTACAAGACAGCCTACAGGGAGGAGGTGAGGGCACTCGGAGTGTGGTGTCAGGAAAACAAGCTCACACTCAACGTCAACAAAACAAAGGAGATGATCGTGGCCTTCAGGAAACAGCAGAGGAAGCACCCCCCCTATTCACATCGATGGGACAGTAGTGGAGAAGGTGGAAAGTTTCAAGTTCCTCGGCGTACACATCCCGGACAAACTGAAATGGTCCACCCATACAGAGAGTGTGGTGAAGAAGGCACAACAGGGCCTCTTCAACCTCAGGAGGCTGAAGAAATATGGCTTGTGACCTAAAACTAACACAAACTTTTACAGATGTACAATTGAGAGCATCCTGTCAGGCTGTATCACCACCTGGTACGGCAACTGCACCGCCCTCAACCGCATCAATGTCAACAACCACCCGAGCACCCCGCTACCATCCAGGGGACGAGGTCAATACAGGTGCATCAAAGGAGGGACTGAGAGACTAAAAAACAGCTGCCTACATACAGACTAAAATCATTAGACACTTTAATAAATTGATCGCTAGTCACATTAAAAAATGCCACTTGAGTAATGTAAACATTATTAATCTCATTTGTACAGTATATACTGTATTTTTATACTATCTATTGCATCTTGCCTATACCGCTCGGCTATCGCTCATCCACATATTTATATGTACATATTATTTTTCCATCCCTTTACATTTGTGTGTATTAGGTAGTTTTTATGAAATTGTTAGATTACTTGTTAGATGTTACTGCACTGTCGGAACTAGAAGCACAAGCATTTCGCTACACTCACAATAACATCTGCTAACCATGTGAATGTGACCAATACATTTTATTTATTTTTTGATTTGAGAATATAAATGTTAACCAATGTTTACATGCTAATGGTCAGCTCTTTCTCAGTTTTAAAAATGGGTTTGTCCACAGTGCTCCATTTCATTCCAATCCATTCTGAGATGTGATGTTTGAATGTCTAAACAATCCAATTGCATAGATAGGATGTTGCCAGTCCCCTTCTCCTGGACTGTGATATATAATCCTTATCTCGAAATGTTTGACATTTCAAATGTCATATTTACATTGGTTTTTTATCTAGAAGCAAGCATTGCAGAGTAATAGTTCCCTCAATCATTTTGCATCAATTTAGCATTCTAAAATGTAGCACGACAGTAGTTATGCCTGGTTTCCCAGCCAAACTGAGGATGGTTAGCTAATTGAAATAATATGGCATGGGTTCACCAAACTGTTCCACTTTGATAACTCTGGTCATGTTATGTTTTTCCAGCAAATTATAATAAAATACCACGCATGGGTAAGGGCCACTGTGGCTACAAGCAAAATAGTTTTAGGCATCAGACATAAATATTTTTCTTTTGGTTATGAACAATGAAAATTCCTGCTTGGCAGCATCCTTGACTGCAATCAACTCACTGTAATTGTCAGGCATTTTGTTCCATGTCAACACTCTGAGCATACGTATTTCAGTGGGACTGGACTCTCCTCATCAAACATGCCATTACTCACTGCAGGATGTGACCAACCAAAAGGAGAGCCTTTTCTTAGTACACAGTTACCCAACATTAACAGGCCCAAATTACGCTTTGATTGATTCCCCTAATTTGGGCGGTTTTCTTTAGACCAAAACATTTGCTTCTGGTTTGGGAAACTTGCTTTACGGAACACTTGGGATGGGTGGGATGGGTTTTTAAATCCAGATATAAACAACAGAAGAGCTATTAGTGTGTGTGTGTTTGTGTGTTTGTGTTTGTGTGTGTGTGTGTGTGTGTGTGTGTGTGTGTGTGTGTGTGTGTGTGTGTGTGTGTGTGTGTGTGTGTATGTGTGAGTCTCTGGGAGTGAGAGATTGTGCTAGTTGTAGCTCTTTTATACACCTCCATCTCTGGACTTGTATGTCCCATAATGCATAACATGAGCAGGAAAGTATTAAGCACCTCCCAAAGTATCCCTCAACATGGCCTGGGCCTGAGGGAAGCTCTGTAAATCCCATATCACATTGTATATGGTTGCAGTTGAAAAGGGCACTCCAAGGGTTGGCCCTCAAGAGCCAGGGTTGAGCACTTGGAGTATGACTGATTATGTAAGTGGACAAAGAGGCTATTCCTCATGTCGCTCTTTGTTTTTCTTCATGTTTAAACACTCGGCACTTCAATGATCAAGCCTGTTGACCATGAAGGTAATGATTGATTTGCATGTGTCAAAAGACACAGATAGGGGAGATTGTGTGTGTCTGTGTGCACAAAAAGGGGGGTTGTTGAGTGACGGAATTGTTATGAAAACAATACTTTGGTATAATTCACCACACATTACATTTTAACTGCATAATTCTTTGGCTTGCTCAATTTCACCATTTGATGGTACCCATATTACCCTTGTAGACAATTTAAAAAATGTTATCTCTTTGCTCATCCTACTTATTTGACAAAAGATGCAGAGCAATTTGTTCCATTGGTCCCCATGCACCTCATAGTATATAGTAGCTGTAATTTTGAACCATGTACATAAGAAGCTAACTTATCAGTTTAACATCTTTTTTATTTTTGAGTGGTAGTGAATGGCTTTGCAGCCACACCTACAATCAACTGCTCACACTCTTCCTAACTAATTTCTTCAGGACTCTCTTGAGCAAACACAGACGGACAAATAGACGAATGCATGCACACACGCAAACACACACCCATGCTGGCTGTTTTTACAAGTCAAATATCCTTGGGAGTTGACTTCTTCGACCAAGCACCCTCACCTCTGTGCACTTTTAACCTCTGTGCACTTACCACCCCCACCACTCAGCAAGCTCCACACCACTAAACCCATGTCACCCCTGCTTGTCTGTCTATCTTCTATCCTTTTCACCCACGTTTGTTCTTAACCAGGCCCCCTTGTCCGTATATCCACATTTCCCAACAGGCAGTAGTCAAGGGAGCCCCAAGGAGATCAAAGCCCCCTGCCAAGGACCTGATTATGGAGCCTAGGAGGTCATAAGTAGAGCCGTCATATACTCAAGAGAAGACGCAGGTTCCCTTCACTTGTGCAAACAGATGGGCTGCTCACAGGGCCGATCCATTACCCTTATCTCAGAGAGGTGTCCTCTGAGTCATGTTTGGGACATTTTTTATCTTAAATCGACCCCTTCTATATAATTGGATGAGGGAACAATAAATGGGCCTACATTTTAACGCCTTGAAGTTGCGACGACCCTATAGTCAGTGGGCCATCCAGGATAATACCTGTGGTAGCTGAAGGTATGACTTCCCCGTATTGTCTGACAACATTGAGAGATGAAAGAGAAGCTTGAAAATAGTTGTTTTGAGGTGATTCTCTTAAGATAGCATACTCCTTCTTCCTATCAGAGGATGTAGAAACGTCTAGAGCCAATCCATCATGGGGAGAAGCCTTTGACTTGATAAATAGTACACTCTTAGAAAAAAGGGTTCCAAAAAGAGTTACTTCAGCTGTCCCCATATGATAAATATTTTTGGTTCCAGGTAGAACCCTCCATGGAAAGGGTAAAATCCTACCAAGAAGGTTATCCTTATCGGGACAGCCAAAGAACCCTTTTAGGTTCTTGATAGCACCCTTTTTTCTAAGATTGTAGTGTACAAACACTTGAATGTTTGATGGTGCTATGACAGGCCATTGTTTGAAAAGGACTCACATGACTTCTGTTGGATGCTTTGTTTCACAGAAAAGGAATGGCACAGCGCAAACTTAATATTCCAATACTGCAGTTCTTGTGCAAAGCTTAAAACAAGCTATTTTTTTTGTTTAGAGACTGATGGAATTCCACTCTGAAAGACCAAGGAACTTTTTCTTCTCAAACATTGACAGGGAAACTTGTTACCCATTGGTAATGACCTACCAGCATCCACCATCCATCGCCATTGCCGTAAAAACAAACAGGGCTGATCGACACAATGATGGAGCACATGTTGAAATGGCAGGTCAGGTACCTCCGAGAAGGGGCAGTAAAACTTGGAGAGATTAGATGAGATTTAAGTGTTTATTTTTCACAACTGGACAGATATTGACTGCCTAATCTATGGCAGCTACAATGACTTGGATTTCTGTTTACTTATGAAATTAGGAACACTCAATTAGCAGAAAGGGGTATTTAAAGATTATGAACTTAAGGGTCAGACTGAATTATGGTTAGTTTAGGAATTTTATCAACCACGGGGTGGGCGACAACATTTTTTGGTTAAGTAGGCAGCAGCATGCACATGATTAAGTAAATAAAGTATAACACAGATCAGGTGAGTTTGAGAGAAAGATAATCATCAGGCTATTGTCTAGACGTGATTTTGGGGAATATCCACCCTGATAAATGCACAACACATACTCAATCACCAGTGTTAACTTCACTGTGTCAAAAGTGATAGACTCCCATAGAGTTGTTTTAGCAACTGGCAGTGCCAAAAGACCCCTAGAGTCAGTGCTGATAACTGGTGTTAATTGCTAAGGTGTAAAATGTTACTCTATTAGTGTAGACTTTTACTCAGTAAGTGTAATCATCATCACAACCCCGCCCATAAATTCAGTTTCTGCGTTCAAGTTTCCTCTTTTTTCGACGCCATTGTTGGGTCAACAAAATCCTAATTTGTTCCACGCAAAGTGAGTTTTAAACACTTGATACATGGTTGTCAGACTGCAGTGTAACTTAGGTCTAACATTTTTGATTGTGTGTGTGCAGCTAATGTTAGAGTTAATTGCGTTTCACTTTTTGCATGTCTTTGCTAGCATGCTAACTAACTAGCTCGCCCCTGTCCTGTGCAGTTAGTCTGCTCCACGTGGTGGTTCCATGGGCACGTGTCTCATTTCAGCACCAAGCATTTTTATCCTCATGCTAGTTTGTTCTCTTTATTTCACCAGCTTACTATGTATTGAGGACTAATCTGATTAAGGTGAGTTGTTTATTTAGCCAAATTATAACTGCATTTTTTACTTGTGGGTGATGCATATAGATACATATTGTAGCCATTGCATTGGCAGCTAGCTAGTCTAGCTAACTGTGTTTCCCACTCGCATTATCACCAGTTGATTTTGGCGGGCTTGTAAGACTGCTCCCAGAACATGACTAGATAATATAGCGACTATCTGAAATTATGAGTGTATTTTACTGGACTAATTAGGATGTCAATATTTTGGGACAGTGAATGTGAGTTGAATAGTCTGTTTGCTGTAGTTTGGGACCTGCTTCAAGTAATATCAGAGAAGTTGTGGTCATGATCCAATATCTTCATAATATACTTTGAAATTAGCATTGCAGGAGTATTGGTGAAAATATTTGTAGTCATCCTTATATAATGTGTCATGATTGAAATACAAATGTAATGCTTTTACATCCATGTTGCATTATATGGTACCATTAACTGCTTTCAGACCTAGTCATGCTAATCAGTGTGAAATTCAATGGTGAACAAAAATATGTCAAGATCATTGACCTGACACTTGAAGACCTTTTTATTGGAGGTAAACTTTACATTTGTGATTGGAAATAAATATATTGTTTTCATACCAGTCAGTCTGATTACTCTTACCATTAGGGTTGCAATTCTAATTGTAGGTTGTTCTTTTAATGTTTGTCACAGTTTTCCTGAAATTTGAGATCCCACTTACTAGTTTATAAGAGGCAAAGCTGTATGATGGGTCTGGAGCTGAAATTCATGGGGATGTGTTTGAGGAGGTGGTGACACGGCCAGATCTGGGTGTTTTCAAGCTCACACTGAACAATGATGCTAAAAGGTACGTGCTGGTTTTCAAGTCCTGGTTACTTGTGGCATCACTTTCAATATAACCATACATTTGACATGCCTGTATTCTCATCGTTGTGTATTTCAGAATCTTCCCTGTTGAGTCCTGTCTCTGCCAGTTCCGTGATGGGTGGTTCAGACTATAAGTCGGATGATACAATGATTTTGAGTGAGGATGGAAGCCCCTCACGAAAGTGTCAAAGATCTGATGACAAAGCAAAAAATGTATGTTTGTAATTCATTCCTCAATTCAAGTGGCATCAAATGGATTTTTCACTGCTGTTTTTTTTATACAGCTAATAGAGAGCATACTGAAGAAAAAGCCAGGTGGAGAGGTTTCCATCAAGGGATACTCCAAAACTAAAAGCCTGACTGACTGCACCAGACAAAAGATGATCAACATTCTTGTTTCGGCGATGACAGAGACTCATGGGTAAGTTTAAAGGAAAAATTCATAATGAAAATGGTTGAGCATTACTTGCTCCCATATCTGCTGAATGTTAAAAATGACTTCTGTATCAGTATCTCAGTCACATAATTGGATAGGCTACTGCTGACCATCCACTGCTATTGGTAGAAGATTTATCTTGTATCAAACTCGATGGACATGATACTAATTCAAAAATGACTCCTGATATTTAGCTGACTGGGGACCAATGCTGCTTGTGGAGATTCTGATTGCCGCCTAAACATAACATTATATTATTGCCAGGACATCACCACCGTGCAGTGTGAGGGAAACATTTGCACAAGGCATCTCGCTTGGATTGCGTCCTACCTGACAGGTCGCTCCTACCAGGTGGCGTGGCGAGAATCTGTCTCCTCACCACGCGCTCTCACCACTGGTGTCCCCCAGGGCTCTGTTCTAGGCCCTCTCCTATTCTCGCTATACACCAAGTCACTTGGCTCTGTCATAACCTCACATGGTCTCTCCTATCATTGCTATGCAGACGACACACAATTAATCTTCTCCTTTCCTCCTTCTGATGACCAGGTGGTGAATCGCATCTCTGCATGTCTGGCAGACATATCAGTGTGGATGACGGATCACCACCTCAAGCTGAACCTCGGCAAGACGGAGCTGCTCTTCCTCCCGGGGAAGGACTGCCCGTTCCATGATCTCGCTATCACGGTTGACAACTCCATTGTGTCCTCCTCCCAGAGCACTGAGAACCTTGGCGTGATCCTGGACAACACCCTGTCGTTCTCAACTAACATCAAGGCGGTCGCCCGTTCCTGTAGGTTCATGCTCTACAACATCCGCAGAGTACGACCCTGCCTCACACAGGAAGCGGCGCAGGTCCTAATCCAGGCACTTGTCATCTCCCGTCTGGATTACTGCAACTCGCTGTTGGCTGGGCTCCCTGCCTGTGCCATTAAACCCCTACAACTCATCCAGAACGCCGCAGCCCATCTGGTGTTCAACCTTCCCAAGTTCTCTCACGTCACCCCGCTCCTCCGCTCTCTCCACTGGCTTCCAGTTGAAGCTCGCATCCTCTACAAGACCATGGTGCTTGCCTACGGAGCTGTGAGGGGAACGGCACCTCAGTACCTCCAGGCTCTGATCAGGCCCTACACTCAAACAAGGGCACTGCGTTCATCCACCTCTGGCCTGCTCGCCTCCCTACCACTGAGGAAGTACAGTTCCCGCTCAGCCCAGTCAAAACTGTTCGCTGCTCTGGCTCCCCAATGGTGGAACACACTCCCTCACGACGCCAGGACAGCGGAGTCAATCACCACCTTCCGGAGACACCTGAAACCCCACCTCTTTAAGGAATACCTAGGATAGGATAAAGTAATCCTTCTCACCCCCCTTAAAAGATTTAGATGCACTATTGTAAAGTGGCTGTTCCACTGGATGTCATAAGGTGAATGCACCAATTTGTAAGTCGCTCTGGATAAGAGCGTCTGCTAAATGACTTAAATGTAAATGTAAATGTAAATGTAATGCATCGTCTCCTCGGTCCCATACCTGAAGGATCCCTACACTGCAAATGGATATGTAAGCATACATTACCACTGATGAAGGGCATCTGCGTTTAATTCGTCTGGTATGGTATCGGAGTAAATGGGACTTGGTTATTTGTTTTTTCTTTCAAGATTAGTAACCATGTTAATTTTCTTAAGGAACATTATTACGAACCTAATAGTGGAGAAGGGTACGTCTTGTATAGAATCAAAACCATTCAGAGGAATTTGGCTTCATCAGAGAAACTGCCCACTCAACTATACTCTAGAGGGCCAACTGCTGAGAGGGAGTCCAGTCCATCCACTTTGGCTACCCTGAGTGAAGACCAGTGCCGAGAGGCCATTTCTCTTATGAAGCATTCTTCTAATGAAGAAACAGTCAAACAGAAGATGAAATTGACCTTTGAGTACAGGAAGAAGATGACCCACGACCTGCGTAAAGGCTCCACCATCCGAACTGAATTTCCACGCTTTCTTGATGTGAACAGCTGTTTTAAGTTGTTTAAATTGTGTTTAATCTCTAGATGCCAATTTAGGTTGGCCAGTGATAGTAGTTCAATGAATGTGTAGGCTGGTGATTTATTTAAATGCTTTTGGAGGTTAAAGTGGAATGTTTTTGTCTTATTTTTTTCAGATTGAACAGGATTTTGTGCTGCTGTTTGGAGAGGGAACATCAGCCACGTTTTTGGAGAGGTGGCCAACTACATTCAAGCAAAAGATCATCATTTTAAGCAAGGCCACTAAGAATCTGGCAGAATATGCAGTTGATGGGGGAGCTGACACGAATGCTGATGGTTAGAAGATCATAATTTATCATTTATATTTCAAATAACTCTGAAATGTTAATGTCACTGATGGAATTTACTTCGTCACAAGGCTGCAAAAGACCAGGCAAGATGTTTGCATCCCAAACTGAACAGCATCTTGTGATATTCCAAAAGGTTTGTATTAGCATTCTTATTCATGGACAGTGCTGCTGCCGTTATGATGAACTAACGTATCCTGGGGCACCTTGGTGCGATTGACCAGAGCCGCCAACCATATCTTCTTGCAGTCGGGACCAGGAGAACAGCATCCATGCTTACGTCATCATCCTAGACAAGCAAGCCTTGCCGTGCAAGTCAACGAGCGCTCGAGTGCCTTCGATGAGTTTTTCAAGACTCACTTTGTTTTTGGTACTGCTTACAATACAATGCTACGCAATATGTACACTTTCAATCAGACAACTGTGTACAGCATAGACATTGGGAAGGTTAAGGAGAATCCAAGGGTTGCTTAAAGATGGAGTTTACTTTGATTTGGAAGAAGGACTGTATATGAAGAGACATCCTCTCTTTCCTAAAGAGAAAAATGCATTGCAAATTCAACTCTTATGATGACTTTGAGACTGCTAATCCATTGGGATCAAAAAAGGGTATTCACAAGTTTGGAGGTAAATACTTTACTTTGAGAAATCTTACCCCAAAGTTTAATTCAATTTGGGTAAATGTTCATTTACATTACATTACATTTAAGTCATTTAGCAGACGCTCTTATCCAGAGCGACTTACAAATTGGTGCATTCACCTTATGACATCCAGTGGAACAGCCACTTTACAATAGTGCATCTAAATATTTTAAGGGGGGGGGGGGGGGGGAGAAGGATTACTTTATCCTATCCTAGGTATTCCTTAAAGAGGTGGGGTTTCAGGTGTCTCCGGAAGGTGGTGATTGACTCCGCTGTCCTGGCGTCGTGAGGGAGTTTGTTCCACCATTGGGGGGCCAGAGCAGCGAACAGTTTTGACTGGGCTGAGCGGGAACTGTACTTCCTCAGTGGTAGGGAGGCGAGCAGGCCAGAGGTGGATGTTCACTTATGTGCACTCTTCCATACCCAGGACCTTAAAACCTATGGATTTGATTCCATTCTTGAGTCAATAGTAAGCAATTTGAAAGTGCTTGAGACTGAGGGTATTGTAGTTCAAATCAAATCAAATGTATTTATATAGTCCATCGTACATCAGCTGATATCTCAAAGTGCTGTACAGAAACCCAGCCTAAAACCCCAAACAGCAAGCAATACAGGTGTAGAAGCACGGTGGCTAGGAAAAACTCCCTAGAGGACCTGAGCCCTAGGATCATGCCTCGGGACTACCTGGCATGATGACTCCTTGCTGTCCCCAGTCCACCTGGCCGTGCTGCTGCGCCAGTTTCAACTGTTCTGCCTGTGATTATTATTATTTGACCATGCTGGTCATTTATGAACATTTGAACATCTTGGCCTTGTTCTGTTACAATCTTCACCCGGCACAGCCAGAAGAGGACTGGCCACCCCACATAGCCTGGTTCCTCTCTAGGTTTCTTCCTAGGTTTTGGCCATGTATACGACCACTGAAGAAGGAAACTACATCGGATGGGGCCACAGTGTCTCCTGACCCCTCCTGTCTCAGCCTACAGTATTTATGCTGCTGTAGTTTATGTGTTGGGGGGCTAGGGTCAGTTTGTTATATCTGGAGTACTTCTCTTGTCTTATTCGGTGTCCTGTGTGAATTTAAGTATGCTCTCTCTAATTCTCTCTTTCTTTCTCTCTCTCTCGGAGGACCTGTGGAGACACTGTGGCCCCATCCGATGTAGTTTCCTTCTTCAGTGGTCGTATACATGGCAGTATTATCCAAGTAACTGGAGATCATCTTGGTATACATTGCCTGTTTGGTTTTGTGGAATCATTTAGTGCTTGTTATTGTTGCCGTTTTTGCCTCACTGAGAAAGTGGATTTTCAAATGGTGTTCTCTGAGGATGACCCAAGAGTGACTTTACGGACAAAACACATGCACTTAGACCATTGTCAAACTATTCAGTCAAACCCAACACTACCTTATGTGTACGGTGTGAAGCATGCTTGCTTATTGATCTCTCTGCAGTAGTTCAATACTACAGACAATTTTTCTGTTGATATAATACATTACATTTTAGAAGGAGTTGCACAGTTTGAGGTATTCTAAATAGTGTTATTTTATCCTATACTAACAGAGGGCATGACTATCTTTCTGAAGCACTTAATTGCTGAACATCATAAGCTTTTCATTTAATATATAATATAATAATATATGCCATTTAGCAGACGCTTTTATCCAAAGCGACTTACAGTCATGTGTGCATACATTCTACGTATGGGTGGTCCCGGGAATCGAACCCACTACCCTGGCGTTACAAGCGCCATGCTCTACCAACTGAGCTACAGAAGGACCATTTATTTGTTTCCTGATAGAAATGTGTTACTGAAATACCACTTCATGATACATTATCCTCATTGTATAAGGAACATCGGGCCCATTCTTCATTGGTGGTGTATGCACTATGAGGCAAAACATAATTTCTTTAACTTTGTATGGCTGCAGGGGCAGTATTGAGTAGCTTGGATGAAAAGGTGCCCATTGTAAACGGCCAGCTCCTCAGTCTCAGTTGCTAATATATGCATATTATTATTAGTATTGGATAGAAAACACTCTAAAGTTTCCAAAACTGTCAGGATATTGTCTGTGAGTATAACAGAACTGATATTGTAGGCGAAAACCTGAGGAAAATCAAAACAGGAAGTGGCCTCTATTTTGAAAACTCCATGTGCCATTGCCTCCCTTTGCTGGATTTAAAGGGATATGAACCAGATTCCTTTTCCTATCGCTTCCTCAAGGTGTCAACAGTCTTCAGACATAGTTTCAAGGCTTTTATTTTGAAAAATTAGCGTGGTCACATGAGTTTTGCTCGCGCAACAGAGTTTGGATAGGTATTGCTTTTCCCTCTCCTACTGTGAAAGACATTTGCGGTTGATATATTATCGATTATATATTTTAAAAACAACCTGAGGATTGATTATAAAAAAAACACTTCCTGCACTTCCGGCACTTCCTGATTGGATTTTTATCTGGGTTTCGCCTGTAACATCAGTTCTGTGGCACTCACAGACAATATCTTTGCAGTTTTGGAAACGTCAGAGTGTTTTCTTTCCAAAGCTGTCAATTATATGCATAGTCGAGCATCTTTTCGTGACAAAATATCTTGTTTAAAACTGGAACGTTTTTCATCCAGAAATTAAAAGAGCGCCCCCTATATCGAAGAAGTTAAGTCAGCTTGTAAATGTCAGCATTTTGATTTGCTCACATCATATGGAGCAAGGGATTCTTTTGACTACATTCTACTCTCATTCTACTCTACTCTGGTTTGGTCATAATAAACATATTTGAAAGTTGAAACAGCTTTGCTTTATTGTGAAATACATTTTTACAAAATAAAATGTACATTTACATGGGGGAAGAGTAAATTAACACTGAATAGAGAAAACATATTTTACACTATGAGTCACCCTAGATAAACACTAGTCAGTGTCACTATAAAAGTTTTGATTACCTCTTAGTGTTACATTTTATCAACACCGGCCAGTGTAGTGCAGTGTTAACCTTTCACTCTCCAGTGTTAAATCAACACTAGAAATGTAACACTTTGATCAGTGTACTTCTTACTCTGTGTAGAAGGACCATATGTACTCTGACAGTGTTAAATGTGACACATTTGCTGTGTACTACTCAGTTAAGATGATCTCCTCAGCTTTACAAAACTTGGTTTTAAATGGATAGCAAGGTAACACGTATTGTAACACTAATTTCTACATTAAAACACTATTTGCTTTAGTGTTTTAGACTTAATGCCACCTCCTGAAGAGGGAACCCAGAGATAGACAATTTCTATTAGCACTTGGATCAAATTATTGTACCCTAATCCCAACCGTATCCCACAGGAGTTTAATGGCAAAGCTGACCTTGGATCAGCACTTCGAACATCAGTGTACATGCTGTGATGTATTCAGAGCACTGGAGGCTCTTCAGAGGAGGGAGGACCATCCTACTCAGTGATTTCCATACAAATAATGAAACGTTATAAAAGTTATCCTTTTTAGATAAAACTATACTAAATATATTCACAGGATGAATTCCGGAGGACGTCCTCCAATCTATTAGGGCTCTTGCATCATGAACTGGCATGTTGTCCATCCAATCAAAGGATCAGAGAATTAATCTAGTACTGAAAGCATAGGCTACAGCTATCTAGCACTGCAGTGCGTAACATATTGTGAGTAGTTACTCAAAGAGAAAGATTACAGTTGAACAGTTTTGAGAAGCAGCTGCGAGACAGAGCTACCTATATTTCACTGTATATTCTTAGTTTACCTTTCACTTACTTAACGAAGGGGAGAGGGTGCTGAGGAGTATTTTTCTCCGCTGGCAAGTATTTTTCTCTGCCTGGTGCTTTTAATTTTTTCTTTTTTTTATCAGGATACTGGAGCACTCTCAGCCCCCCTAATTCCCACGGTTTTGGCGACCGGGACCAACCGTGTAACTGCGTGATTGTACACACTAGTTGTGGATTGTGGGTTTACTAACGGGTTAGTTCTAGTAGATATGTTGACTATGACATCAGCAAACCGTAGAATAAGGAATTAGAACACTAGAATGGACATGAACCTTCTTATGATGGTCCAAAGGTCAGCCATGTTTGTCAGGGAGTTGGTCAACCATGGTTTGCCAGTGCTGAAATAAGAGTGTAAAACAATGAATGTGAAGAATTTATCTGCACTGTATGCGTTAGCTAGCTAGACAGACAGTTTTAGAGGAATGATTCCATACATTTCTCAAATTAACTGCCAATATGCCAACATTCCATTCAAATAATGCATTCAATCCACAGCCATTCACTGGCTGAAATCAGTTAATGATAGGTCTTAGACGAGTTGTAACTGCAATTAACACGAGGGGAGACAGAGAGCTAGTTTCAAGCGCAGGGTGCAGAAGTTGTTTATTGCAAATGACCACCGGAGGAGGCAGGTAGCAGGGTCCAGGGGCAGGCAGAAGGTCATAAACAGGGGGTCCAAAAGGGTCAACAGTACAGGCAGGGAAAAGGCTAGTAACGTAATCCAGGAGATCAGGCAATAGGTAGTTAACAGGAAATCCGAAAGTAAAGGCAGGGAATAGGAAAAATGCATCGTTATTGAGGCAGGCAAAAACTATCATACATGGGAAGAGTAAGTCACGGGAAACCAATGCTCCAAAAGACACATCACAAAACAATCACCTCACAGTGATGGGTGCAAAGAACTGAATTAAATAGTGTGTGATAATGACATACAGGTGTGTGAACAGGTGATTGGGATCTGGAGAGTGAGCTGCATTCAGGGTATCGAGGTGTTTGAGAGTGTGAGCTGGAAGCAGACAACAAGTACTGAAAATGTAATATATAACACCCACAGCTTTCCAAGAAAACTAAATCTGAGAATGTAATGTTCTATTTACATATATTTTAGAGGCTATTTATACAGAAAATATGTATAAAACCTGTATAAACTGTATTTATAATTATATGACAACATTTTAGGTTGATTATACATCCATTACATTTCTGATATATCACATTCCATACCTGCCTATGTAAAAGCATAGGATCTCTATGGTGACAACAATAGAAATAACAGGCTGACCACACCACTCGCGTCACTTGAACGAGCAATGCAAAATAAATATATAAATCTATGTTATTCAATTATTGCACCCACACTGCTCCCTCTCGCCAAGGGCTAAATTAGAAATCCGTTATATTTCTGATGCAGATCACGCTGCAAGTCCTGCCTCTCCCATCTCCTCATTGATTTATAAAAGCAGGTACCCACGTGCCATTGGTTATACCCATGTGGGTGACTGTAAGACGAACGAGGTCAGTGGCGGTAATGCACCTAATTTATGAAAGTTGCCAATCGCAATATAAAGTCAAGAGAAGATAAAGCCTGGAAGGAAGAGAGATGACTAGAAACGATTCGGTTGACTGTTTTATGTGTGGATTAATTGGCGGAGTAGAAGACCTTGTGCATTTCAGGTAAAATAACAACTCAATGTTTATATCCCAGGACAACAGCAAGCTAGCTAGCTAAATTGCCACAAACATTTAATGCTTTTCGACCTGTCCCCAAATTAATATAATCGGTTCAATTTTGTTTTGTGATGTTGTGATGGCGTTTGATGTGGGGGGACATTATACATTTATGCACGATGGCGCACGATACGTAAATGCGCAGCCGGTTTGGGTTCCGTGTAATGCTGGAACTTTTTCCTCCCTCAGAAGTATAAATATCCATGTGTCTTGATTACCCCTAGTGCCATAGGTCATTGGCCCAGAGGCACAATCAGATATGATTATGGTAATAATCAGTCAAAGAAAAAAGATGAGCGCTCCACGAATGAGACATTTTCGGCCACTCTCCCGCTGCACAATCCCTCCCCTTGTGCATCTCCGCATCTTTGCACAGACAGCTTCTTCCACTCTCGTTAGTGGCAAAAATTCAATAGGAAAAGTAGCTAAATGCGATCAAAACCATAGAAATCTTCTGTGTCAAACCTATAAAAGTAGCTGAAAATTCACAAAATATGCCGTAAAAGTTGCTAAATTGGCAACACTGGCTGGAAGGAACATTATTAGAACATTGACAAATAGCAAAATGTCTATGAAGGTCTGGATCGCACCAATCTCTCCATGACATTGGTATTTTTGTAGCATGGCTCTGGTTCTTCTACATCCTGTTAGCTGAGAGGGCCCTCTTCCCTCAGAGCACAAATGGAACGCTGGTTAAAGGGTGGGGCACAAAGATACCAATTAGGTTGTACCGTAAGAGCCTGGCCATGACAGCAGATGCTGTAAAAACAGGCTGTCAACTCACTGTCAAAACAGGCTGTAGAAATGTACTGTCATTACACCTCTCTTTCATTGCAGGTTGTTTTTTTTCCTCAGAGGAGAAAGTATGACGGCATGCGAATGAACATTCTTGAAGTGTAATGCAATTTCCCCAGGGAGATGAACCAGTGTGTACTTACATTATCTGCAGCAACATAATACAAATGAAACCCACAGAGATAGTAAAAGAGCCTTGCCAACATGGTGAGGATTAACATGTTATATGCGCAATATTTGTTATATTATATACACTACCGTTCAAATGTTTTGGGTCACTTAGAAATGTCCTTGTTTTTTAAAGATAAGCACATTCTTTGTCCATTAAAATGTCAAATTGATCAGAAATACGGTGTAGACATTATTAATGTTGTAAATGACTATTGTAGCTGGAAACGGCTGATTTTTAATGGAATATCTACATAGGCGTACGGAGTCCCATTATCATCAACGATCACTCCTGTGTTCCAATGGCACGCTGTGTTAGTTAATCCAAGTTTATCATTTTAAAAGGCTAATTGATCATTAGAAAAACATTTTTCAATTATGTTAGCACAGGTGAAAACTGTTAGGCTGATTAAAGAAGCAATAAATTGGCCTTCTTCAGACTAGTTGAGTATCTAGAGCATCAGCATTTGTGGGTTTTATTACAGGCTCAAAATGGCTAGAAATAAATAACTTTCTTCTGAAACTCATCAGCCTATTCTTGTTCTGAGAAATGAAGGCTATTTCATGCGAGAAATTGCCAAGAAACTGAAGATCTCGTACAGTGCTGTGTACTACTCCCTTCACAGAATAGCACAAACTGACAAACTTCACTCGCTCATGAGCAGGGGGAGGCTTGCCCTGCTGGTGCTGGCACATGTGCCGATCAAATACATAGTCTTGCAAGCCAATCGCAAAATGTGACCACAAGACTGAAGCAAATCATACAATCTGGCCAAATTGACATGTAATACTTGTAAAAGACTGAATCCGACATAGTGAGTGAAGGCCTTCAGAGCCTTTTAGCATTAACTCTACATGTCCTAGAGTTATCGCAAAATACATACACATATTTCAATAGTGTAAAGATGCAAATCTCTGTACTGTACATTGACTTCTCTATGCCATTTCTATGTGGAAAAGTTAAAATCTTTTGACCTGTGAAGACGACGGCACAGAAACAAGTTTACTGAATAATGAGGCACTAAATATCCCATGGCACTTATCACAAAGTGGGATGAGATCGTGGCACATTTTGGACTGCGATTGTTAGTTTGATCATGTACAATGTAAATGATCAACTCCTATATTGACATACTAGAGATTCCTTGCCTGTGACTCAAGCAGAGCTTCCAAATTCACTGATTTGCCATTGAATTCAGTACAGCTGCAACGTAAACCCTTCATCTGTTGGAGTGAATCACAGAGGCAATCCATTCACTGCACAGAGCACAAGGTGAGGGGCCCCTAAAAAGTCCACATAAGTTACTGGACTCTCTTTGTACATGCCCATGATTGCAATTAGGTTATAATAATGGAAATGGGGAGAAGAAACAGAGGCGGCTGGAGCATGAGCCAATAATGACAATTGTAAATATGACAATATCTGAAAGGTGAAGTTACGATGTGTGTGGAAGAGGGAATGAGAATATAGTTCATTCTTGAAGTGCTAATCTCATTAAAAAGAGGGACGATTTCCCTTCAGTAATACATGGTCTCATTTGGATTTAAGTTACAATTTCAATGAAAAAGGTATATTCATGTGGACATAAATAATCAATATTGACACACAAATAATGCATGTTATGAAACTCTATAGTAAAACATTGTGTGCTGTAACTGTATTATTTGACAAGGCAAATTCTTAAAAAGCCCAAGCGGGAATTGCTTGAACCATCTCTTACACACTAGCTAGCTCAATCTGGAAAATCTGATTTATAGTCGGTTTCAATCGGTCATATAAACAAATATACTGCTCTTCACTCTACATTCTTAGGCTGGGCTTTTAAGATGGTTACAGCTAGGTAAACTAAGTACAGTATGCCAGCCAACAATTTGTCACCTTTAATCAACCATAAATAGAAGGATTCCAAAGTATAAACTCTTATCACCTTTTTGCAACGCATGTCAGCATCTTCCCATCATTGCGATTGACAGAATGGTTTCAAGCCCTTCCAACATTGCCTTGTAAAGCAGATAAAATTGTGCCAAAAAGCAGAAACAAGACACATAACAATCATTAACTTAATCAGGGCAACATCAAGACATTTGTTTCAACTGACCTCGCTTGATAGACAACATGTAACCTATATTTCGTTTCTAATGTTCATTGAAAACAAATACATTTGCACAATGAGCACTTGTCTCTCAACTACATTGTTAAAGTTGTTGGTAATCTGCTTAGCACATTTTTCGTATTGACATGAAATCAGTAAAAACACCTCAAAACAAGACATGATATCAATAAGAAGATGAAATGAGCCTCTTATGATTCCTCTCATGCCAGTTTGTCGTTCTTGCTAGCAATCTGGCCATCCAGAATCACAATAGCACACGGACTTCTGTCCCATGGAAGTGCGCACATCGTTTTCGTGACTTTGTCAGCTAACCCATCTATGGTCGTGTCTACGCTTGACACTCACATACGACTTCAGCTTTCAGAATACGAAGATCACATTTTCATTATAACGTTGGAGGAAATACGTTCCTAGTGTGTGAGGAACATGTTTGCTGCCCTCAAATGCTAGCTAATATTTAGAAAAACAATTTTTGGTTTGGCTAGAGTTATGCTAACCCATTTGCAATTCCTTTAGCGTTGCTTGCCAGAAGTTAGCTGGCTAGTTATCTACAGTAGTTAGCTACTGCCATCAGTTGTTAACATATGTGACCAACCTTGCTAAAATCAGACTTATGTAGCAACATTTGAAATTACGTTTTTTGGATAAAAGTAGAGAGCTACAAAATTGTTTATTATACACTACAGTTGAGGAACAATGGGAAAGTCATTTTGCTTTGAATGTTGATAAACTTAGAAACTCACTTTTGAGAAAAAGGCCTTTGAATGTTTTGGTACTACAATTGGAGAGCTCTTCTTTGTCTACATCCATTCAACATTGTTCACACACTCTTTAAGCTTTAGTCTCACCCATCTCTTTAAGGGTTGATCCGTATGAACTAACCTCTCTGAGCATGGAACCCGGTAAGCGGGCTGAAATTCCGCAACATACGGTGATCGCTACATAAATAGTCATATTAAACATTCATGGAAATACAAGTGTCGCACATGTATCAAAAGCCGAGAATCTTGCTAATCCAACTGCATTGACAGATTTAAAAAAGGATTTACTGCGATAGAATACGATGCGTTTATCTGAGGATAGAGCCCCATAAAAAAACAATTATTTCAACCAGCACAGGCAAAACAAAATCACAAACTGCATTAAAATAAATCGTTTACCTTTGACAATCTTCATCTCTTTGCAATCCCAATGCTCATTGTTACACAATGAATTATCTTTTGTTTGATAAGAAACATTTTGTGAACCGCTTGAGTCGTGAATTCCGTCTCATTCCATTTTCGACGGCATTTAATGTAAATACACATGCAGTAAACATGGCTTTTCATGTTTGGTTTCAGTGCAATCAACTGGTTTGTTTGTAACACAACCAAACGTGATGGGTCATTTCGCGGGACGTATTGACTGAAAGAAACCGATTTGAAGACAACAAATAATGACATCATTGTGCACCAATGATTTGACAGCTGTTTCGTTGATTGACTGTATTTTAACCCAATGACCACTGATCATCTTGAACTCTAGCTGGGTAGATAGCCAATGAGCTGAGGTAAACAATGGTTATGTGTTGGAAGGCCAACCCATGTAGTAAACTCCTGCGTAAAGACGGTCATTCGCCATTGAACAGTCATACTGGAAGGAGCCAAGCTTGTGACGCACAGCCCTTTTTCGGTAACGCACATTTTCAGCTGTTTATATATCGAACATCATGGCGAATAAGTCAGGGACAGCTAAATCTAAGACTAGATATATGAATCTAGACACAATTTTAGAGGAAATTAATCGTGACAGTGAAACAGATCTTCTTTTGGAAGAAGATTCAGCTCACGACCATAGCTATGACTCCAAAATGGAAGCATATTTTTTGAACGGCAAGGACATAGTTTTGGACTGGTAAGTTCTTCTCATGCTAATGCCGTTCTTTGAAATTAATCATGTAAAATATCATTTGTGATTTTTTTGAATTTTTTTTATTTGCAACATATAAAAATGTTATGAAATGTGTAAAGTACACATTGGCTATGCGTTGTGGGTGGGGGTGTGTTTGTATGTATGTGAATGACCCATAGCCTATGTTTGTGTGTGTGTTTGTGTGTATATTATATATTTACGCTGCGCAAAAAAATAACAATGTAACTCCAAGTCAATCACACTTCTGTGAAATCAAACTGTCCACTTAGGAAGCAACACTGATTGACAATACATTTCACATGCTGTTGTGCAAATGGAATAGACAACAGGTGGAAATTTAGGCAATTATCAAGACACTCCCAATAAAGGAGTGGTTCTGCAGGTGGTGACCACAGACCACTTCTCAGTTCCTATGCTTCCTGGCTGATGTTTTGGTCACTTTTGAATGCTGGCGGTGCTTTCACTCTAGTGGTAGCATGACACGGAATCTACAACCCACACAAGTGGCTCAGGTAGTGCAGCTCATCCAGGATGGCACATCAATGCGAGCTGTGGCAAGGTTTGCTGTGTCTGTCAGCGTAGTGTCCAGAGCATGGAGGCGCTATCATGAGACAGGCCAGTACATCAGGAGACGTGGAGGAGGCCGTAGGAGGTCAACAACCCAGCAGCAGGGCCGCTACCTCCGCCTTTGTGCAAGGAGGAGCAGGAGGAGCACTGCCAGAGCCCTGCAATATGACCTCCAGCAGGCCACAAATGTTCATGAGGGCCCGACGTCCACAGGTGGGGGTTGTGCTTACAGCCTAACACTGTGCAGGACGTTTGGCATTTGCCAGAGAACGCCCTGTGCTCTTCACAAATTAAAGCAGGTTCACACTGAGCACATGTGACAGACGTGGCAGAGTCTGGAGACGCTGTGGAAAACATTCTGCTGCCTGCAACATCCTCCACTATGACCGGTTTGGCGGTGGGGTGGCATGTCTTTGGGGCGCCGGGTTCCTCCTAATGCATGACAATACTAGACCTCATGTGGCTGTAGTGTGTCAGCAGTTCCTGCAAGAGGAATGCATTGATGCTATGGACTGGCCCGCCCGTTCCCCAGACCTGAATCCAATTGAGCACATCTGGGACATCATGTCTCGCTCCATCCACCAACGCCACGTTGCACCACAGACTGTCCAGGAGTTGGCGGATGCTTTAGTCCAGGTCTGGGAGGAGATCCCTCAGGAGACCATCCGTCATCTCATCAGGAGCATGCCCAAGCATTGTAGGGAGGTCATACAGGCACATGGATTCCACACACACTACTGAACCTCATTTTGACTAGTTTTAAGGACATTACATCAAAGTTGGATCAGCCTGTAGTGTGGTTTTCACTTTAATTTTGAGTGTGTCTCCAAATCCAGACCTCCATGGGTTGATACATTTGATTTCCATTGATAGTTTTTGTGTGATTTTGTTGTCAGCACATTCAACTATGTAAAGAAAAAAGTAGTTAATAAGAATATTTCATTCATTCAGATCTAGGATGTGTTCTTTTTGTGTTTAAATTTATTTTTTTGAGCAGTGTATATATATATATATATATATATAGAGAGAGAGAGACAGAGAGAGAGAGAAAATTGAATGGAGTAGAATGTAACAGCAAACCCACACATCGCAACACAGCGACCATGCTTCCTCCTCTCAGTCTAAATATTATGGATTAGAGGGAGCATGGTTGAGATGCGTGCGTGTGTCTGCCGCTCCACCCCACCCCTACATGAAATAGCCTATTTGAGGCAGGCCCACAACAATGGCCAAGTGAAA
Source organism: Oncorhynchus keta (assembly GCF_023373465.1). NCBI lineage: Eukaryota > Metazoa > Chordata > Actinopteri > Salmoniformes > Salmonidae > Oncorhynchus > Oncorhynchus keta. The sequence continues at coordinate 48,861,205 of NC_068455.1, forward strand.
TGGAACAGCACTTTATGTCCCCTGTACTCTATATATCTGTTTATTATACCTGTTGATACAGGGCTCATATGTGAAACTATTCTACCTGAACATATTCTTTCACAGTGACACTGACTCCGAATGGGAGCCCCCAGTGCCAAGGTGTCCATCCCCCACGGAAGCTGGTTCATCCAGCCGGACACCTGTTGTCTCCGGCTCCACACCTCCCGGGCCATCTAGAGGTGTGAAGGCACTGACAAAGAAGCGGAGGAGGGGAAGTGTGCCACCTGCTAACGAAAGGACAGAAGGGCGCTGGCACACTGTCCTGGAAGATGATGTGAAGCCACCTCAACCAACATTAAGGCCGAAAAGGGAGCCTGGAGCTCAGGTGAGTATGACATCAACTTACAGCCCCCTTCAGCTTTTTCAGCTGTTTTTCTCCCAATCCGTTGTCGAGTCGCTCGTGTCTAACACGAATACATATGGGGAGAAGAAGCAAGCAGGCAAAAAGGTAGCATGAAAGCCCATATTCATGTCAGACTTTTTCTGCTACCTTTCACTGGTTGTCTACATGTGGCTGGTGAAGCTGAAAAGCCTGAGGGACTACTGGAAAACATCATCTCCAACTGCCTTTCCCCGTGACTGTTATGTCTTGCAAAAGGTTTCTGGTTATTTCACAGGCGCTTCATATCAGTGACCCAAAGGATGATGAAGCGAATGACAAGAAGAGAGGCACAGCAACGTTTGATAGACTGTGCAAATTAAAACCTCTCTACTACAACATTGTTGAGGCCTGCAAAACCTACTTTCAGCCAGCCCAGAATGTGTCAATAGATGAGAGGATGGTAGCCTCAATGGCCAGAATTGGCCTCAAACATGACATGAGAAACAAACCAACCAAGTGGGGTTACAAGCTGTTTGTGTTGGCTGATTATGTGTGCCTACACATGCAATTTTTTTTGTCTATGAAGGGAAGAACAGTTTTGCTACCGGTAAGGGACTTAGCTATGACTCTGTAATTTTGATTTTTTATTTCACCTTTATTTAAACAGGTAGGCAAGTTGAGAACAAGTTTTCATTTACAATTTCGACCTGGCCAAGATAAAGCAAAGCAGTTCGACACATACAACAACAGAGTTACACATGGAGTAAAACAAACATACAGTCAATAATACAGTAGAAACAAGTCTATATACAATGTGAGCAAATGAGGTGAGATAAGGGAGGTAAAGGCAAAAAAAGGCCATGGTGTCAAAGTAAATACAATATAGCAAGTAAAACTCTGGAATGGTAGATTTGCAGTGGAAGAATGTGCAAAGTAGAAATAAAAATAATGGGGTGCAAAGGAGCAAAATAAATTAATGAATAAATGAAATAAATTTAGTAGGGAAAGAGGTAGTTGTTTGGGCTAAATTATAGGTGGGCTATGTACAGGTGTAGTAATCTGTGAGCTGCTCTGACAGCTGGTGCTTAACCTATTAGTCCTATAGGGGCAGTATTTCATTTTTGGATAAAAAGACGTGCCCGTTTTAAGCGCAATATTTTGTCACGAAAAGATGCTCGACTATGCTTGATTGAATTGATAGTTTTGGAAAGAAGACACTCTTACGTTTCCAGAACTGCAAAGATTTTCACTGTGAGTGCCCTAGAACAAATGCTTCAGGCAAAACCAAGAAGTTTGACCGACCAGGAAATGAACAGGATTTCTGAGGCTACGTTTTCCATGATCGCCTTATATGGCTGTGAATGCGACAGGAATGTACGGACACTTTCTCTTGTTTCCCCAAGGTGTCTGCAGCATTGTGACGTATTTGTAGGCATATCATTGGAAGATTGACCATAAGAGACTACAATTGCCAAGTGTCCCGCACGGTGTCTGCGTGGAAATTGGTGCGCAAAAGTCAGCTACCAGTATTTTTCCATCCGAATCAGAGAAGAATGCAGGCTTCCAGGGACGGCATTTCAATGAAGAGATATATGACAAAACACCTTGAGGATTGATTCAAACAACGTTTTCCATGTTTCAGTCGATATTATGGAGTTAATTCGGAAAAAGTTCGACGTGTAGGTGACTGAATTTTCGGTTAGTTTCGGTAGCCAAATGCATAGTAACAAAACGGAACGTTGTGTCCTACACAAGAATCTTTCAGGAAAAACTGGACATCTGCTATGTAACTGAGAGTCTCCTCATTGAAACATCTGAAGTTCTTCAAAGGTAAATTTTTTTATTTGATCCCTTTGCTGGTTTTTGTGAATATGTTGCGTGCTAAATGCTAACGCTAAATGCTAAGCTAGCTATCACCACTCTTACACAAATTATTGATTTTCTCTGGTTCTAAAGCATATTTTGAAAATCTGAGACGACAGGATTGTTAAGAAAAGGATAAGCTTGAGAGCAGGCATATTTATTTCATTTCATTTGCGATTTTTAGAAATCGCTAATGTTGCGTTATGGTAATGAGCTTGAGGCTGTAGTAACGCGACCGCATGCGGGATGGGGCGGACTATGAGGTTAAAGCTAGTGAGGGAGATAAGTGTTTCCAGTTTCAGAGATTTTTGTAGTTTGTTCCAGTCATTGGAAGCAGAGAACTGGAAGGAAAGGCGGCCAAAGAAAGTATTGGTTTTTCGGGGTGACCAGAGAGATATATCTGCTGGAGCGCGTGCAACAGGTGGGTGATGCTATGGTGACCAGCGAGCTGAGATAAGGGGGGACTTTACCTAGCAGGGTCTTGTAGATGACATCAGTGGGTTTGGCGACGAGTATGAAGTGAGGGCCAGCCAACGAGAGCGTACAGGTCGCAATGGTGGGTAGTATATGGGGCTTTGGTGACAAAATGGATGGCACTGTGATAGACTGCATCCAATTTGTTGAGTAGGGTATTGGAGGCTATTTTGTAAATGACATCGCCGAAGTCGAGGATTGGTAGGATGGTCAGTTTTACAAGGGTATGTTTGGCAGCATGAGTGAAGGATGATTTTTTTGCGAAATAGGAAGCCAATTCTAGATTTAACCTTGGATTGGAGATGTTTGTCTAGAAGCAGAGTTTACAGTCTAACCAGACACTAATCAGAGAAGTAGTTGGTGAACCATTTGAGAAACCAAGGCTGTCGAGTCTGCCGATGAGGATGTGGTGATTGACAGAGTCGAAAGCCTTTGCCAGATCAATGAATACGGCTGCACAGTAATGTTTCTTATCGATGGCGGTTAAGATATCGTTTAGGACCTTGAGCGTGGCTGAGGTGCACCCATGACCAGCTCTGAAACCAGATTGCATAGCGGAGAGGGTATGGTGAGATTCGAAATGGTCGGTAATCTGTTTGTTGACTTGGCTTTCAAAGACATTAGAAAGGCAGGGTAGCAGTTTGGGTTTAGAGTGTCCCCCCTTTGAAGAGGGGGATGACCACAGCTGCTTTCCAATCTCAGACAACACGAAAGAGAGGTTGAACAGGCTAGTAATAGGGGTGGCAACAATTTCGGCAGATCATTTTAGAAAGAAAGGGTCCAGATTGTCTAGCCCGGCTGATTTGTAGGGTCCAGATTTTGCAGCTCTTTCATAACATCAGCTGACTGGATTTGGGAGAAGGAGAAATGGGGAAGACTTGGGCAAGTTGCTGTGGGGGGTGCAGTGCTGTTGACCAGGGCAGTGGTAGCCTGGTGGGAAGCTTTGTCAGCCGTAGAAAAATGCTTATTGAAATTCTTTAATTATAGTGGATTTATCAGTGGTGACAGTGTTTCCTATCTTCAGTGCAGTGGACAGCTGGGAGGAGGTGTTCTTATTCTCCATGGACTTTACAGTGTCCCAGAAGTTTTTTGAGTTAGTGTTGCATGAAGCAAATTTCTGCTTGAAAAAGCTAGCCTTGGCTTTTCTAACTGCTGGTTAAGGGCAGTCAGGTCTGGGGAGAACCAAGGGCTCTATCTGTTCCTGGTTCTAAAATTCTTGAATGGGGCATGCTTATTTAAGATGGTTAGGAAGGCATTTCTTTTAAATAACCAAGCATCCTCTACTGACGGGATGAGATCAATATCCTTCCAGGATACCCCGGCCAGGTCGAATAGAAAGGCCTGCTCGCTGAAGTGTTTCAGGGAGCGTTTGACAGTGATGAGTGGAGGTCGTTTGACCGCTGACCCATTACGGATGCAGGCAATGAGGCAGTGATCGCTGAGATCTTGGTTGAAGACAGCAGAGGTGTTTTAGAGGGCAAGTTGGTTAGGATGATATCTATGAGGGTGTCCGCATTGATAATTTGTGTGAGATTGAGGGCATCAAGCTTAGATTGTAGGATGGCTGGGGTGTTAATTAAGCATGTTCCAGTTTAGGTCGCCTAGCAGCACGAGCTCTGAAGATAGATGGGGGGCAATCAGCTCACATATGGTGTCCAGAGCACAGCTGGGGGCAGAGGGTGGTCTATAGCAGGCGACAACGGTGAGAAACTTGTTTTTAGAGAGGTGGATTTTTAAAAGTAGAAGTTCAAATTGTTTGGGTACAGACTGGATAGTAGGACAGAACTCTGCAGGCTATCTTTGCAGTAGATTGCAACACCGCCCCCTTTGGCAGTTCTATCTTGTCTGAAAATGTTGTAGTTTGGGATGAAAATTTCAGATTTTTTGGTGGTCTTCCTAAAACAGGATTCAGACACAGCTAGAGCCTGTTAAGGATCATGCGAATTTTCGCAGCTTTTTGTTAAAAATCGCGCAACATTTCAAAGTCCTGCTACTCATGCCAGGAATATAGTATATCCTGTTCAGGATACCACGGTTTACTGCCCCTTCTGGAGGATTTGGGTACCCATATAAAACATGATACATTTTTGTCAAAAGTTGCTAATATATGCAAATAAAAAATATTATCGAATAGAAAACACTCTAAAGCTTTTAAAACCGTTTAAATTATGTCTCTATGTAAAGCAGAACTCTCAAAATCTGCATTTTCCCAAAATATCTCTTCTCATCTGAAAAGTTGGGTCACCTTTGACCTCATCGCAAACACCCTCCCCAAACAGTCACAGCACCAGGAACAGTCTCCACGTGTTCAGCGTGATCTCAGCTTTCAATGGGGCTTCTCATTGTGAGAATCGCCCGCTTGCAAGAGTTTGAGCACGCGGTAAGCTCTCAGTCACTCAAAAAAACCTGTGCGCAATGGTCAAGTCCTCTCTCTTTTCCAAGATCGATTGAACAGTGCTTGTGTTTCTGTTTGTTCTCAAAATTGCTGTACACCTTTATAACATGTTAAAGCTTGATTATGAAGTTAGTTTGACAAGTTTACTGGACATATTATATATACTTTCAAAGTTTTGGTGCGCAACCACTTCAATTTTGACTACATTTTTACCAAAATCAGGCTATTTTGAGAACCGAAAGACGCAGACTTGAAAACTGAACGCTAATTTGGTGAGTATAATCCCTTACAGGTCGTTTGATGGAAGAATAACAAAGGTAAGGGAATATTTAATGTATTAATTTTGGGTTTCTGTCGACTCCAAGATAGAGGAGTCATTATGCTACTGTGGGAGCGCCGACTCCATATTATAGTCTAGTGAACGCAAAATGTAACGTTAAAATGAAATGTAACAATGCAATTGCATTTAGAAGAAGTGTATCTTGCTATACATATGTAAAACATGCATATTTAGTCAAAGTTTATGATGTGTATTCCTTGTTAGCTGACGTTATCTGCCGGGGCTATCGTCATTTCTCAGGACATTTGGGTAGCATTTTTTGAACGATGCATCATTGTAAACAGAGATTTATGGATATATATAGCATATTATTGAAAAAAATGAATGTACTGTGTAACATGTTATATTACTGTCATCTGATGAAGATTTCAAAAAGGTTAGTGAAATTATTTTTCTTTCAATCCTGCGTTTGTTGATTGCATATTTTTTCCTACTTGGCTATGCTAATGAGCTATGTCTGCGGTGGTGGTTTGACATAAATATGTGCTATGTTTTCGCCGTAAAACATTTTAGAAATCTGACTTGCTGGCTAGATAAACAACTTGTTTATCTTTCATTTGAGCTATTTTACTTGTTAATGTGTGGAGGTTAAATATTTTTAGGAATATTTTTGCGCATTGTGCGTTATGGTAATGAGCTTGAGCTGTAGTCACGCTACCAGCAGAGGAATAAAACTCCCTAGCTGGATATGCAAATGATAAGTTTGTGTGTATAGAAAACACTCTGAAGTCTCTAAAACTGGTTAAATCGTGTCTGTGGCTATAACACAACGTGTTTCGGAGTAAAAATCCATCGAAAAACTGTTCTCCAAAAACACAAAAAATATATTAATCCGCCAGTCAATGTATTGTTTAAGGCGACTGCAAATACATGAAGCTGTTATGTAAACGCCTACAGCTTCCACACGATGTCGCCAGTGCTGGCATTTCGAGCAGACTTAATCCTTGGTTGTATGACGTTTTACCCTTTCCTGTTTCAGTCTCTCAACAGGATGTTATTAAAATGGAAAAGATGGCCGCTGATTTCAAGACTAGCTGCTATCGAATACAGATCGCCCCGTGATGAATCGTATAGATTATTAACATTTATTAATACCTAAAGTTGGTTTAGAAAAGTAGTTTGAAGTGTTTTGTAAAAGTATATAGGCACCTTTTGTCATTTTAAAAAGTGACGTTGCGTCTTGTAAAAGGGAATATTCCTGGATCAGACCGGTCTTCAGAAAATGACACTTTGGCTATACAATGACGGATTTAATCGGGAAAAAGACCCAATTGTGATGTTTATGTGATATATAGGAGTGCCAAGAAAGAAGCTCATCAAAGGTAATGAATGTTTTATATTTTATTTCTGCGTTTTGGGTAGCGCCGGCTACCGCAAAATCTGTCGTTGTAGATGACGTTCCAGTACTTTGGGGGTGCATGCTATCAGATAATAGCTTCTCATGCTTTCGGCGAAAAGCATTTTACAAATCTGACTCGGTGGCTAGATTCACAACGAGTGTAGCTTTAATTCAGTACCTTGTATGTGTGTTTTAATGAAAGTTAGATTTTTATCAAAAACTATACGTGGCGCTCCTGAAATTTCCGCTGATTTGATCCCTGCAGAGGGAGCTAGTCCCTAACAAGCTCTAGAACATCTGGGTTGGCAGAGTGTGCTAAAGCAGTGAATAAAACAAACTTAGGGAGGAGGCTTCTAATGTTAACATGCATGAAACCAAGGCTATTACGGTTACAGAAGTCATCAAAAGAGAGCGCCTGGGGAATAGGAGTGGAGCTATGCACTGCAGGGCCTGGATTCACCTCTACATCACCAGAGGAAAAGAGGAGTAGTAGGATAAGGGTACGGCTAAAAGCAATTAGAATTGATTGTCTAGAACGTCTGGAACAGAGAGTAAAAGGAGGTTTCTGGGGGCGATAAAAGAGCTTCAAGGTATAATGTACAGACAAAGGTATGGTAGGATGTGAATACAGTGGAGGTAAACCTAGGTATTGAGTGATGATGAGAGAGATATTGTCTCTAGAAACATCATTGAAAACAGGAGATGTCATCGCATGTGTGGGTGGTGGAACTAATAGATTGGATAAGGTATTGTGAGCAGGATTAGAGGCTCGACAGTGAAATAAGCCAATAAACACTAAACAGAACAGCAATGGACAAGGCATATTGACATTAAGGAGAGGCATGCTTAGTCGAGTGATCAAAAGGGTCCAGTGAGTAGTGAGGTTGGTCGGGGTCATGGCGATTCAGACAGCTAGCCGGGCCATCGGTAGCAAGCTAGCATAGGATGGAGGTCTGTTTTTAGCCACCTCGTGCGTTTCCGTCGGTAGGATTAGTGGGGTTCCGTGTGGTACAGGGGATCAATCCAATTTGCGAAATAAATAATAGATATAGTTATAGAGGCCCAAGAAAGAAAAAAAATGTCTGATAGGTCTATTCAGATAGCAGCCGATAAGACAGCTAACGATTAGCGGACTGCAGGTGGGCGTTCAGGTAACGTTGCGACGGAGGAGCCAGCTGGATAACTCCCACGGGCAGATAACATCGGTAGTCCAGTTGTGAAGGCCCGGTGGGGCTCCGCGTTGGCAGTAAAACAGGTCCGGATAGGTGATTGTAGCCCAGGAGTAACTGATGGAACTCTTCAGCTAGCTCCGGAATAATTGATGTTTGCTCCGGAATCGACGTAAGCCGATAGTCACATGGATAGCAGCTAGCTAGCCTCGAGATCCAGGTATAAATGTCCAGAGCTTGCGGTTGAAATCCGGGGACATATAGAGAAAAATAAGTCTGGTATGTTCCGGACCGAGCCGCGCCGTAGCAAAGTTAATGCCATACTGCTTAGTTTCACTATATTCCCTAGAAGAAGAAAACAACCTGGAACTTGGACCTGATTGTCCTTCTCATAGCTTCTGGTATGTCAGAAAACATGCTTGGTGTGACCTTCGCTCCCTCACCTTATTTCTGTGACTACATTTGCCCCACCATGCCACACACACACACACACACACACATCCATCTTATTTAAAAAATAAATAAAAAAAGTTTACACCCTTCCCTTACCACCTGAGAATTATGTACGTGAAAATTCACTAAGGCATTCATTTCTTAGCGGATCATTTGAAATCAAATTTTATTCGTCACATGCGCCAAATACATGCTTACTTACAAGCTCCTAACCAACAATGCAGTTTTAAAAAATATGAATAAGAAATAAAACAAGTAATTAAAGAGCAGCAGTAAAATAACAATAGTGAGACTATATACAGGGGGTACCGGTACAGAGTCAATGTGCGGGGGCACCGGTTAGTTGAGGTAATATGTACAGTTGAAGTCAGAAGTTCACATACACGTTAGCCAAATACATTTAAACTCAGTTTCACAATTCCTAACATTTAACCCAAGTAACAATGCCCTGTTTTAGGTCAGTTAGGATCACCACTTTAATAGTACAGAATAATAGTACAGAGAATGATTTATTTCAGCTTTTATTTCTTTCATCACATTCCCAGTGGGTCAGAAGTTTACATAGACTCAATTAGTATTTGGTAGCATTGCCTTTAAGTTGTTTAACTTGGGCCAAACGTTTTGGGTAGCTTCCCAGTGTCAGTTGGTGGGTGTAGCTGGTACATGAAGTCAGGTGCAGGAGAGGAGAGATAAGTGAACAATGCACTTTAATAAAGGCAAATGCACAAAGTAACCCAATGTGCGAACAAAATAACGGTTGCCACTAAACACGGGTAAAACAACACCCGGGAATAAACCAGCCGGAAACGTACCAACCTAACAATCACGCACAAAGACATGGAGGAAACAGAGGGCTAAATTACACAAGACATAATGTGGGAAAACAAGACAACACAAGTGGAAAATGAAAAATGGATCGACGATGCCTAGAAGACTGGCGACGTGAACCGCAGAACACTGCCCAAACAAGGAGAGGCAACGACTTCGGCAGAAGTCGTGAAAGTATCCCCCCCCTTGACGACACCTGCCTCTGGGTCGACCTAGAGGGCAAGGCACAGGGCGATCGGACAGAGACGATGGAACTCCCGCAGCATTGAAGGGTCCAACACATGCTCCACCGGAACCCAGCATCTCTTCTCCGGACCATACCCCTCCCAGTCCACGAGGTACAGAAGGCCCCTCGCCCGGCATTTCGAATCCAGTACGGAATGAACGGAGTATGCCGGGGCCCCCTTGATGTCCAGAGGGGGTGGAGGAACCTCCCGCACCTCAAACTCCTGGAACGGGCTAGCCACCACCGGCCTGAGGAGAGACACATGGAACGAGGGGTTAATGCGGTAATCGAGGGGAAGCTGTAACCTATAACAGACCCCCAGACGTTCCAGGAACGCCATCCAGACCCTCAACGTGAACTGGGGACCCCGGTCAGACACTATATCCTCCAGCACCCCGTAGTGCCGGAAGACGTGTGTAAACAAGGCCTCCGCAGTTTGTAGAGCCGCAGGGAGACCGGGCAAAGGGAGGAGACGACAGGTCTTAGAAAAATGATCCACAACGACCTGTGAGGGGGGAAGATCGGTCAGGAAATCTACCGACAGGTGTGACCACGGCTGTTGTGGAACGGGTAAGGGTTGTATAACTTACCTCTGGGCAGGTGCCTAGGAGCCTTGCACTGGGCGCACACCGAACAGGAGGAAACATAAACTCTCACGTCCTTAGCCAAAGTGGGCCACCAGTACTTCCCACGAAGACAGCGAACCGTCCGACAGATACCAAGATGACCGGAGGGGGGTGACATGTGGGCCCAATAGATCAGCCGGTTACGGACAGCAGACGGAACGTACAGATGCCCCGCTGGACACTCTGTACGTAACACCGACTCAATGTCCACGTCCGGCTCCCACACGACCGGCACCACGAGGCAGGAGGCCGGGAGTATGAAAGTATGATCCATGAGCCACTCCTCTGTGTCAGACAGCCGGGACAGTGCGTCTGCCTTCACATTTTGGGAACCTGGTGTGTAGGACAGGGTAAACACAAAATGGGAAAAAAACATGGCCCACCTTGCCTGACGAGGATTCAGTCTCCTTGCTGCCCGGATGTACTCCAGGTTGCGGTGGTCAGTCCATATGAGAAAAGGGTGTTTAGCCCCCTCAAGCCAGTGTCTCCATGCCTACAAGGCCTTCACCACAGCCAACAACTCCCGGTCCCCCACATCATAGTTCCGCTCTACCGGGCTGAGCTTCTTCGAGAAGAAAGCACGGGGTGGAGCTCCGGTGGCGTGCCCAAGCGCTGAGAGAGCACAGCTCCTATCCCAGCCTCGGACTCGTCCGCCTCCACTATGAACACCAAAGAAGGATCCGGATGGGCCAGCACGGGAGCCGAGGTAGGCAGAGCCTTTAGGTGACCAAAAGCCTTGTCCGCCTCAGTCTACCACTGCAAATGTACAGGACCCCCCCTTCAGCAGTGAGGAAATGGGAGCTCCCACCTGGCCAAAACCCTGGATAAACCTCCGGTAATAATTGGCAAACCCTAAAAACCGCTGCACCTCCTTTACCGTGGTGGGAGTCGGTCAATTACGCACGGCTGAAATGCGGTCACTCTCCATCTCCACCCCTGATGTGGAAATGCGGTACCCTAGGAAGGAGATGACCTGCTGGAAGAACAGGCATTTCTCAGCCCGAACAAGGAGAGGCATCGACTTCGGCAGAAGTCGTGGCACCCAGAATAAGTTGGGGTGAATTTTGGCCCATTCCTCCGGACAGAGCTGGTGTAACTGAGTCATGTTTGTAGGCCCCCCTGCTCGCACACGCTTTTCAGTTCTGCCCCCAAATTTTCGATAAGATTGAGGTCAAGGCTTTGTGATCAGTGAGAAATAAAAGGTTAAAAGGATACATCTTTTATAGGGTTAGTTTTCCCACACGGTCATATCTCCATGTAACAGAGCATGTTTAAGGAAGATAGACAGAGAGGCCACCTGTGCTAATTAGCAATCTAGCATGCTCCAAAGAAGGCTGCCGTCAGAAACGTGTTGTCACTGAAAAATACTGTTATCTCGAACTGTGATAAAGTCGGTTAAAACCGTATACAGTTGTAACGTAGACACAGGGAGTCCGGAATCGAGTTAAATGAAAACGAACATGGAAAAATTCAAAACGAGCAGCGTCTTAATTAACAAGGAAAAACAAACCTTACTACCTGATGACTGAAACAGAGTGATAGATAAATGGTAAGTAATCAAGGTAGCAAAGAAGTCCAGGTCTGACTGATGATGGGGTGCAGGTTTGAGTAATGATGGGTTGCCAGAACTGGTAGTTAGTAGACCAGTGACCGGGAGTAGAAGTGACAGTAGCCCAGACGCACAGCTACAGCCGCAGGATGACGGTGAAGGTTGAAATCTCAGATGATGTTGGGATCTAGAATGACGTACACCGGAACCAACACCGCTCCTTTGGACTGTACCCCTCCCAGTCCACCAGGTATTGGAGACGAACCTCACAATGTCAGAGTATAGGAGGGATCTGACGGTATAGGTGGAACTCCCATCGATGTCCAGGAGAGGTGGAGGGTTTTCAGCGTTACAGGTAATATTCTGTAACATAGACCCAGGGAGTCTGGAAGCAAGTGTATTGTGAGTTTAATGAAAACAAAACAAGAGAAGTGTCTAACAAGGAAAACATTCACAATACTACCTGATGACTGAAAGAACAGAGTGCTAGATAAATTATAAGTAATGACGTACAGTTGTGACTGATGATGGGGTGCAGGTGTGCGTAATAACGGTTGCCAGGTGTGCGTAATGATGTGCTGCCTTGACCGGTGATTAGTAAACTGGTGACGATGAGCGGGAGTAGACGTGACAACAGTAAGTGTATATTTTGCATTTGTGAAATTATTTTGATGTGACATGAACGTAGATGTAGATGGACCATAATGACTAACTGTAGGCTCCTTAGGAGTATATGTTGGGCTAAATACATCAAGCTAATGTGTAATGTAGCATGTCAGAGAAAGCTGTGCATAGCTCATGTTGGCTAGCTAACTTGCTAACAAGAGATCTAGTCATTTGCATTTGGGGTCAATAGAGGGCAGGCATTGGATACTACCTTGCTTGGTAATCATAGGCTGTAGCCAGCTTGCTTTTGTGGGAACACCCCCTACCATATCAGGAGCTATTACAGAAGGCTGAGGCAGTGGCCAAACATCAGTACTGCTTCAGAGTAATGGAAGGATACTTGAATCAGGTTGGTAACATTTGATCTGGTCAATGGTCAAAACACTATCTGTTCTGTAATTCACCTAAGCACCACTGATCCTGTAATCAGTGCTGTGTATGTTGTAAGAAGTTGTCCCTTTCCAATGTGCCAATGGAATACACCTGGGCCCGAGTAAGTAATGCCAACCAGTCAGTGTCATGCTGTCACATGACCCTTGTGAATTAACTGTGAATCAAGATCTCTGATTGGCTATGTTCAACCATGTATTTACTGAAGCATATTTTCACTCCTATTTGCTTCCATAACTGTATGGTGACTGTCTTTGTCTCCCTACCTCTGTGATATAAGAGCTGGGACGGATATAGAAGCGGAAGACAGTATCTGTGAGGTGAGATTTATCAGCTCCACGCTCCTCTCATCTGCCTATAGTTATTTAACTCTGCCTGCTGGACCCATGGGTTGAGTCAAACTGCCATATCCAGCATGGAGTGTCATGTACTCCACCCCTCCACCCACCTGACTGCACCTGTCCATAACATGTAATACATTACATAGATGAAAGGCACTTCATCACCCATTGTAGACTTGAAGACAGAACCTCACCCAGAGAGCTGTGCATGTCAGTGTGTGGTTAGATAGCCATATCCTTAGAATTGGCCAAATAGACACATATAATGCCATTTCAGTAATGGTTAAACAGCTGAAGTTGTACTCTACACACAACGTATTGTTATTTGCTCGGTACTGTAAGTATAGGCATACCATCTTTATTAGCACATCAATATGATTTTTACAGCATAACATTTTTTTTCTTTGTAACACGAACACTCATATTGATAATATATTTTTACAAATATTTTGATAAATCTATCTACACTCAAGCTGTGCGATTTGTTTATGCAATGTCCACATGTATCCTACACCTGTAGGGATATTATTAGTTCCGGGATTTGTCCTCGGGTAAGATCGGACATCAGGAGAGATGAGACAAAACTAGCCAGTTATAGAATATTGTGTTGTAGGACAGCTGACTCAAGACCAGGCTTTCAGCTGGCACCTGATACCGTTTAACATACCTGTGTAGTAGAAACACATTCCAGGGCCTTCCGTGTGGCGCAGTGGACTAAGGCACTAGAATTCTAGATTTGAGTCATGCTCTGTCGCAAGTGAGCCACGACCGGGAGACCCATGGGGCAGCTCTCAATTGGCCCAGCGTCGTCTGGGTTAGGGGAGGGTTTGGCCGGCAGGGATGTCCTTGTCCCATCGCGCACTAGCGACTCCTGTGGCGGGCCGGGCGTAGAGCATGCTGTCCGTACGGGAGTTGAAGTGATGAGACTGTAACTACCAATTGGATACCACAAAATTGAGGACCCCCACCGCCAAGCACCATGAACCCCCTGCTACGGCAATCACCAAGCTATGCTAGCTAGCTACTGTCAGCTTGTCTAAACACAAGGTCAGAGCCACAACTGAATTAGCTGAACATCTTGGGATGTCGAGTCAGTAAGGAGGGAAGAAGCCCTTATCTTCAAAACTTTGTGGCATAGGTCTACTCATTTCTCCTTTGTGGAGATTTTCTCTTTTCTCCCTCTCTCACCTGTCCATCTCGTCACTGTCACTTGTTCACTCAAGCCTTTACACTATTGTCATCCATCACCCTACAGGTGGCCTTGGAGAGTTCCTCAATGAGCTTGACACCTTGATGACCTAATTTCCTGACGATAGCTCACCACTCTTCGTACTTGGCAACTTCAACATCCCAACGTCTGCCTTCGATTAATTTCTTTCCAACTGTCTCTTTCCCTCCTTGCCTCTTTTGACCTCCCAATCCTCTCCAACTCACAAGGCAGGCAATACGCCTAGTAATCCCACTGCAATCCCTCTCCAGGTCTCTGATCACTACTTAATTTTCTTTTCTGTCTCCGTTTCCTCCAAGCCTAACCACTCAAGCCCTATCCAGATGGTCATGCGCCGTTGCAATCTTTGCTCTCTCTCCCCCACTAATCTGTCCTCTTCTATCCTATCATCTCTCCCTTCTGCTAAATTCTTTTCCCTCCTGTCTCCTAAATCAGCCTTTCGACGCTACTCTCCTCAATTTTTCTCGAAATCTCGCTTTTTCTTCCGGCCGGGTCTGCCCCCCCCCCTCCTGCTGAGTGACTCATTGCGAGCTTAGTGAACACCTCATTGCGATCTTACAGAACAGGGCTGCGGGCAGCTGAGCGAATATAGAGGAAAACTAAACTTCTGGAGGACCTATCATCCTTTCACTCCCTCCTCTACCTTCTCCTTCTCTGGATTCGCTGCTAAAGCCACTTTATACCACTAAATGTCAAGCTTCTGCCTCGAACCCTAAGAAACTATTTTACACCTACTCCCTCCTTAATCTGTTCTCATCTTCCTAAATCTACCCGCTACCTTTCACACCGTGAACCATCAGGTCCTCCTCTCCACCCTCTCAAGCTCTGCACACTTGGATTGCATCCTACCAGCAGGCTGCTCATACCTGGTGTCCCCCAGGGCTTGGTTCAGCCATAGTGTATGACCCTACCTCACACAGGAAGAGGCACAGGTCATAATCCAAGCACTTGTCCTCCCCCATCTGGACTACTGCAACTCGCTGTTGACTGGGCCATCAAACCCATGCAACTCATCCAGAATGCTGCAGCCCGCCTGATTTTCAACCTTCCCAAGTTCTCTCATGTCACCCCTCTCCTCCACACACCCCACTGGCTTCCAGTCTAAGCTTGCATCCACTACAAGACCATGGCGTTTACCTACAGAACAGCAAGAGGAACTGCCCCTCCCTACCTTCAGGCTATGCTCAAACCCTACACCCCAACCTGATCACTCCATTATGCCACCTCAGGTCTCTTGGCCCTCCACCCCTATGGGAGAGGAGCTACCAGTCCAGGCTCTTCTGTCTGGCACCCCATTATTGGAAACAGCTTTCCCCTGAAGCTAGGACAGCAGAGTCCCTGCCCATCTTCTGAAATCCTACCTGTTCAAACAGTATCTTAAATAATCCTCCTCCTCAACTCGACCCACACCGCCAAGCACCACAAACCCCCTTTAACTATTTACCAGCACTTGCACGTCACACACCCCTTCTATCTCTGACTCTACTGATAGCTACGTTATTGAGGAAAATGTACTGTCTACGCCTGTGATGTGGATGTCCCACCAAGCTATCTTAAGATGAATGCACTAACTATAAGTTGCTCTGGATAAGAACGCTGAATGCTGAATGACTAAATGCTGAATGACTAAAATGTAAATGCCCTTGTTTGTTGTGATTGAATGGCAAAGAAACACCCACATCAAATTACATCCCTAAGAAAACTGTCGTTTGGCTTCAGTCATGGCCGCTAGTATTTCTTAATAACTAAGCATCAAAACGGGACCAAATCAGGAAGTTCAGTCGCTCTTTAACACCATATTTTTACTTGTGAGGAAAATAATATTTTAACCCCACATTTGAATCTGCAATTCCATATGCGAAAGTGTGATTTGCACGTGAACGTTTTTGACATATGAAATGTACCATTTTCACGTGGAGCTTTCTAACGTGAAACGGCAACAACAACAAAAAAAAACACATTATGTATTTCTTACATGTGAAAATGCTAATGAGATATTAATGTGATGCTCCTCATCCCCATGCCACTCACTGTTCCTTTACACTACAACCATACAGTCGTTTACCGTGGTGGCCTCTTATACTCAGCAAACATTCAAAGGCTTTAATATCTGCAACAACAGCACCTTGACCCCAAGTGTGACATGGTCAATCCATTTTTGGCAAAGGAAACAGAAGGCTTTATTCATCAGACCGGAAACAGTGGCTAAGGGTCTATGGCCTTGTAGTAGCAAAGAGCGTTTCAATCTCTGTGGATGCTGGCTGTGAATTTTCGCTCATGTTTTCACTCTAAACAAAATGGTGGGGTGATTTACAGTGCAGGGTCGCACAGTGCAGAAAGCTAATTTGAAACCCTATCTTCCAAGGATGAATAATGCGTGTGTTAAGGACAGAAACAACAATCGGAGAGAAATTCTCTGGTCAACGGCCTCTGTTGTCTCAAGTCCCAATTGCAGTTCACGTTCCAGTTTAATGGGCCCAAAGTTTAAACTGTAACACCAATTTATATGGTCTACTGTTTTTCTTTTCATGTTTTCTATCCTTGCTGTTTTCTTCTCTGATGCCAAACCTGAGTTTGGGTAATTGGGATACTTGTACTAAGCTACTTGTGTAGACGCACAATAACTAATCATATACAATGGTGAGTGATAGGGACTAAACATGACCAATACCATTGATCAAAAATAGTTCATAACTTGACCACAACTGAAATTTGCCAAATATGTTACCAATGAACAATTTGTAAAAACCCTCTGTCAATCGCAACTTTAAAAACACCAAACCCCAACTTCGGAACACCAAATCCCAACATCTTTCCGAGTTTAAGGTTTTAATGTTTCAAAGTTTAATTTGATTAGAGTATAGCATAACCTTCAATATGTGAGCAGAGAGGGAGGCAAGAAGTAGAGAGTCAGGCACATAACAGACGTGGTTGCTATTAATTTATGCATTATCATTTTTCATTCTGACACAGAGTTGTTAAATGGTGTAAGGGAGAGTGTTGTACATTGTTAGCGGTAATGTGCATTGAGCTGGGCTGTTCATTGCCATAGGAAATGTGATGCAGAAACAATTTCGGAGGGAAGGAGGCTACTTTTTTTCAGGATCGAGAAGCAGCTCAAGTATTTAATGGCCGCCTGTGTTAATTGCACTCTCTCAACATGGCCCTGTTAAATTAAACATGCCCACACACCCCAGACCTCACTGTATACAACAACTCCAACCACTCCATTTAAGATGAACGAGGCATTAAACGTTTTTAAAGGTTCTCCCTGTTTGAACATTTCCTCCTCAGTTCCAAGGTTAATTGGGGTTCAGTTAAAGCCCAATACATTTCTTGTATCTGAATAGTCTGTAGCCAGTTTTGATTGGCTACAGACAGTTTTGAATAAGATCCTTGTTTTTTACAGACACAAGCACCTGTTTGTTTCCGGGAAATAATAAAACACGAAAGACTTCCAAATTAAATCAAAGCAACCAGAATGAGAATGAATTAAGAGTTAAGGTTAAACATGTCATTGTTTTTCTGTAGTTTTGCTACATAACAAAGGTTTTATTTATCTGATATCTTACTTTCAGATAAAAATGTTGATAAATATGTCCCTTACTATTTCCTTGGCATCAATTGGGGCTTCAAACATGACCTTTTAATACTCAAATAACAATCCAAGATTTTCCTTTACTTCTTCATTTTGATTGTATTGGAACGTTGGCTTGCTGGTGTAATGCTTTCAGCGAGCCCAAACCAGAACTCTGTCATTCTCATCATCATTGTGTCATTGATTCTTTGGCTTCCCTTTTCCGCAAATGACTATTTTTAAGCACATTCCTGAGGCCACGGACCCACACGGGTCAACCGATCTCCCTCGAAATGACCAAACAAGTCTGCTACAATCTCTCAGCACCCCCGTTGATCTGCCAGTATAGCTCTACCTCTTGAATGTGAAATCACAGATGTTTTTTATTTGCGACCAGCTGCCCAACAACTAAACACAACAAATGGAACGCTTGGAATTTGAGTGGAAAACGGTAGACCTCCCTGGACGGATATGTGAGCCTGACATAATACTGACAGATTGCGGATAAGAGTCCAGCAGAGTGCAATTTCTACGCAACATCAGTGTCTTTGCGTAGGCGTCCCATTATGTTCGTAACCATTGTCTTATGTCTTTGGCAAGAACCAAAGTCTGAAGCTCCTCCAGTTGAACGTTTTTTCAGTCCTATTTTATTCCATACAGTAGTTACTAGCACAGAGGATGAATTGCAAGAGTGAAAATGGGATCTCAGCACTGAGTGAAAGTCAGTGTGCCATGAAGTTTGCCTTTGTACAGTTCATTCCTTTGGGTTTGGCCAAACCAGACTTCTCATGGCCTCCCTTCGATTCGGTAATGGAAAACGGACCTTCCTAGATTCTGATGGTTGATTGCAAGCATGTGGGAACTATATTAGTTTTTTCCCTGTATTTTAATGGCCTACGTCCTCCCAAGGACATGCCATCACTGTTTGTTCTTTTTGTTGAAAACGTGAAGGTATTACATTCGCCATAGTGAATCTTTGAGGATTACATGGTAAAGCCTATACCTAAGGAATAATGACATTAACCTTAGACATTTGGGGAAATGACCCCTGACTTTGACAAATGTGACCATGGTAAATCCTGCTTACTGCAGGTCTTCATCTTTAACTGACTGGATCTGGTCAGTCAGACTTTGGTTTATTCCACTTGAAAGCTCACATTACAGGCCTCAAGAAAACCTCAGAACACAATAAGAGAGACCTAACAGTTATAATTGGAAACAGCAATCTGGGGACACTGGTGAAGTTGTGTGGAACTGGGTTAAGGAGAGAGAGCTGTGATGCCCCTGATGATACATGTGATTATGACAGTCACAAACATTCTCAGATTGAGATGTTCCAACAATGTTTTGCAGGCTGAGCCAGCACTTCCATTACCAGGGTCTTTATACATCACACTTTATACAGTGCAGAGGCCAATGACGAGGGGAGGGAAGCGGTGATAGATATCTCAAGTGGGACCATCTTAAACATTCACAAACACAACATGCTAGCCAATGTACAAGTTGAGTTAAGCCATGGATATTTGGAGGTAACCCTGACTCAAACAAGTCTCATGATTTCCCAATTTTCCCAAGGAATGAGTCCAAACTCTAGACCAAAATTGGCAAGTTATGATCTGTGAAACTGTTTTAAACTTCAGCTTTGTGAAATTAAATGTTTTATCTTTACATTTCAACTATTGTATGTTGTGATGTAGATCTCCAAGGTAAGTTACTTTGTCCCAGGGGGGCACCTTAACATCAGGTAGGCTTATCCAACCTGCTCAAACCACCACTCAAACAAAGGTTAACTCTGTGGGTTGAGGTTAAACAGGACTAGAGGATAGCTATCTGAAGTGTTTCAACTTCCAGAAACTGTTTAGTACCCATCAATCTCATTAAACTATATAATTGGAAAGCAGAAATACCACATCTTGGAAGAACTTAACAAAAGTAATTTTAATGAGATATCACTTTTTCTGTCTATATCCTGCATTGGCCTTAGTGTGCTCTTTAATGTTTGAAGTGTGCTCTACTTGTGTGCTCTACTATTATTCTGTTTCCTTAGAAACTATCTTCAAAACAGAATCCCGTTGAAGATAGTCATTTGCCTGGCTGGATGGGAGCAGCTCACACCCAACACATATACACACACACACACACATAACAAGACACTATCACATGTGAACTATCCCATGTGAACACACTCGCACACACACACACAACAACCACCCTCCACTTACCCCCGCAACTCTGTATATTCCTAGGCACATTCCACTTTGTTCAGACATATATTCACTGTCCCAAATGGTGGGATCCAATTATAGTAGATCATGACTCTTCCCACTGTGAAAAAACTGGTTGAATCAACGTGATGACATTGATTTAGCGTGGAAAACTGATTGGATTTGCAAAAAGTCATCAACATAAGGGCATTTTGTCATTTTTTTTCACTAGACTTGTAACCTAAATCCAGTAACATGGTGACATGTTTTGTTGAATTCAGTTTAGTTGACACGTCAACCAAATGTAAATCAAAACTAGATGTTGAACTGACGTCTGTTGGCTATTTACTACAGGAGGAGCGGGGATTCTCGCAGCGTGGCCAGGAGGAGCAGGAATCCTGGGCCCGGGAGAAGAGGGAGTGGAGGACATCATGGACATGGGAGGAGGTTATGGCAGGGGACAAGACCCTGACATGGAAGCAGGCGGAGGCAGCGAAGGAGGATCAACGATTACTCTGGGGTTCGCAACCACGACGCAAGCACGAGAGGCAGCCCCGAAAACAATTCTGGGGTGAGGCACGCGGGGTGGTTGTCCGAGCCAGGTTTCAGACCAGAGCCAACTCCCCGTACTCACTTTAACCTGTTAGGCCGCCCCATCCCGGATCCGGGATTGTGACTACAGCCTCAAGCTCATTACCATAACGCAACATTAGCGATTTCTGAAAATTGCAAAATAAATGAAATAAATATGCCTGTCCTCAAGCTTATCCTTTTCTTAACAATCCTGTCGTCTCAGATTTTCAAAATATGCTTTAGAACCAGAGAAAATCAATAATTTGTGTAAGAGTGGTGATAGCTAGCGTAGCATTTAGCGTTAGCATTTAGCACGCAACATTCACAAAAACCAGCAAAGGGATCAAATAAAATAATTTACCTTTGAAGAACTTCAGATGTTTCAATGAGGAGACTCTCAGTTACATAGCAGATGTCCAGTTTTTCCTGAAAGATGCTTGTGTAGGACACAACGTTCCGTTTTGTTACTATGCATTTGGCTACCGAAACTAACCGAAAATTCAGTCACCTAAACGTCGAACTTTTTTCCGAATTAACTCCATAATATCGACTGAAACATGGAAAACGTTGTTTGAATCAATCCTCAAGGTGTTTGGTCATATATCTCTTCATTGAAATGCCAGTCCTAGACACGTGCATTCTTCTCTGATTCGGATGGAAAAATACTGGGACCTGACTTTTGCGCACCAATTTCCACGCAGACACCATGCGGGACACTTGGTAATTGTAGGCTCTTATGGCCAATCTTCCAATGATATGCCTACAAATACGTCACAATGCTGCAGACACCTGGGGGAAACGATAGGAAGTGTCCGTTGATTCCTGTGCCATTCACAGCCATATAAGGAGATCATGGAAAACGTGCCTTCAAAAATCCTGTTGATTTCCTGGTCACTCAAACATCTTGGTTTTGCCTGTAGATATTGTTCTATGGCACTCACAGTGAAAATCTTTGCAGTTCTGGAAACGTCAGAGTGTCTTCTTTCCAAAACTATCAATTCCAAGCATAGTCGAGCATCTTTTCGTGACAAAATATCGCGCTAAAAACGGGCACGTCTTTTTATCCAAAAATGAAATACTGCCCCTAGAGTTCTAACAGGTTAAGGAGCGTGTGACTGTTCAGGCACCATGTTATGTGGTGAAACGCACTGGGTCTCCAGTGCGCATTCACAGCCCGGTGTGCTCGGTGCCAGCTCCCTGCACTTGCCGTGCGAAAATGAGAATCCAGCCAGGACGGGTTGTGCCAGCTCTACGCTCCAGACCTCCAGTGCGCCTCCACGGCCCAGTATATACTGTGCCAGCTCCACGCACCCGGCCTCCAGTGTGTCTCCCCAGCCTGGTACGCCCTGTGCCAGCTCTACACACACAGCCTCCAGTGATGGTCCATGGCCTGAAGCCTCCAGTGATGATCCATGGCCCGAAGCCTCCAGTGATGATCCATGACGCGAAGCCTCCCTCCAGCGACGGCCCCCAGTCCAGAGCCTCTAGCGACGGTCCCCAGTCCGGAGCCTCCAGCGGGGGTCCCCAGTCCGGTATCCCTGGCGACGATCTACGGTCCGGAGTTCCCGGCGACGATTCACGGTCCGGAGCTTCCGACGACAATCTCCGCACCAGAGGCGCCACCGACTTTGGTGGAGCCACGAGCGGAGCGGGGTCTGCATCCCACACCGGAGCCGCCACCGAGGGTAGATGCCCACACAGACGCTCCCCTATAGGTTCAGGTTTGCGGCCGGAGTCCTCACCTTTGGGGGGGGGTACTGTCACGCCCTGACCTTAGAGATCCTTTTAATTCTCTATTTAAGTTAGGTCAGGGTGTGACTAGGGTGGGCAATCTAGTCTTCCTATTTCTTTGTTTGCACTGGTATGGTCCCCAATCAGAGGCAGCTGTCTATCCTTGTCTCTGATTGGGGATCATACTTAGGCAGCCCTTTTCCCACCTTAGTTAGAGGGATCTTGATTTTGAATAGTTGCTGTGTAGCCTGTAGAACTTTGTTCTTTTTTTATTTTGTTTTTCGGTGTTCATTTGAATAAAAGTAAGATGTTTGTCTACCACGCTGCACCTTGGTCTCCTCATTCAAATGTAACAAAGCATATTGTTGACAATTTGTGGAATATATTATAAATTCTAACTGCTCAATACACATGTCATAGATTGAATAGGGCCTACAAAATAGGATATATGGGTTTTAGAGGGATAGTGCCAAGGAACCATTTGCTCAGGGGTGAGGAGGATAGGGGCCAAACTCTACTCTGAAATTGGCTAGGTTTGTATTTTACAACTTCATTTAAAAAGCTATATATAGCCACTCCCTCTCTCTTTCCCTCTCTCTGTATTTGTCTCTAAGGCATGAGCAAAGGCCTTCTCTCCTTCCACTTCTTTCCAGATGCCGCTGTGCCAGAGTATCCAGAGTCAGGTAATTAACTTATCACCTGGCCTGACAGTCCTGAGGGTGCTGAGCCACAGAGTGCGAGCATCAACCACACACCGAGAGCACTCACCCCTGCTCAGAACTGGCAAAATACGTTCAAAAGCTGGAAACACTTTTAAGTACATACTCGGTGTATAAACCACCCCCCCCCACCCCCACAGGAGAAAACTTTTGTACTTTTTACTATTTGTTTTTGATGAAGCGGAGTGAGAGAGCTACAGTTGTGGCCAATTACACTGAGTATACAAAACATTCAGGACACCTTCCTAATATTGGGTTGCACACCCCACCTCAGCCTTAATTTGTCGAGGGATGGACTCTACAAGGTGTCAAAAGTGCTCTACAGGGATGCTGGCGCTTGTTGACTCCAATGCTTCCCACAGTTGTTTGAAGTTCGCAGGATGTCCTTTGGGTGATGGCCCATTCTTGATACGCACAAGGAACTGTTGAGCGTGAAAAACCCAGCAGCATTGCAGTTATTGACACCAACTGGTGTGCCTGTCACCTACTACCATAACCCATTCAAAGTCTCTTAAATATT
Organism: Oncorhynchus keta; assembly: GCF_023373465.1. NCBI lineage: Eukaryota > Metazoa > Chordata > Actinopteri > Salmoniformes > Salmonidae > Oncorhynchus > Oncorhynchus keta. The sequence goes on from NC_068455.1 coordinate 48,884,780, forward strand.
TTGTCTTGCCCATTCTCCCTATGAATGGCACACATACACAATCCATGTCTCAAGGCTTAAAAATCCTTATTTTACAGTCTCATCCCTTTCATCTACACTTTCATCTACACTCTAGGTGCCATCTAGAACCTAAAAGGGATATTCGGCTGTCCCCATAGTATAACCTTTTGAGGAACCCTTTTGGGTTCCATGTAGGCCCCACATGGAATCCAAAAGGGTTATACTATTGGGACAGCTGAAGAACCCATTTGTAACCCTTTTTTTCTATGAGTGTAGTGTACACTGATTTGAAGTGGATTTAATTTAATTTATTTTACCCTTATTTGACCAGGTAAATTGACTGAGAACACATTTTCATTTACAGCATCAACCTGGGAACAAGTAACATTAATAAGGGATCATAGACTGATCAGGTGAATCCAAGTGAAAGCTATGTCATGGAAAGAGCAGGTATCCTTAATGTATCGTACACTTGGCACACTTGCATTTTTCTTAAATAATTCCCTATTTCTTGAAATTGAGCACAGAACACTTGTCCACACCTTGTTATTGGATTTTCAACATTGCAGAACCAATTGTATTTTTGTAAACTTATGTTCACAATTTTACATTTGAAAGTAAAGAGAAATGGCATGGACAAAATGATTGGTTACATCATTTGATGTATACATTATAATGACCTTGCTACACCATTCTACTGGCAATTTCACCACTTTGTTGTTGTTGCTTTTAAGTGTTTGGGGTTGTTGTCATGCTGGAAGACCCACAACCTTCAACAGATACACAATTTTTGAACACTGGGTTGAACATTGCAGTCCACTGATAATCTGCTGATTTTCATGGTGTCTTGCACAGGTTCAAGGCCCCCAGTACCAGAGGCAGGAAATATGTTTTTGAGCCCAATGTTCAACCCAGCCCACATAAAAAAAAAATTGTATTTATATATAGTATAAATACTGCAGTAAAGAAAGAGTAGTATATACTATAGTAATAACAGTAGTGTTTTGTGGACTGTAGTATTTACTGTAGTGATTTGCAGACTGTAGTATGGTATACTGTAGTGTTCTTGGCGACATTGCTGTAGTACGTACTAAAGTGTTTTTGTTTTATTGTATTTGATATAGAAGTGGGGGTCTTTTTCCTTGAGGAAACCTATCCGGAGAAATACTAAAAGGTAGGTAGGAATGGGTTCTGAACGGAGAGTTTAGAGCTTCTGCTCAATTCGATAACATGTAGGGAATACAATATGGTGGCAAAAATTTGGACATGGGGAGGGGAATGGGCAGGGTATATGCAAACTAATATTTACTAAAGTAAAAATGTGTTTTTTTCTGACATTTTTGTAGTATTTACTATAGCATTCTACACAATATTAAGTACTACAAATGGTCGAGAGATATTTATTTTTATTTCACCTTTATTTAACTAGGCAAGTCAGTTAAGAACAAATTCTTATTTTCAATGACTGCCTAGGAACAGTGGCTGCCTGTTCAGGGGCAGAACGACAGATTTGTACCTTGTCAGCTCGGGGATTTGAACTTGCAACCTTCTGGTAACTAGTCCAACACACTAACCACTAGGCTACCCTGCCGCCCCAGTCATAGTACAGTGTGTGGTATAGTTTACTACATAATTATATAGTAAGTACTGTAGTATTCTATAGTAAACTGACTTATTTTATGTGGAGTGTCCAAAACCTGGGTCTCCATTGAACTGGGTCTCCAGTGGGTCTTCCAGCAGGACAATGACTCCAAACACGCATTAAAAATCAACCAGAAATGGTTCAGGAAACTCTGGACTGTTTGGAATTGGCCGACGAAGAGTCCAGATCTGAATCACATCCAAAAACCTATGGCAAGATCTGAAAACAGCAGTTTGCTGCTTAAGAGTGGGCCAAATTACCAGTAGAAAGGTGCAGCAAGTTATACAAAGCATTTGTTTGCATTTATCTTGGCTGTGCAACCAATACTTTCCCAGGGGTGCCAATAATTCCGTCCAATGCTATTTGTGTTTATTTTCTAAATTAAACTGATTAACTTAAGTTACAAAAACAAATGTGCTTCTGCAATGTTGAAAATCCAATAACATGGTGTGGAGAACAAAAGTTTTCAATTTCAACTTATTTTAGAAGAAATGTAGAATTATTTAAAGCAAGAACTTTGCTATGAGTTGTCTGAGTGGAGAGGGGAAAACTGAAAACTAGCTTGTATTGGCAGAGAGGTTTGGAACTCTCTTTCTTATTGGTTAACTAATTTACCATATGGTGATGTCGCAGGCCAAAACTCCACCAAAACAGGCTGAAATTTCAGGGGATCTTTTGAAACAGCTTTTAAGCTAAAAGGGCATTATCATAATTTTCACAATTTCACAGTATTATTCCAACCTCATATTGTCACGCCTTGGTCTTAGTATTTTGTGTTTTTGTTATTTATTTGGTCAGGCCAGGGTGTGACATGGGTTTAATTTTGTTGTGTTTTCGTATTGGGGTTTTAGTAGGCATTGGGATTGCGGCTGAGTAGGGGTGTCTAGCATAGGCTTGGCTGCCTGAGGCGGTTCTCAATCAGAGTCAGGTGATTCTCGTTGCCTCTGATTGGGAACCATATTTAGGTAGCCTAGGTTTCACTGTGGGTTTTGTGGGTGATTGTTCCTGTCTCTGTGTTTGTCACAAGATAGGCTGTATAGGTTTTCGCGTTTCGTTTGTTGTTTTGCATATTTAGTTATTTCATGTATCGTTCGATTTTCATTAAAGAACATGAGTAACCACCACGCCGCATTTTGGTCCGACTCTCTTTCAACAGACGAACGCCGTTACACATATATTTAAAACACAGGGAAATAATGATTTTGACTACACTGGGCCTTCAACTTATACCACCTGGTGATGTCACCAGGCAAGCCAAAACTCCACCCATGCTAAGGATGTCTAGGCAAAGTAAACGGTGCTGATGTAGAATACACGTTGATACTTTTTTCTTTAGGGTCTGCTTTTGTTGAGTCTTCTCTTTATCGACACTTACCCATTTGATAACATTATCTTTGCTCAGCCTGTGCTGCTTATCTCTTCACAGTCTGCCAGTCCAGACATTATCATGGACATTTATCCATGATAAGATCCCCTTTACTGTCTAGAGGGTTAGCATTGTGACCGGGAAAGCTGTTGTATGACATGCCAGGCTAATGACTGAAACACTCTTGCCAACAAAGAACACGAACCATCTTCTCAATCCAAGATGGCGTAGCAGTCAGACGTCTTTGTCTTTGTCCTGTCGTGTCCATGTATATATATTTTTCTTCGTATTCTTTTTAAAATTATTTTTCCTAAACCTCAATTTCAAAATACTCTCCTCCAACCCACCTCACCCAATGTGGTGTGGATCATTTTTTTTCTAAAGTATTTATATTTACCTCGGAATTGGAATCCATCAACTGAAGCTAGCCAGCTAACTAGCTACCAGCTATCAGTCAGTTAACCATTGCTAGCGGTCAGCAGCTAACCTTTAGCTCAAAAGCTCTCGCCAGTTCGTACAACGCGTTTCAAACCAGAGCATACCGGACCTATTTTTCTCTCGATTCCTACTGCAAACTCTGAACCTTTACATCTGGATCATCGCAGCTAGCTAACCGCAACCGAGGTTGACTACTGCTGGCTGAAGTTTCCGTCCCGGAGCAAGCACCAATTAGCCTGGAGCGAGCCCATGCTTGGCCCATCTCCCGGCTATGGCTCCTGGGCTACTCCTGAAGCCCACTCCTGGGCTACAATATCTGGACCCCTTCTGCTGCAGGGCACGGAACCCCGCCGATCCTTCACGACTAGAATACCGACATAATCTTCCCGAGGATTCCAACAGGCCCCTCAGGCGCGATGTCCCCTGAAGGCCCATTCTGCTAACCGTGGCCTGCTAGCTATCTAGAGCATATTGGACTGTTAGCTGATCCGTCGGTCAGTTTCTTGGACCACTATACCCATTTTGCCATTTGGGCTTGGTCCCCTCTGCTACTTGGAACCCTTCTAATCCACGACTGGTCTATCGACGTCACCGCACGAGGAGGCAAAAACAGACTTTCCTCCATCGCGACGTCCATCCAAGGTATTACTGCTAGCTTGCTAGCTCTGGCTTGCTAACTGTCTGAATCACCATGTTCCCAGCCAGCCCAACCACTCACTGGACCCATACGATCACTTGGCTACGCATGCATCTCTGTAATATCAATATGCCTTGTCCATAGGTGTCCTGGTTAGTGATTACTGTCTTATTTCACTGTAGAGCCTCTAGCCCTGCTCAATATGCATAAACCAACCATGTTGTTCCATCTCCTACATATGCAATGACATCACCTGGTTTAAACGTCTCTAGAGACTATACCTCTCTCATCATTACTCAATGCCTAGGTTTACTTCCAATGCACTCTCTTACTACCATACCTTTTGTTAGGACATTATGCCTTGAATCTATGCTATCGTGCCCAGAAACCTGCTCCTTTTACTCTCTGTGCCGACCGTGCTAGACGGCCAGTTCTTATAGCCTTTAGCCGTGACCTTATCCAACTTCTCCTCTGGTGATGTAGAGGTTAATCCAGGACCTGCAGTGCCTAGCTCCACTCCTACTCCCCAGGTGCTCTCATTTGTTGACTTCTGTAACCGTAAAAGCCTTGGTTTCATGAATGTTAACATTAGATGCCTACTCCCTAAGTTTGCTTTATTCACTGCTTTAGCAGGTGTTTATTTCATCTTCGGGGAAGGCAGGAATCATGGTCACGGGCAGGTAATGGTCATAATCAGGTAGGCAAACAGGCAGGAGAAGCAAAACTAGGACTGAAGGCTATAACTGGTTCTCACAAATGAGCTAGGAAAAGGCTGAGTAGAGTCAAAACGAACAATACCTTACAAAGGCACAAACAGAATGAACTGAACTAAATAAGGAGCTGATGAGACCAGGTGAGTAACTAACAAAGGTGAATTCAACAAACAAAAATGAAAGACGGGGCTGCGTTCAAGAACACAACAAAACAGAAGACAATGTTGACTAAGAAAATAAATACACAACCTTACAAAATTCCTTAATATCAAGCAACCAGACGGCATTATTTTCTTGTTTTTGTACATTTACTGACAGGCGGGCACACTCCAACACTCAGACATAACTAAATAATTGCTTATTTCTGTGGGTCAGATCAGAGGCAGTAGGGGTGACAAGGCATTATATGTGTGTGAATTGGACAATATTGCTGTCCTGCCTGGGCATTCAAAATGTATCGTGTACTTTTGGGTGTCAGGGAAAATGTATTGGAGTAAAAAGTCAATATTTTCTAGGGAATGAGTAAAAGTAAAAGTTGTGAAAAATATAAATACTAAAGCACAGATTCCCAGAAAAACGACCTCTAGTGACACCCCAACCCGGATATGGGAGCGTAATCATCGACTGACACTAATTAGCATAAAGTAACAGGCATAAATATTACTAGAAAATATTCCTATTCATGAAAATCACAAGTGAAATATATTGAGACACAGATTTTCAAAATACTCTTTACAGCCAAAGCAAGACAAGCATTTGTGTAAGTTTATCAACAGCCTAGCATAGTATTATGTCCAGCTAGCAGCAGGTAACTTGGTCACGAAAATCAGAAAAGCAATCAACTTAAATCGTTTACCATTGATAAGCTTCGGATGTTTTGACTCACGAGACTCCCAGTTAGATAGCCAATGTTCCTTTTTTCCTAAATAGTTTGGCTGAGAAATCGACCGGAAATTGTGGTCACGAAAACATGGTTTACTGTTTTTCAAATATCTTTTCGGTAATATATCCACCGGGACAATTTGATTTTCAGTAGGACCGATTGGAAAAATGGCTACATCTGTATTTTACGCGAGAATCACTCTGAGAGCCATCAGGTGACCACCTACACAATGTAGCCGCTTACGGGTATTCTTCAACATTAATGCGTCACAATGCTGTAGACACCTTGGGGAATACGTAGAAAAAGTAATCTGGTTGATAGCCCATTCACTGCTCAATAGGGACGCATTGGAACGCAGAAGTTTCAAAACATGAGGCTCTTCCGGATTGGATTTTCCTCAGGTTTTCGCCTGCAATATCAGTTCTGTTATACTCACAGACAATATTTGTACAGTTTTGGAGACTTTAGAGTGTGTTCTATCCTAAGCTGTCAATAATATGCATATTCAGCATCTTGTCCTGACAAAATATCCTGTTTACTTTGGGTACGTTATTTTTCCAAAAATGAAAATACTGCCCCCTAGTCACAACAGGTTGTTAAGTACTTTACATATCTGCCCATTAGTGCATATCTGCGGTTTCTTACAGGCATGATTTCATAACCCAAGACCCCTGAGTCAGAGTGCAAAGGCCCCACTCTCTGTGTTCATTCCTTATCACCTCACTCGAGTCTTCATCATTCTGTGTGATCATCGCTTTCTGTAGCTCAGTTGGTAGAGCATGGCGCTTGTAACGCCAGGGTAGTGGGTTCGATTCCCGGGACCACCCATACGTAGAATGTATGCACACATGACTGTAAGTCGCTTTGGATAAAAGCGTCTGCTAAATGGCATATATTATATATTAGATGCATAGGGCACGGTCACACAATGATAAATTAAGCTTAACCAAGACAACCCAAAGCCACCCCTCTCACTCTATGGACCACTTAATAATCCCCCTAAACCATTTCTGACACGGAACACAATCCAACACCAACAATGACCTCAAAGGTGTGTGTTTGTCTTGGTGGTTTCTCTGTGTTATTACTTACGTCTGCATATAGCCATGGAAATGTCGACCGACTGCCCCAGGATGCAACATAAATCTGAATCGAAATGCAAGAAAACCCACAAAGAAAATAGAAATGTCCAATTTGTTTAATTCCAGGGCCCATTATAGAGCTGTGAGGTTGTATTCGACTCAGATGAGTCCGTCTGTAGGGTTGTTATGTTTTTCCCATCGGGCTGAAGGGGATTTTGGACAAATCCATGGGAATTCTCGAATGAGTGTTAGCAAGGATATCAATCACTTATACTCACCGAGGTATCCAAAATTAGGTGTCTGATTTCTGTGTTCGTGGGGATGGTGTTGAGAATTTTCCCTGGAAATGTTCAATATTTATCTTGTCATTATCCATCATTATGAGCCATCATAACGGCTTAGCCATTGTAGAGTTTACTTGTCCATGTGAAAGAGATTAAATAACAAAGCAGGTAATCCTGTCATGCAATTTAAGTGTAATGTGATTTGTAACCTGGCCTATTTGCTTACTCGGAGAGGGTGCCTTCAAAACAAAACACATGCAACATAGTCGCGGGAAGTAGGGGTGCTGAGGTTGAGCAGCACCCCCCGAAAAATCGGAATAAAAAAATATATGAATGAAATACAAATTATAACCTTTTTTATTTTGCACAAAAGTAATGCACTGGGCCTTTACTAGTCCTGTATTAGCAGACCGATATTGTCGTCTGTAGCGCATGTTGTAGCACCCATAGGCGAAAACAATCGCAGCACCCCCACCCCCAAACATCTTGCCGTGGCTATGGAACCCATGTCCGACGCAGTGGGTGTGATGGGGTGGAGAGAAATGATTCGTTATAAACACTATTCTACGTTTTCAGTTGGTTGACGGATTTGTCTTTGTTACTTTTTTGATGAACAGTGCAATACAAACCATTGAGTTGCTGTATATTTTCGCATCCCTTTGTCTGGTTTGAAGGCGTCCTTAGACAGAGGAGAAACCTGATGTCAGTCATTTCAAGTGAAGGAAGGTGACATGAGGACACGAGCAATGTAACCGTTAGTGATGTGAATCTGGCTGCAGGAGCAATGAGGCAAAGTCGAGTAAAGTTCAACTTTATGCAATTTAACGGTGGCACGAATCTTACTAATTAGCTTTGACTATAGCTTTGACACTGTATAAACTACTGATGAATGCAAAACAAAATGGTGTGTTTAGCATGCTGCTTTGAAAGGGCAAAAATCTGATTAGCGCACCCCCACCCCCTACACACACATAGATACACACCCATTCCATCTCACCCCCCTGTCTCAAAACACACTGACACACACACACACACACACACACACACACACACACACACACACACACACACACACACACACACACACACACACACACACACACACACACCCTAATGAAAAGGGGTTTCAGTCCTTCCATTCCTGTCCCTCTAATTAGTTGAATATGTCTCTGTGTTTGTTTATGATGCAAATGTGTCTTAGGTTATGACCTCACAGGCCCTTGAGGAGAAGAGAGAGAAAAAAAGAGGCGGCAGTGAAAACACAGGTGCGTTGGGAACACTCCAGAAGTTTCCCGGGCATAATTCTTCAAATGCTGCTCCACTGCCGAAGAGCATCCAGGAGCCCAATAAAAGAAAATAAAACAATTGGGGAGCTTTTAAGAGCGGTGCCGCTCAGCCAAAGAAAAGCAGCACATGGAATGTCTCGGGTGAAACAGTGTAGCGAGTTTTATTGCAGAAAGAGGCATTTTGAAATATAGTGAGGGGACCTTTTACTCAATGTGCAAAGTCAAACAGATACAGTGAGCCCGCACGATAAATGTGCATATGCAGGAACATAAACACTTGTTTATACTAGAGTGATAACCTAATGTAGGGATGAAAAACCTACAGTGAGCGGAGGATGTGCAACTTTTTCGCCTTCCCCAATCCCCTCTATGGCAACTATGATGTCAGGAACATTCTTCAATAGTAGGCTACACGTGGAAAATACTGTCATTCACTAAAATAGTCAATTTCCTCTCCTGGTTTAAGATGTTTTACGAATATGGGCCCTGAACATCAGTCATTTTGCAGAATAGAGTAATTTACAGTACAGTGTAAAACACTATGAACAACTATACCTGTTTGGCGCATAAAAATACTCCTAGGGAGAGAGAAGTGTAGCTGCAATTAACTTTAGTTGGTTTACAAATGTAATGCATGTAAACATGTCATCATTATGTCAGATATAACTATGGCTCTATTTAGTATTTTTATTTATTCCCTCGTGTGCTATATTATCTTATTGTGTGCTGTGTTTTGGTTTGTTTCATTTTTAATTATTTGAGAACCTTCCTTTACTCTGAATCGGTTAACTTTTTTTTGAGTGTTTGTCTCGTTGTGGGAAGGAGTGGTAATTAGTGACCTGCGCCTGTGCCCCCACACCTGAGGAGCATTTGGGCTAAGGAGCTGTCCCTACACAAAGGCATCTCTCAGACATTGTTCAGCAGATTCAAGCCAACAACGGGAGAGGACAAGTGCCATAGCCACACCACTACAGCCACATCTGGGGAGAGGGGACCGGATGAGTATGACTCTGCTCGGGAAGAGCCAAACGTAACGACCCTGCTCTGGATGAAGTTGGGCCTTTTTTATGAAGAGACTGCCGAGGCCGCGACAACTGCATCGGAACCCCATGATGCCTACGCAGAGGTGACGAATGATCCATGCAAAACAATGATGGACCCTAGTGTGTTTCTGGTGTGTGTACCTAGGCCTGTCCTTGTTTTGTGTTCTGTGTTGCTTTTATCCTGTTTAAAATGTTACGTGGTGAGGTTGGACCCAGGTGCAGAGAAGAGACCAGATGAGGAATTAGTGGTTAAAGGATGAACATAATACTTTACTGAGAATCGGTAGCCGCGGGATCACAGTACACTTGAAAAACAACAACCACTAATTCTCAAAAACTCACTCAGGATACGAACGCACAAGGTAAACAATTCAAGCTTCTGCAAAGGACAACAGAAAACACAATTTTTTTAACAGGGAAATCTCTAGGACGGTCTCTGCCGCCCTCTGGTGACAGGTGGAACCATGAAAGTACCCCCCCTCACCTTCTAGGAGCGGCTCCAGCCGCGGAACCAGGGTGACCACCACGTAGTTGGTTGAAGTCTTGAACAAGTCCCGGATCCAGGATGTCCCGGACAGGCACCCACGCCCGCTCCTCGGGGCCGTAGCCCTCCCAGTCCAACAGGTACTGCATGGTGCCTCAGACCCGATGAGCCTCCAACAAATGCCGGACAGTGTAGGCCCGGGCGACCATCAAAAATTTGAGGGGTGGAGGGGCAGGTGTGGGGGGAGAGAAGGGACTGGTCCTTACCAGCTTGAGATGAGACATGGATAGACAGGATGGACAGACCCTCATAGACCTGGGAAGTTGGAGATGATAGGTGACTGGGTTGATGCGACTCAGGATCTTGATTGGTCCTATGTAGCGTGGAGCGAGCGATCTTTAAGGGAAGATCACGTGTGGACAGCCACACCCATTGACCCCGTCAGAGGAGCCGAAGAGACCTTCGATGCCGGTTTGCCAGGTGTTGGTGTCGGGCAGAGGAGCAAAGCAAGGAGGATGGCACTGATCCAGGTGCGGAGACATCATTGAATGAACCTCTGGGCGTAACGGAGGATCTCACATCGTCAATCATGTTGGGCCACCAGAACCTCCGCCACAGGAACTCCAGTGTCTGATTAACCCCTGGATGCACACCTTGTTCTCAATACCTCATATCATAGGGGCCTTAATGCGGGAGCTGGAGATGATGGGCTTGGAGTCCCTCTCCTGGCTAGAGAGCGTTCCTGGCGAGCGTTCAACCACTTGGCTTCTTGAATGGCAACAAAGTTCTTATGGTCCATCCAGATCACGAAAGGTTTTGGTGCCCCCTCCAACCAGTGTCTCCACCCGTCAAGAGCACACTTAACTGCCAAGAGCTCCCGGTTGCCTACATCGTAGTTATGTTCCGCTGGCAAGAACCGCTTGGAGAGAAAAGCACATGGGTGAAGTTTCTTGTCCCCCTCGTTCTGCTGTGAACGAGGCATACACCTCTACCACGGAGGGATGGGTAGGATCAGGATGGACGAAGATGGGTCCGGAGGTGAAATGTCCCTTTAGCTCCCCAAATGCCCTGTCAGCCTCTGCGGTCCAGCAAAACGGTCCTGGGACTTGCAGGTTAGGGCCGTGAGAGGCGCTGCCACCACACCAAAGTTGCATATAAAACGCTAGTTGCCACTCAGGGTGTTAAAGGCATTCTTCCATTCATCTCCCTCGCTGATTCTCACCAGATTGTAAGCATTGCGGAGGTCCAGTTTAGTGAAGAATTGGGCCCCTTGGGCCAACTCAAAGGCGACGAACATCAGAGGTAGGCTGTAACGATTCTTAATCATAATCCTGTTCAGCCCTACGTAATTGATAAAGGGATGCAGACCTCCACCCTTCTTTCCCAGGAAAAATAAGCCTGCACCAGCTGGGGATGAAGAGGAGCAAATGAAACCTGCCTCCAGCGATGTAATTGTCCATGACTGCTGCTTCAGGGGTCGAGAGGGAGTACAGATGGCCCCGGGGAGTAGCAGGGAAGGAGTTCTATGGCGCAGTCATATGGATGATGAGGAGGGAGGGTGGCCTCTTACTGAAGGCCTCCCGAATGTCAAGGTACTCGGGAGGGAGAGCAGACAAGTCATGGCGAGGCTCTCTGTGAGGGCCTGTTGGGGTCTTAGCCAGTTAGTCTGGCAGTTCTTACTCCAGTCTAGTAGGTGTCCCATGGACCAAGACAATAGTGGGTTATGTAGCACTAGCCGGCGGTACTCTAGGATAAGGGGGTCCTCAGGAGCAGTGATCAAAAGAAAACTAAGAGTCTCTGGGTGGTTGAGGCGCTGACAGTTGTCCCAATGGAGGGTTGCGGTTAGTGTCAGATGGAGACTGGGTAGCTGGGGTGTAACTGCAGAGCTCATCAGAGTCTCCCCTTATCTCCCCCGGTGTTTCCCGTCAACTCTGGGCATGTAGAACAGAGATGTTCAAGATCTCCGCAGTAGAGGCAGCAGCCGTCGCACATCCACCTTTCACGTTCCTGTGGGCTCAGCCGTGTGTGTCCCCCCTTGTCTGGGCTCCTTAATGCTGAGCTCGGGGGGCTTGAGGTGCTCGGGAATCCGTGATGGTGTCAAAAAGGCGCTGTCTCACACATTCTCGGATGCGTTTGTCCATCCCGATGATCAGCGTTATCAGGGGCGCAAGGTCTTCTCCCAGTTCAGAGCGGCCAGTTCGTCTTTTAAAACCTCTAGTGACACCCCATCCCGGATCCGGGAGCATAATCATCGACTGACACTAATTAGCATAACGCAACGGACATAAATATTACAAGAAAATATTCCTATTCATGAAAATCACAAGTGAAATATATTGAGACACAGCTTAGCTTTTTGTTAATTACCCTGTCATCTCAGATTTTCAAAATATGCTTTACAGCCAAAGCAAGACAAGCATTTGTGTAAGTTTATCGATAGCCTAGCATAGCATTATGTCCAGCTAGCAGCAGGTAACTTGGTCACAAAAATCAGAAAAGCAATCAAATTAGATTGTTTACCTTTGAGCTTCGGATGTTTTCACTCACGACACTCCCAGTTAGATAGCCAATGTTCCTTTTTTCCAAAAATATTATTTTTGTAGGCGAAATAGCTCCGTTTGTTCCTCACGTTTGGTTGACAAATCGACCGGAAATTGTGGTCACGACAACGCCGAAAAATATTCCAAATTAGCTCCATGATATCGACAGACACATGGCAAACGTTGTTTATAATCAATCCTCAAGGTGTTTTTCAAATATCTATTCGATAATATATCCACCGGGACAATTGGTTTTTCAGTAGGACCGATCGGAAAAATGGCTAACTCTGTATTTCATGTGAGAATCAATCTGAGAGCCATCACGTGACCACTTACACAATGTAGCCTCTTACGGGTATTCTTCAACATAAAGACGTAAAACTACGTCACAATGCTGTAGACACCTTGGGGAATACATAGAAAAAGTAATCTGGTTGATTGCCCATTCACTGCTCAGTAGGGATGCATTGGAACGTAAAGCTTTCAAAACATGAGGTACTTCCGGATTGGATTTTTCTCAGGCTTTCGCCTGCAATATCAGTTCTGTTATACTCACAGACAATATTTTTACAGTTTTGGAAACTTTAGAGTGTTTTCCATCCTAAGCTGTCAATTATATGCATATTTTAGGATCTTGTCCTGACAAAATATCCCGTTTACTTTGGGAACTTATTTTTCCAAAAATGAAAATACTGCCCCCTAGTCACGAGGTTATTAAGGAGTTAGACAGACCCTGTTGGAAAGCGGTGACCAGTGCCTCAGTATTCCACCCACTCTTGGCGGCGAGGGTAGTAACTCAATGGCGAAGTCAGCCACTGGTCTGGCCACTTGGCGGAGGTTGAAAGGTTGGCTTGCCGCTTCTCGTCTGCCGACTGGGTGGTGGAAGACTCGTCGCAGCTCGGCAGTGAAGGCTAATATGGAGCTGCAGGATGGTGGCTGCTGTTCCCTTATCGCCGTTTCCCACGCCAGGGCCTTGCCCGAGAGTTGAGGTAGGAGATCAGGGTGTGGAACGAGGAGGACTGTAGCTCAAACACCAGCGAGCACTGAGTGAGGAACCCCTTCCATCCTCCTGGGTGGCCGTTATATCACACGGGGGCTGGAATCTTGGGTTCCCCATGCAAGTTCCCTGGAGGAACTACGGCGACGCCTGTAGTACTGGGCATTGAGACTTGGGCATTGGCTCGTCCTGGTTTGGGGTTTGGTCGTGGTTGGAGGGAATCGGTAAGTGCCCGGAGGGTCTCTGATATTTGGAAGAGTTGTTCTTGCTGCCGCTCCAGTAGTGCTCCTTGGTGGGTTACAGTATTCTGGATCTGGATGATCTCTGCTGGGTCCATGTTGAGGCAGAAGCTTGCTGTGACATGGTGAGGTTGGACCCAGGTGCAGAGAAGAGACCAGACGAGGAATCAGTGGTTAACCTTTCTAGCGCAGGGGTTACGCTCGCGGAACCCCTCGACAGCATTCCACTGAAAAGGCAGCGCGCAATTTCTAAAATATTTTTGAGAAAAATGTAACTTTCATTAGTCCAATAGTCCAACTTTCACAAGTTCAATACAGCAAATGAAAGATAAACATCTTGTTAATCTACCCATCGTGTCCAATTTCAAAAATGCTTTACAGCTAAAGCACAACATATTATTATGTTAGGTCATAGCAAAGTCGAAACAACACAGCCATTTTTCCAGCCAAAGATAGGAGTCACAAAAAGCAGAAATATAGAAGAAATGAATCACTAACCTTTGTTCTTCATCAGATAACACTCATGTTACACAATACAAGTATGTTTTGTTCGATAATGTGCATATTTATATCGAAAAATCTTAGTTTACATTGGCGCCTTACGTGCAGTAATGTTTTGATTCCAAAACATCCAGTGATTTTGCAGAAACACTCATAATAAACATTGATACAAGTAGCAAGTGTTATTCACAGAATTAAAGATCGACTTCTCCTTAATGCAACCGCTGTGTCATATTTCCCAAAAAATATGGAAAAAGCATAATCTGAGAACGGCGCTCAGAACCCAAAACAGCCAGGGGAATATCTGCCATTTTGGAATCAACAAAGTTAAAAACAACACGATAAATATTCACTTATCTTTGATGATCTTTATCAGAAGGCACTCCCAGGAATCCAAGTTCGACAATAAATTACTGATTTGTTACATAAAGTTCCATCATTTATGTCTAAATAGCCACTTGTTGTTAGTGTATTCAGCCCAGTAATCCATCTTCATGAGGCGCAGGCACTTCATCCAGACAAAAACTCAAAGTTCCATTACAGTCTTTTAGAAACAAGTCAAAGAATGTATGGAATCTATCTTTAGGATGTTTTTAATATAAATCATCAATGTTCCAATTCCTTTGTCTTCAGAAAAGCACTGGAACAACACTTAATTATTAACTCTGTCGGGAGCGCGTGTCATGAGACCAAGGCTCTCTGCCAGACCACTGACTCAAAGAGGTCTCATGAGCCCCTCCTTTATAGTAGATTCCTCATCCAAGTTTCTAAAGATGGTTGACATCTAGTGGAAGCCGTAGGAAGTGCAACTTTATCCATATCTCAATGTGTATTCGGTAGGCCAATCTTTGAAATACTGCAAACTTCAGATGTCCCACTTCCTGGTTTGATTTTTCTCTGGTTTTCACCTGCCATATGAGTTCTGTTATACTCACAGACATCATTCAGTTTTAGAAACTTCAGAGTGTTTTCTATCCAATACTACTAATAAAATATGCATATATTAGCATCTGGGACAGAGTAGGAGGCAGTTCACTCTGGGCACGCTATTCATCCAAAAGTGAAAATGCTGCCCCCTATTCCAAAAAGGTTAAAGAACTGTAGAGGCTGACCGTCCACCTCCTGCCTGTGTCTGTGGATTTAGATTGAAATAACTTTGGTTTGTGACAATTAGAAAAGTACTGCAAGTACTATGTTCCTTCACATTAATTACACTATTCTATACCTATGTAACTACAAAGGTATTATGGATGCTTGTAAAGTGGGACTAGACTTTCCAGGGAGGAGTGACTGAGATGAGGACAAATATCTTGGTCAGTATAGGTTACGTCTCAGGAGAAATGTATTACAGCTCCCACAGGATAGGATGGATGTATTGGTGGTGATGATGATTTACGCGAACAGATATTCGACCCAACAATGTTAGAAAGGACGTAATCTGATCTCTCTATTATCTGGGAGTCAGAAAGCCTTACCCAAGAGAAAGTTAAGAAAGTGATAGCAGGGTATGTTCTTGCCCATCCAACACAAAATTGGGGTCATAATCATCTTGTTATAGGGTAATTACTAAGGTAAGGTAGTTGCCCGGGCCTCTGCGGTGAGTGCTGTAATCCGATTACTTTGCCCCCAAATATGTTTCAGCCCATGACGACCAATACTATTGTGTAAATTAATTCTGAAAGGGAGACAACACCCCTCCAACACTAAGAGAGCAGTAGAAATCAAACCCATACCGCCACTAAATGTCGACACTTGTGTTTCAATAGTATGGATTGAATCCTTTGTTAGTCGGTTGTGGGAACCTTTATCTCCCCTGGAGCACATCCATCCACACATTCACTGAGTAATCGGTTTGCTCCTCTGGTCAAATATGAAACAGGTCATTTGTCCAGGGGTCATGTCTTTGATAGCAACTATAACCCCATTGTGAAACATTTGTTGTTTCTGCCTCCCAGACATTGCTGAATTGTGGTAGAGGGAGTATGTGTGTGGTGATAGTTCACACAATATTTGACCCTAAGGACAGTGTGAAGTGTGAAATATAAAATGTGTTTATAGATTTTAAATCCTAGCTTTTTCCCACCGTTACATACTTTTATAGCACATTATTTTTTTCATCTTTAAAAAAATGATTGTACTCATGCAGTAAATGTATATTATAAGATAAAGGCTTGATAAAACTACTTGGTCACACTTTTCTTGATCGCCTAGTCTTATAAGCATGTTGGCAGAAATGCCTTTACTAGATATACTTGTAATTGATCACAGAAATCTTAATTTGCTCATCCGTCTCCTAACAAATGTATCATGCCATATGGATAACTGGATTTTCCCAGACATTATGATTTATTCCTGGACCCAGATTAAGCCTAGTATTGTATCAAAAAGCATTCTCAATCGAGATTCTTCATTGAAAGTACTTTTTTGTACCTCCAATATGGCAAAAACAATCCAGGCGATCGGCCATTTTCCACGATTGATCATGTGGACTAGGCGATGAGTGACCATTTTGCGCAGAACACATCTTGACATCCTAAAGGCCTCTTCCTCGCACACCACCCTGCCTATAAATTGGAGGAGCAATGCGAGACATCTGGAACGTTTGGCCCACTCTGTGTCTATGAAATGCTCTGAGAGGTCTTTTACTGTCCACGTTACAAGATGTTTATGGCACATGCCATCCTCCTCTGATCGACTTCATGCCCTACTTTTATCGTATGGGATTCATAGGGCTGCGATGCGGTCTATAGGTGTCGTGATACAACTCGTGATATGGTTTAGTGATCATGGATTCGTGGATGTTGTCATCCCCTATAACCCATCCTTACGTGTCTCCTGTGGAAGGTGTGTGTGTGCAGGCGTTTGCTTTTGGAGGTGACCCATCTCGTTTGACGTCTGCACAAGTGGCGCTATGGAGGTTGCAATGAAAATGTACAGATTTTACCACAACTATTTCCTGCCTATTTAGGCGTTTTTATGTTTATTGGCGACTGGTGAGTCAAGTTAACGCAGTGTTGGGAAAGTTCTCTTTAAGTACCAAAACAAGATGAGGGGTTTTACCCACAGTGTAAAACAAACTATGCTGAAGTCAAGGCAACCATTATACATAGGTTGGTTAGAAATAGAGAGGGAAATGCAAGTTGTGAAACAAATATAGACTACTCCTTGATAAGTAATGGAATTTTTTATGAATAATTTAAACTCTGGACAAAATAATTACCATAAACTGTCCAGATGCATCCTAACTTGAACGTTCCGACTTCCAAAATCATGAATGAATGCAGCATAACTATTTTGTTCAAAATAGAAAAAAAAATCATCTTTTTAAAATGAGGATTGTCACTTCACTGCAACAGTGTACATATTAGGAGAGCCTCAGTCTGAGCAGGATTTTTTCTCTAGATTATTTTTTACATGGTGCTAACATGCGTCCTTTGTCCTGATCATCATTCTGATTGTGTCCACATTTTTAGACAGGTATAGAAGATCAGATCTTCCTGATCACCTCCGGAGGTATTCAGGCACACATTGTGTCTGGACAATTTACAAGTGTTATCCCGCCCTCTAAAATAATTTACAGGTTGCAACATTGACTTGGTATGAATGTGTCTTAAAATAAATAAATGAATATTGTTTTGAAAGAATATCTGTCAAACAATTTGCATACAGGGAGGAATCAGGAAATGTGTTCACAATGCGGACACAGTGGACAGATAAGAGATACATTTTAATACCATGTTTAGAAAATGTAGGCACAATCAGAATGTGGACGAAATCAAGAAAAGGAAAGCATGTTAACACAAGGTTTCTGTTTAAATGTTAGATTCTCATTATTGGTCACTTGAAAATGTAAAGAAGACACATTCTCAACTTTTTTAACCCCTCACCCTTCTTTTGAGAAATGTTGGTGAAGATAAACAGAAAACAAAATTAACATGGAATAATCTTCAGTAATCACTGTCTTTTAGAGAAACATTTTTTTTAGTAAGTTCCAGAGTGATGTTCTAATGAGAGCGACACAGAGAAAAACACACATGCACGCACAGAGAGAGAGAGAGAGAGAGAGAGAGAACACCAGGGAGATATATTTTTTTTACAGCCAGTATGACAAGGCTCATTGCAGAAGGAATAGCCTTGATAAAGACCAGGGACATGGTCTATCCTGTTTGGCTACTTTAAACAAGTTCCCAAAGAACTGGGCATGCTTAATACACATTATCTCTCTCATTTATCACCGCTGCCTTTGTGAAATGACAAGGCCTGGGCCTCGAAACCTTCCCGAAAGGAAAAAAGGCTATTGGGAAGACAGAGAAGTCATTTTATTGAAAAAAGCTCTGACACTGTCTAGGTCTTGTGGTAGACTTCTCATTACAACGAGGTGTCAAGGGGGAAACTAAAAACATGTCTGTTTTCTTTGTTCATTGTATGAGCTATTCTACGTGATTTGTAGTAGAATGGAAATAAGCAGGCATGTTGCAACTATGGCTAGTATAATATTAGATTGAACCAGATTGAACCAGATTGAACCAGGGATGCCATATAAATTCCACTATAGTTATTTTAATATGCAATATAATATAATATATAAGATCTTTGGCACAAAGTACTGCCATTTTGACAAACTTGTATTCAGATAACAGCTTGTGGCTTATGTCTTTCTGTGTAGTGTATAATGATGTAATTCCAATCATTACCACCATGATTATTATCACATGAACTGTGTCAAGCACCAATGTTCATATTAGCATGCAGTACCAGTTATGCATCCCCAATACATTGCTTCATTCTGTGGTGTGCTAGTATGGATATTGGAACATAGCACGGACCACAGGAGGAATAAGTCAGTGACTTTATTTATAGTCTAATTGTTTTTGATTTTCTACTGGCTGTATATAGATTTAAAAATATATTTTTTAGATTTATCAAATAAATTAAATCAGTCAGTCAATTAGCAAATTATATTGGGATCAGAGTGTGCATTAAATTGTGTAATAATACTTGGGGAATCCCCTGTCTTATAGACTAGCTATGAAGAGTTACACATTTGATATGAAGCCATCCCACATCTAAGAGTGAAAGTATTCCACAATCTTCTTTGTTGAGAGCCAACATGAATCGAGGAGGATTCCATGTCTGAAGATTAGGCTGTCCTAATATGGACACTGTACTAATGCAGTCATCTCCTTCTTTCTACTGACATTGGACCTTCTTCTTACATAGATGTTATTTTCTTGCCAATCCGCACTTTAAACCAAACAAATCAAATTGTATTTGTCACATGCGCCAAATAAAACAGTAGACCTTACAGTGAAATGCTTACTTACAAGCCCTTAACCAACAATGCACTTTTAAGAAAAAAATGCCAAAAATAAATGAATAATAAAAATTAAAACAATAAAAAATATATATATATTAATAAAAGCAACACATAATTAAAGAGCAGTCGAGGTAATTGAGGTAATATGTACATGTAGGTAGAGTTATTAAAGTGACTATAAATAGATTATAAACAGAAAGTAGCAGCAGCAATGCAAATAATCTGGGTAGCCATTTGATTAGATGTTCAGGAGTCTTATGGCTTGGGGGTAGAATCTGTTTAGAAGCCTCTTGGACCTAGACCTGGTACTCTGGTACCGCTTACCGTGCGGTAGCAGAGAGGACAGTCTTTTCATCGGGTGACTGGAGTCTTTGACAATTTTTAGGACCTTCCTCTGAAACCGCCTGGTATAGAGGTCCTGGATGGCAGAAAGTTTGGCCCCAGTTATATACTGGGCCGTATGCACTACCCTTTGTACTGCCTTGCGGTCGGAGGCCGAGCAGTTGCCATACCAGGCAGTGATGCAACCAGTCAGGATGCTCTCGATGGTGCAGCTGTAGAACCTTTTGAGGATCTGAGGACCCATGCCAAATCTTTTCAGTCTCCTGAGGGGGAAAAGATTTTGTCATGCCCTCTTCACGACTGTCTTGGTGTGCTGGGACCATGTTAGTTTGTTGGTGGTGACTCCAAGGAACTTGAAACTCTCAACCTGCTCCACTCCAGCCCTGTCAATGAGAATGGGGGTGTGCTCGGTCCTCCTGTAGTCCACAATCATCTCCTTTGTCTTGATCACTATGAGGGAGAGGTTGTTGTCCTTGCACCACACGGCCAGGTATCTAACCTCCTCCCTATAGTCTGTCTCGTTGTTGTCGGTGTTCAGGCCTACCAATGTTGTGTCATCGGCAAATTTAATGATGGTGTTGGAGTCGTGCCTGGCAATGCAGTCTTGATTGAATAGGGAGTACAGGAGGGGATTGTGCACGCACCCCTGAGGGGCAACGTGTTTGAGATCAGGGTGGTGGATGTGTTGTTCCCTACCCTTACCACCTGGGGACGGCCGGTCAAGAAGTCCAGGATCCAGTTGCAGAGGGAGGTGTTTAGTCCCAGGGTACTTAGCTTAGTGATGAGCTTTGAGGGCACTATGGTGTTGAACACTGAGCTGTAGTCAACGAATAGTTCTCACATACACTAACTTTCAAAAGTATGGGGTCACTTAGAAATGTCCTTGTTTTTTAAAGAAAAGCAATTTTTTTGTCCATTAAAATAACATTCAATTGATCTGAAATACAGTGTAGACATTGTTAATGTTGTAAATGACTATTGTAGCTGGGAACGGCAGATTTTTTTATGGAGTATCTAAACAACAGTTTCCAGCTGTTTACAACTGCAATCTTCATTTACAACATTAACAATGTCTACACTGTATTTCTGAAAACTTTTATGTTATTTATATCAGCAAAAATTTGCTTTTCTTTCAAAAACAAGGACATTTCTAAGTGACCCCAAACTTTTGAATGGTAGTATATGTGAGAATGCTATTTGTTGACTAAATCTCAGCGTTCAACACCATAGTGCTCTCAAAGCTCATCACAGTAGTGTAGGCAGGTGTTCCTTTTGTCCAGGTGTGAAAGGGCAGTGTGGTGTGCAATAGAGATTACATCATCTGTGGATCTGTTGGGGCGGTATGCAAATTGGAGTGTGTCTAGGGTTTCTGGGATAATGATGTTGATGTGAGCCATGACCAGTTTTTCAAAGCACTTTCATGGCTACAGACGTGAGTGCAATGGGTCGGAAGTCATTTAGGCAGGTTACCTTAATGTTCTTGGGCACAGGGACTATGGTGGTCTGCTGAAACATGTTGTTATTACAGACTTAGAGGGAGAGGTTGAAAATGTCAGTGAAGACACTTAACAGTTGGTCTGCTCATGCTTGGGGTACACATCCTTGTAATCCGTCTGGCCCTGCGGCCTTGTGAATGTTGACCTGTTTGAAGGTCTTACTCGCATCAGCTACGGAGAGCGTGATCACACAGTCCTCCAGAACAGCTGATGCTCTCATGCATGCTTCACTGTTACTTGATTCGAAGTGAGCATAGAAGTAATTTAGCTGATCTGTTAGACACGTGTCACTGGGCAGCTCGCGGCTGTGCTTCCCTTTGTAGTCTATAATAGTTTGCAAACCCTGCCACATCCAACGAGCATTTGAGCCGGTGTTGTACAATTCAATCTTAGTCCTGTATTATTAACTCTTTGCCTGTTTGATGGTTCGTCGGAGAGCATAGCGGGATTTCTTATAAGCTTCCAGGTTAGAGTCCCACTCCTTGAAAGCGGCAGCTCTATACTTCAGTTCAGTGTGAATGTTGCCTGTAATCCATTACTTCTGGTTGGGGTATGTACGTACAGTCACTGTGGGGACGACGTCATCGATGCACTTATTGATGAAGGCAGTAACTGATGTTGTGTACTCCTCAATGCCATTGGAAGAATTCTGGAATATATTCCAGTCTGTGCTAGCAAAACAGTCCTGTAGCTTAGCATCTGCTTCATCTGACCACTTTGTTATTGACCAAGTCACAGGTCCTGCTTTAGTTTTTGGTTGTAAGCAGGAATCAGGACAGAATTATGGTCAGATCTGCCAAATGGAGGGTGAGTGAGAGCTTTATACGCCTCTCTGTGTGTGGAGTAAAGGTGGTCTAGAGTTTTTTCCCTCTGGTTGCACATTTAACATCCTGGTAGAAATGAGGTAAAACGGATTTAAATTCCCCTGCTTACAGTCCTCGGCCACTAGGAGCTCCGCCTCTGGGTGAGTGTTTTCCTGTTTACTTATGGCCGTATACAGCTTATTCGAATGTGGTCTTAGTGCCAGCATCGGTTCGTGGTGGTATGTAGACAGCTACGAAGTATACAGATGAAAACACTCTTGGTAAATAGTGTGATCTATGGCTTATCATGAGATACTCTACCTCAGGCAATCAAAACCTCGAGACTTCCTTAGATTTTGTGCACCAGCTGGCGTTTACAAATATACATAGACCGTCACCCCTTGCTTTACCAGTGGCCGCTGTTCTATCCTGCCGAAAAAGCTTAAAACGCTCCAGCTGTATGTTATTCATTTCTTCGTTCAGCCACCACTCAGTGAAACATAAGATATTACACTTTTTAATTTTACCTTTATTTAACCAGGCAAGTCAGTTAAGAACAAATTCTTATTTTCAATGACGGCCTCGGAACAGTGGGTTAACTGCCTGTTCAGGGGCAGAACGACAGATTTGTACCTTGTCAGCTCGGGGGTTTGAACTCGCAACCTTCCGGTTACTAGTCCAACGCTCTAACCACTAGGCTACCCTAGTGTCCCGTTGGTAGGATTTACTTGATCGTAGTTCGTCTATTTTATTATCTGTTGATTGTACGTTGGCTAATAGGACAGATGTTACATTTACATTTACATTTAAGTCATTTAGCAGACGCTCTTATCCAGAGCGACTTACAAATTGGTGCATTCACCTTATGACATCCAGTGGAACAGCCACTTTACAATAGTGCATCTAAATCTTTTAAGGGGGGTGAGAAGGATTACTTTATCCTATCCTAGGTATTCCTTAAAGAGGTGGGGTTTCAGGTGTCTCCGGAAGGTGGTGATTGACTCCGCTGTCCTGGCGTCGTGAGGGAGTGTGTTCCACCATTGGGGAGCCAGAGCAGCGAACAGTTTTGACTGGGCTGAGCGGGAACTGTACTTCCTCAGTGGTAGGGAGGCGAGCAGGCCATAGGTGGATGAAAGCAGTGCCATTGTTTGGGTGTAGGGCCTGATCAGAGCCTGGAGGTACTGAGGTGCCGTTCCCCTCACAGCTCCTTAGGCAAGCACCATGGTCTTGTAGCGGATGCGAGCTTCAACTGGAAGCCAGTGGAGAGAGCGGAGGAGCGGGGTGACGTGAGAGAACTTGGGAAGGTTGAACACCAGACGGGCTGCGGCGTTCTGGATGAGTTGTAGGGGTTTAATGGCACAGGCAGGGAGCCCAGCCAACAGCGAGTTGCAGTAATCCAGACGGGAGATGACAAGTGCCTGGATTAGGACCTGCGCCGCTTCCTGTGTGAGGCAGGGTCGTACTCTGCGGATGTTGTAGAGCATGAACCTACAGGAACGGGCCACCGCCTTGATGTTAGTTGAGAACGACAGGGTGTTGTCCAGGATCACGCCAAGGTTCTTAGCGCTCTGGGAGGAGGACACAATGGAGTTGTCAACCGTGATGGCGAGATCATGGAACGGGCAGTCCTTCCCCGGGAGGAAGAGCAGCTCCGTCTTGCCGAGGTTCAGCTTGAGGTGGTGATCCGTCATCCACACTGATATGTCTGCCAGACATGCAGAGATGCGATTCGCCACCTGGTCATCAGAAGGGGGAAATGTTAGAGGTGGATTACCCTCTCGGCGATGGATCCTAAAAAGTCACCCGGATCTTCAACCACGATACCTCCGTCTCTTTCTCCTGTGAATTACGGGAATAAGGGCCTTGTCGGGCGTCTGAAGTAAATCCTTACCGTCCGACTCGTTTAACTTCTTCGATATAGGGGGCGCTCTTTTAATTTTTGGATAAAAAAACGTTCCCGTTTTAAACAAGATATTTTGTCACGAAAAGATGCTCAAATATGCATATAATTGACAGCTTTGGAAAGAAAACACTCTGACGTTTCCAAAACTGCAAATATATTATCTGTGAGTGCCACAGAACTGATGCTACAGGCGAAACCAAGATGAAATTTCAAACAGGAAATGCCCCAGATTTTGAAGGCGCTGTGTTCCAATGTCTCCTTATAAATCAAATCAAATCAAGTTTTGGCTGTGAATGCGCCAGGAATGAGCCTACACTTTCTGTCGTTTCCCCAAGGTGGCTGCAGCATTGTGACGTATTTGTAGAAATATCATTGGAAAATTTACCATAAGAGACTACATTTACCAGGTGCCCGCTTGGTGTCCTCCGTCGAAATTATTGCGTAATCTCCAGCTGCGTGTATTTTTCCATTTGCATTTGCTTCAGAGGAGAAACCCAACTGCCACAAATGATTTATCATCGAATAGATATGTGAAAAACACCTTGAGGATTGATTCTAAACAACGTTTGCCATGTTTTTGTCGATATTATGGAGTTAATTTTGAAAAAAAGTTTGGCGTTGTAATGACTGAATTTTCCGTTTTTTTTCTTAGCCAAATGTGATGAACAAAACGGAGCGATTTCTCCTACACAAATAATATTTTTGGAAAAACTGAACATTTGCTATCTAACTGAGAGTCTCCTCATTGAAAACATCCAAAGTTCTTCAAAGGTAAATTATTTATTTGACTGCTTTTCTTGTTTTTGTGAAAATGTTGCCTGCTGAATGCTAGGCTTAATGCTATGCTAGCTATCAATACTCTTACACAAATGCTTGTGTAGCTATGATTGAAAAGCATATTTTGAAAATCTGAGATGACAGTGTTGTTAACAAAAGGCTAAGCTTGTGAGTGAATATATTTCTTTCATTTCATTTGTGATTTTCATGAATAGTTAACGTTGCTTTATGGTAATGAGCTTGAGGCTATGATTACGCTCCCGGATACGGGATTGCTCGACGCAAGAAGTTAAGAAAAAGTAATCCTCCAGTATGGGGTGAGAAATCGCTGTCCTGATATGTAGAAGCTCTTTAGTTCATAAGACAGAGTGGCAGAAACATTACGTACAAAATAACTTACAAATAATGCAAAAAAAACATACACAATAGTACAAATGGTTTCGGGATCGTAATACGGCAGCCATCTCCTTCTGCGCCATTGATACGTCCGACTAATCATCATATGGCCCAAAAACCATGGGCGCATTGCATAGAGCTTCTCTTCTCCCTCACATCATTATATTATCATCAAGCCGGCTAAAACCCGGAACTCTGCCCTATGTACAAAGAGTCATTGAACACTGTTCACTTTAATAATGTTTACATATGTTTTACCTACGTTATATGTATAACTGTGTTCTAGTCATGACTCATCCTATATAACTATAAATGTAAACAGTTTTTCTATAGATTTACTGTCCATACACACCATAATTTTGGCAAGTCGGTTAGGACATCTACTTTGTGCATGACACAAGTCATTTTTCAAACAATTGTTTACAGACAGATTATTTCACTTAAAACTCACAGTATCACAATTCCAGTGGGTCAGAAGTTTACATACGCTAAGTTGACTGTGCCTTTAAATAGCTTGGAAAATTCCAGAAAATGATGTCATGGCTTTAGAAGCTTCTGATAGGCTAATTGACATCATTTGAGTCAATTGGAGGTGTACCTGTGGATGTATTTCAAGGCCTACCTTCAAACTCATTGCCTCTTTGCTTGATCATGGAAAAATCAAAAGAAATCAGCCAAGACCTCAGGGAAAAAAATGGTAGCCTCCACATCCTTGGGAGCAATTTCCAAACGCCTGAAGGTACCACGTTCATCTTTACTAACAATATGCAAGTATGAACACCATGGGACAACGCAGCCGTCATAGCGCTCAGGAAACCATTCATCCGGAGGCTGCATTCATTGTAGCTGGGGATTTTAACAAGGCTAATCTGAAAACAAGACTCCCTAAATCTTATCAGCATATCGATTGCGCAACCAGGGGTGGTAAAACCTTGGATCATTGTTACTCTAACTTCTGCGACGCATATAAGGCACTGCCCCGCCCCCCTTTCGGAAAAGCTGACCACGACTCCATTTTGTTGATCCCTTCCTACAGACAGAAACTTAAACAAGAGGCTCCCACGCTGAGGTCTGTCCAACGCTGGTCCGACCAAGCTGACTCCACACTCCAAGACTGCTTCCATCACGTGGACTGGGATATGTTTCGTATTGCGTCAGATAACAATATTGACGAATACGCTGATTCGGTGTGCGAGTTCATTAGAACGTGCATTGAAGATGTCGTTCCCATAGCAACGATTAAAACATTCCCTAACCAGAAACCGTGGATTGATGGCAGCATTTGCATGAAACTGAAAGCACGAACCACTGCTTTTAATCGGGGCAAGGTGTCTGGTAACATGACCGAATACAAACAGTGCAGCTATTCCCTCCGCAAGGCTATCAAACAAGCTAAGCGTCAGTACAGAGACAAAGTAGAATCTCAATTCAACGGCTCAGACACAAGAGGCATGTGGCAGGGTCTACATTCAATCACGGACTACAAGAAGAAATCCAGCCCAGTCACGGACCAGGATGTCTTGCTCCCAGGCAGACTAAATAACTTTTTGCCCGCTTTGAGGACAATACAGTGCCACTGACACGGCCTGCAACGAAAACATGCGGTCTCTCCTTCACTGCAGCCGAGGTGAATAAGACATTTAAACGTGTTAACCCTCGCAAGGCTGCAGGCCCAGAAGGCATCCCCAGCCGCGCCCTCAGAGCATGCGCAGACCAGCTGGCCGGTGTGTTTACGGACATATTCAATCAATCCCTATTCCAGTCTGCTGTTCCCACATGCTTCAAGAGGGCCACCATTGATCCTGTTCCCAAGAAAGCTAAGGTAACTGAGCTAAACGACTACCGCCCGTAGCACTCACTTCCGTCATCATGAAGTGCTTTGAGAGACTAGTCAAGGACCATATCACCTCCACCCTACCTGACACCCTAGACCCACTCCAATTTGCTTACCGCCCAAATATGTCCACAGACGATGCAATCTCAACCACACTGCACACTGCCCTAACCCATCTGGACAAGAGGAATACCTATGTGAGAATGCTGTTCATCGACTACAGCTCGGCATTCAACACCATAGTACCTTCCAAGCTCGTCATCAAGCTCGAGACCCTGGGTCTCGACCCCGCCCTGTGCAACTGGGTACTGGACTTCCTGACGGGCCGCCCCCAGGTGGTGAGGGTAGGCAACAACATCTCCTCCCCGCTGATCCTCAACACGGGGCCCCACAAGGGTGCGTTCTGAGCCCTCTCCTGTACTCCCTGTTCACCCACGACTGCGTGGCCACGCACGCCTCCAACTCAATCATCAAGTTTGCGGACGACACAACAGTGGTAGGCTTGATTACCAACAACGACGAGACGGCCTACAGGGAGGAGGTGAGGGCCCTCAGAGTGTTGTGTCAGGAAAATAACCTCACACTCAACAAAACTAAGGAGATGATTGTGGACTTCAGGAAACAGCAGAGGGAACAGCCCCCTATCCACATCGATGGAACAGTAGTGGAGAGGGTAGCAAATTTTAAGTTCCTCGGCATACACATCACAGACAAACTGAATTGGTCCACTCACACAGACAGCATCGTGAAGAAGGCGCAGCAACCTCAGGAGGCTGAGGAAATTCGGCTTGTCACCAAAAGCACTCACAAACTTCTACAGATGCACAATCGAGAGCATCCTGGCGGGCTGTATCACCGCCTGGTACGGCAACTGCTCCGCCCTCAACCGTAAGGCTCTCCAGAGGGTAGTGAGGTCTGCACAACGCATCACCGGGGGCAAACTACCTGCCCTCCAGGACACCTACACCACCCGATGTTACAGGAAAGCCATAAAGATCATCAAGGACATCAACCACCCGAACCACTGCCTGTTCACCCTGCTATCAACAGAAGGCGAGGTCAGTACAGGTGCATCAAAGCTGGGACCGAGAGACTGAAAAACAGCTTCTATCTAAAGGCCATCAGACTGTTAAACAGCCACCACTAACATTGAGTGGCTGCTGCCAACACACTGACATTGACACTGACTCAACTCCAGCCACTTTAATAATGGGAATTGATGGGAAATGATGTAAATATATCACTAGCCACTTTAAACAATGCTACCTTATATAATGTTACTTACCCTACATTATTAATCTCATATGCATACGTATATACTGTACTCTATATCATCGACTGCATCCTTATGTAATACATGTATCACTAGCCACTAACTATGCCACTTTGTTTACATACTCATCTCATATGTATATACTGTACTCGATACCATCTACTGTATCTTGCCTATGCTGCCCTGTACCATCACTCATTCATATATCCTTATGTACATATTCTTTATCCCCTTACACTGTGTATAAGACAGTAGTTTTGGAATTGTTAGTTAGATTACTTGTTGGTTATTACTGCATTGTCGGAACTAGAAGCACAAGCATTTCGCTACACTCGCATTAACATCTGCTAACCATGTGTATGTGACAAATAAAATGTGATTTGATTAGATTTGAAGGAGACACATTCTGTCTCATAGAGATTAACATACTTTGGTCCGAAAAGTGCAAATCAATCCCAGAACAACAGAAAATGACCTTGTGAAGATGCTGGAGGAAACGGGTACAAAAGTATCTATATGTCACGCCTTGGTCTTAGTATTTTGTGTTTATTTATTTGGTCAGGCCAGGGTGTGACATGGGTTTATTTTGTGGTGTGTTTTTGAATTGGGGTTTTAGAAGGTATAGGAATTGTGGCTGAGTAGGGTTGTCTAGGAAAGTCTATGGTTGCCTGAGGCGGTTCTTAATCAGAGGCAGGTGATTATCGTTGTCTCTGATTGGGAACCATATTTAGGCAGCCATATTCTTTGAGTGTTTCGTGGGTGATTGTTCCTGTCTCTGTGTTAGTTTTCACCAGATAGGCTGTATAGGTTTTCACATTTCCGTTTGTTGTTTTTGTATTGTTCGTGTTTTTTTCTTTATTTAAGATGTATCGAACTAACCACGCTGCATTTTGGTCCGACTCTCCTTCGACGGAAGAAAACCGTAACACTATATCCACAGTAAAACTAGTCCTGTATCGACATAACCTGAAAGGCCGCTCAGCAAGGAAGAAGCCACTGCTCCAAAACCGCCATAAAAAAGACAGACTACGGTTTTCCACTGCACATGGGGACAAAGATCATACTTTTTGGAGAAATGTCCTCTGGTCTTATGAAACAAAATTAGAACTGTTTGGCCATAATGACCATTGTTATATTTGGAGGAAAAAGGGGGATGCTTGCAAGCCGAAGAACACCATCCCAACCGTGAAGCACGGGGGTGGCAGCATCATGTTGTGGGGGTGCTTTGCTGCAGGAGGGACTGGTGCACTTCACAAAATAAATGAAATCATGAGGTAGGAAAATTATGTGGATATATTGAGGTAACATCTGAAGACATCAGTCAGGAAGTTAAAGCTTGGTCGCATATGGGTCTTCCCAATGAACAATGACCCAAAGCATACTTCCAAAGTCGTGGCAAAATGGCTTAAGGACAACAAAGTCAAGGTATTGGAGTGGCCATAACAAAGCCCTGACCTCCATCCTATAGAAAATGTGTGGGCAGAACTGAAAAAGTGTCTGTGCGAGCAAGAAGACCTACATACCTGACTCAGCTCTGTCAGGAGGAATGGGCCAAAATTCACCCAATTTATGGTGGGAAGCTTGTGGAAGGGTACACAATGTTTGACCCAAGTTAAACAAATTTATAGGCCATGCTACCAAATACTAATTGAGTTTATGTACATGTCTGACCCACTGGGAATGTGATGAAAGAAATCAAATCTGAAATATATCATTCTCTCTGCTATTATTCTGACATTTCACATTCTTGAAATAAAGTGGTGATCCTAACTGACCTAAGACAGGGAATGTTTACTTGGATTCAATGTCAGGAATTGTGAAAAACTGAGTTTAAATGTACTTGGCTAAGGTATATGTAAACTTCTGACTTTAGCTGTATATACTGTACATATTTATATTCTAGACACTGACATTGTTCCTTCTAATATTTCTTAATTTCTTTCTTTTTACTTTTAGAATTGTGTGTATTGTTTCAAATTGCTAGGTATTACTGCACTGTTGGAGCTAGAAGCACAAGCATTTTGCTGCACCTGTGATGACATCTGCAGATCTGTGTACACGACCAATAAACTTTGATTTGATTTGTAAGTGAATAGCGATGGTCAACAAGGACTGGTCTTATTTCATGCTGTGTATGATGCCAGACCCACTATCATGAGGTTCTGCCAGTCCCATCTCTTCTTGTAAGCCATTCACATCTCCACAGAACAGGCAAACCCCATCCTTCTAACCCTAACCCTGTGCCAAAAAGTGCTCAACCACCCACACATACTGTACACATACAAACACACAAGCACCTGTACATGAATGTTAGCATTACCACCACCATGAAAAATGTGTGATGTATGTGAAATCGGGAATGCGTAAAAAGTACCTCACGTGTCAAGATTGATCATATGGTTGGCCAAATAAGATAACCATGGATGTTATAGCGTAATGTTTTGTATGCTACCCCTTCAATTTCATGGATCGAAAATACAACAGCATTTTATTACCTTTTTTATCAAAACTTAGTTTCTTCTGACCCATGTGCAGTGTATGTTTCAAAACGATAAATCTCTCATTGAGCGTATCACTTGAGAATGATTTACTCTCAGATCTATTCAAGAACTGCGTCATTAAAATGACTGTTACATGGCTTACTGTGTTTGCAACTGTGTGTCATTTATGAGCAATTATGAAGTCCTAGATCAATTGTAAGACATTTTAAATGTTCATTAAGTTGCTTTTTATGCATTGGTTCAAAGCTCTGCCTTACTATGCCTTTAGTTTTATTTTCCACACACTCTCATCCTTTGTTAAGGGCTGTTTTGTATAATGAGGTAAACGTAATCTCAATCAGTTTTTTTTATTAGAAACAGTCCTCAAACTACAATCTCCTGCTGAGACAAATAATAACGCTGATGATAACTGTATTACTGTGATATGCACATTGAGGCTGAGTCATATAACAAGCTACAGTATTCACACTGCTACAATTAAAATTAGGGCTCCTGAGTGGCGCAGCGGTCTAAGGCACTGCATCTCAGTGCTTAGAGGCATCACTACAGACCCTGGTACGATCCCGGGCTGTATCACAACTGGCTGTGATCGGGAGTCCCACATGGCGGCGCACAATTGGCCCAACATCCTTAGGGGAGGATTTGGCCACGGTAGACGTCATTGTAACATAAGAATTTGTTCTTAACTGACTTGCCTAGTTAAATCAAGGTAAAAAAAAAATAAGTGGGAGCATCAGAAACAAAAAGTTTATCATTTTAGGACAAAAAAAAGTCAAGCCAAATGACAAAGGTTTTACAAACCTCAGGAGCCTCAAAATAGGGGCTTAGGGGCCAAACAATATTCTTTATAATAGCCCACCCATCAATCCATCCAAATCTACAGGCCCTGCATAACATACTGGATGTTTTTTTATACATATACAGTGAGATGTAGTACTTGATGCATTCTAATGGACACTATAAAAAAATGTATGATTTTATAGTGGTGGGATGTCAGCCACATCTAACTAAAGAGTAGTCGGAGATCCCTTCGGGGTTGTGCCCCAATGAAAACAAAGAAGAAAAATAACAATGTTTGGAAGGGAGAAAAGCTAATAATTACATACTAATAAAAAATAATGAAATATTAACTGGTTACTCTCTCCCCAGGCTTTAAGTTGAAAGCATGGCTACTACAATTCCGTACGGCGGGGACTTAAATTGAATGTTTTTTGTTTTTTTCTTACTGCTATGACATTTTTTTCCTGTAATAAAATACAGACTACCTATGATGGACTCTGTGAAACAACAGTTTTTTTTTATTTATTCTGTACTCTGAGGTATTGATGAAGAGTTGGCCCATCCAGAAGCAGAATTGCATAGGGAGACATTTGAAGTTGAGTCAACTTTAAAAATCAAGGCAATCAGCTAAAATACGATTCCTAGTTTACTCAACTTTGGGTCTGGAATGTTCTGCTAACATACATTCCTAGGTTTACTAAACAAATTTTCCAAAGTTGACCCAGCTGGTCATCTATGAACATTTGAACATCTTGGCCATGTTCTGTTATTATCTCCACCCGGCACAGCCAGAAGAGGACTGGCCATCCCTCATAGCCTTGTTCCTCTCTAGGTTTCTTCCTAGGTACCGGCCTTTCTAGGGAGTTTTTCCTAGCCACTGTTCTTCTACACCTGCATTGCTTGCTGTTTGGGATTTTAGGCTGGGTTTCTGTACAGCACTTTGTGACATCAGCTGATGTAAGAAGGGCTTTATATATACATTTGATTGAATGATTGATTGAGTAAACTAGAAATTGTATTGCAGCTGGTTTCCCTGTCTCAACTTTTGATTTCAAGTACTTTCAACTTATAGATGTAAGGATATAATCAGCTGAACTATACATTTTAAGTTGGATGTTAAATGTTTGCTTAACTATGAAAATTATTTTGTTATTGACAAATGTTACGTTATATTTTTTTTATTTTGGTTGATGCAAGTATGGGAAAGGAGTATTACAAAATTAAAAAAATGAATGATTGGTTTCCTTACTGTGTTAGCAGTTTATAGATACGGTATGACATGAATCCATGCTTTGGCTTTGCTTCCCTGGCCACTGTTTCAAATGCTAACATTTTAGCAAGGCAAGTCAATTCTACCTATACTAGCATTTTCACGCTTCATGATCAGATCATCTACACGGAGTATACCAAACATTAGGAACACCTTCCTAATATTGACCGATGCATCTGGCACCCTCTACCATGCCTCTTTCAAAGGCACTTAAATATTTGGTCTTGCCCGTTCACCTTCTGAATGGCACACATACACAATCCATATTTCAAATGTCTCAAAGCTTAATCCCTCTTAATCCCTCTTAAACCTGTCTTAATCTACACGGATTGAAGTGGATTTAACAAGTGACATCAATAAGGGACCATAGCTTTCACTTGGATTCACCTGGTCAGTCTATGTCATGGAAAAAGCAGGTGTTCTTAATGTTTTGTACACTCACTGTAAAAGTAAATTCATTGAGTACACAAACAATGTTTTAGATACTTTAGGATTTGATCTGATAACAAACGAATTACGAAGAAGACCAGTTGGTTGTAATCTGATTATGACATCTTCTCAACCAGACAAACAGTTTACAACCAGAAAATGACATCATATAGAAAACAAGTGGTTTACCATTGTATTTTTTTTATCAAACTCTTGAAAAAGGACATGCTTACCAGAACACTCTTAGCCAACACAAAACTGACATATCGCCCAGATATCACTGTTCTTCCCCTAAATCCCCCTGCAACACTTAACCTAACACTCAAAAATGACATATCTGTTTGCTGCTTCGCCAAGTAGTAAACTAGGAGATTGATGACGAAGAAAGGAGTTCCTTGGAGTTGAAACCTCTCATACCACATCCCTGAGCTAGGGCTGGCCTACAGTGGTACACAGCTACTAATAAAAACACACATGAACCCATGCCCTGTACCCTCCTCAGCCCCTAATAAAAACCAGTGGCCAAAAGCAATAATCCATGTGCCAGTTCCATGCCAAAATAATAAACTTCCCCCTCAACCCATTTTTCTTTCCATATTTTCCTGCGCAAGCAGCTACTCAGCACATTTCAATGGGATGTGTTGGAGTCAAGTGGGGTAGTTATAGAGTTTGCACTTGCAGTGCACTTCCCCCGGACTGTACTTAACATATCTTTTGGTTGACCATATTTGAGGCAGTATAAGCTTTGACAAAGCTCACATCTTCGCATAAGCATCTGATACTGTTGACACACAGTACCTATATGTGCATTATACATGGCCACATGGTGCAAGTACTAGTTAATGTATGATGTAATTCAATGCAGGTGTTATGACAAACCTTTTTAAAGAGGGAATACAGTGGGATGGGCAATCTGGAGATATCGGTAGTGATCAGTCTTTCTGTCCCTTTCTTGGTCTCCCTTGTCTCCACCTTCCTCTCTCTTCCTCCTCTCTCTCTCCATCTCTCAGTACTTTCAAATGGAGGCAAACGGCTTCACAGCAAGCACTTTATGAGCTCTACAAACATGTAACACCAATGTATGGTTGGTCTTATGCTGGCTTTATGTGTGCTGGAGAGCTACCATTTTCTGCACCTGAGTCCTGTGGCTTTTGGTCAGACACAAATTGTTAGAGAAACAGACGGTATCATTAGGCCTAGAAAGAAATCGCCCTCAAGTCATCAATCTAGGGTCAGTTAACCTAAACTCACCCCGACTCTAGCCTTAACCGAGGTTCTGATTGTTTCCATGGTGCCATGAGGTAGTGTTTTTTTTTCACTTTCTTTTGTTAGCCAACATGGTTCTGATTGTATTATAAGTGACCCGTTTCAGGAAGCTAGGCATATGTCACTACTTCACAGGACAGGCATTTGAATGTGTTTTTTGACAGAAATGCCTTCTAGAACATGTGAACTTTCATGTGACTTAATAATAAACTTGGATTCCATCTGTAAATCCAAATAAAATTGTTCAATTACGAGCCTAGATGGTTTAGCCACAGGAAAAAAAGGAACCTTCCCGCTAGCGATGATTGGCTGAGATAATGGATGGACTGTGTCATGCCCTGCTCTGTTTCACCTGTCCTTGTGATTGTCTCCACTCCCTCCAGGAGTAGCTTATTTTCCCTGGTGTATTTATCCCTGTGTTTCCTGTCTCTGTGCCAGTTCGCCTTGTATGTTCAAGGCAACCACCGTGTTTTTTCCCGTGCGCCTGCTTTTTCTATTCTCTTTTTGCTAGTCCTCCCGATTTTGACCCGTGCCTGTTTCTGGACTCTGTACCCGCCTACCTGACCCTTCTGCCTGCCTTGACCTCAAGCCTGCCTGCCACTCTGTACCTCCTGGACTCTGAACTGGTTTATCTTGGCCAGGTTGCTGTTGCAAATTATACATTTTTCTCAAGTAGCCTACCTGGTTAAATAAAGGTGGAATATTTTTTTGTTTTTAAGTCTGTCAAGTCAGTTTGTTTTACCAACTGAGCTGAGACATAATTTTGCCAACTGACCAGACAGCTAGCCAGCTTCCTGTCTTTATTTTAAACAACAAGAAATGTCAGAGGCCTGGAAATGGATGAAGATGGCAAAGGATCACAAAAGTCTTTCCCTTGTGGTTAATTTCAAGGTGGACTAACCCTGTTGACTGTAGGGAGCTTCATGCAACCTATAAGCTTCGCTGCATGGCTTCACCCAGATGGGTGCTACATGTTTTTTTTCGGCCGAGTATAAAGTTACGGCTGGGGCAAGAGGTGACCTGACCACTGACTTGTTTCCCCCCTGGATCTGATCATCATTTCCCTTGGTCAAGCCTTCATCTGGGCCTCGGTTGGAAGAGACGTGGACGGCGTGGGTGAGGAATTCTGGATCGGACACAGGATGTGACCTGCCAGAACTTTCAATAGGTTAACTGAAATGTTTTAATTAAGAGTCTTTGAAGTTCTTGATGTAATGAAAGAGCAATACAAATTAAATATGTTACTATTAACATAAAGCATTATGGTGTACATTTAAGGACATCCTCATCCTCACAAAGCTTTGATCAGCACTTACTATATGGGCAGCTTTTACACACACTGTGAGGACATGATGCCGTTAGGAGTTCTACACTGTATTTCTCAGGCTGCTCTGCATGTATTTCCTGGGCTCTAGGAAATAAACCCTCTACACAGCCTGTAGTGAGTCTATGCACGCCCCGCCCCACACACACACACACACACACACACACCACACACTCAGTAACTACAGTCCCAATGAGGAGCTGTGTTGGAGCTGAGGAGAGAAGGCTGAGAAAAAAAACACAATAAGTGGGGGAAAAACTCCTGATATGTACCTAGGCTGGATGACGTGGTCATCTTTCTCTCAATTTATTGATTAAATTATTTTATTTAACATGTATTTAACTAGGCAAGTCAGTTAAGAACAAATTCTTACCAAATCCCTCCCAAAATGCAAAAGGCCTCCTGTGGGGGACGGGGGCTGGGATTAAAATAAAATATTTAATAACAATATAGGACAAAACACACATCCCAACAAGAGAGACAACACAACACTACATAAAGAGAGACCTAAGACAACAAAATAGCATGGCAGCAACACAAGACAACACAGCATGGTAGCAATACAACATGGCAGAAGCACAACATGGTAGCAGCACAACACAGGGTACAAACATTGTTTGGCACAGACAACAGCACAAAGGGCAAAGCAGCCACAACTATCAGTAAGAGTGTCGATGATTGAGTCTTTGAATGAAGAGATTGAGATGAAACTGTCCAGTTTGAGTGTTTGTTGCAGCTCGTTCCAGTCGCTAGCTGCAGCGAACATAACAGACGAGCAACCCAGGGTTGTGTGTGCTTAGGGGACCTTTAACAGAATATGACTGGCAGAATGGGTGTGGAGGATGAGGGCTGCAGTAGATATCTCAGATAGGGGGGAGTGAGGCATAAGAGTTATTTTTTTAAATAAGCACCAACCAGTGGGTCTTGCGACGGGTATACAGAGATGACCAGTTTACAGAAGAGTATAGAGTGCAGTGATGTGTCCTATAAGGAGCATTGCTGGCAAATCTGACGGCCAAATGGTAAAGAGCATCAAGCCGCTCGAGAGCACCCTTACCTGCCGATCTATGAATTACGTCTCTTTAATCTAGCATGGGTAGGATGGTCATCTGAATCAGGGTTAGTTTAGCAGCTGGGGTGAAAGAGGAGCGATTACGATAGAGTCTAGATTTAACTTTATCCTGCAGCTTTGATATGTGCAGAGAGAAGGACAGTGTACAGGCTGCGGTATAAGCGGCCGAAAGATCAAATACTTCACGAAAACACATAACTGAACACTGTTTAAATGAGTTGTAATGAAAATCAACAAAGCTGTGCCAGGTCAATCCCATTTGTCCAAGACCATTGTGATTATAATTAGGAGCACCTTGTGATGACAAGGCTATGGCAGGCAGAGCATCTACGCCACCCCCTAGTGGTCAGTTATCTACATACATGGGCTGGGGTAATGGGCTTCTCTGTAAAAACAAATGCATCTCAATGTGCTTCCTTCTGTCTCGCAGCCAAGCAAAACTGATTGCATATTTTATTGTAGGTTCTGTTTTCCAAAGGGGCTGAAATAAGTTCTCTGGTGGGATGAGGGAATTTTATCAATCTAAATATGGCTAATTAGTATGACTTTGAAACAAACAATCCATTTGGCTCTGCACACTGAGGGCTAAAGAGATGTTTTTGGACAAGTAGCTGCTCAGGCAATTTGGCAAAATCCATTTAAAAGTGTATTTTCTGAGGCCCAAAGAATAGATGTTGTATACAGCAAAGTGACGGTGCATGTGATTTATATGTGAAATTGTCTATAGTACAAAAGCAATATCTCACATATATGTTTATTTTGTACAACATTTTCTTACTTGTTCAAGGCATTTATGTTTAATGGAATGTTAAGAATGGTTAAAACTGTGTTTTGATATGGTTAAGGAGAAGCCTGTGGAGTTTCTCAGGAAGTGTGGACAGTGTACTCCAGTTCAAGCCATACGTACTTCAATCAATTCTGTGTAATTTGAAAGACTGTTTGCTCCCCATGCCTCATAAAGAGAGGGAGGATAACTCTCTTGTCTCAGTGAGACAAGGGAGACTGGATAAAATAAAATCCACACAGAATACACACACAGCCAGCCGGGCACCACCTCAAGTGGCACGTTCCGCAAAATCAATAAATTATGAAGAAATACAATAAAAGGTGCAAGCAATTGCACCCCTTATAGGCGTACAAGTACTTCACATCCTCTAATTGCAGCTGTGAGGCCTGCACAGCGGCGCACATACCACAGCTGGGATGCTAGTCCAAAGCAGAATGTTCAGACACACAGCACTACAGCACCCGTGATGTCTGTCCCAGCAGTGAACCGAGGCTACACCACCACCGAAGCCTGTGGTCCACTTCATGAAGGCCCTGGGTGGACGAGGAGCTGACGGACTACATGAAAGGGTGACACAGCTCGGCTGGAGACAAGACACTATATTCTGCTGATTGGGACCAAGCTTTCTCCGCTCTGCTGTGCTTGGCAGACGATCACAAACACACACACTGCTGTCCTGGCCCAACGCCACCAGCCCCCATCACACACACACCCCTCCCCGACCCCCCAGGCCTCCATCTCCCTAAACCCCTGCAGAGCAAGTCATGGTCGGGAAGCTTTGTAAATTAAACGACATTAAACACACTCTGGGAAAGATAATAACAGAGTGAGCAAATGTAAACAAGCAAACAGCGCCGCGAGAGTCGCCCACTGAGGCGCACTGTGGAGAGACCGGTCCTTGCTGTGAAGTTGAGCTGACAGCCCTGGGCCGTGAGCCTAAGAGACTTTCGTAACTGCATCGAGACCCTGTTGGGACTAACCATATCTCCAGTAAGAAAAACTCATTTTCGTTTTCCGTTTCACAACATTTTGGAATGTTTTGATATGATGTGCCCTAATGAACATGATCCTGGGTTTTAATATAAGCTGGTCTGGCACAATGGAACCAATGGAATAGTCCCAAAAGTGCAAATACCACCCATCTGGCACTCAAGGCAGGCTCAAGAAAACGCTCAAACTATTTGAGAGATACTTTTTAAACCTGTGTTCTTCATGGATTACAATGAGGAGGACTCAGCACTCTATTTTAAAGAAAATAGTTTGAATGAGCAAGTTGTTTGCTTTTTCTTGGTCCTTGGTTAGAACATGTAAACAGCGATGTGATGGTCTGAGTTAGGGGTTAACCTCAACCAGTGGAAATGTCCCTGAAGCCTCACTGATATCTCTAGATCTGAGGCTCCAGCATCTCTTGTCCTACAAAGCAGGGGAGCTGAGGGCTTCGCCAACAATGTGGAATAATGGAAACTTTGTTCAAAAGCAGTGTA
Source organism: Oncorhynchus keta (assembly GCF_023373465.1). Lineage (NCBI taxonomy): Eukaryota > Metazoa > Chordata > Actinopteri > Salmoniformes > Salmonidae > Oncorhynchus > Oncorhynchus keta. The sequence continues at coordinate 48,923,969 of NC_068455.1, forward strand.
CACGCATCCAACAGATCTCCACGGATGCAGGGTACATATACGAATGGCATAGAAAAAGGAAGGAAGAGGAGAAGTTTAATAGGAGTGAAATGTCAGGAGAGATCAAACAAACCAGTGTTGGGTACTATCTTCTTTTTCATGATGTGAACTTCAATCCCTGAGACAATTTTGAAAGGCCCACTTCATAACACTGCTCATTTTAACTCTTGAAATCATGCAGATGCTAAAGTGTGTCACTTCATTAGAGGTACAATCTGTAACATTTACTGCTGTTCAATGTTTATTTTAATTATTGATGCAGTGGAGGTATAACCATCGATTCTTGAATAATCCAAAATATAAGGCATTGTTGGGAAAGCGACTCTGAAAAGATAGTTTACCAAGCTACCATTTACTTCACACCGAAAGACGTTACACTACACCTACGAAAAATTAATTATTGGCTAACTTCACCAACATTTTACTACATTTTTGCAAAAAAAGTAGTTTGTAGATCCAGTAGTTAGCTACGCCACCATATGGCAAAAAAGTAGTTAAACGCTATCGAGATTTGAATTGAGTTAAATTACTAGTTGAACTACATGTATATACACAATATACTGAGTGTACAAAAGATAAGGAACACCTTTCTAATATTGAGTTGCACCCCCTTTTGCCCTCAGAAGAACCTCAATTCATCGGGGCATGGACTCTACAAGGTGTGGAAAGCGTTTCACAGGGATGATGGCCCATGTTTACTCCAATGCTTCCTACAGTTGTGTCAAGTTGGCTGGATGTCCTTCGGGTGGTGGATCATTCATGATACACACAGGAAACTGTTGAGCGTGAAAAATCCAGCAGCATTATAATTCTTGACACACTCTACCATACTCCGTTCAAAGGCACATACATATTTCGTCTTGCCCATTCATCCTCTGAAAAGCACACATACACAGCCCATGTCTCAATTGTCTCAAAGCTTAAACATCCCTGTTTAACCTGTCTCAAGTGACATCAATAAGGGATCATAGCTTTCACCTGGATTCCCCTGGTCAGTCTATGTCACGGAAAGAGCAGGTGTTCCTAATGTTTTGTACACTCAGTGTAAGGTTATTGTCAAGGAGCTGGAAGGCATTAGATATTGGTTTGATGTTTCAATGTACATTGCAGCATTACAGCATAACGCTTTTGAAGCGTTAAGTCACAGTCGGAATCTATCAATCAATCAATCAAATGTATTTATAAAGCCCTTTATTTACAAAGCCCTTCAGCAGTCACAATGGACTACTGTACCACAGATGTAGTAAGAAAATATGTGCATACATAAGTGGATGCATTTTAATAAGGCACTATACAAATGTTTTATATACTTGATATTCAATACTCAGTCATAACAGGCATAAGTGGCCATTACTATTACTTCCTTTTCAAAGTGTATTAAATAATTAAACATTGAATGTCTAAGTAGTTCCATCTGGATTATGCGGTGGGGAAAGTACCAATGAACATCCAACGAATCCAGGATAATTTAGTGAAACATGGTTGCAAAACTGTTTAAGACAAAGTGGCTTTTTTGGTGGAAGACTTCCTGTTTTTTGTTGCGGTGGGGTGAAGTGGTCAAGCTAGCTCAGAGGACTAGTCCATCCACAAAATAGTTCTATAATGGAAAACAAAATAATGTATGGGTGTGGGGGTTACGAAAAAATAGTGAAAGGGCTTAATTTAGAGTGATTAGGAACATTCGCCTTTCAATTCACTGTTTCATCACACTAGATCGAAACGTTTTCCTTGGATGACTTACTCAGGCAGGGACGGGTTCGAATTCAAAGCATTTTCAGGACATTGTGGTAGTAAAATTACATTTCCCCTTTTGTTTTTAAGCTAAGATGCAGGCATGCCATGCTTCTCCCCATCTACAGTTTCCAATTGTTCAATTAACTTTTACAATGGGTAAACAATGCTTAAATAACATTCATGAGCATCATTAACTGGTGTACTGTATGCTATTAATGTACGGTAAACCTCCCATGAAGCTTGTGTTTTGATGTTGCAATCTTTTTGATAGGTTTGAATATTAGTAGAAATAGACTATTTCATGTATATGTACTGGCTTGGACCAGGAAGCATCGACAGAAGAATATTTACATTGGTGTGTCAGGCTCCACAATATTGTACGAATCAAAGGGAAGGAATGGTACACATTTACATCTACTCCGATTGGCAAACCCTATCAACTGTTACATGTACACATGCAGGATCTTGTTTTGATCACTCTATTACAGGATAACTTTCCTGCAATGGAGGAAACGTAAAACTTGTAGTGTATTTGAGGTTTAAAAATGCTTCTGAAGATCGTAATTTCCACATTGAAATGTCAGACTTGATTTCCCCTTATGAAAAATCTATCCACCCCTACAAAAATATCCATTAACTATAATCCACATAATAATTCACATTTCCTGTTGCCGTAGGATTATTTTCCTGCTGTAGCAAACTGGCTCTGTATGTCCATAAACCTGCAGTAGATTTCCTTCATCCATCAAGGGAGCATGACATCAAAGGGTTTTCTTTCCATGTATGTGTCCTCCATTGATTTATAGAATAGCATTCAGAAGGAAAATTGATACAGCATACTCTTTCATTTGTTTATTAATTTGACAAAAACATAAATTCTGTCGTCAGTGCATAATCCAATTATATGGCTGTGGTTTGTGTTCATATTATCAATTGTCTGCTATGCCTGGTGACTGATGAGTTAAGAAATCTATGTCAAATGAGACAAGCTAGGATGCTGCAGGACATAGAAGTAACTGTAAGCATTCCACTGGCATTTTTTATTTATATTTATTTATTTATATATTTAATGTTCTCTTGAAGAGAGCAAGTTCTAATACCATTCCCACATGTATCTTTAATTAGCCATTCATTCCAGCACTGACACTGGCTCATGACCATCTTCTTCCCTCCCTTAGTCCTGTTAAATCAGTATACAGTAAACTTGTCCCCACTTTCTACTATGTTATCAGGAGCTGGTCTCTGTCTGTAACCTCCGCTGTCTGCTTCTCATCTGCTCTGACTTCAACAGCCAGTGTCACCTTGCCTCTCTGCAATTCACAAGTTTGGCAATTGGTAAAGTTGTCCCCCTCCCTTCAACCCTTGCTCAAACCTTTTCACATATCTGAAACACAACTGGATCGGTATAACTCCAGCAGCTCTATCACTATTGTCCAGCTACATTGACATCCTGTCACCTATCCATTTCCATCAGATCCATGAAGCGGATCGAACGAGGGCAGAAGGGAGGAGGGAATGAAACATAGCCCTGGTTAATCGGGGTGAAGGAGGGAACGAGGGAGAGGAGGAGTTACAGAGCTGACTCGCCGCTGCTTCGCCTCTTCTTCCCAGGGTCCCCAGTTGTCTAGACAGCACGCTGCTATCAGTCCCGCCGAAACACTAATCAGCGAGTGTTTCCTTTCTGGTCCCAGCTTCCAATCCACTAGCGACAAGACCGGGATTCATCAGTGAAGAACACACTTCTCCAACTTGCCAGTGGCCATCGATGGTGAGCATTTGCACACTGAAGTCAGTTACGATGCCGAACTGCAGTCAAGTCAAGACCCTGGTGAGGACAACGAGCACGAACCACAGTTTCATCAGCTGTCCGGGAGGCTGGTCTCGGACAATCCAGCAGACTGCGGCTGTATAGACACTGCTCATCCTCCAAATCCAGGCTAGGGAATGGCCAGCAAGTTGTGTCCAGGCTTCAAAGGGTCCATGCCAAATATGAGCACTTCCTCCAAAGACGTTCCTCGCTTTTATGTTCTCTATAGCACTTTTACGAAAGGATTTCAGCTCTTTTTCCAAGATGCCAAAGAGGTGAAGGTGATAAAAACAAGGATGCTCACCAACAGTGTCAAAGTCCAGGACTTAACCTATCGTGATATGGAGAAACTCGGGCAGTTTCGCAGAGACATGATTAAAGCCATTCCGCTGCTTTTAATTTCTATTCCTCCATTTGCCAACTATCTGGTGTTTGTCCTAATGTACCTTTTCCCCCGCCAGCTCCTGATCCGCCACTTCTGGACCCGCCAGCAGCAGACAGAGTTCCAGGAAGTGAACCATTCCCACAGGGTCCAACACCACTGGGCAGTGGTGAAGGGGCTTGAGAGTGCAGGTTCACATGTCAAAGACAGCCGCCTACTAGACCTCTGCCACAAGAGGCAACTCTGTCCCCTGTTCTTCCCGACTCCCAACTCCCATGATTGCCACTCGACTGAACAGCCATGGCATAGAGCTACTACAGCTGGACCGTGCTCTCAACAGACATGGCCTGCACCAGTTGGATGACTCAGAGCTGAGACAGGTGGCGAATCGCATCTCTGCATGTCTGGCAGACATATCAGTGTGGATGACGGATCACCACCTCAAGCTGAATCTCGGCAAGACGGAGCTGCTCTTCCTCCCGGGGAAGGACTGCCCGTTCCATGATCTCGCCATCACGGTTGACAACTCCATTGTGTCCTCCTCCCAGAGCGCTAAGAACCTTGGCGTGATCCTGGACAACACCCTGTCGTTCTCAACTAACATCAAGGCGATGGCCCGTTCCTGTAGGTTCATGCTCTACAACATCCGCAGAGTACGACCCTGCCTCACACAGGAAGCGGCGCAGGTCCTAACCCAGGCACTTGTCATCTCCCGTCTGGACTACTGCAACTCGCTGTTGGCTGGGCTCCCTGCCTGTGCCATTAAACCCCTACAACTCATCCAGAACGCCGCAGCCCGTCTGGTGTTCAACCTTCCCAAGTTCTCTCACGTCACCCCGCTCCTCCGCTCTCTCCACTGGCTTCCAGTTGAAGCTCGCATCCGCTGCAAGACCATGGTGCTTGCCTACGGAGCTGTGAGGGGAACGGCACCTCAGTACCTCCAGGCTCTGATCAGGCCCTACACCCAAACAAGGGCACTGCGTTCATCCACCTCTGGCCTGCTCGCCTCCCTACCACTGAGGAAGTACAGTTCCCGCTCAGCCCAGTCAAAACTGTTCGCTGCTCTGGCCCCCCAATGGTGGAACAAACTCCCTCACGACGCCAGGACAGCGGAGTCAATAACCACCTTCCGGAGACACCTGAAACCCCACCTCTTTAAGGAATACCTAGGATAGGATAAGTAATCCTTCTCACCCCCCCTTTAAGATTTAGATGCACTATTGTAAAGTGACTATTCTACTGGATGCCATAAGGTGAATGCACCAATTTGTAAGTCGCTCTGGATAAGAGCGTCTGCTAAATGACTTAAATGTAATGTAAATGTAAGACAGGAAGCAGACTTTTACGGTCCTCCCTCAGAATAGAGGAGGTGTGCGCTTTCTCAGCGTCCTCCAACGATGCCAGACTAAGATGAGAGGGAACAGAAGCTTTCGCTCTCAATCCACTCAGCTTCTAGTTTTATGACAGTGATTATTATTGTTAATGTTCTACATTTGGACCTTCTGGGCTGACGACCTTCGGTTAACCCGTCTGGTTCTTAAAGCATTTGGCGATGCATGGCTGTCTGCATACTTTCATAAGCATGGTTGCTGCTATGAAGTTCATGTGTGCAGCAAGTACTGTGCAGAGTAAAGTATTGGATTATTAAGATGACAATGGTGAAGAGTTTTCTAATGATATATAAGGTACTTATACGTAGGTAGTTAAGCACATTTTGTATCACTTATAATGGCTTATTAATTCATTTGTGAAGTTGTTTATTAATTAATTTGTTAAATTAAGTTGTTATAATGTACTGCACTGTGACCTCTGACGTAGCCCTTCCCAAGAGGACCCCGATGACACTCCTGTCACCAACTCAACATGTCTAATCTCTCCCGTTGATCTGAAGTCTAGGTGATCAGCAGTAGTTGTCTGCTGGTGGAGTATATTTCAGATCCATAATTGTTTACTCTTTGCCACTGAAACTCAAACACCAAGAACAAAGTGAAGTGCTAGTAAAACTTGCCCCTCCACACCCAGATGATGCCTAGCCATTTTGATCTGTAGTGACTCAACAAGGGCAAGTCATTCAAAACTACGTCCCTTGAAAATAGATTTTACTCAAACATGGCTAGAAAGGCCATGACCTCAACTGGCAGGCGAATCTATGTCGTTGTCGTCGGCATCTATCACGCACAGGGGATAGACTCCAAGAAAATAATGAGCCTTCAAATGTAGTCTGAATGGAACCAGCGGTTCAGCCAACCTCACAGTCAACATTTCTTTGCCGTCTTGACATTCTCGAGGTCTTAACCTCTGGTCGTAAGGAGGCATCGTTTATGTCTTCATCCCTGGTCATAATGAGGTTGTCCTCTAGGTCTAACCTCTGGTCGTAAGGAGACATCCTTTATGTCTTAATCCCTGGTCGTAATGAGGCGTCCTCTAGGTCTTAACCTCTGGTCGGAATGAGGGAAATCAGAGCAACCAGCATGGCCAAGAAACATTGTTTCCCAGAGTTGCCACCGCCCGATGACGCTGAAACAAACTGGAGAAACAATCAGCAATGTCACAAATTGTATTATTAGTAGTATTAATAATTTTTCAGGGCTGGTATGGACATTAGTTTCGGAATAATGGAAATTCCTCATGGAGGGAGAAAAAAGAGCCTTAAATTGAGGTAACAAACAAGACCATGGACCAAGCCCGCGGAATCATTTTCTCGCATTTCATGTGAGGTACTTCATGTGAACTTGTTAGGGTTGGAAGTGGGTGTGTCCAGGTCACTACAACCTGATGGTTGAGCTTAAAGGTGTCCACTCCCAGCTAGTGTGCAGCCACCATGAATTTGAATTTGAATATATTTGAGATATTGTCCTTTATTTTCAATGGATTCTTGTCAATACATACATTCATCAATGCTCTCCCTGATTTGAGTATGTTATGAAGGAATCTACTCCAAAGCCTAAGAGAAAATTCTGCAGCCATATATTGTGTGATGGCGCACCATCGAAACACAGTGGAACACGTTTCCCAAAAGACAATTTACTGTTTTTTGTCCATGTCAAGAGCACCATTTTTATAATGACAATGTAGGGCAGTTCATGTCCCAACAGGAGCCAATGGTTTTGAAGGGAATAAAGTTCCTGTCTACTTAAATGTTAATCTAAGCACCACTGATGTCACTCCTTGACACAAAGAAGGTCTCCGAAAACTGTACACCTGTGCATAATCTCTCCACCAAAAACAATAACAGTAACAATAATATTGGACGTCTCTCTGATTGTGAAAGAGCTAGTTTTGTCCCAATGTAACCAAGCCACCGGCCATGGAAGTAAACACACCGACCCAGCCTCACAGCAGGGAATGTGTAAGACTGGGAGGGTACTGCAGGGGAACATTCTTGTACACTTTTTATGTGCCACATTATAATTACAAACCTTATTTTATTACACTTTCGCCAAAGTGACAACAATAAAAGCCAAGCGATTTTGACAGGCGCTCTGCGGGGCATCAGAAAACACGGTCCAAAACCCAAACCCCACCTTCCCTAAGAATGGATTCTGGACCCAGTTCATCTTGAGGGAACCATATCCTTGAGAGATTGGGAACCTTATGCTTGTAATGAATTTCCTCCTCCTCCTCCGAAGAGGAGAGGCGAAACGGATCAGAGGACCAATACGCGGCATGGTAATTGTCCATGGTTCTTTTTTAATACGTAAAGGTACACATGAACAAACTAACAAAAAAACAAGAAATGTGAAAACTCAAAACAGACCTATCTGGTGCACACACAGAGACAGGAACAATCACCCACAAACACACAGTGAAACCCAGGCCACCTAAGTATGATTCTCAATCAGAGACAACTAATGACACCTGCCTCTGATTGAGAACCATACTAGGCCGAAACATAGAAATAACCAAAACATAGAAAAACAAACATAGACTGCCCACCCAACTCACGCCCTGACCATACTAACTAAACACAAAACACAGAAAATAAAGGTCAGAACGTGACAATGCTGCACCAACAAAAACAAACACAGAAATTACAGTAGCTGTAATGTGAAAGTTAACAAACAAAAAATGTATATAGCTCCCAAAATAATTGTACCTTTTTCCCCGTTGTGGTTGGCAGTCTGGTGTGCCAGTGACTTTTCAGATTCGTTAGTTCCCACACTGCTTACTAAGGCTTTGCTTGAAACCACTTATTTTTCAATGACCAAAAAAATATTCTACCAGATGGGTTGATGGTACACTCTTTTCAACCTTCTGATTTCATTAGTTTTTCTAGGCAAATGGGACACCACTATCATATCCTAATTACGTTTGCATGGAAATAGAAGCGATTCAATGGATACAAACAAGGATGCAGCGAGCAGTGCCAGTGCGTATTAAGGACAGCATCATATTTTGCTCCATGACTACATGGTAAACTCTAAATATGGTTTGTTACTATGTAATTACAGACTAGGGATTAGGTCTAGGTCTAGGTTTGTTTGTGGTCAGAGCCTGGTCACTGTGTAGAGATGAGGTTGGATGTAAGGGTTATTTGATATGCTACTACTGTATATGACGTGCTTGCCTTGAACTCAACTCTCATGCAACATTCATCCAATTGTCACCTACTTTAGGATGTTCAAGTCATTGTATAATAATATATCACATAACGCAATACTCAACATCATTAGGGCTGCAATGTTCCTCCTGTGGGGGTTGTAAAGAAATGTTCACTATACTGAGCCGTAAGTGTCTTGCTCCTTACTACATAGTGCAGTATACAAACTGTTTTACAACCCCTTCTCTGTTCCTATTGCTAACTAACGGCCAAATGGTTCAATTCAGGAAAGTGTCATTAGGGATCTTTGCCCAGGATTTTTATTTTACATTTTTCCATCCTCAGATCGATTCATCATCTTCTAACAAAAAAGATCCATATAAATCAATGAATAAATGCATTTGAAAATAAACCCAGAATTGTGTTTTATGGCCAATAATCAATTTTCAATTAACCAATTGGTCCTTACAGTGAGGGGGGTGTCTGCTCTGGTCTTAAATGATGGATGCTTTTCATACTGTTTAAGTATACAGATCTTGTGCAACAGACCTGGAGTCTGCAACTGACGAGCCAGTGATTCATTCAGTGTGCAGTGAATATATGAGGTGTTCCCAGTTGGGCCACACAAACCATGCCCTCACTGTTTCCAATTGGAGAGATGCACAGTGTTTGATTTGAGTGATTTAGAAAGAAGTGGATCCTCCTTAGATTATCCCAAGTTTATTATATTTCTGGGCTGCTCTACCACTTTCAGAATCGTTCCATTTCTGTATTCGCATGAATACATGCTTAGCAGCTCAACAATTCGGTCATAGGCAGATTTGTGAGGTTATGAGCCAGTATGGTTCAGCAAGAAGATTCACACCAACACTCACACCGAACTACTCTATGCCTTGAACTTTTTCTCCACTCATAAGGTCCGGCCGCCTGACCACCTGCCCGCTAGACCACATCCCTCCTCCCTTCTCCACACAATCTCTGGAGACCTTCTCCCATTCCTCACTTCCCTCAACTGTTCAGGGTTGCCCCCCTACTCAAGAAACCAACACTCAATCCCTCTGACATCAAAAACTACAGACCGGTTTCCCTTCTTTTAAAAAAAAATCCAGAATGCTTGAGAGTGCTGTATCTGACCAACTCTCTCGCTATCTTGTCCTTACAGTGAGGGAGGCTTCTTCTTGACCCTAACAATCTTCTTGACCCTAACCCTTCAGGCTTCAAGACGGGTCACTCCATCTTGAAGCCTGAAGGTTTGAGACTGCTCTTCTCTGTGTCAGTGAAGCTCTCCACACTGCCAAAACTTATTCTCCTCTGTTCTCACCCTCCTAGATCTATCCACTGCCTTCAACACTGTGAACCATCATATCCTCCTCTCCAACCTCTCAGGACTGGGCATCTCCGGCTGTGCACACACTTGAATTGTATCCTACCTTGCAGGCCTCTCCTACCAGGTGATGTGGAGAGGATCTCTGTCTGCACCATGTACTCTCACAACTGGTGTCCCTCAGAGCTCAGTTCTAGGCCCTCTCCTCTTCTCTCTATACACTGACAACTCCACGGTGTCCCCCTCCCAGAGTGCAAAGAACCCTAACGTGACCCTGGACAATACCTTGTCATTCTCTGCAAACATCAGAGCATTGACTTGCTCCTGTAGGTTCATGCTCTACAACATCCGTAGAGTATGACCCTACCTCACACAAGAAGTGGCTGTCACGAACTTCAAAATGAGCGGACCAATGCGCAGCGTGCATTGAGTTCCAGCTCTTTTTAATACAAAGTGAAACTAGAAACAAAACAAAACTTACAAAGAACGTGAAGACCCAAACACACTAACACAAACATTATCACACAAAGCAGGGGGGAGATAGGGCTTCCTAAATATGATCCCCAATAGATGCAAAGATTACCAGCTGATTCTAGAACATCCCCCTAGTCACACCCTGACCTAAACCACTATAGAAAATCCACGGGCTCTCTATGGTCAGGGCGTGACAGTATCCCGCCCCCCCAAAGATGCGGACTCCAGCCGCAAAACTGGACTGGGAACCGTCGCCAGAAGCTCTGGACTGGGAACCGTCGCCGGAAGATCTGGACTGTGAATGCGCACTGGAGTCCAGATGTGTGGAGCCGGCACAGGTTTCACCAGACTGCAAACCGGATCTTCTGGTCAAATGTTGAGCAGAACACACTTGCACAACATCTCTCTCTCTCCCAACTTCTCCATTGCCTCCCTGACGGTATCTGGCTCTTGCCTCGGCTCGACCGGCCACACCTTGTGCTCCCCCCCCAAAAATCTTGGGGTTGTCCTTGGACTTTCTTTGGCTGCAAACCCTGGCGTCGTCCCTGTCCTCCATTATTACCTTCCGTCTGCCGCCAAGGAATGGTTTCGCATCCACCCATCACTTCTTTCCGTGTCCAAAACTCCTTTCCCTTTTGGGCACGCTGCTTGGTCCTGGTTTGGTGGGATATTCTGTCACGAACTTCAAAATGAGCAGACCAAGGTGCATTGAGTTCCACATCTTTTTAATACAAAGTGAAACTACTACGTAGTGCCCAAACACAATAACGCAAACATTATCCCACAAAGTAGGTGGGAGATAGGGCTTCCTAAATATGATCCCCAATAGAGGCAACGATTACCAGCTGACTCTAATTGGGAACCATACAAAACCACCAACATAGAAATACACATTCTAGAACACCCCCCCTTGTCACACCCTGACCTAAACCACTATTGAGAATCCAAGGACTCTCTATGGTCAGGGCGTGACAGTGGCGCAGGTACTAATCCAGGCACAAGTGACAAGTAATCTAACAATTCCCCAACAACTACCTAATACACACAAATCTAAAGGGGTGAACGAGAATATGTATATATATGTATATGGATGAGCGATGACCAAGTGGCATAGGCAAGGTGCAGTAGATGGTATAAAATACAGTATATACATGTGATATGAGTGATGTAAGATATGTAAACATTATTAACTTCTTGCGGCGACCCATCCCGGATCCGGGATCGTGACTACGGCTCAAGCTCATTACCATAACGCAAAATGCAAAAAAATATTCTTAGAAATATTTAACCTCCACACATTAACAAGTCCAATAGCTCAAATGAAAGATAAACACCTTGTTCATCTACCCAGCGAGTCAGATTTCTAAAATGTTTTACGGCGAAAACATAGCACATATTTGTATTAGACCACAACCGAGACAAAAGACGAGAGGCAGCCATTTTGTCCCAGAAAATATAAAATTATAAAAGCAGGATTAAAAAATAAATAATTCACTAACCTTTTGAAAATCTTCATCAGATGACAGTAATAGTACATGTTACACAATACATTTTTTTTTTCAATAATATGCCATTTATATCCATAAATCTCTGTTTACAATGACGACATTTCAAAAAATGCTACTCAAATGTCCGGAGAAATGATGATAGCTCCGACAGATAACGTCAGATAACAAGCAATAAACATGACTAAATATACATGTTCTACATATAGTTACAAAGATACACTTCTTCTTAATGCAACCGCTGTATTACATTTATTTTTAACGTTACAGAATTCGTTCACTGGCTATACAATGAGACGGCGCTCAGATATTATCAGTATGTCTCCTCTACGTTTGGAGTCCACAGAAACCCAAAATAACCACATAAATATTCCCTTACCTTTGATGTTCTTCGATCAGAAGACGTAGAAGGAGTCATACTTACCCAATACATCATTTGGTTTCACGTTGTGTGTCTCTGTATTAGCATATGCTAACAGCTTCAGCTGAAATGCACCCAAAATGACTTCTGGTCCCACACTCTTGCGCATCAAAACTTCAAATGTACATATTATATGTCGACTAAACTGGTCAAACTATGTGCAGAATCGAGCTTTATGATGTTTTTAAAATGTAAAACGATGATCAGCGCGAACAGACAAACCGCCGTCAATTGGTGTTTCTTGGAAAAGAGTGTGCCCCAAATCGTCCGCGCGCAATAGAGTTTCTCATGGTTTCTTCATGTTTTTTCATGGTTTCTCATCTCTTATTCAGTTTCTTGTTTTTCTTTGTACCTTTTGTAAATGAGCAATGAGGTGTCACCATTAGATTGAGGTTATTTTTCTCGTCATGTTTTTTTAGTTTAGTGCATGTATTTGAGAGTGACCCGAACATTTTCGCCCGCCAAACGACAAGGGCTCGCGAGATTCTCACAATGAACGTGCCATTTGAAAGCAGGCATCGCGCTGAACACATACATACAGTTCCCAGATCGGTAGCTGCCTGGGAAGGGTAGGGGCGATGACGTCAAAGTTGACCCAACTTTTCTCTTGACAAGAGAGAGTTTGGGAGAAAGGCTGCCCTGAGAGTTCTGCTTTACATACAGACATAATTTAAACGGTTTTAGAAACTTTAGAGTGTTTTCTATTCAATAATAATTATTATATGCATATATTAGCAATTTTGGGAAAAAATATTTTCAGTATACTATGGGCACGCACTTCCTCCAAAGGGGGCAGTATTGACGCCTTGTCTTAAGAGGTTAAAGTGGCATTATTTAAAGTGGCATTGTTTAAAGTGACTAGTTATCCATTTATTAAATTGGGTCTCAATACAGTATATACATGTGGTTGAGGCGATGGGTTCCCCTACGGGAACTCCACCTCCCCGTTCAGCTGAAAAGGTGGCGCAGGGAATGCAAAAATATTATTTAGAAATATTTAACCTCCACACATTAATTAAACCTCTTAGAGCAAGGTGAGACGCTAGGGTCTCACTTAGCCAACAGGAAATGGAAATGCGCAACGCCAAATGCTAATAGTACTCGATAAAAAACTCAAACTTTCATTAATTAAAACACATATGCAGGGTACTCAATTAAAGCTATACTCGTTGTGAATCTAGCCAACATGTCAGATTTTTAAAATGCTTTTCGGCGAAAGCATGAGAAGCTATTATCTGATAGCATGCAACCCCCCGAAATACCTGAAGGGGACGTAAACAAAAGAATTAGCGTAGCTGGCGCTACACAAAACACATAAATAAACTATAAAACATTCATTACCTTTGACGAGCTTCTTTGTTGGCACTCCTATATGTCCCATAAACATCACAATTGGGTATTTCTTTCGATTAAATCCGTCCATGTATACCCAAAATGTCCATTTATGAAGCCCGTCTAATCCAGGAAAAAACAGCTTTCCAAAACGCAACGTCATTTTTTTAAATGAAAAAAGTTGCCTATAAACTTTGACAAAACACTTCAAACTACTTTTGTAATCCAATTTTGGGTATTAGTAAACGTTAATAATCGATCAAATTGATCACGGGGCGATCTGTATTCAACAGCAGCAGGTCTTGAAATCATGGTCGATATTCTCTCTTTCATAACTTCCTCCGGTGTACCCGATGACAGGAAGTGCCTATTCTTCATTTCACCAAGGATTAACTTCAACCCAATTGCCAAGACTAGCGACATCGTGTGGAATTGTAAACTGGGCGCTATCTATTTTCCCTTGCCATAGACAATACAGAGAACTGGCGGAGGGATATTCTTTTTTTTTTGGTGAACAGTTTTCCTTGGGGTTTTGCCTGCTACACACGTTTTGTTATAGTCATAGACATGATTTAACCAGTTTTAGAAACTTCAGAGTGTTTTCTATCCACACATACTAATCATATGCATATACTATATTTCTGGCATAAATTGTGCGCGATTTTTAACAAAAAGTTGAAAAAATTCACCCGATCTTTAAGAGGTTTTAACAAGTCCAATACCTCAAATGAAAGATAAACACCTTGTTCATCTACCCAGCGTATAAGATTTTTTAAATGTTTTACGGCGAAAACACAACATATATTTATGTTAGACCACCACCAAACCAAAGAAAAAACGTAGCCATTTTTTTCCAGCAAAAGATAAAAATCACAAAAGCAGGATAAAAAAAAAAAATCAATCACTAACCTCTTGAAAATCTTCAGCAGATGACAGTCATATGACATGTTACACAGTACATTTATGTTTTGTTCGATAATATGCATTTTATATCCATAAATCTTGGTTTACATTGACGCCATGTTCAGAAAATCCTCCAAAATATCCGGAGGAATTATAGAAAGCTACGCCAGATAACAGAAATACTCATCATAAACTTTGACTAAAGATACATGTTCTACATATAATTAAAGATACACTGATTCTTAATGCAACCGTTGTGTCACATTTTTTTTTACGTTACGGAAAACGTAACAGACGTAACAATATTTCTCCGCCATGTTGGAGTCAACAGAAATACGAAATTACAACATAAATATTCCCTTAACTTTGATGATCTTTCATCAAAATGTAGTGCAAGGAGTCCTCGTTCAACAATAAATCGTTTTGATTCATAATGTTCAATTCTAGTGTCCAAGTAACAGCATTTGCTACCACTTTCAGCTCACATGCCCAAAAAATTACTTCTGGTCCAGGATAAATTTGCATGAAAACTTCCAAAACTTCCAAAAGACATATTACAGGTCTAAGAAACTGGTCAAACTAAGTGCAGAATCAATCTTCAGGCTGTTATAATCATATATATCCAATAGCATCCCAACCGGATCATTAGTTTTCATCTGGGGCTGATTGCAACAGCCGAAGCACTCAAAGACAAACGCGCCACAACAAAATGGTATTCTTTTGCGACACCAACTACTTTCCTTCCCATTAGGTCAAAGTTCACAACAAATGCTTCATTACACTTTCTACTGAATGAGGACATCTAGTGGAAGACGTAGGAAGTGTTTCCAGATCCATAACTTGTTGGGAAGGGAGGGGGCGACGTCAAAGTTGCCCCAACTTTCAGGATTTCAAAACTTCTTTGGAAGATTGCCTGCCCTGTGTGTTCTGTTATACTCACAGACATAATTCAAACTGTTTTAGAAACTTCAGAGTGTTTTCTATCCAATATGAATTATAATTATTAATTATAATATGCCCCCTATCTGTAAGTGGCTATTAGTGACTAGTGATCCATTTATTAAAGTATCCAGTGATTGGGTCTCAGTCTAGGCAGCAGCCTCACTGAGTTAGTGATGGCAGTCAGCCTTGAGATAGAAGCTGTTTTTCATTATCTCGGTCCCAGCTTTAATGCACCTGTACTGACCATGCCTTCTGGAAGATAACGGTGTGAAAAGGCAGTGGCTCGGTTGGTTGTTGTCCTTGATGACCTTTTTGCCTTCCTGTGACATCGGTTGCTATAGGTGTCATGGAGGTCAGGTAGTTGACCCCCGGTGATGCGTTGTGCAGACCCCACCACCCTCTAGAGAGCCTTGCGGTTGAGGGCGGTGCAGTTGCCGTACCAGGCTGTGATACAGCCTGACAAGATGTAAAAGTTTGTCAGGGTTTTGGGTGACAGGCCAAATTTCTTCAGCCTCTCTCACATGTATATACTGAAGAGTCGCTGTTACGCCTTCTTCAACACACTGTCTGTGTGGGTGGACCATTGCAGTTTGTCTGTGATGTGTATGCCCATGAACTTAAATCTTTCCACCTTCTCCACTGCTGTCCCTTCCACTGCTGTTTCCTGAAGTCCACGATCATTTCCTTTGTTTTGTTGACATTGAGTGAGAGGTTGTTTTCCTGACACCACACTCCGAGTGCCCTCACCTCCTCCCTGTAGGCTGTCTCGTCGTTGTTGGAGATCAAGCCCTCTACTGTTGTGTCGTCTGCAAACTTGATGATTGAGTTGGAGGTGTGCATGACCAGGCAGTCGTGGGTGAACAGGGAGTACAGGAGAGGGCTGAGGCCCAAGTGTTCAAGGTCAGCGAAGTGGAGTGGTTGTTTCCTACCTTCACCACCAGGACCCAGTTGCAGAGGGAGGGGTTGAGACCCAGGGCCTCAAGCTTGATGATGAGCTTGGAGGGTACTATGGTGTTGAATGCTGAGCTGTAGTCAATGAACAGTATTCTAACCTAGGTATTATTTTTGTCCAAATGGAATAGGGCATTGTGTGCAGTGTGATGGCGATTGCGTCATCTGTGGACCCGTTGGGGCGGTATGCAAACTGAAGTAGGTCTAGGGTGGTCGGTAAGGTGGCGGTGATATGATCCTTGACTAGCCCCTCAAAGCACTTCATGATGACAGAAGTGAGGGCTACGGGGCGGTAGTCATTCAGTTCAGTTTAGTTCATCTTTGCTTTCTTGGGTACAGGAACAATGGTAGACATCTTGAAGCATTTGGCGACAACAGACTGGGATAGGGAGCGATAAAATATGTATGTAAGCACACCAGCTTGCTGGTCAACATTGTCCTCTGAGGCTGATCAGAAGATATCCCAGTTTGCGTGATCAAAACAATCTTGGAGCATGTCTTCCGATTGGTCAGACCAGCATTGAATGGTTCTCATCACTGGTACACCCTGTTTGAGTTTCTGCCTATAAGTCTGGGCGAGCAAGATGGCGTAGTGGTCGGATTTGCCGAAGGGAAGGCGGGGGAGGGCTTTGTATGCATCGCAGAAGTGGTGTCCTCTTGAGGGTGGATGTACACAGCTGTGACTATAACTGATGAGAATTCTCTTGGTAGGTAGAATGGCCGACATTTGAATGTAAGGAATTCTAGGTCGGGTGAGCAGAATGACTTGAGTTCCTGTATGTTGTTATGATTGCACCAAGAGTTGTAAATCATAAAGCATACACCCTCACCCTTCTTCTTCCCAGAGACGTGTTTATCTGTCGGCGCGAGACATGGAGAAGCCCGGTGGATGAACCGATTCCTACAACATATCCCGTGAGAGCCATGTTTCCGTGAAACAGAGAATGTTACAATCTCTGATGTCTCTCTGGAAGGCAACCTTTGCTCAAATTTCATCTACCGTGTTGTCAAGAGACTGGGAATGCCCAGTAGTATACTCGGCAGCGTAGATCGATGTGCCCGTTTTCGAAGCCTGACCAGAAGACCGCTCCGTCTACCCAATCTGAGTCGCCGTTGTTTTGGGTCAGCTGCTGGGATTAGATGCATTGTCCTGGTCCGAAGAGAAGATCTGCTTGGGGAACGTAGTATTCCTGGTCATAATGTTGGCAAGTTGACGTTGCTCTTATATCCAATAGTTCTTCACAGCTTTATATAATAAGACGTAATATTTCCTGGGGTAACAATGTAAGAAATGATACATAAAAAACGAAAATTATGCATAGTTTCCTAAGAATGCGAGGCGAGGCGTCCATCTCTGTCGGGGCAATCTTGTATGGCATTATAGTCGAACAATTACGTTTGTTTAATAAGACCAACCAAGTGTGATAAGTAAGTGTACTAGTAAAGATACTGCATGTTGGCATTGGAGATAATGTTATCAAGCTGATATCAAATCATAACTGCATTATCGCATGGAAGGGACTCCACTGAGAACCAGAAAACATTTCCAATGGAAGCATCCCAGAAGTGGGTCTTTCTGTGAAGGAATGTACTTTCAAAACACAGGGTCTCCTGACACAAACCTGCCAGATGCGCTCAGTGTCTTCATTTGTCAGAAAGAATCTGTGTGTGCGAGATCTAAGTAAGGCACTATTGTACACAGAAGTCAGGCTGAATCTCAAATCTCAGCTCTTTTTTCTCCCCTCTCTTCGACTCACTGCTGCACTGTGGAGAGGTTACAGCAAGATGAGTTGGAAGGCTGCCCGCCAAAAGTGATCCACTATAAAGGGGGACTGATTCAAACTCCGTTTCCTGTTTAGACAAGGGCCTGAGGTATGCAACATGGATACAAGAGCCAAGCACGTCACGCCGTGAGTGCAGTGTGGCAAGGGACGGATGGGAGATGAGAAATGTGGTGGGACTTTTGGAGGGGATGGAGGGAGAATCATTGTCTTATTAAAATGGTATGTTGCTTCTCCATTGATATGTCATTCTGCAAACAAAACATTTCAGTGTAAATAGTAGATTTGATTGGCTCTGATTTGTGCAGTGAAAATGTTGTTCAGAAGAACCCTCTCTTTCCCATTTCCTTCTGCTCAGTTTTCTGCTGTTAGCCATGTTAAAAAGCATTACATGTTTCAGAGAAAACAACTTCCTTGTTCCTGGTATCATGAAAAAATAGCATCCTCAATTATCCTTTTTCGTGCCCTTAGTTTACACATGTTTTGTTTTTGTTTTTATCCGAAGAGCACTAAGATCTGTGTCTCCTACCTCCCACAAAGGCCCAACCAGTTAGGGGGCATTTATAGGGAAGCTGCGGTCTTTTGAGAAGTATTTTATCTGAAGTTTAATATCTAACGACTCCAATCCTCCCATCTCTCTTGGATATAACTTTTATAGCCAATGAACACAAAGTTGAGTCAATGTTATTTGTAACAATAATTTATTCGGCCACGTTCTTGGTGGCATGTTGAGAGGATGAGTTCACTACTCTCTGATGTGCGGGGATAACTGCTGAGAGGCAGGGGTGGGAGACGTCATTTCCAATGGCTGCGGGGGTGCCGGCAACAATAACGGTCATCATCAGCGTGATTCCCCCGGACAGGCTCAAATACTTATGTGTGACTCCTCATTAACAGGATCACATGGCACAAGGCATGCATTAATAAAGAGGCAGCCTATTCTAGGAGGGTGAGAATAAGCCAACATTAAGTGTCGGTTGCACCAGTATTACTGCCCTGAATTAACTACCTATATTTAATTAATGACACATATAATGCTACAGAGTAAACAGATGAAAGACCAAGACTAACTTTTTATAAAGTATACAGCTATGCCAGAATTTCATGAAATGCTAATTGTACAGCCAGTGATTGCCCTTACAGTTTAACCTGTGAAAATTGCATGCTCTCATGTGAAATGTTGTTTTCACATGTTGAGCCTAAATTTCACGTGTTAACACCACCATTTCACATGAGTAAAAAAACATGTTTTCACCTCACGTGAATAGCAGTTCCACATGAGAAATCACAATCACATGGAAATCAATCACGTTGAAAATATAATTTGCAGTTTCACATGTAAGAAAACTCCACGTGAAAATTTCTCTTTCACATATGGAATTTCATTTTCATGTGTAAAATAACATAATATGTAAAAAATCACATTTGCAGTTTTACATGGAATAAACATTTACATGAGAAAATCTAACGTTCACATTTGGAATTGTAAGTTCATATGTGGTGGTGAGATAGTGTTATTCTCCTTAAGTGTAAAGGTGGTGTTAACATGTTGCACTAGCAATGTTTCCACATATGGAATTGCAAATTCTGTAATGCCATTCTGTAAAAAGATAACTTAGCCTACCTGAGTATAACCATCCATTCTGGGTGTTACTGCTGCAGGCGCAGGCCTCTCTTCATATGTTGGTCAGTGACTGTTGGAAGAAGTCCAGTGAAAGAACAGAGAAGCTAGCACTCCGTGTCTCCTTATTTATCCTTTTTAACATGTAAAAATGTATGCTGCCAGGGTTAATGAGTTAACTCAAGCTAACTTTTTGTAATTTTAGTACATCATTTCCTTTTCTTGTCGGGAAGCATTGTCACGACTTCTGACGAAGTC
The DNA here is from genome assembly GCF_023373465.1 of Oncorhynchus keta. Classification (NCBI taxonomy): domain Eukaryota; kingdom Metazoa; phylum Chordata; class Actinopteri; order Salmoniformes; family Salmonidae; genus Oncorhynchus; species Oncorhynchus keta. The sequence goes on from NC_068455.1 coordinate 48,943,983, forward strand.
GTTGCCTCTCCTTGTTCGGGCGGTGCTCTGCGTTCGACGTCACCGTTCTTCAGCCATCATTGATCCTTTTTTATTTTCCATTGGTTTTGTCTTATCTTCCCACACACCTGTTTTCAATCCCATTCATTACCTCTGTTTCCCCTCATGTCTTTGTCAGAGATTGATTTGTTGTCAGTGTAGTGTTATTGTTTGTATAGGTGCGCGTCGGGTCTTCGTACCCATGTTTTGTTTGTTTGTACATTTATTGTTATGGAGCATACTTGTGGAACTTTATTAAAAGACTCCATATTTACACTCCATTTGACTCTCCTGCGCCTGACTTCCCTGCCACCTATTACACCTATGCATGACAGAATCTCTGACCAATATATATGAAGTCAGCAGGAGAAGACTCTATACCCATGGACCTGGAGGAACGTGTTCAGGAACAAGCGAGGGAGCTTGAGTGTATCAGCTCCGTCATGGAGCACATTGTCCAGAAAATGGATCGCTGGGAGAGACAGGGAGTTTCTCCAGCGCCACCACCACCACAACCGGAATCTCCCGTGAACGTTTTTTCCTCTCCGGAATCGAGGATCCATTTATCCCTACCCACGGGATACAACGGAGATACTGCCGGCTGCCAGGGTTTCCTCCTCAAGCTAAACTTATATCTAGCCACGGCCTCCCCAGTACCATCTGACCGTGAGAAGAGTTACGCCCTCGTCTCATGCCTCACCGGGAAAGCCCTGGAATGGGCCAGTTCACCCGCCAGTTCCGGATAGTATTCGATCACCTCCTCTATCATCTGAGGCAGGAGACGAGGAGTGCACAGGATTTTGCTTTGGAATTTAGGACCTTGGCTGCTGGCGCTGGATGGAGCGACAGGGCCCTGATCGACCATTACCGTTGTAGTCTACGCGAGGAAGTCCGTCGGGAGCTGGCCTGTAGAGACACCACCCTCACCTTCGACCAGCTGGTGGACATGTCCATCAAGCTGGACAACATGCTGGCTACTCGTGGACGTCTAGATCGGGGTCTGGTTGTTCCATCCTCCCGCACCCTCTCTCCCGAACCTATGGAATTGGGAGGGATGGTGCGCAGGGAGACCGGAGGGGGTTCCCGCTCAGCACCATTCATGGTCGCAGAAGGCACACTGCTGGTCGGTGCCGGGTTGGTTCCTCTGGGAATAGAGAGGGCAGGCAGGGCATTCTGGCGTCACCCCAGGTGAGTAGGCACCATTCTCATCCAGAGCCCTCTGCTGCACTAATATTTGTCTCTGTCTCTTTTCCTGATTTTTCACTGCATTCCCAGTATAAGGCACTAGTTGATTCGGGTGCGGCTGGGAATTTCATTAATAAAAGTCTAGCTCATAGTTTAGGGATCCCTATTGTTCCTGTGGATATGCCTATCCCTATTCATGTCTTAGATAGTCGACCATTAGGGTCAGGGTTTATCAGGGAGGTTACCGCACCTTTGTGTATGATAACGCAGGAGGGTCACAAGGAGAAGATTAGTCTTTTCCTTATTGATTCTCCTGCGTATTCTGTGGTGCTAGGCCTACCCTGGTTAGTTTGTCATAACCCCACTGTTTCTTGGCCACAGAGGGCTCTCACGGGGTGGTCGCGAGAATGCTCAGGTATGTGTTTAGGGGTTTCCGTTGGTGCTACTACGGTGGAAAGTCCAGACCAGGTCTCCACCGTGCGCATTCCCCCCGAATATGCCGATTTGGCTCTCGCCTTCTGAAAAAAGAAGGCGACTCAATTACCACCCCATCGACGGGGGGATTGTGCGATAGATCTCCTGGTAGACGCTGCATATCCCAAGAGTCACGTGTATCCCTTGTCGCAAGCGGAGACGGAGGCTATGGAGACATATGTCTCTGAATCCCTGCATCAGGGGTTCATTCAGCCATCCATTTCACCCGTCTCCTCGAGTTTCTTTTTTGTGAAGAAAAAGGATGGCGGTTTACGCCCGTGCATTGATTATCGAGGTCTTAATAAAATCACAGTGAAATATAGCTACCCGCTACCTCTGATCAATACGGTTATTGAGTTAATGCACGGGGCACGTTTTTTCACAAAATTGGATCTCAGGAGTGCATACAATCTGGTGCGTATTAAGAAGGGTGCTGAGTGGAAGACGGCATTTAGCACTACCTCAGGTCATTATGAGTACCTGGTCATGCCATATGGGTTGATGAATGCTCCATCAGTTTTCCAATCATTTGTAGATGAGATCTTCAGGGACCTGCACGGGCAGGGTGTAGTGTATGTGTGGTGTATATCGATGATATTCTGATATACTCTGCTACACGCGCCGAGCATGTGTCCCTGGTGCGCAGGGTGCTTGGTCGCCTGTTGGAGCATGATCTATATGTCAAGGCTGAAAAATCCTTGTTTTTCCAACAATCCATCTCCTTCCTAGGGCATCGGATTTCCACTTCAGGAGTGGAGATGGAGAGCGACCGCATTACAGCCGTGCGTAATTGGCCGACTCCAACCACGGTAAAGGAGTTGCAGCGATTTTTGGGGTTTTCCAATTACTACCGGAGGTTTATCCGGGGTTTTGGTCAGGTGGCAGCTCCCATTACCTCACTGCTAAAGGGGGGCCCGGTGCGCTTGCAGTGGTCGGCTGAGGCGAACAGGGCTTTTGAGCACCTGAAGACTCTGTTTACCTCGGTGCCTGTGCTGGCTCATCCGGATCCCTCTTTGCCATTCATAGTGGAGGTGGACGCATCCAAAGCTGGGATAGGAGCAGTGCTCTCTCAGCGTTCGGGTATGCCACTGAAGCTTCGCCCCTGTGCTTTCTTTTCGAAGAAGCTCAGCCCAGCGGAGCGAAACTATGATGTGGGGAACCGAGAGCTGTTAGCTGTCGTAGAAGCCTTGAAGGTGTGGAGGCATTGGATTGAGGGGGCTAAACACCCTTTTCTCATCTGGACTGACCACCGCAATCTGGAGTACATCCAGCAGGCGAAGAGATTGAATCCTCGCCAGGCAAGGTGGGCCATGTTTTTCACTCGTTTTGTGTTTACTCTTTCTTACAGACCAGGCTCCCAGAACATTAAGGCAGACGCATTGTCTCGGCTGTATGACACAGAGGAGCGGTCCATGGATCCCACTCCCATACTCCCAGCTTCGTGTCTGGTGGTGCCGGTAGTGTGGGAGCTGGACGCGGACATTGAGCGGGGGTCACGTGCAGAGCCTTCTCCCCCTGAGTGTCCAGCTGGTCGTCTGTACGTTCCGTCTGCTGTCCGCGACCGATTGATATATTGGGCTCACACGTCACCCTCCTCTGGTCATCCTGGGATAGGTCGGACGATGCGCTGTCTTGAAGGAAGGTACTGGTGGCCCACTTTAGTCAATATATATAAAAAATATTTAAAAAAAATAGAAAGAGTTCTTAACAGGGCATGTTTTTTTTTACCCTGTCATGGATGTGAGGATTTATGTTTCTTCCTGTTCGGTGTGCGACCAGTGCAAGGCTCCTAGACACCTGCCCAGAGGTAAGCTACAACCTCTACCCGTTCCTCAACGGCCATGGTCGCACCTGTCGGTGGATTTTTTGACTGATCTTCCACCTTCACAGGGTTACACCACGATCCTGGTCGTTGTGGATCGGTTTTCAAAGTCCTGTCGTCTCCTCCCTTTGCCCGGTCTCCCTACGGCCTTACAAACTGCAGAGGCCCTGTTTACACACGTTTTCCGGCACTATGGGGGTGCCTGAGGATATAGTGTCTGATCGGGGTCCCCAGTTCACATCAAGGGTCTGGAAGGCGTTCATGGAGCGTCTGGGGATCTCGGTTAGTCTTACCTCAGGTTTTCACCCCGAGAGTAATGGGCAGGTGGAGAGAGTTAACCAGGATGTGGGTAGGTTTCTGCGGTCTTAATGCCAGGATCGGCCGGGGGAGTGGGCGAAGTTCGTGCCCTGGGCAGAGATGGCTCAGAACTCGCTACGTCACTCCTCCACTAACCTTACTCCCTTTCAATGTGTATTAGGGTATCAGCCGGTTCTGGCTCCTTGGCATCAGAGCCAGACCGAGGCCCCTGCGGTGGACAATTGGTTTCGGCACGCTGAGGAAACCTGGGAGGCAGCCCACGTCCACCTTCAGCGTGCCATAAGGCGCCAGAAAATTGGCGCAGACCGTCGCCGCAGTGAGGCCCCAGTGTTCGCACCAGGGGACAGGGTCTGGCTCTCGACCCGAAACCTGCCCCTTCGCCTGCTCTGCCGGAAGCTGGGTCCGCGGTTTGTGGGGCCGTTTAAAGTACTGAGGAGAGTGAATGAGGTATGTTATAGGTTACAACTACCCACTCATTACCATATTAATCCCTCGTTCCATGTGTCTCTCCTCAGGCTGATGGTGGCTGGCCCGCTCCAGGAGGCTGAAGTGCGTGATGTTCCTCCGCCTCCTCTAGACATCGAGGGGGTTCCGGCGTACTCTGTTCGATCCATTTTGGATTCGAGACGTCGGGCGAGGGGCCTTCAGTACCTCGTGGACTGGGAGGGGTACGGGCCGGAGGAGAGATGCTGGGTTCCGGTGGAGGACGTGTTAGATCCTTCCATGTTATCAGAATTCCACCGTCTCCATCAGGATCGCCCTGCACCTCGCCCTCCGGGTCGTCCCCGAGGCCGGTGTCGACGCGCAGCTGGAGCCGCGCGTCAGGGGGGGGGGTAATGTCACGACTTCTGCCGAAGTCGTTGCCTCTCCTTGTTCGGGCGGTGCTCGGCGTTCGACGTAACCGGTCTTCTAGCCATCATTGATCCTTTTTTCATTTTCCATTGGTTTTGTCTTGTCTTCCCACACACCTGTTTTCAATCCCATTCATTACCTGTTGTGTATTTAACCCTCTGTTTCCCCTCATGTCTTTGTCAGAGATTGATTTGTTGTCAGTGTAGTTTACTGTTTGTATAGGTGTGCGTCCGGTCTTCGTACCCATGTTTTGTTTGTTTGTACATTTATTGTTATGGAGCATACTTGTGGAACTTTATTAAAAGACTCCATATTTACACTCCATTTGACTCTCCTGCGCCTGACTTCCCTGCCACCTATTACACCTATGCATGACAAGCATTAATTTCTTGTTTCTTGTCGGAAAGCATTCACAATACACTGAAAACATCGAGAATACATCATCTATACAGCTAAAAACAACAATGCAATTGTCACGCCCTGGTCGAAGTATTTTGTGTTTTTCTTTATGTATTTGGTCAGGCCAGGGTGTGACATGGGTTTTTGTATGTGGTGTGTAGCTTAGTGGGATTGTAGCTTAGTGGGGTGTTCTAGGAGAGTCTATGGCTGTCTGAAGTGGTTCTCAATCAGAGGCAGGTGTTTATCGTTGTCTCTGATTGGGAGCCATATTTAGGCAGCCATATTCTTTGGTTGTATTGTGGGTGATTTCCTGAGTGTCTTGATGTCCTTAGTCTGTGTTAGTTTGCACCAGTTAAGGCTGTTTCGGGTTTCACTACGTTTATTGTTTTGTAGAGTTTGTGTTTTGGATTCGTGTTACGTTGTGTCACAATATACGCGCTGCAGTTTGGTCCGACTCTCCTTCATCACATGAAAACCGTGACAGCAATGTGGGAAAAAGTTGACTTGAGGTTAAAGAAAGTGTGTATATCCTTTTACCAGATTTTGCTAACAGTTACTTTGGACAAATCAAAACGACAATATTCTTGTCATGCTTTTTGTATGAAAAAAATCTTAAATTACAGCTCAATTTGAGCAAATTATGAATTTGTAATTAATCTTGATTTAGTCAAAGCAAATCCTGCGATAAAAGCAACACAAGATTAAAGTGTAGCGGACATGGGTTTGTCATGGTCACGTGATGAGGTAGCCCCGCCTGCGACTTAAAAGTGAGTGGTGTTCCTCTTGGGATCGAATGGTCAAGACATGTGACCATGTGATATCTTGGGCAACCACATGTATCTGAGTCTTGTGAAACTTCACACATGTCTACATATATATATATATATTTGTTCACGTAAAAATTCCTGTGAAACGTCACGTGTCTGAATAACACATGTATTAATGTATTCTTTTCACGTGATTTTTCATGTTTGATTTTTTGCAAGGGTGGTAAGATGAGAGGATTTAAGAGGGTGTGTCCCTTTCTGTCCAATGACAATATTCTGTCCAATATTTCTGTACATTAAACCCTTCCGTTCAACAGCCACCTGGGCAAAAATGATGCATAGGTTCGTTGAAACTTTATTTCTAGTCATATACAGAACACAATTTCATGTGAATGTGTCTTGTGAAAGCTTCCAAGCATTCAGACACTTACTATACCTGTGTGCACTCTAATTAGCAGGTCAGCAGTGAAAAACTGTTGGGTGTTATTAATTGAGATCTCTCAACAGTACATTCCATTGGAGCGAAACAGCTTAACCACAATACAACTTCTGTTCTGTTGATGAACTAGCTGTCTTTCAGGGAAGTCTGAACTGCCTGGAGGGAATTTTTCATGCGGTCGACACACTGTTTTTTTTTACATAAGAGATAAGATAATCACATTGTGGAAGACCTACTGGGTCTTCAAGTCAAGCTATCATTGCAACACACTTGGTAGTCATGTCTGACAGAAAAAATATTGATTCAGAAATTCAAAAATGTAAGGCAATTGGTGTCAGCAGTTTACCTGGGTCTGTATTTAAAACACCTTTCAGAGTAGGAGTGTTGATCTGGGATGAATTTAGACGTTTAAATCCTAATGCACAAGGGTTCATTGGGGACTTTAGGGACCATTAGGGACCTTATCCTAGATCGGAACTTGTACTCTGAGACACTTTGTGAATACAACCCTGATCTGAGCGTCAGTGAGAGGTGGAACTCATTCTCCTCCTCTCCGCTACAAGCGACAGCGGAATGTCACATTGTTGCTTGAGAGGAAAACAGTGTCAGGGAGCCCAGTCTGACTCGTGCCCTCCCATCTGCAACTCATTGACGCCATCCCATGTCTACAATTCTGCTAATTACATGTAAGCCAATACTTCAATTGCTTGAACTATCTTTCCAATGATGCTAGGTGTGTTGGGGGTGTCGGCCACATTGTTTTCACCTGCTCTATCCTGTCTCACCACGAACTCCCCACACGGTGGAGTCAATGACGGGAAACGAGAGGGAAGAAGAAGGGAACACCTTTGTGAATTGTACAACTGCGCTTAACTGTACCCGCTTCCATACACCCCACCTCCTGACAAGGGTATGTCAGGAGATGTCTGGCAAAGGCAAATCTCTTACAATAACAAACACCTGGATTTGTTCACTCACCATACAAGGGATTAAAACTATGTTTGTTTTTTTCATTGGATTCGTTTTCGCCTTGACGGAGATACGCACGACTGAACACGTTCGGCCTCTCTTCGGTCCAAAAGTATGTTTCAATTGGAAAAAGATTAACCTTTGTGACTGCCTTCCCGACCATGAATGAATGTCTATTGATCATTTGGAAATTAATGAATCCAAGAAAAAGAACACTTGAAATATTTATTAAAATAACTATTGTTGACCAAAGAAAATTATTAGTTAGAGAGACACATTTATTATTGAGGCAAGACATTCAAATTGATATGCAGAACTGCACCAATGCTGTCAATGTCCAAAGCTCACAGCACAAAATAACCTTGACTTTGTAAATGGAACTAACATTGTCAGATCCTATATTCAGTTAACACCATGACCATTCATTGTCTTTTCATTCCTATCATTCCTCAGCAAAGGCATTCGTTGACCAAGAGTACCTCTCCTATTTTAGACTATCGTTGATCTCTTCCAATACCTCTGCATTACCGTTTCCTGTTGCACACATTTCAGAGACAATGAAGCACATGGTCGATTTTCACAGCAGACAACCACCTTTGCCAATCAGTAGAGCAAAATGTATTGACTGAAACCAGTTGTGTTTCTCTTAGGTATGATTAAGGTTTTCAGTATTCATTAAGGAATCCAGTGCCACATCATCTGAAGAATATCCTCTGGAGTTGTATTGAATGGTTATTCAGGATAAGGGTATCACAGAACATGGACATAGAGGTGGTGTACAGACATTTTGGTAGCACTAAACTTGGGTGTTACATCACGGTCCCCTGACAATAATGTAATAGATGCCATTATCAGTTATAACATTAACGACTGTCAGGTACTTCACCAAAACAACTGTGTCAGTTGTCAAGAGCTGTACCATCCAGTGTTACTGAAATTATCTCACTGTATTATTATCTGCTACCACATCTGTTTACTTGAACTGACTCGTATTTTGTCAGAGGTCTAAGTTCACACCCGACTTTGTTGACATTAATGCACATTATCTCCATGCGACAGATATGTACAGCACTGGCTCCTCTGGGAGTTCACTTCACCCACCCATGACTGTTTACATCACCCTTGTTAAACATTTACAACTACTTGTAATTATGTATATTCTGAGTTATACAGTAATCATTTTGTATTGCTTTCTAAATAAACTGTCATCTTATCAGGGTGTGTCTCTCCAGTTATGTTTTATGTTGTCTGACCCTGTCTATGTCTGTGTCAGCAGATCGCTTGCCTTGTGTACCCGACAGGGTTGTGGTACTTAAGGGTAGTTAAGTAAGTTTAGCTTAATTTTTGTTATCATTTCAACTTTCATCCAAACTGTTTTGACTACGTTAGTTGGTCATTTTACAATATCCAGAATCTTAAGGCTAGAGCTTAATAAAGTTTAAAATGTGAATTGAATGCCTCTCTATTTCCAAACCCCATATGACACCTTTGTTTGTCTCTTGCTCCTGGACCCTGCTTATCTCCCACCTTTATCTCGGAGATGGAGAAATAAAGAAGACGAATAAGACAAAAGCCACATTGTCCACACTTGCAACAGACAGCGATGCCAAAGTACTCGAGAAAGAATGAAAGGTGTTTTCCAAACACAACTCTTACAAGTGTGCATTGTTAAAAAATTGGCAACTGGCTGCTGCCGCAAAGGAAAAAAATTACTCAGCACACATAACATTCCTCTTTATTGTCACCAACCCCCACCACTAACACCTGACTCCTGCGCTTCCTTGCCTTATTAAAACCAATAAATCCTCTCACCTGTGACATCATGAAATGCGAAAACGAAAGACAGAGAAACACATCATTTGGATTGCAAATGAAGATCTACACCTGGCTATTCGTTGGACATACTGGACATCATTGTATTGAAAGCAACACAGCTGTGTGCCTTTCAAATCTCGCTTTGGCTGTCAACGTATTCACACCTATCAGTTTCTTTGCCAAATTGCTCCCACACACCAAACATTTTCAATTAATTTGAGCACACATGCATTGCAGTTGCGATATACGACTCTCTCTCTCTTCCAATGTTACAACACAAAGCAGGGCCAATGGGAATCTGTTGGGATTTTTTACTCATCAATAACTTAGCAGTTTTTGTTAAGAAACATTATAAATTAGTTGGCAGTGGGTTTGACTATGCATTAATGTCTCAGATATTTTGAAGTTGTAAATTATTTCAGCAAATTTAAGATAGGAAATCATACTAGATGAAGTGGTATGTCACAGAAGTTTCAATGGAAAGAACCCACTGAAGTGGTACACCCGTGACTGTGGCTTGGAAATTGGATGTCAATCCATGTTCCTGAGGAAATCAGGAAGTGCCTTCAGAACCATGACTCTGGATCAGAAGGTTGTGTCTTCAAACCGAGTGGTGGACACTCGTTCTGTATTTTTCTGTTTGGGTATTTTATTAGGATCCCCATTAGCTTCCTGGTGTCCACACAAAACATGACATAATACAGAACATTAATAGACAAGAACATCTCAAGGATAGAACCTCATGAATTTAAACAGCACACATACTGTAACGGTTTTCTTCTGGTGAAAGAGAGGCGGACCAAAATGCAGCGTGGTGGTTATTCATGTTTAATTTATAAAGACACTATACATGAATAAACTAACAAAAACAATAAACGTGCGAAAACCTAAACAGTCCTATCTGGTGCAAACACAGAGACAGGAACAATCATCCACAAAACCCAACACAAAACAGGCTACCTAAATATGGTTACCAATCAGAGACAATGACTAACACCTGCCTCTGACTGAGAACCATATCAGGCAAAACATAGAAATAGACAAACCAGACACACAACATAGAATGCCCACCCAGCTCACGTCCTGACCAACACTAAAACAAGGAAAACACATTGCGAACGATGGTCAGAACGTGACACATACCCTACATATCAATACAAAATATGTAGGTTAAATAGGAGAGAGTTGTGGTGTTGTGCCGTGAGGTGTTACTTTATCTGTTATTTGAGCAATATGATATGGGAGTTCCATGCAATTATGTCTCTATATAATACTGTACACTTTCTTGAATTTGTTCTGGATTTGGGGACTGTGAAAAGACCCCTGGTGGGGTAAGTGTGTGTTTAATTTGACTTTTCAAACTATTTGGAATTTTAACACATGAATGTTTCTTATAAAAAGAAGTACTCTTAGCCAAGAGAGACTGGCATGCATACTATTTGTATTAGCTCTCTGATTACAATGAAGAGCAAGACCTGCAGCTCTGTTCTGGGCCAGCTGCAGCTTAACTAGATCTTTCTTTGCAGCACTTGACCACATGACTGGACAATAATCAACGTAAGACAAACTAGAGCCTGCAGGACTTGCTTATTTGAGTGTGGTGTCTAAAAAGCAGAGCATCTCTTTATTATGGACCATCTGCACAAGCATTCAATCTATATATTTTGACCATGACAGTTTACAATATAAGGTAACCCCAAGTAATGTTGTCTCCTCAACTTGTTCAACAGCCACACCATTCAAAACTAAACTCAGTTTAGAGCTTAGGGTATGATTTGTACGAAATACAATGCTCTTAGTTTTAGAGATGTTCAGGACGCATTTTATTCCAAAATTGACTGCAACTCATTGTTAAGGGTTTCAATGACTTCATTAGCTGTGGTTGCTGACACATATATGGTTGAATCATTAGCATACATGGACACACAGGCTTTGTTTAATGCCAGTGGCAGGTCATTGGTAAAGATAGAAAAGAGGAAAGGGTCTTGAAAGCTGACCTGTGGAACACCACACCCTACATGTTTGACGTTATAGATGCTTTCATTAATAAAGAAACCCCTCTGCGTTCTATTAGATAGATGCAGTAGCTTTGATTCCACGATATGGCAGAGGTTGAACAGCCATAACACACAAGTTTTCTTAACAACAGGTTACGGTCAATAATATCAAAGGTTGTACTAAAATCTAACAATACAGCTCCCACAATCTTGCTTATTATCAATTTATTTCAACCAATCTTCAGTCATTTGTGTCAGTGCAGTTCAAGTTGAGTGCCCTTCTCTAAAAGCATGCTGAAAGTCTGTTGTCGATTTGTTTACAGAGAAATAGCATTGTATTTGGTCGAACTATTTTTTTCATCAGTTTGCTAAGAGCTGGCAACAAGCTGATGCTGTAGGTCTACTGTTAGAACTAGTAAAGGCGGATTGACTTTGGCTTCCCTCCAGGCCTGAGGACAAACACCTTCCTCTAGACTCAGATTAAAGATATAACAGATAGGAGGGGCCATAGAGTCAGCTACCATCTTCAGTAGCTTTCCGTCTAAGTTGTCAATGCCAGGTTTGTCAATATTCCTAAATAATGCATGAATATAAGTTTGCCCACTTTGCCAATTAAGTAATAATTAAAATAATTGGCAACATCAAATGGTTTTGTGATGAATAACATCAAATGGTTTTGTGATGATTAAGCCATCTGATTCGATTAAAGATGGCATTTGAATTTGTCTTTCTGCCCATAATTTCATTTAAAGTATTTCAAAGTTTTTTTTCATCATTCTTTATGTCATTGAGCTTGCCTTCATAATACAGTTTATTCTTATTTGTGTTGAGTTTAGTCACATAATTTCAAAATTTGCAGTAAGTCAGTCCTTTCACCCCATCTCTTTCAACCATACAGCTTTTTAATTCCTCATCAATCCATGGAGCCTTAACAATTTTTAATATGATCCACATACAGTCACAGCAAAATCTTTTGTATGATATTTATACACTATTTTAGGCCCAGTTTTTGGAACTTTGGCTTTCCTGGATATAGCCACTATATATTGTGATCACTGCATGCAATGGGTACGGATGCAGCTTTAGGCCAAAGTTCTACAGTATTAGCAAAAATGTGATCAATACATGTGGACGATCTTGTTCCTGTAGTGTTTGTAAACACCCTGGTAAATTGATTAATAACCAGAACCAGATTACAGGCACTGGTTACAGTGAGAAGTTTTCTCTTGAGCGGACAGCTTGATGAAAAACAGTCAATTTTAATATCCCCAAGAAAGTAGACCTCTCTGTTTACATCACATACACTATCAAGCATTTCACACACATTATTTAAATACTGACTGTTAGCACTTGATGGCCATTAGCAACACCCCAAAATAATAGGCTTTAGATTAGGCAGGTGGACTGGCAACAACAGCACTTCAATAACACTTGACATGAGATTTTCTCTAGGCATTACACGGATATGGTTCTGAATATATACAGCAACACCTCCCCCATAAGCATTCCTGTCTCTTCTATATATGTTATATCCTTATATTGCTACTGCTGTATCATCAAGGGAATTATCTTAGTGAGTCTCAGAAATAGCTAATATATTAATGTTATCTGATGTTAGTAAGTTATTGATTTCATACATACAGTATATTAATATGGGCTATTTTTAGCCCTTTCCTGGGTAGCTTCTCAGAGATAGACATAATAGTGAAAAGAACAAACAAAGCAAGAGAAGAAAAAAACCTGCAGCCCATTAATCATTAATTGGTGTGTGTAATTTTGTGTGTGTGGGCTGTGGGGTTGAATATATGAACCCATAGGCTTGGATCTCTCATCCCTTCCAGGCTTTTGGGAGGGAGGATGGACAATGAGCCTGTCATAGCGAATGTAAGCAATGTCCCACACGCTCTGGCAGCTTTCATGGCCGGGATTTTCTCTTCTGGCACACAGCTTCAGAATAGTCCTCGTTGAGGAAGATATATGTTCTTCTCAAGTTCTTGGCTCTTTACACAACAGCTATCTTGTCCTTGAACATCAGGAACTTGACCACTATCGACCTGGACCTTACACCTGGGCCGGTGGTGGGTTTTCCAATCCTGTGGGCATGCTCTACCTCAGTCTTCCTGTGGTTCATCTTCAGTTTCTCTGAGATAATTTCCTACACTTTGTTCTCAGATTCCATCCAGGTCTCATGTGGAGATTATGCAATTCCATCCACAACAATGTTGTTCCGCCTTGATTGTCCCTCGAGTTAATCTGATTTCTCTGTCATTGTTATCATGGATTCACATACAGAACTGATGTCCTCTCTCAGTGACTTACAGATTGCTGTCATCTTGCCATCTTTTTCCTACTCTTTGATCCGATCATGGGAGAACTGCAAACTGTTCTTCAGGTCCTGGACCTCTCGGGTCATGTCATTTATTATTTTATTAGTTGGGTCCACCAGTATTTGGAAACAACACTTGAAGCTATTTTCTTGTTGTAACGACTGCTTGTAAAACTATTTATGATTGTTAAAAAGATCATTCACCTGTGACAGAGAGACAATATTGTCCTCAACGGTACACCCACTGGCTTTGGTCTATGTCATGTTAGCAATGTAGGCTACGCTGTTACTCCTCGCATTTCCAGGCAGTGCAGGTCCCAGGGAAGATGGAAACAAACAGCAGGGATCTAGACAGTTACAAGCACGGGACAATCCGTGGTCCCAGCCACAAGGGCTAACTCCGTCGCAGGCTGCAATTCAAGACCTCAAGGAAACCCCACTGGCTTGACAGGCAGCTAACAGTGGCAGCTAGGCTAGTTGCGGCGGCAAAGACCGCTCGTGACCAATCAATAAACCAGATAAACATTGGAACTCATTTTGAATGGTGGAAGAGTGATGCCGAAATGGCCACCATTCTCATGGACTGGTAATGTTAGCTATTCGGAGTGTTAAGTAATCAAAGGAATCTAACAATAGCATAATGTAGTTAAACTGCAAAAACCCAACAAGATGCCCAATGGCTTTATTTCAACTAGCTAACGTTAGCTAGTTAAAGCTAGATATGCACATTGTTGACATGTGTTTCATTTGTAGATGATAATGCTAGCTAACTACGTGGTCGACAGCATTTTCGACCCAGGACCACCCCATAAAATGTATCTGGCTATAAAATTCGGTACATTGACATCTAGGGCAGTGGCGGTCATGACATTTTGTGTGCTGTTTATTGTCATGTAAAAGATTGCCGCTCTCACGGTAAAGTAACACCACACAAACATGTATTTTCCAGGGAGATACTGCAGGAGACAAGTTGTGGTTGTGCAAACCTCAACACTGAAAGAGATAAGAAATGCTCTATGTATTTTCTGTTATGCTTTGTGATTCATTAATTATTTTCTTGGTTATCGACCAAAATAGTTAGCTATGTTTACCTGTTCAGCACATTGCCTGCTTATATACAGCATTGATTCCTACCTAGTGGGAATTACCCACCAGAACGACTGAATGAATATCCAGCGTGGTCAGTAAAGTAAACAATAGTTCATCTGCATAACATATTGGTGGAGTATGGTCCATTTAGCCTAAAGATCCGACGTTTAATTACATAGAATTCTACGTTTGGCAGAAATTAGCTTTTGGATCAGGAAAGTTTCCTCTTTACAACCTCTACATACTACAATGCTGAATAAAATGATACTTTACCGGTTATCCATGGGATTAGTCATTTTGCTGGTAATAATGTGAGGCAAAATACCCACAGAGTAGTGCTATCAACCCGAACTTCAGTATGCTGGTCTGTATATTGTTTCTATTTCGGTTGTTTATTTTCAATACTGAAGAAATTTGCATGTGACAAACACATGCACAATACGGCCAAGCCCAACTGAACTGCGAGGAAACATGTTTAGGTCGACTACATTCGGTTTCACTCGGCTATTGTTTACATATTGAACCTACCCGAGCCGCAAAAAGTCAGGTAAACAATACTTTCCTGTGGATACTCTATCACCACCTATTGCCAAAAGCACCAACAGCATCTACATCCGGTAAAGTAATTGAACATCCTGCCTTGTAGAGACTATTGAGTCTTTTTCAACAGCGACTTCTTTCAGACTGATATTCAAGGAGTAACCATAGTAACAGTCAATGGGCCATCATGTCATAGGATGTTAAAATTAGCATGCTACACTGGTTACAACACCACATATTCCATCCATATTATGTTATAAAAATCTATGTTTTATTTGGCATATGCACAGGATACAGTGGGGTGTATACAGGAATAGGACATTCCATTGTACTGTGTACTATTGAAGTAACACGTTTTCCCACAGTGCCGACACACCCCAAAGACTCAGACTCGTCTCTCCTGTCCTAACTACCAACCAAGCAAGAGTTACTCCATGAACATCAGGTGAAAAGGACTTGGTAGGAAACTTTTGTTCATACAGCATGGCAGAGCATAACATATTTCACACACCCCCTACTAGGAGGTCATCAGAGCAGGTTTTTTTATTTTTTTATTTAACCTTTATTTAACTCGTCAGTTAAGAACAAATTCTTATTTACAATGACAGCCTAGGAACAGTGGGTTAACTGCCTTGTTCAGGGGTAGAACAACAAATTTGTACCTTGTCAGCTCGGGGAGTCGATCTAGCGGTTACTGGCCCAACGCTCTAACCACTAGGCTACCTGCAGCCCCCGCAATGGATCCTTACGACCTTGCTACAGAGGTTCAATTATCAATGGCTTACACACAAGTTCATTCAATCTTGTGAATTGAAATAGTGTGATATAATGTTGATTTGGTTGGTTTCTGGTGTAGCAGGTAGAATGTCACATGGACACTGCTGATGGTGACGCATGTAGTGTAGCTGGAGGGTTAGGATGTTCGTCATCATCTATGGCTGACTTTGTTTCTTCCAACCAACAGGTCCAAGCTATCCAGTGCATTATTGGTTGACATTGGGAAAACATTAAACAAATTGTTACTTCAATAGTACACGGTACAGCGCAATGTCATATTCCCGTATATATCACAATGTATCCTGTGCATATGCCAAATAAACTTTGATTTTGATTTGATAATATATTATTTTTTGAATATGAGAACATTATAGTGATAACAAATGCACCGTTTAGGAATTCAACGATATCTTATTCAATGCTCTCCAGGGTTGTGAATCACCATAAATGCTCTGTTGACTACAGCATTACTACCAAATATGTCAGTGTCACAACAGTGTCCTTTACATAGATAGCATGTGGTGTTGTGCTGTAACCAGTGTAACGTGTCATGCTACAACTTATATAGCCTCAGGTTCCCTCAAAGTCAGACCCTTTCCACCGGTATCTCCCTGAGAAATACATGCTTGTGTGATGTTACTAGTGTTGTTGCGGTGACAGTATTACTGCCACACTGCCAGTCATGAGTCATGAGTCATGACCACAGTCAAATTCCACGTGACCGTTGAGTCATGGTAATCTCCTCTTATAAAATTAGACATGCGTTGGTAGTACCTAACTCACTAAAGACCATCAGGCCACTGATGGCCTACTTCTCAGGGCTGTATTGTCCCTCTAACCACTCTAAGGTCAATGCAAATGCAATCAAAAATCACATCAATCACATATATAAAATATATATTTTTAAATCAGATCAAACACTTACCATCAAAACAGTATAGTGCTTTTAAAACTCACCTCACTGTGATTGATCAATTTGAAAAAAAAGAAGTTCAACAACAGGTTGAAACTGAATGGAAAACATGGTCGTTGTGGATGTTGTTTCAAAGCCTAACACAACAAAATGGACAGCGCTTCTAAGGTGATGATTCATTCAGAACACCTATATTCATATTAGAGCATATACATATGCATAGGCCTATGAGCCCAAACCTGAAGAAAAAAAAAAAAAAAAAAAACAGAATGAAAATAATGATGTACAAGATAAAATTGAAAATAGTAAAAATTTGATCACTTGATGAGCTGTGCAGCCTGAGGCAAGGAGCAGAGCACAAACTTTATTGTGACTTTCTCAAGTCAAAATCAGCTTATAGCACATCATGCAGCCCATATATGTTTTGATTTCTAAGACAATCTAAGGATTGTATCATTCACAACTTAAGTTGCCAAATAACTAAATCTAGGCATAGCACCTGTTTCAAATGAACACTTTTACACTAAATCCATTTAAGCTCGGTCCTTTTGATTTTATAAAGCTAAGTTCAAATATATTCTTCTTACTATAAAATCGTATTATATATAATAATGGCACAGAACTTATGCTTCTAAATGAACAAGCCTACAGCCTGTGGTATGGCATATAGCCAGAAAACATACAGTAGACCAACTGATATTCTGTTCTTCATATAATTGTTTCTTTAGAAATGCCTAAAATAAATAATTGATTAATTGTGATGGTGTATATTACATTGATTTATGGATTTTTAAAATGTAGATGTTCCAAAGGCTCGCACTAGCGGCTGGTGTGCGTGGAGGCCTGGAAATGCTAAACGTGTTTATGTTAATTAACGGTCAGTTACAGTGAGTCACGACTTCTGCCGAAGTTGATGCCTCTCCTTGTTCGGTCGGTGTTCGGCAGTCGACGTCGCCGTTCTTCTAGCCATCGCTGATGCATTTTTCATTTTCGATTTGTGTTGTCTTGTTTTCCCACACACCTGGTTTCATTTCCCTCATTATGTGTTGTGTATTTAGCCCTCTGTTTCCCCCATGTCTTTGTGCGTGATTGTTTATTTGTTAGGTCGGTACGTTTCCTGTTTTTTTCCCAGATGCTGAAAATGCTATCGACCACCTAGCTAGCTAGCATTATTAACCACAAACGAAACACACTATCATATCAACAATCTGCATATCTAGATTTAGCTAGATAACGTTAGCTAGATGAAATAAAGGCATTGGGCATCTTGTGGGGTTTATGCAGTGAAGCTACATGATGCTATCATTAGATTCCTTTGGGTACAAAACAGTCAGAATACAGAAGATGTTAGCTAGCTAGCTAAGTAGCCTTGTTAGTGAGCTTGAATATTGACCACACTAAGGTTAGCAGCTAACATAGCTTGCAGACTAAATACGCAACCCAACACTTACGTAATGTTACTAGTCCATTTCGGCATCACTCTTCCACTTTTCAAAATGTTTTCCAATGTTTATCTGTTTTTTGGATTGTTCATTAGTATTTTTCTACTTTTCTTTTCTTCTTCTTTTTTTCTTTAGGAGTCGAGTTGATTCAGACCCAAGAACAGAGAATGATGCTTGTTGGCTTCGTCTGCTCTGTTTGTTTCTGGCGTCTATAACGTTAGGTTACAAGTGACATTCACTTCCTCTCCAGCTCCGGGGCAGCAGGGTCATTCCAGTAGGCAGGATTAATGCAAAGACACACCTATCCTAGAAGGCCAGCCCAAGGCGGCTTAGGGCTCAAACCCCATGTTTTTGTTCAAAGTGAAAGCACTACACAAGAAGTGGGGCGGCATAGGAAGTGGGGCCCACAACCTATGGATTTTGGCTTTAACCATTCAGAATGAGTGCCTAAACTTAATGTTTTACTCCTATCAAAAACTTTTACCCTTAACCTCCTACATTTTACGTTTGGACGAATTTAGAAATTTGTCTTTTGGAGAAACGTGGATAAACGCCTAATTCTGCAGTAAGACTGTGAGAACAAACAAACAGAAACACACACAAACATACACGTGTAGACATTTCATTTTGGTCACGTCAAGACAATTTAAAACAGGTTGCAGTATGTTTGCTTTGGTGTCCTTGTTCCTGAATGAACAAACCCTCTTTCTCCTCTGGTGAAGTCAGAGGGTTACCACTTCAGTACACATGTGCGGCATTTTGGAGCTCATTTGATCTGATTGAAAGAGAAAACTTTGAAATTCATCAACAACAAAAAATCTGGAAAATACAAGGACAAAAGGGCTGTCATAAAGAAAAACAACTGAATTAATTTTAAACTGATTTCTTTATTTTCTTTCCCTCACATAAATACCTTAATACCACAGACTGCAAAACACTTACCCACCCATGCGTGTAAAACGGGTTACATCATCGAATACTGTTCTCTCTAGCTCTGTCAGTCAATGCTAAAAGGAGGTTGGGGACTTAATCAGTCCAGCATGGCAGAGCCCTTCAGTACTGTTAGCTTTGGCACGTACTGCCCCTTGACAGCTGCCGTCTGTATAGTCCTACTCCGATAGGGTCTGCATCAGTGTTTCCCCTATATCACTAACTCTGTAGGCTCCCGCCTATACGAGTTTGGCATCTATTTATTTCAGTTGATGGTTGGCATTCTGAGAGAAAAGATGAGCATGGCCAACAAAAAATGTAAAACGTGAAAAGACTTGTGTACTGCTATAACACCTGTATAACACCTAGAGGACAGTGTGTCTACAGTACTATAGAGGGAGTACACAGCCCCACTCATCCCATTATGATGATGTTTGCTAGCTCTACAAGTTCACATATATGGCTACAATTCTCTGCCTCAGTCTATGCTTATTGCTACCACTGACAGCTGTTTTACATTTGCAACTCCTTTGTTGTAATTCGAATAGCAGCAGAAAATGTTGCAAGATTCCTTTACTTTATGGTATTCCACTGAAGAAAATTGCTGCCAGTTTACACAGAAATAGCCCAGTACCGGCTGACCCTGCATATATTTTAGATTAGCATTTGTTTCCCAAACCCATGTACAATATTCATCCACAATAAGAACAACTGTGCTTGTTGGACACTCTTTAATGGTATGCATACCAACAGTTTTACCCCCATTGAACTGATGTTTTTACTCACCAATGTAACAATAAAGTGTGGTCAAAGACTTAGTAACTTAGTTGCAGTCACGGTCTGAGTACCTATAACTACAAACATAGTTATGTTTTTGGGTTATTACATTTTTATTAACTTATTTACAGATCTCTTCTAAACTTCCCACAATGCACTATTTCTCAACCTCAATATAGAGGATCTACTTTGTGCTACCTTGGTCGTATGCTAGCTCAGTAGATAGTACAAGCTGGCTAACGTTAGCCAAACTACATGCTCTTCACGGACTTTGTGGCTGTGTCTTCTAGTGTGAACTTGTTAGCACTGCAGGCTCTGGTGCCTTCTTTCCTGTGGGCTCAAACCTAAAGAAAAAAATCATACCTGCTTGCTCTAATTGTGTAACATTAGTACCTACTTTTTGTTTTGCCAACTTTATTGCATGTTCTCTGTGAAGTAAGCTACGGGAGTTTTGTAACTTTTTCAACCTTGGCTTAGTGCTAGCGTGTTAGCTGACTGACATCTGGAATCAAACTATTTTGAATTTTTCTCGCAATTTTTTTTTTTTATAACATTTTCCCTGATTCTTCCCATTGGATGGGCCCAAGCCATCAATCTGTAAGTCTCTGCTATTTTGATCTGTGGTTATGTCTTAGCTGTGCTGTGTTAGTTGTGTTCCAACTGGTCTGCAGTAGTTCGGCTCTTGCTTGCCGACTATAACCATGCTGGTTGGCTAGGCTGGCTATACTAATAGCCAGCGTTAGATGGCTAAATAGCTTGCTGGCTAAGATAACTGAATATAGCTAACATTCTTTGATATTTGGTTAGATGGCATTATGCATTTCCAAAAGTTTGATTTACTTTAAAGTAGCTGGAAGCTGGGTGTTTATAGCAACTGGATGACTAATTCATAGCTAACATACAGTGCCTTCGGAAAGTAGTCAGAGACCCATTGACCTTTTCCACATTTTGTTACATTAAAGCCTTATTCAAAAATAAATATTGTCCTCAGCAATCTACACACGGTACCCCATAATGACAAAGAAAAAAATTGTTTTTAGAAATACTGGCAAATTTATTTAAAAAACAACAGAAATACATTATTTGCCTAAGTATTCAGACCCTTTTCTATGAGACTCGAAATTGAGCTCAGGTGGATCGTGTTTCCATTGATCATCCATGAGATGTTTCTACAACTTGATTGGAGTCCACCTGTGATAAATTCAATTGATTGGACATGATTTGGAAAGGCACACACCTTTCTACATAAGGTCCACAGTTGACAGTGCATGTCAGAGCAAAACACCAAGCCATGAGGTCAAAGGAATTGTCCATAGTGCTCCGAGACAGGATTGTGTTGAGGCACAGATCTGGGGATGGGTACCGGTTCTCAAACTGAGAAGGGCCTTCGTCAGGGACATGACCAAGAACCTGATGGTCACTCTAACAGAGCTCTAGAGTTCCTCTGTGGAGATGGCAGAACCTTCCAGAAGGACAACCATCTCTGCAGCACTCCTCCAATCAGGCCTTTTTGGTAGAGTGGCCAGACAGTAGCCACTGTTCAGTAAAAATCACATGAGTGCCCGCTTGGAGTTTGCCAAAAGGAACCTAAAGACTCAAAGACCATGAAGAACAAGATTCTCTGGTCTGATATAATCAAGATTGAACTCTTTGGCCTGAATGCCAAGCGTTACGTCTGGAGCAAACCTGGAACCATCTCTACGGTGAAACATGTTGGTGGCAGCATCATGCTGTGGGGATGTTTTTCACCCAAGACCACACAGCCAAGACAATGCAGCCAAGACAACCACACAGCCAAGACTATGCAGGAGTGGCTTTGGGACAAGTCTCTGAATGTCCTTGAGTGGCCCAGCCAGAGCCCAGATTTGAACCCAATCCAACATCTCTGGACAGACCTGGAAATAGCTGTGTAGCAACGCTCCCCATCCAACCTGACAGAGGTTGAGAGGATCTGCAGAGAACAATGGGAGAAACTCCCCAAATATAGGTGTGCCAAGATTGGTGCATCATACCCAAGAAGACTCGAGGTTGTAAACGCTGCCAAAGTACTTATTTAAATGTGATATATGAGTTTATTTTATGTTTTATAAATCAGCAAACATGTTTTTGCTTTGTCATTATGGGATATTGTGTGCAGACTGTAACCTAACAAAATGTGGAAAAAGCCAAGGGTTCTGAATACTTTCCGAATGGAATGTAACAATAGTTGGTAGGGCTAACGTTATAGGGCTACTAGGGCTAACATTAGCCGGCTAGTTGGCTAGCAACCTTGCGAGTAGATTATCAATAAATTCATAAAGTATTTGCTCGTAAGTTACGTGAAAATGTTATTGAAACCAGTAGTCATGTGTAACAAAACTCCTCTTCGAACGGGAGGCTCTGGCAGCTCTGGACTGACGGGCGGCTCTGGCTTGGAGAGAGAACCTGGAGGGAGGAGATGGAGAGACAGCCTGGTGCGTGGGGCTGCCACAGGACCCACCGGGCTGGGGAGACCTACAGGAGCACGGTGGAGGAGGCACCGGATGGAGCGGGCTGTGGGGGAGCACTGGAGCTCTGGTGTGCAGCCTTGGCACCACTCCTCCAGGCTGGATGACCACTTTAGCCCGGACCCTCCAGAGTGCAGGCACAGGTTGAACCGAGCTGTGGGGGAGCACTGGAGATGTGGTGCACACTACTGGCACCTCTCCCTTAGGCTCAATGCCCACATTCGCCCGGCACGGGCGGAGCGCAGGCATAGGATGCACTGCACCCTCCCAGCCCCCCGGAGACACAGCACGCAGAGCCGACGCAGGATACCCTGGGCCGAAACTAGACACACTGAGCCGGCACAACACGCCCTGGCTGGATGACCACTCTCGCATGGCACTTGCAGGGGGCTGGCCTATAGCGCTCTGGGCTATGACCGCGTACTGGCGACACTGTGCACTCCACCACATAACACGGTGCCTGACCAGTGCAACGCTGCTTTCGGTAAGCACGAGGAGTGGGCTCAGGTCTCCAACCTGACTATGCCACACTCCCAGTGTTCCTCCCCCAAAATATATTTTGGGGCTGCCTCTCGTGCCTATCGCGCTGCCGTGTTCCCCAGCCAGTGCACAGGGTCTCTTGCCGTCCAAAATCTCCTCCCAAGTCCAGGAGTCCAGAACCCTCTGCTCCAGGTTACCACGCTGCTTGGTCCTTTTCTGGTGGGTGTTTCTGTAACGAAACTCCTCTTCATCTGAGGAAGAGTAAGAAGAATCGGACCATTATGCAGCGTGGTAAGTGTTCGTCATAATTTAATTGAAAAACTGAACACTACACAAAATAACAAGAGAGAGAACCATACCAGGCCAAACACATAGAAATATAACATCATAGAAAAAAGACCATAGACTACCCACCCCAACTCTCGCCCTGACCAAACTAACACAAAGACATAATAAAGGAACTAAGGTCAGAACGTGACATCATGAGTGCAAATGATTTTGGTTTAATTTGAAGTTATACATTTGAAGTTATTTCTGTCGGAGTTTACATTATAGGGCATAGGCCGGCTTGCTGGGTCCTTCATATTACATCATACAACAGAAATGTTGACATGTTTTTTTATTTAACCTTTATTTAACTAGGCAAGTCAGTTAAGAACAAATTATTACTTACAATGACGGCCTACCAGAAGGCAAAAGGCCTCCTGCGGGGACGGGGGCTGGGATTAAAAAATATAGGACAAAACACACATCATGACAAGAGAGCCACCACAACACTACATAAAGAGAGACCTAAGACAACAACATAGCATGGCAGCAACACATGAAAACACAGCATGGTAGCAACACAACATGGCAGCAGGACAACATGGTTGCAGCACAAAACGTGGTACAAACATGTTTGGGAACAGACAACAGCACAAAGGGCAAGAAGATAGAGACAACAATACATCACGCAAAGCAACCACTCTCGGTCCAGGTTGAGTTTTTTTTTTCAGCTAGTTCCAGTAGCTAGCTGCAGTGAACTGAAAAGAGGAGCGATCCAGGGATGTGTGTGCTTTAGGATCCTTTAACAGAATGTGACTGGCAGAACGGGTGTTGTATGTGGAGGATGAGGGCTGCAGTAGGTATCTCAGATAGGGGAGAGTGAGGCCTAAGAGGGTTTTATAAATAAGCATCAACCATTGGATCTTGCGATGGGTATACATATATGACCAGTTTACCGAGTAGTATGGCAAATCTGATGGCCGAATGGTAAAGAACATCTAACTGCTCGAGAGCACCCTTACCTGCTGATCTATAAATTAGCGTTGGTAAAATGGGTAAAATGGTCACCTTAATCAGGGTTAATTTGGCAGCTGTGGTGAAAGAGGAGCAATTACAATAGAGGAAACCAAGTCTAGATTTAACCTAAGCCTGAAATGTTGATATGTGCTCAGAGAAGGACAGTGTACCATCTAGCCATACTCCCAAGTAGTTGTATGAGCTCTAAACCCTCAGAGGTAGTAATCACACCAGTGGGGAGAGGGGCATTCTTCTTACAAAATCACATTACCTTTGTTTTGGAGGTGTTCAGAACAAGGTTAAAGGCAGAGAAAGCTTGTTCGACACTGAAAAAGCTTTGTTGCAGAGTGTTTAACACAAAATACAGGGAGGGGCCAGCTGAGTATAAGACTGTATCATCTGCATTTAAATGAATGAGAGAGCTTCCTACTGCTTGAGCTATGTAGTTGATGTAAATTGAGAAGAATGTGGGGCCTAGGTTTGAGCCTTGGATACTCCGTTGGTGACAGGCAGTGGTTGAGACAGCAGATGTTCTGACTTTATACACTGCACTCTTTGAGAGAGGTAGTTAACAAACCAGGCCAAAGACCCCTCAGATACACCAATACTCCTTCGTTGGCCCACAAGTATGGAATGGTCTACCGTATCAAAAGCTTTGGCAAAGTCTATAAAAATAGCAGCACAACATTGCTTAGAATCAAGGGCAATGGTGACATCATTTAGGACTTCACTTAGGTTCACTGACACATCGATAACCTGAGCGGAAACCAGATTGCATACCCAAGAGAATACTATTGACATAAATAATGCCAGTCAGTTGATTTATTGACAAGTTTTTCCAACAATTGGCCTATAACAGTTCAAATCAAATCAAAATGTATTTGTCACATACACATGGTTAGCAGATGTTAATGCGAGTGTAGCGAAATGCTTGTGCTTCTAGTTCCGACAATGCAGTAATAACCAACAAGTAATCTAACTAACAATTCCAAAACTACTGTCTTATACACAGTGTAAGGGGATAAAGAATATGTACATAAGGATATATGAATGAGTGATGGTACAGGGCAGCATACAGTAGATGGTATCGAGTACAGTATATACATATGAGATGAGTATGTAGACAAAGTAAACAAAGTGGCATAGTTAAAGTGGCTAGTGATACATGTATTACATAAGGACGCAGTCGATGATATAGAGTACAGTATATACGTATGCATATGAGATGAATAATGTAGGGTAAGTAACATTATATAAGGTAGCATTGTTTAAAGTGGCTAGTGATATATTTACATAATTTCCCATCAATTCCCATTATTAAAGTGGCTGGAGTTGGGTCAGTGTCAATGTCAGTGTGTTGCTAGCAGCCACTCAATGTTAGTGGTGGCTGTTTAACAGTCTGATGGCCTTTAGATAGAAGCTGTTTTTCAGTCTCTCGGTCCCAGCTTTGATGCACCTGTACTGACCTCGCCTTCTGGATGATAGCGGGGTGAACAGGCAGTGGCTCGGGTGGTTGATGTCCTTGATGATCTTTATGGCCTTGCTGTAACATCGGGTGGTGTAGGTGTCCTGGAGGGCAGGTAGTTTGCCCCCGGTGATGCATTGTGCAGACCTCACTACCCTCTGGAGAGCCTTACGGTTGAGGGCGGAGCAGTTGCCGTACCAGGCGGTGATACAGCCCGCCAGGATGCTCTCGATTGTGCATCTGTAGAAGTCTGTGAGTGCTTTTGGTGACAAGCCGAATTTCTTCAGCCTCCTGAGGTTGAAGAGGCGCTGCTGCGCCTTCTTCACGACGCTGTCTGTGTGAGTGGACCAATTCAGTTTGTCTGTGATGTGTATGCCGATGAACTTAAAACTTACAACCCTCTCCACTACTGTTCCATCGATGTGGATAGGGGGGTGCTCCCTCTGCTGTTTCCTGAAGTCCACAATCATCTCCTTAGTTTTGTTGACGTTGAGTGTGAGGTTATTTTCCGAGGGCCCTCACCTACTCCCTGTAGGCCGTCTTGTCGTTGTTGGTAATCAAGCCTACCACTGTTGTGTCGTCCGCAAACTTGATGATTGAGTTGGAGGCGTGCGTGGCCACGCAGTCGTGGGTTAACAGGGAGTACAGGAGAGAGCTCAGAACGCACCCTTGTGGGGCCCCCGTGTTGAGGATCAGCGGGGAGGAGATGTTGTTGCCTACCCTCACCACCTAGGGGCGGCCCGTCAGGAAGTCCAGTACCCAGTTGCACAGGGCGGGGTCGAGACCCAGGGTCTCGAGCTTGATGACGAGCTTGGAGGGTACTATGGTGTTGAATGCTGAGCTGTAGTCGATGAACAGCATTCTCACATAGGTATTCCTCTTGTCCAGATGGGTTAGGGCAGTGTGCAGTGTGGTTGAGATTGCATCGTCTGTGGACCTATTTGGGCGGTAAGCAAATTGGAGTGGGTCTAGGGTGTCAGGTAGGGTGGAGGTGATATGGTCCTTGACTAGTCTCTCAAAGCACTTCATGATGACGGAAGTGAGTGCTACGGGGCGGTAGTCGTTTAGCTCAGTTACCTTAGCTTTCTTGGGAACAGGAACAATGGTGGCCCTCTTGAAGCATGTGGGAACAGCAGACTGGTATAGGGATTGATTGAATATGTCCTTAAACACACCGGCCAGCTGGTCTGTGCATGCTCTGAGGGCGCGGCTGGGGATGCCTTCTGGGCCTCCAGCCTTGCGAGGGTTAACACGTTTAAATGTCTTATTCACCTCGGCTGCAGTGAAGGAGAGACCGCATGTTTTCGTTGCAGGCCGTGTCAGTGGCACTGTATTGTCCTCAAAGCGGGCAAAAAAGTTATTTAGTCTGCCTGGGAGCAAGACATCCTGGTCCGTGACGGGGCTGGGTTTCTTCTTGTAGTTCGTGATTGACTGTAGACCCTGCCACATGCCTCTTGTGTCTGAGCCGTTGAATTGAGATTCTACTTTGTCTCTGTACTGACGCTTAGCTTGTTTGATAGCCTTGCGGAGGGAATAGCTGCACTGTTTGTATTCGGTCATGTTACCAGACACCTTGCCCTGATTAAAAGCAGTGGTTCGCGCTTTCAGTTTCACGCGAATGCTGCCATCAATCCACGGTTTCTGGTTAGGGAATGTTTTTATCGTTGCTATGGGAACGACATCTTCAACGCCCGTTCTAATGAACTCGCACACCGAATCAACGTATTCGTCAATATTGTTATCTGACGCAATACGAAACATGTCCCAGTCCACGTGATGGAAGCAGTCTTGGAGTGTGGAGTCAGCTTGGTCGGACCAGCGTTGGACAGACCTCAGCGTGGGAGCCTCTTGTTTAAGTTTCTGTCTGTAGGCAGGGATCAACAAAATGGAGTCGTGGTCAGCTTTTCCGAAAGGGGGGCGGGGCAGGGCCTTATATGCGTCGCGGAAGTTAGAGTAACAATGATCCAAGGTTTTACCACCCCTGGTTGCGCAATCGATATGCTGATAAAATTTAGGGAGTCTTGTTTTCAGATTAGCTTTGTTAAAATCCCCAGCTACAATGAATGCAGCCTCTGGATAAATGGTTTCCCGTTTGCAAAGAGTTAAATAAAGTTTGTTCAGAGCCATCGATGTGTCTGCTTCGATATAATCGAAGAGAATTCTCTTGGTAGATAATGCGGTCTACATTTGATTGTGAGGAATTCTAAATCAGGTGAACAGAAGGATTTGAGTTCCTGTATGTTTCTTTCATCACACCATGTCTCGTTAGTCATGAGGCATACGCCCCCGCCACTCTTCAGTTAGGATCAGCTTGATCTCCCCTTTTAAATAAAGGACGCACCATGGCTGCCATCCAAGCAATGGGAACCTCCCCAGAGAGGAGAGACAGATTAAAAATGTCAGAGATAGGCTTGGCGATGACATTGGGCAGCAACCTTGAAGAAAAAAGGGTCTAAACCATCTGAACCAGATGTTTTTTGGGGGTCAAGTTTAAGGAGCTCCTTTAGCAACTCAGACTCAGTGACCGTCTGCAGGGAGAAACTTTGTAGCGGGGCAGAGGAATAGAGGGTGGAGCAGCGGGGATAGTTGTATTAGGAGAGGTGGGAGATGAGGAAATGTTTCACGGGCAAGGAGGCATGGCAGAGTCAAATAGGAATCCTAACATAATGAAGTGGTGATTAAAGAGCTCAGCCATGTGCTCCTTGTCAGTAACAACCACATCATCAACATTAAAGGACATGGGCAGCTGTGAGGAGGAGGGTTTATTCTCCAGGTTTTCCAGAACTTCTTGGGGTTAGACCCACAGAGAGAGAGCTGCTCCTTAAAGTAACTAGGATAGCCTGAGTGCACTTATATAAAATTTGCCTGAAATGCCCTGACTTCGAGACTTTTCGGAATTCTGTCTGGTTTTATTTAATAACTCCAAAAATAGAAAAGTGACTTTGCATTTGGACTTTTCATCCGTATAATAATACAAAGTGGAAGATGGTGCCGGAGAAGATTGCTGGTGTTTTACGTGCTCCTAACCGATTGTGTTTTTATGTTAATTTTTTGCATTGTTTATAACTTATTTGTTTTACTTATTTTGTGCATAATGTTGCGGCTACCGTCTCTAATGATCAAGAATAACTTGTGGACATCAGAACACCGGTTACTCACCATAAACTGGCAGAAACTTTTTTTAAACGACGAGCCCGACGTGAGCGACATACTGCTTTCCCGGGAACAGGCCCAAATCCCAGTCATTTGCGTGAAGAGACGACGGAGAAAAAGGGGATGGAGGTTGGGTTGCCATCTGAGAATTTGTGGCGATCGAATAAACCCCCCTGCCTTCAGTTTAACTAGCTAACGTGTAATCATTTGAAAATAAAATCACCAACCTACGAGGAAGATTAAACTACCAATGGGACATTAAAAACAGTAATATATTATGCTTCAGAGCTGAACAACGCCATTATCAACATACAGCTAGCTGGTTATACGCTGTATCGGCAGCATGGAACAGCATCGTCTGGTAAGACAAGGGGTGGAGGACTATGCATATCTGTAAACAACAGCTAGTGCACGATATCTAAGGAAGTCTCAAGGTTTTGCTCGCCTGAGGTAGAGTATCTCACAATAAGCTGTAGACCACACAATCTAACCTAGAGTTTTCATCTGTATTTGTTGTAGCTGTCTACATACCACCACGGACTGATGCTGGCACTAAGACGGTACTCAATGAGCTGTATTTTGCTGAAAGCAAACAGGAAAATGTTCATCCAGAGGCGACGGGGACTGGGGACATTAATGCAGGGAAACTTAACAAATCTGCTTCACCAAATTTCTATCAACATGGAAAATGTGCAACCAGAGGGGGAAAAAAACTCTAGACCGCCTTTTTCCCAAACACAGAGACGGGTACAAAGCTTTCCCTGGCACTCCATTTGGCAAATCTGACCATCATTTTATCCTCCTGATTCCTGCTTACAAGCTCAAATTAAAGCAGGACGCACCAGTGACTCTGTCAATAAGAAAGTGGTCAGATGAAGCAGATGCTATGCTACAGGTCTGTTTTCCTAGCACAGACAGGAATATGTTCCGGGATTATTCCTATGGCATTGAGGAGTACACCACATCAGTCATTGGCTTCTTCAATAATTGGATTGATGACGTCATCCCCACAGTGACCGTACGCACATACCCCAACCAGAAGCCACGGATTACTGACGCTCATCAGATTTGTCAGGGCTTGCAAACCACTACAGACTACAAAGGGAAGCACAGCCGAGAGCTGCTCAGTGACATGAGCCTACCAGATGAGCTAAACTACTTCTATACTCGCTTCGAGGCACATAACACTGAAACACCCATGAGAGCACCAGCTGTTCCTGACGACTGTGTGATCACACTCTCCGCAGCCAATGTAAGACCTTTAAACAGATGTGACAGCCTATAGGGAGGAGGTCAGAGACCTGGCCATGTGGTGCCAGGACAACAACCTCTCCATCAATGTGATCAAGACAAAGGAGATGATTGTGGACTACAGGAAAAGGAGGACCGAGCACGCTCCCATTCTCATCGACAGGGCTGTAGTGGAGTAAGTTGAGAGCTTCAAGTTCCTTGGTGTCCACATCCCCAGCAAACTATCATGGTCCAAGCACACCAAGACAGTCGTGAAGAGGGCACGACAAAACCTATTCCCCCTCAGGAGACTGAAAAGATTTGGCATGGGTCCTCAGATCCTCAAAAGGTTCTACAGCTGCACCATCTGGTTGCATCAATGCCTGGTATGGCAACTGCTCGGCCTCCGACCACGAGACACGTGCGTACAGCCCAGTACATCACTTTGGTCAAGCTTTCTGCCATCCAGGATCTCTATACCAGGTGGTGTCAGAGGAAGGCCCTAAAAATTGTCCACGTCTCCAGCCACCCTAGTCATAGACTGTTCTCTCTGCTACCGCACGGCAAGAGGTACAGGAGCGCCAAGTCTAGGTCCAAGGAGGCTTCTATAAACAGCTTCTACCCCCAAGCCATCAGTCTCCTGAACATCTAATCAAATGGCTAACCAGACTATTTGCATTGCCCCCCCCCTTTTTTACACCGCTGTTACTCTCTGTTATTATCTATGCGTAGTCATTTTAATAACTACATGTACATATTACTTCAATTACCTCGACTAGCCGGTGCCCCCGCACAATGACTCTGTACCGGTACACCCTGTATATTGTCTCGCTATTGTTATTTTACTGATGCTCTTTAAAACTATTTGTTACTTTTAATTCTTATTCATATTTTTAAACTGCATTGTTGGTTAGCTGTTGTATTTGGCGCATATTTGGCGCATATGATTAATATAATTTGTTTTGATTTGAAATGAATTTGTTAAATGTGGTTATGTTTATGCTATCTACCCTTTAAGTTGTGGGTGGATTTGTTTATTTCAGCAATCTATGGGAGGTTTGTGTGGTTTCTGTGGCACTTGTTCCACATCCAAACTTACTGACAGACAGGAGCTTTGATCTCTCAAAACTCAAACGCGGGGCAGTGCTTCACCTACCCTTCAAACATCACTACTTCTGCTAGATATGACATTTAAGGCATTCTGTAATCCATTGTCGTGCCCCAAAAAGTAGATGTACAATGTTTAATGATTAGTTTGATTTCATTAAGTCATTCAAGGATGTTGTTGTATCAAACCCTTGCCTGTTAGACGTAGATTGATTCGAAATGCGTACGTAAAAATAGATCTCTTTACATAGTTTAATCAAATAAACTGGGGCAAGAAGCGGGGAACCAGCCAAGAGTAAACAGGACATAGGTCCAAGCCCACCAAATGGTTTCTTTATGAGGATGACGCCAAATTGCTTCAGGGCCCCACCAGTCAAGTAGCTCAGGCTAATATATTTTATGTCTTGGAATTCCTAGATTATGATCCTTCATCTAACAAAGATTTACAGTATGTTATATGGTCTTTGGCAGGTACACGTTTTCATAAGCAATTCATTATTGTTCCGTCTGGCTGCAAATTCTACTTTAAATATTTTTGGGCTTATACAGCGATGGCCAACAATCAAGCTAAATACAAACTCAGGCTTATCTGAGCCACTAAAATGTATTTTTCCTTATTAGTTCCCAACCTTCTCATTTGGTCCTATTTCTTTGTCTGGAAAGCTTCTCTCAAGTGTCTTGTTGTAATGAATCCATCTGTGCAGTCTACTGACATCTTGACTGACATGAGTGGACTTTGGCACAGAGTATAGGATCATTGGGAGAACGACCAAATATTTGTATCGACAGAACAAACTTTATCTCTGTGTTCTCTTCCGTCTTATCAAACAAAGTGGTGATTATGTTGAGTGTGATATGGTTTATAACTGAAGTTCTTTCTGCACAAAAAATATCCTATCGCCTTTTGGCTTAAATGAAATTATGTGTAACAATTGTATTGTCAGCCACCATACCACCCTCCATTCCTATCATCTCTATCCCACTGTTGGCTTGCATTTAAAGGATGGATAGATCATCCAAAAGGGACACAAAGGTCGCAGACTGTGAGCTCAATTTATGTCTCAACATTTCAAGAACTCTGGGTTTTCATTTAAAATG
The DNA here is from genome assembly GCF_023373465.1 of Oncorhynchus keta. Classification (NCBI taxonomy): domain Eukaryota; kingdom Metazoa; phylum Chordata; class Actinopteri; order Salmoniformes; family Salmonidae; genus Oncorhynchus; species Oncorhynchus keta. The sequence continues at coordinate 48,976,135 of NC_068455.1, forward strand.
TCTCTAGCTCTCATACACTCAGTGGTACAGCTTTCCGTGGCTCTCTCTGACTGCAGTCACTTCCGGAAGCATGTAGTATATGTGGTTCCCAAGCGGCTTGCCCCAGTCTTCTTGCCCCTGTGTAATCAGCCCCTCATCCAAGCCACAGACCCAACCACAATGTCAACCAATCCTAATCATTCAGCAACATCAGAACAGCAGGGGAAATAATATCTCTGCCTCTGCCAATCACAGACAAACTTAGCAGTCGGCCCCCAGACCTCCACAATAATCATGCTTGACAGCAATCTAAGACAGCCCCAATATCTCACACTTTTGATTATTTCACATTGACCTTTTTATTAGTACATGAGGGGATAGTGTTGTATAGGATACATTTTTACCACTCTTTTACTTTAAGGTTTGATTAAGTTTGAGTGCATTCACATTTGAACATATCCCCGTAGCACATAAAACAAAAATGCTGATAAACTGCTTACCAATCCCAGTAAAATGACAATTTTGTGTACTACAGCATAGACTTTTCTGTAATTTCAACAGTAAAACACTGTAGGATGCACAGTATAATACCATAAATGTGTTTTACAGCATTCATGCTGTAGATTGCACTGCATTATGGGTAAAATGCTGGAAAATATTGTTATTAACTGTAATTCGGAAGCATCCTGTAAAAATGACTATAAAATACTGTGTTTGTTTTAAAGTAATAGCTTATGCCTACTGTAGATTCAAATGATCCATTTCAGGCACCAACCTTATGCTGTCGGGTGAGACACATGAAGGTCAGACTATTTTGGTAAATATCCTCATGAAGCGGCTGTGAAATGGAAGAATATTTTGAGCAGCTGCTGGGAAGGTACCTTCCCTTGTTTATTAGTATATTTACTGCTAGCCAACGTTGGATTACTGAACATTTGTCACGCCCTGACCTTAGTATTCTTTGTTTTCTTTATTATTTTGATTAGGTCAGGGTGTGACATGGGTGATGTATGTGTTTTTGTACTGTCTAGGGTTTTTTTTTATGTTTATGGGTTGTTTACATTCTAGATGTTTTGTAAGTCTATGGATTGGTTCTCAGAGGCAGCTGTTTCTCATTGTCTCTGACTGAGAACCATATTTAGGCAGCCATCTTCTTTGGGTATTTTGTGGGTTATTGTCTATGTCTAGTTGCCTGTGTCTGCACATTTATATTATAGCTTCATGGTCGTTTTGTTATTTTGTATAGTTTGTTTAGTGTCCGTCTTTATTAAAAGTAACATGTATTCATATCCTGCTGCGCCTTGGTCTCCTTACATTCAACGAACGTGACAACATTTCCTTAGCTAACCTAGCTAGATAGCTGGCTAACATTCATTAGCTAGCTAGCTCAAGTAGACAAAAGCCATTTCGGTTTGCTCTAAATTGCTCGTAAATATCTGTGCAATCTAGAAAAGCATCACCCAGAGAATATTGTGATTACAGGCTATATCGCAGCCTCTGATTGCCATAGAGAATACACTGAGCTCAGATTAGTGACCGTTATGTTTCCACCATTACTACAGAGAAAATGGCTCGTTTCCAGCAGTTCAAAAGATGACCCATATTTTTAGGAATTGACGGGCCGCATTTTACACATAAACCGCGTTGTGGGCCGTACTCGCGAGCTGCTCAAGCTGATGCGAATGACCAGGGCACCCTAGTTGTATTGAGGTGCCTGCCGACCTACTGTAAGGTGCAGTGTCACTGGTCAGCTGTATCCTAACACATTGCTTGTGCTTGTGCTTCTAGCTCCGACAGTGCAGTAATAGCTAACAAATTACACAACATATGCCCAATACACACAAATCTAAGTAGGAATGAATTAAGACTATATACATATATGGACGAGCGATGTCAGAGTGGAATGAACTAAGATACAGTAGAATAGTATAGAATACACTATATACAGTGGGGAGAACAAGTATTTGATATACTGCCGATTATGCACGTTTTCCTACTCACAAACCATGCAGAGGTCTGTCATTTTTATCATAGGTACACTTCAACTGCGAGAGACAGAATCTAAAACAAAAATCCAGAAAATCACATTGTATGATTTTTAAGTAATTAATTAGCATTTTATTGCATGACATAAGTATTTGATCACCTACCAACCAGTAAGAATTCCAGCTCTCACAGACCTGTTTTTCTTTAAGAAGCCCTCCTGTTCTCCACTCATTACCTGTATTAACTGCACCTGTTTGAACTCGTTACCTGTATAAAAGACACCTGTCCGCACACTCAATAAAACAGACTCCAACCTCTCCACAATGGCCAAGACCAGAGAGCTGTGTAAGGACATCAGGGATAAAATTGTAGACCTGCACAAGGATGGGATGGGCTACAGGACAATAGTAAAATAGCTTGGTGAGAAGGCAACAACTGTTGGCGCAATTATTAGAAAATGGAAGAAGTTCAAGATGACGGTCAATCACCCTCGGTCTGGGGCTCCATGCAAGATCTCACCTGAAGAGAGCTGGGACCACAGTCTCAAAGAAAACCATTAGTAACACACTACGCTGTCATGGATTAAAATCCTGCAGCACACGCAAGGTCCCCCTGCTCAAGCCAGCGCATGTCCAGGCCCGTCTGAAGTTTGCTAATGACCATCTGGATGATCCAGAGGAGGAATGGGAGAAGGTCATGTGGTCTGATGAGACAAAAAAAGAGCTTTTTGGTCTAAACTCCACTTGCCGTGTTTGGAGGAAGAAGAAGGATGAGTACAACCCCAAGAACACCATCCCAACCGTGAAGGATGGAGGTGGAAACATCATTTTTGCGGATGATTTTCTGCAAAGGGGACAGGATGACTGCACCGTATTGAGAGGAGGATGGATGGGGCCATGTATCACCAACAACCTCCTTCCCTCAGTAAGAGCATGGAAGATGGGTCGTGGCTGGGTCTTCCAGCATGACAACGACCCGAAACACACAGCCAGGGCAACTAAGGAGTGAGAAGCATTTCAAGGTCCTGGAGTGGACTAGCCAGTCTCCAGATCTCAACCCCATAGAAAATCTTTGGAGGGAGTCCGTGTTGCCCAGCAACAGCCCCAAACTTCACTGCTCTAGGGGAGATCTGCATGGAGGAATTGGCCAAAATACCAGCAACAGTGTGTGAAAACCTTGTGAAGAGTTACAGAAAACATTTGACCTCTGTCATTGCCAACAAAGGGTATATAACTAAGTATTGAGATCAACTTTTGTTATTGACCAAATACTTATTTTCCACCATAATTAGCAAATAACTTCATTAAAAATCCTACAATGTGATTTTCTGGATTTGTTTTCTTCTCATTTTGTATGTCATAGTTGAAGTATACCTAGGATGAAAATTACAGGCCTCACTCATCTTTGTAACATTTACATTTATGTCATTTAGCAGACGCTCTTATCCAGAGCGACTTACAAATTGGTGCATTCACCTTATGACATCCAGTGGAACAGCCACTTTACAATAGTGCATCTAAATATTTTAAGGGGGGTGAGAAGGATTACTTTATCCTATCCTAGGTATTCCTTAAAGAGGTGGGGTTTCAGGTGTCTCCGGAAGGTGGTGATTGACTCTGCTGTCCTGGCGTCGTGAGGGAGTGTGTTCCACCATTGGGGAGCCAGAGCAGCGAACAGTTTTGACTGGGCTGAGCGGAAACTGTACTTCCTCAGTGGTAGGGAGGCGAGGAGGCCAGAGGTGGATGAACGCAGTGCCCTTGTTTGGGTGTAGGGCCTGATCAGAGCCTGGAGGTACTGAGGTGCCGTTCCCCTCACAGCTCCGTAGGCAAGCACCATGGTCTTGTAGCGGATGCGAGCTTCAACTGGAAGCCAGTGGAGAGAGCGGAGGAGCGGGGTGACGTGAGAGAACTTGGGAAGGTTGAACACCAGACGGGCTGCGGCGTTCTGGATGAGTTCTAGGGGTTTAATGGCACAGGCAGGGAGCCCAGCCAACAGCGAGTTGCAGTAATCCAGACGGGAGATGACAAGTGCCTGGATTAGGACCTGCGCCGCTTCCTGTGTGAGGCAGGGTCGTACTCTGCGGATGTTGTAGAGCATGAACCTACAGGAACGGGCCACCCATTTGATGTTAGTTGAGAACGACAGGGTGTTGTCCAGGATCACGCCAAGGTTCTTGGCGCTCTGGGAGGAGGACACAATGGAGTTGTCAACCGTGATGGCGAGATCATGGAGCGGGCAGTCCTTCCCCGGGAGGAAGAGCAGCTCCGTCTTGCCGAGGTAAGTGGGAGAACTTGCACAATTGGTGGCTGACTAAATGTTTTTGCCCCACTGTACATATGAGATGAGTATTGCCAGATATGTAAACATTATTAAGTGACTAAGATACCGTAGATTAGTGTAGAATACAGTATATACATATGAGATGAGTAATGCCAGATATGTAAACATTATTAAAACAATCCTTGCAGATTTTTTCTGAGCAATCTGCAGCCTCCTAATTCCACTTGCTGATGCATTTCCCCAGACCACAGAACAGTAGTTCACCTGACTCTCAATTCATGCTAGTGTTATTTTTTTTAAACATAGTTAGAGACGACCATGATAAGCAGTTGTCTAGCTGCACTCCCAGTAGTTTGGTTTCTGCCACTTACTCAATTTGTACTCCTCCCATTCTAAATTGTATCCGACGCTGTGTTGGCCTTTTCCTGGTGGAACAGACCACCACTTCTTGGTGTTTAAAACAAGTTTGTCCCTGGCAAACCCACTCCCTGATATTTTCCAAATCTACTTGTAGAGCTTGCTGTATCTGTTGAACCGATTGGCTTGCTGTATAAATTGTAGTATCATCTGTAAATATATTAGTTTGAGTTTAAAATAAGGCATAAGGAAGGTAGTTGGTATATATTAAGTAAAGAAGTGGTCCAGGGAAGCTGTCCTGCGATATTCCACAGTTTGAAGCATGAGGTTGAAGAAAATGAACCATGGATATCGGTGGACTGTTTCCTGTCAGTTAGATATGACTGTACCCAATTCAATGCTACCTCCTTAAAACCATTATGCATTAATTTTGTCAAAATTATTTCATGATCCACTAAATCAAATGCTGCATTAAAATCAAAAGATAGTACACCCACAAACCTGCCATTATGCATAACATTGAGCCACTGGTCAGTCATGTCAACCAATGCAGTGGTAGTGGAATGGTTGTTGCAATGAGCATGCTGATTGGCTGTAATCAAATAATTATTTTCCATGTACGTCCATATGTGTCTACTCACAATACCCTCCAATATCTTACTGAGTGAAGGGAGTAGACTAATTGGCAGGAGTAATGGGTTCTTTGCTGTCTTTTGGAATAGGACACAGTTTAGCATGCTTCCATACATTTGCAAACATTCCCTTTTCCTGTGACCAATTCAATATTTATTTCAGTGGAGCTGTAATCTGGGGAGCAGCATAGCGATGTAAAAAATTGTCCATAAGATCCTAACCTGTAGATTTACCATCAGGTAATGACTTCAATAGGTTTAAGACCTCCTCTACTGACACCATTTGTAGACTAAAATAGCAGGTTTTGTTGCTCAGAATATGATCATCAATCCATTGGACAATAGCTTGTTTGGAAGAATGGGTGTTTATATTATCGCTCAGTAAATTCATTTTCTTTGTAAAAAATCTGCAAAATTGTCAAGGCACAAGGCGACAGACCCAGATGCAGACACAGGAGGCAGATGGTTGGAGTCTTACAATATTTAATAATCCAAAGGGGTAGGCAAGAGAATGGTCATGGACAGGCAAAAAGGTCAAAACCAGATCCGAGTCCAGGAGGTACAGAGTGGCTTAGTTAATGATCTAGAGGTATCATTAACAATTTGTTTCAAACCACAGTTCTCGGTATATCTCATCAATTTAGTTCTATTTGAATTATTATGATCATTCCAATTTATATTAAAATCATCCAAGACAAATATATCTCTGTTACTATCTGTGTCCTGGTCAAACCCAGTGCATAAGTCATCCACATAGGACACCTTAGAGCTAGGAGGTCTATACACACATCCTACCAATATGGGTGCCTGGTGAGGCAGATGTACTTGAGGCCATAGTGCCTCTATTTGACATACATTAAAGTCATCCATCCTCTTAAAAGGTATATGATTCTGAATGTACAGCTCTACACCACCACGATTCCTATTCCTGTCCCTTCTAAGTAGACTGTCACGGTCGTCCTCCTCTTCATCTGAAGATGAGAGGCGAGAAGGATCGGAGGACCAATATGCAGCGTGATATGTGTTCATGTTGAATGTTTAATTAAAGAAAGGAACACTGAAACACTATACAAAAACAGTAAACAAAATAACAACGGTGAAGCTAATGTGAGCTGCGCTGAAACAAGCCATCAACATAGACAATCACCCACAAACAAACAGTGCAACCCAGGCTACCTAAGTATGATTCTCAATCAGAGACAACTAATGACACCTGCCTCTGATTGAGAAACATACTAGGCCGAAACATGGAAATACCCAAATCATAGAAAAACAAACATAGACTGCCCACCCAACTCACGCCCTGACCATACTAAATAAATACAAAACAAAGGAAATAAAGGTCAGAACGTGACATAGACTATATCCTTGAATGTTAAGTTGCCCATCATTTACAGATGCATCTAAATGCGTTTCGGTCCAAGTCAAAATATGAATATGATTTATGTTGACCAAGTTAAAAACTGAATGTTTTTTGTTAGGAAGGCTACAGACATTTACCTGAACTATATGCAGCCCTTTCCTTGTCAAGTGGAGATCAATAGAGCATGTATTCATTATAGTGGAGATCAATAGAGCATGTATTCATTATAGTGGAGATCAATAGAGCATGTATTCATTATAGTTGAAGTTGTCATGATACACTACAACACACAAACTCAGATTTGAACATTGGATTAAAATAGCCAGGGAGTTACTCTAGAGTCCCGATGCAGTTGGATTAAAATAGCCAGGGAGTTACTCTAGAGCCCCGATACAGTTGCCAGTTGATGTAAAGTTTATCAATCACCATGGAGACTCGTTGATTCAGACAACGCTGAATCATGATGGGAAACCGTTTTTTCTCCTTTCATTGATCTCGGTGGGGAAGTGATCATTCATCCCAAAATCAGTGTTTCTGCCCCTGCTCTTCGCCATTTCCTTTTGCTTAAAATTGTCAAAACATGCAATAATGCCCGTGCCCTATTCCCAGAGGCCTTACCCATTCCATGGACTCTGGAGAAAGTTACATTATGCACGACATCTATGGGCAGTTCCAGTTGAGTTGACATAAAGTCTCGGACAGTGTCCTCACAGCCTTTGCTGTTGTCATACTCTGTTATCCCTGAAAATATTAGATTCCCTTATTGATCAACACTGTACATCAAGCAAGGTTTCTTTAAGTTGTTTGTTGTCCCATTGCACCACCTCCACCTTGCCATGAATATAGTCTACAGTACCTTTCAGCTTCGTGTTCTCTTTCCTTAGATCATCAATCTGACGTTGGCTGAATTCTAGACTAGCACATAATGCATTGATGTCCTCTCGTAATATACCCAAGAGGGAGACAAAGTTAAAATTTGGATTGGGTCCAATCCTAGATGATCAGATTCAGGGCTCTGAGCTCCAACATCCAGGACTAAATTAAATATAACAATGAAAATTGTAATAACAAACATAGAAATAGTACTAACTACAATTAAAGTCGGAAGTTTACATACACTGAGGTATGAGTCATTAAAATGCAACCACTCCACTCAATTTTTCAACCACTCCACACATTTCTTGTTAACAAACTATAGTTTTGGCAAGTAGGTTAGGACATCTACTTTGTGCATGACAAGTCATTTTTAAAACAATTGTTTACAGACAGATTATTTCACTTATAATTCACTGTATCAAAATTCCAGTGGTCAGGAGTTTACATGTACTGAGTTGGCTGTGCCTTTAAACAGCTTGGACAATTCCAGAAAATAATGTCATGGCTTTGACATCATCTGAGTCAATTGGAGGTGTACCTGTGGATGTATTTCAAGGCCTACCTTCAATCTCAGTGCCTCGTTGCTTGACATCATGGGAAAATCTAAAGAAATCAGCTGAAAAATGTGGACCTCCACAAGTCTGGTTCATCCTTGGGAGCAATTTTAGGTACCACATTCAAATGTACAAACAACAGTATGTAAGTATACACACAATGGGACCAAGCAGCCGTCATATCAATCAGGAAGGAGTTGTCTCCTAAAGAGGAACATACTTTGGTGTGAATAAAAAAAGTGGAAATCAATCCCAGAACAACAGCAAAGGACATTGTGAAGATGCTGGAGGAAACTGGTACAGAAGTATACATCCACAGTAAAACGAGTCCTATATCGACATAAGCTGAAAGGCCACTCAGCAAGGAAGAAGCCACTGCTCCAAAATCGCCATAAAAAATCCAGACTATGGTTTGCAACTGCACACGTGGACAGAGATTGTAGTTTTTGCAGAAATGTCCTCTGGTCTGATGAAACAAAAATAGAACTGTTTGGCCACAATGACCTTTGTTATGTTTGGAGGAAAAAGGGTTAGGCTGGCAAGCCGAAGAACACCATCCCAACCGTGAAGCACGGGGGTGGCAGCATCATGTTGTGGGGGTGCTTTGCTGCAGGAGGGACTGGTGCACTTCACAAAATAGATGGCATCATGAGGCAGGAACATTATGTGGATATATTGAAGCAACATCTCAAGACATAGGTAAAGAAATTAAAGCTTGGTCGCAAATGGGTCTTCGGAATGGACAATGACCCCAAGCATACTTCCAAAGTTGTGGCAAAATGGCTTATTAAGGACAACAAATTCAAGTTATTGGGGTGGCCATCACAAAGTCCTGACCTCAATCCTATAGAAAATTTGTGGAAAAAAGCGTGTGCGAGCAAGGAAGCATACAAACCTGACTCAGTTGCACCACTTCTGTCAGGAGGAATGGGCCAAAATTCACCCAACTTATTGTGGGAAGCTTGTGGAAGGCTACCCGAAACATTTGACCCAAGTTAAGCAATTTCAAGGCAGTGCTACCAAATACTGATTGAGTGCATATAAACGTCTGGCACACTGGCAATGTGATGAAAGAAATAAAACCATGGTACCATTGGATAGAAAACACTTTGAAGTATAAATAATGAATGAGACTATAACACAATTGATATGGCAGCAGAACATCCAAAGATAAACAAACCAGAATATATATATTTTTTGAGAGCCTTTGCTCTTACAATGGAAAGCTATGGGTTGTATGCAATTCCAGGTCCCAGATTGCAATTCCTTTGGCTTCCATTAGATGTTAATAGTCTTTGTTCAAGGTTTCAGGCTTGAATTTTGAGTTTTGGTACTGGGAGTCAGAGTTGGAAGTCATGCGCAATGCTCTTGGTTGGTCATCAATCAACAAGATAATTGAAAAAAAAATATGTTTTTTAAAATGTCATAATATACACCATTTAAAACTGCCAAACTCTATTCACAACAGTATCCAGTTGGTAAGAGAAAAGACGTTCAGTAAATACTAGGAATAGATTGTCCACCATCATGTGTTATCCAGACAGAAAAGAGAAATAGGAAAAATAACATTTAGATTTAGAGCAATAAAGAAATTGAACAATTTAACTGAGCAAACCAGAAACCTTTCAATATATAGATTTAAACAATACTTTAAAACCATGTATATATAATATATAGAAAAGTTGTGCTGGACTATGTAAGTGTACAATCAATCTTTCTTTTTAGACTGTTAGAGTATTTATCTGGCCAATATGTTAGTGTAAATGTGATCGTATTTCGAATTATATTTGAATGTTTAAGGACTCTTGGAAAATTTGTCCAAATGAGGACTAAAGGAGATCCAAATAAAATCAACATCAAATCTCTATTTGTCTCTCTCTCCCCCACAGCCCACACTCACAGGCACACAATATCGTTTTTTACATTAGTGTTGTATTGATTCTCTTATTTGGGTACGTGTTAACTTTTGCTATTTCTATTGTCAATTCTGTAGTTAATTATTTTTTTTATGTCGTTAATAATTTGAATAAATATATTTTTTTGTATAAATGTATTGTTTTTCTTACGTTTAGATTTCATGTGGAATTTCACTGTAAGTTGCCACCTTAATACTGTAATTTTGCTTTACAATACTATTTTCCTTACTGTAAAACATTACAGCATCCCTGTAAATGTACAGCAAGGATGCTGTAATATGTCTTTAAAGTAAGGAAAATAGTACTGTAAAACATATTACTGCATCTCTGCTGTTAAGCAAAACTACAGTGTTAAGCTGGCCACTGTGGTGCCAGAATAATGTTGTAAATGTACAGAGAAAAGTTTTACAGTGTGTCCAGGCCTTATTATTGCCCTTATGGCTTTGCTTAATGGCATCTGTTATTGCACAACTTCCTAACCCCTTGATTGTAAATGTTGGCCATGCCGGTATATGGTTGTGTTAAGGTTCTCCTGAAGGTTCCAAAGGAGGAGGTTCCAAATCCTGATTGAAACAAAGCTGCTTTCCAACTCCAGTTACTTATCCAGGCAAGTCAGTTAGGAACAAATTCTTATTTATAATGACGCCTAGGAACAGTGCGTTAACTGGCCCAATGCTCTAGCCACTAGGCTTCCTTCCGCCCAATAAGGATGGCCTACCCTGGCAAAACCCTAACCCGGACGACGTTGGGCCAATTGTGCACCACCCTATGGGACTCCCAATCACGGCAGGTTGTGTGATATTGCCTGGCATCGAAACAGGGTCTGTAGTGACGCCTCTAGCAGTGAGATGCAGTACCTTAGATACAGCCCCCGGGAATTCCTAGGCAATCTTCAAAATGGTGTGTGTCAACATGAAGTGATGAGACAGGACATCTTTATTGTCCATTTTCATGGACATTCCTCTTGCTGAGACAAAACCAGAGTTAAATAAAAAAAACATTACAACATTTTCTAAATAATAATTTGTTCTTAACTGTCTTGCCTAGTCAATGAGCTTGATGCCTTGATAAGCTCCTTTCCTGAGGACGGCTCACCTCTCACAGTTCTGGGCGACTTTAACCTCCCCACGTCTACCTTTGACTCATTCCTCTCTGCCTCCTTCTTTCCACTCCTCTCCTCTTTTGACCTCACCCTCTCACCTTCCCCCCCTACTCACAAGGCAGGCAATACGCTTGACCTCATCTTTACTAGATGCTGTTCTTCCACTAACCTCATTGCAACTCCCCTCCAAGTCTCCGACCACTACCTTGTATCCTTTTCCCTCTCGCTCTCATCCAACACTTCCCACACTGCCCCTACTCGGATGGTATCGCGCCGTCCCAACCTTCGCTCTCTCTCCCCCGCTACTCTCTCCTCTTCCATCCTATCATCTCTTCCCTCTGCTCAAACTTTCTCCAACCTATCTCCTGATTCTGCCTCCTCAACCCTCCTCTCCTCCCTTACTGCATCCTTTGACTCCCTATGTCCCCTATCCTCCAGGCCGGCTCGGTCCTCCCCTCCCGCTCCGTGGCTCGACGACTCCTTGCGAGCTCACAGAACAGGGCTCCGGGCAGCCGAGCGGAAATGGAGGAAAACTCGCCTCCCTGCGGACCTGGCATCCTTTCACTCCCTCCTCTCTACATTTTCCTCCTCTGTCTCTGCTGCTAAAGCCACTTTCTACCATTCTAAATTCCAAGCATCTGCCTCTAACCCTAGGAAGCTCTTTGCCACCTTCTCCTCCCTCCTGAATCCTCCCCCCTCCTCCCTCTCTGCAGATGACTTCGTCAACCATTTTGAAAAGAAGGTCGACGACATCCGATCCTCGTTTGCTAAGTCAAACGACACCGCTGGTTCTGCTCACACTGCCCTACCCTATGCTCTAACCTCTTTCTCCCCTCTCTCTCCAGATGAAATCTCGCGCTTTGTGATGGCCGGCCGCCCAACAACCTGCCCGCTTGACCCTATCCCCTCCTCTCTTCTCCAGACCATTTCCGGAGACCTTCTCCCTTACCTCACCTCGCTCATCAACTCATCCCTGACCGCTGGCTACGTCCCTCCCGTCTTCAAGAGAGCGAGAGTTGCACCCCTTCTGAAAAAACCTACACTCGATCCCTCCGATGTCAACAACTACAGACCAGTATCCCTTCTCTCTTTTCTCTCCAAAACTCTTGAGCGTGCCGTCCTTGGCCAGCTCTACCGCTATCTCTCTCAGAATGACCTTCTTGATCCAAATCAGTCAGGTTTCAAGACTAGTCATTCAACTGAGACTGCTCTTCTCTGTATCACGGAGGCGCTCCGCACTGCTAAAGCTAACTCTCTCTCCTCTGCTCTCATCCTTCTAGACCTATCGGCTGCCTTCGATACTGTGAACCATCAGATCCTCCTCTCCACCCTCTCCGAGTTGGGCATCTCCGGCGCGGCCCACGCTTGGATTGCGTCCTACCTGACAGGTCGCTCCTACCAGGTGGCGTGGCGAGAATCTGTCTCCTCACCACGCGCTCTCACCACTGGTGTCCCCAGGGCTCTGTTCTAGGCCCTCTCTTATTCTCGCTATACACCAAGTCACTTGGCTCTGTCATAACCTCACATGGTCTCTCCTATCATTGCTATGCAGACGACACACAATTAATCTTCTCCTGTCCCCTTCTGATGACCAGGTGGCGAATCGCATCTCTGCATGTCTGGCAGACATATCAGTGTGGATGACGGATCACCACCTCAAGCTGAACCTCAGCAAGACGGAGCTCCTCTTCCTCCCGGGGAAGGACTGCCCGTTCCATGATCTCGCCATCACGGTTGACAACTCCATTGTGTCCTCCTCCCAGAGCGCTAAGAACCTTGGCGTGATCCTGGACAACACCCTGACGTTCTCAACTAACATCAAGGCGGTGTCCCGTTCCTGTAGGTTCATGCTCTACAACATCCGCAGAGTAATCCAGGCACTTGTCATCTCCCGTCTTGATTACTGCAACTCGCTGTTGGCTGGGCTCCCTGCCTGTGCCATTAAACCCCTACAACTCATCCAGAACGCCGCAGCCCGTCTGGTGTTCAACCTTCCCAAGTTCTCTCACGTCACCCCGCTCCTCCGCTCTCTCCACTGGCTTCCAGTTGAAGCTCGCATCCGCTACAAGACCATGGTGCTTGCCTACGGAGCTGTGAGGGGAATGGCACCTCAGTACCTCCAGGCTCTGATCAGGCCCTACACCCAAACAAGGGCACTGCGTTCATCCACCTCTGGCCTGCTCGCCTCCGTACCACTGAGGAAGTACAGTTCCCGCTCAGCCCAGTCAAAACTGTTCGCTGCTCTGGCCCCCAATGGTGGAACAAACTCCCTCACGACGCCAGGACAGCGGAGTCAATCACCACCTTCCGGAGACACCTGAAACCCCACCTCTTCAAGGAATACCTAGGATAGGGTAAGTAAGGGTAAGTAATCCTTCTCACCCCCCTTCTCCCCCCCTAAAAAGATTTAGATGCACTATTGTAAGTGGCTGTTCCACTGGATGTCATAAGGTGTATGCACCAATTTGTAAGTCGCTCTGGATAAGAGCGTCTGCTAAATGACTTAAATGTAAATGTAAATGTTAAATAACAGTTTAAAAAAGGCCACCATTCGAAAATTTGCTGAAATCCCCCCAACCTAACAATCGAAAGTTCAATATCACAGTTTACCTGCTGCCTACTACATCATTCTATCAGGCGTAAATAGGTTGACAAAATCACTAGCTGAGGAATTTCTATCCTAATCGGTGTTGATCTTTACAGTCTAGTGGCCACATAATGGCAGCAGAATTCACCAACACCCCTCTCACATCTGGAGAAACACAGTCCCCTAGATTAGAGTCCAATGGGATTGTAGTTTCAACCAGAAAAAGGTGATAGTCTGAAGTTGGGGCAGAAAACTGACATGTCTAGTTAAAAAAAGGTTAAATAATTATTATTATATGATACAGCCCAATATTGTTCTCCATTGGTGTCATGTGACCCTTCATATAGGACCTGTAGCTCAATCAGAAGCCATAAAAAGCATGGTTTAGTGAAGTATTTGAGTTATTTAATTCTTATGAAGAACTTATAAATCACTCATGAATCATGTTACTGATTTCTCTGTCTATTTCTTGACACGTGGACTACCCCAACACACACACACACACACACACACACACACACACACACACACACACACACACACACACACACACACACACACACACACACACACACACACACACACACACACACACACACACAATAAGTACGATTTCCTGCTCATTAAATGTCTCCAGAAGAAAGAGGAAGACATTTCTGATGTTGAGTGAATTCACAGAGCACCAAGTCTTGTTCTCCTGTACATCCTCTGAAAGCGTAACAAAACCACAGTTACAGTCTGTTCAAATAGAAACATGTGTAACTCTTATTTCATGCCCTTGGCAAAGGCATTCCACTGGGACTTTTGGTGGAAAACTTCATACTCTTAGCAATCATTTGCGGGCGGTTAATTTGCTCCCCTGTTAGAGTTTACATTCCTCCTTGTGAAATTATCTATTTTTATAGAAATCCCATATGAAACGGAGTTTACATGATATTTGAACTTGGATAATTTGTACTTGCAATTCTTCTTGAGGTCTAACATGTCTCTCTAAACATTGGTCAGAGAAAAGTAATATTATTTAAATGTTACTTCATCATTCACCCACCAAAAATTTGAACATGCACAAACAAACACACACACACAAAGGATTAGTGGTCTACTTAGACTTTCCTGAAGATTTCCATCCTTTTTAGCCAATAGTTTTGAAAGTAGCGCTCGAGCCAAAACAGGTCGCCGAAAATTGAGTACTACGTCATATACTATATGTGCAGATCTCCCTCCCTCTCTCCCTCTCTCCCTCCCTTTCTCCCTCCCTCTCTCTCCCTTTCTCCCTTCCTCTCTTCCTCCCTCTATTCCTCACTCCCTCCCTCCCTCCCTCTCACATGCTTCGTAAACAACAGGCGAAGACTAACAGGGAAATGGTTACAGACAATGCAGAGAGAAAAAAAATAGAAAAATAGTAACACTAGCAATGAATACAAAATTAGGAACGATAACTTGGCTAGATACACAGCGTACCAATACCGAGTCAATGTGTAGCGGTATGAGATAATTGAGGTCGATATGTACATATATGTAGGGATAAAGTGACTAGGCAACAGGACTGATAATAAACAGTAGCAGCAGCGAATGTGATGAGTCAAAAGAGTTAGTGAAAAAAAAGGGTTAATGTAGATAGTTAACTAATAGCTACCCAGACTATTTAACCAACTACTTAGCAGTCTCACGGCTTGGGGGTAGAAGCTGTTCAGGGTCCTGTTGGTTCCAGACTTGGTGCATCAGTACCACTTGGGTGGCTGGAGTCTTTTTAGGACCTTCCTCTGACACCGCCTGGTATAGAGGTCCTGGATGGCAAGGAGCCATACGCATGTGGGCGGCAGGGTAGCCTGGTGGTTAGAGTGTTGGACTAATAACCGGAAGGTTGCAAGTTCAAACCCCCGAGCTGACAAGGTACAAATCTGTCGTTCTGCCCCTGAACAGGCAGTTAACCCACTGTTCCTAGGCCGTCATTGAAAATAAGAATTTGTTCTTAACTGACTTGCCTGGTTAAATAAAGGTAAAATAAATAAAAAATTAACCTCTGTACCGCCATTGGTCAGATGCCAAACAGTTGCCATACCAAGCAGTGATGCAGCCAGTCAAGATGCTATGAATGGTTCAGCTGTAGTATTTTTTAAGGTACCGAGGGCCCATACCAAATCTTTTCAGCCTCCTGAAGGGGAAGAGACATTGTGGTGTCACGACTGTGTTGGTGTATGTGGACCATGATTATTCCTTAATAATGTGGACACCGAGGAATTTGAAGCTCTCGACCCACTCCACTATAGCCTTGTCATGTGGATGGGGGTGTGCTCGGCCCTCCGTTTCCTGTAGTTCATGATCAGCTCCTTTGTCTTGCTGACGCTTTGGGAGAGGTTGTTGTCCTGGCACCACACTGGCAGGTCACTGACCTCCTCTCTATAGGCTGTCTCATCGTCGTCAGTGATTCAGGCCAACCATGATCGTGTCATCAGCAAACTTAATGAGTACAGGAGGTGACTAAGCACGCACCCCTGAGGGCCCCCATGAAATATGTGTTGTTTCCTACCCTCACCACCTAGGGGTGGCTCGTCAGGAAGTCCAGGATCCAGTTGTGGTTGGAGGAGTTCAGTCCCAGGGTCCTGAGCTTAGTGATGAGCTTGGAGGGCACTATGGTGTTGAACGCTGAGCTATAGTCAAAGAACAGAGTTCTCACATTGGTGTTCCTCTTGTCCAGGTTGGAAAAGGCAGGTGGAGTGCAATAGAGATTGTTTCATCTGTGTATCTATTGAAAAATTAGAGTGCGTCTGAGATGATGGTGTTGATGTGAGCCATGACCAGCCTATCAAAGCATTGTATGGCTACAAATGTCAGTGCTATGGGTCTATTGTCTTTTAAACTTGCTATCTTGGCTGCTTGAAACATGTAGTAGGTCATTGGGAGT
Source organism: Oncorhynchus keta (assembly GCF_023373465.1). Classification (NCBI taxonomy): domain Eukaryota; kingdom Metazoa; phylum Chordata; class Actinopteri; order Salmoniformes; family Salmonidae; genus Oncorhynchus; species Oncorhynchus keta. Next base: position 48,992,672 of record NC_068455.1, read on the forward strand.
CCCATAGGGCAGCGCACAATTGGCCCAGCATCATCCTGAGTCAGCAAGTGCTCTGAGTACACATCCTGGTAATACTTCTGGCCCCTCAGCATTGTTTTTTAAAATTTTATTTAATCTTTATTTAACTAGGCAAGTCAGTTAAGATCAAATTCTTATTTACAGTGATGGCCTATCCCGGCCAAACCCTAACCCGGATGACACTGGGCTAATTGTGCACCACTCCCAATTACAACCGGTTGTGATACAACCCAGGATCGAACCAGGGTCTGTAGTGACGCCTCTAGCACTGAGATGCAGTGTCTTAGAATGCTGCACCACTCGGGAGCCCAAATGCCTTGTGAATGTTAACCTAGTTAAAATCAAATGTTATTTGTCACATACACATGGTTAGCAGATGTTAATGCGAGTGTAGCAAAATGCTTGTGCGTCTAGTTCCGACAATGCAGTAATAACCAACAAGTAATCTAGCTAACAATTCCAAAACTACTACCTCACATGGTCTCTCCTATCATTGCTATGCAGACGACACACAATTAATCTTCTCCTTCCCCCCTTCTGATGACCAGGTGGCGAATCGCATCTCTGCATGTCTGGCAGACATATCAGTGTGGATGACGGATCACCACCTCAAGCTGAACCTCGGCAAGACGGAGCTGCTCTTCTTCCCGGGGAAGGACTGCCCGTTCCATGATCTCGCCATCACGGTTGACAACTCCATTGTGTCCTCCTCCCAGAGCGCTAAGAACCTTGGCGTGATCCTGGACAACACCCTGTCGTTCTCAACTAACATCAAGGCGGTGGCCCGTTCCTGTAGGTTCATGCTCTACAACATCCGCAGAGTACGACCCTGCCTCACACAGGAAGCGGCGCAGGTCCTAATCCAGGCACTTGTCATCTCCCCGTCTGGATTACTGCAACTCGCTGTTGGCTGGGCTCCCTGCCTGTGCCATTAAACCCCTACAACTCATCCAGAACGCCGCAGCCCGTCTGGTGTTCAACCTTCCCAAGTTCTCTCACGTCACCCCGCTCCTCCGCTCTCTCCACTGGCTTCCAGTTGAAGCTCGCATCCGCTACAAGATCATGGTGCTTGCCTACGGAGCTGTGAGGGGAACGGCACCTCAGTACCTCCAGGCTCTGATCAGGCCCTACACCCAAACAAGGGCACTGCGTTCATCCACCTCTGGCCTGCTCGCCTCCCTACCACTGAGGAAGTACAGTTCCCGCTCAGCCCAGTCAAAACTGTTCGCTGCTCTGGCCCCCCAATGGTGGAACAAACTCCCTCACGACGCCAGGACAGCGGAGTCAATCACCACCTTCCAGAGACACCTGAAACCCCACCTCTTTAAGGAATACCTAGGATAGGATAAAGTAATCCTTCTCACCCCCCCCCCCTTAAAAGATTTAGATGCACTATTGTAAAGTGGCTGTTCCACTGGATGTCATAAGGTGAATGCACCAATTTGTAAGTCGCTCTGGATAAGAGCGTCTGCTAAATGACTTAAATGTAAATGTAAATGTTATAGACACAAGTGTAAGGGGATAAAGAATATGTACATAAAGATATATGAATGAGTGATGGTACAGAGCGGCATAGGCAGGATACAGTAGATGGTATTGAGTGCAGTATATACATATGAGATGAGTATGTAAACAAAGTGGCATAGTTAAAGTGGCTAGTGATACATGTATTACATAAGGATGCAGTAGATGATATAGAGTACATTATATACGTATACATATGAGATGAATAATGTAGGGTATGTAAACATTATATTAGGTAGCATTGTTTAAAGTGGCTAGTGATATATTTTACATAATTTCCCATCAATTCCCATTATTAAAGTGGCTGGAGTTGAGTCAGTGTGTTGGCAGCAGCCACTCAATGTTAGTGGTGGCTGTTTAACAGTCTGATGGCCTTGAGATATAAGCAGTTTTTCAGTCTCTCGGTCCCAGCTTTGATGTACCTGTACTGACCTCGCCTTCTGGATGATAGCGGGGTGAACAGACAGTGGCTCGGGTGGTTGTTGTCCTTGATGATCTTTATGGCCTTCCTGTGACATCGGGTGGTGTAGGTGTCCTGGAGGGCAGGTAGTTTGCCCCCGGTGATGTGTTGTACAGACCTCACTACCCTCTTGAGAGCCTTACAGTTGTGGGAGGAGCAGTTGCCGTACCAGGCGGTGATACAGCCCAACAGGATGCTCTCGATTGTGCATCTGTAGAAGTTTGTGAGTGCTTTTGGTGACAAGTCGAATTTCTTCAGCCTCCTGAGGTTGAAGAGGCGCTGCTGCGCCTTCTTCACGATGCTGTCTGTGTGGGTGTACCAATTCAGTTTGTCTGTGATGTGTACGCCGAGGAATTTAAAACTTACTACCCTCTCCACTACTGTTCCATCGATGTGGATAGGGGGGTGTTCCCTCTGCTGTTTCCTGAAGTCCACAATCATCTCCTTCGTTTTGTTGACGTGGAGTGTGAGGTTATTTTCCTGACACCACACTCCGAGGGCCCTCACCTCTTCCCTGTAGGCCGTCTCGTCGTTGTTGGTAATCAAGCCTACCACTGTTGTGTCGTCCGCAAACTTGATGATTGAGTTGGAGGCGTGCGTGGCCACGCAGTTGTGGGTGAACAGGGAGTACAGGAGAGGGCTCAGAACGCACCCTTGTGGGGCCCCAGTGTTGAGGATCAGTGGGGTGGAGATGTTGTTGCCTACCCTCACCACCTGGGGGGAAGCCCGTCAGGAAGTCCAGTACCCAGTTGCACAGGGCGGGGTCGAGACCCAGGGTCTCGAGCTTGATGACGAGCTTGGAGGGCACTGTGGTGTTAAATGCCGAGCTGTAGTCAATGAACAGCATTCTCACATAGGTATTCCTCTTGTCCAGATGGGTTAGGGCAGTGTGCAGTGTGGTTGAGATTGCATCGTCTGTGGACCTATTTGGGCGGTAAGCAAATTGGAGTGGGTCTAGGGTGTCAGGTAGGGTGGAGGTGATATGGTCCTTGACTAGTCTCTCAAAGCACTTCATGATGACGGAAGTGAGTGCTACTGGGCGGTAGTCGTTTAGCTCAGTTACCTTAGCTTTATTGGGAACAGGAACGATGGTGGCCCTCTTGAAGCATGTGGGAACAACAGACTGGGATAGGGATTGATTGAATATGTCCGTAAACACACCAACCAGCTGGTCTGCGCATGCTCTGAGGGCTCGGCTGGGGATGCCGTCTGGGCCTGCAGCCTTGCGAGGGTTGACACGTTTAAATGTTTTCCTCGCGTCGGCTGCAGTGAAGGAGAGTCCGCATGTTTTAGTTGCGGGCCGTGTCAGTGGCACTGTATTGTCCTCAAAGCGGGCAAAAAAGTTATTTAGTCTGCCTGGCAGCAAGACATCCTGGTCCATGACGGGGCTGGTTTTCTTTTTGTAATCCGTGATTGACTGTAGACCCTGTCACATACCTCTTGTGTCTGTGCCGTTGAATTGAGATTCTACTTTGTCTCTATACTGACGCTTAGCTTGTTTGATTGCCTTGCGGAGGGAATAGTTACACTGTTTGTATTCGGTCATGTTTCCAGTCACCTTGCCCTGATTAAAAGCAGTGGTTCGCGCTTTCAGTTTCACGCGAATGCTGCCATCAATCCACGGTTTCTGGTTTAGGAATGTTTTTATCGTTGCTATGGGAACGACATCTTCAACGCACGTTCTAATGAACTCGCTCACCGAATCAGCATATTCGTCAATGTTGTTGTCTGACGCAATACGGAACATATCCCAGTCCACGTGATGGAAGCAGTCTTGGAGTGTGGAATCAGATTGGTCGGACCAGCGTTGAACAGACCTCAGCGCGGGAGCTTCTTGTTTTAGTTTCTGTCTGTAGGCAGGGATCAACAAAATGGAGTCGTGGTCAGCTTTTCCGAAAGGAGAGCGGGGCAGGGCCTTATATGCGTCGCGGAAGTTGGAATAGCAATGATCCAAGGTTTTTCCATCCCTGTTTGCGCAATCGATATGCTGATAAAACTAATAATAATAACTGTTCGCAGCTCTGGCTCCCCAATGGTGGAACAAACTCCCTCACGACGCCAGGACAGCGGAGTCAATCACCACCTTCCGGAGTCACCTGAAACCCCACCTCTTTAAGGAATACCTAGGATAGGATAAAGTAATCCTTCTCACCCCCCCCCCCCCTTAAAATATTTAGATGCACTATTGTAATGTGGCTGTTCCACTGGATGTCATAAGGTGAATGCACCAATTTGTAAGTCGCTCTGGATAAGAGCGTCTGCTAAATGACTTAAATGTAAATGTAAAATAAAATTTAAGGAGTCTTGTTTTCAGATTAAAGTTCTTGTTCACATCGGCTACTGAGTGCGAGATCACACAGTCATCTGGAAAAGCTGGTGCTCTCATGCATGGTTCAGTGTTGCTTGCATCGATGCAAGCACAGATGGAATTTAGCTCGTCTGGTAGGCTCGCTTATCTGGGCAGCTTCTTATAAGGGTCCGGATTAGTGTCCCGCTCCATGAAAGCGACAGCGCTATCCTGTAGCTCAGTGCAGATGTTGCCTGTCATCCATGGCTTCCGGTTATGTACGGCAGATTTTTACATGACATATCTACATTACCAGCAACCATCACTCCTGTGTTCCAATGGCACATTGTGTTAGCTAATCCAATTTTAGCATTTTAAAAGGCTAATTGATCATTAGAAAACCCTTTTGCAATTATGTTAGCACAGCTGAAAACTGTTGTGCTGATTAAAGACGCAATACAACTGGCCTTCTTTAGACAAGTTGAGTATCTGGAGCATCAGCATTTGTGGGTTCGATTACAGGCTCAAAATGGCTAGAAATAAATAACTTTCTTCTGAAAATCGTCAGACTAAAAATGAGAAACTTGGATTAGCTAACACAACGTGACATTGGAAAACAGGAGTGATGGTTGCTGATAATGGGCCTCTGTACGTCTATGTAGATATTCCATAAAACATCTGCCTTTTCCAGCTACAATAGTCCTTTACAACATTACCAATGTCTAAACTGTATTTCTGATCTATTTGATCTTATTTTAATGGGCAATTTTTTTAATTGTATTTAAAAAACGAGGACATTTTTAAGTGACCCCAAACTTTTGAATGGTAGTGTACATTTAGCTGATTTTTTTACACACGGCTGAACGGCTGCTTCGGTTAAGGTAAGTAGGGAGGTTTGTGTCTCTTTGTTAACAACAGCTGGTGCGCAATCTTTAATGGTAAGTAAGTCTCACAGTTTTGCTCGTGTCACTCCCTGACTGTAGAGATAATGTTTGTTTGGTCGGGGTGTGACTCGGGTGGGAAAGTCTATGCTTTCTGGTTCTTTGTTTTTGGCCAGGTATGATTCAAAAATCTCAAATCAAATCAAAAATCAGGGATTCAGGGATAACTATCATTAGTTTTCTCTGATTGGGAATCATACTTAGGCAGCCTTTGTTCCGTTTCTCATTTGTGGGTTGTTGTCTTTGTTAGTGGCATGTAGCCTTATAGAGCTTCACATTCTTTTTGTTGTTTATTGTTTTGTTGGCGACATTTAAAATCAAAGAATGTACGCTTACAACGCTGCACCTTGGTGCGGTCATTTCCTTGACGACGATCGTGACAGCTCTGTTAGAATACATTATGATACTCTGCATGCCCCTGTTTTCCAAGAGAGTTTTCATCTATATTTTTCGTCGCTGTATATTTAATACCACAGACCAATGCAGGCACTAAGATCGCACTCAACAAGCTGTATAGGGCCCTAAGCAAAGGGATATTTTTACAGTGACCATCAACTCTTTGTTTTGCTCTTGAACCAATATTATCATTCAGAACCACACCATTCACCCCTCAATGTAAATCCATTCTTTCAACTAATATTTAGCTTTTACAGTACACTCTTCTGATGGCTGTAATGGTTTCTGTACAGATCTGTTGTTTCTTCATGTGCTATATATGTTCCCATTTCATTAGTGCTACTGCCAGTGGGGTCCACCAGGTGCATACTCCTGTGTTCTGGAGGTCCAAGCCAATTCAAATAGGGAAGCCATTAAAATCATTTTTTAAAAGGGCAAAGATTGATCCAGTCAAGTGTAGTTGCACACTAACAACTTTGGGACTTGGTAAGTGGCATTACACTCCAACCTCCTATCTCGCACAGACACTTTTTCAGTTCTGCCCATACATTTTCTATAGGTTTGAGGTCAGGGCTTTGTGATGGCCATTCCAATACCTTGACTTTGTCATCCTTAAGTCATTTTGCCACAACTTGGGGGTCATTGTCCATTTGGAGGACCCATTTGCAACTAAGCTGTAACTTCCTGAATGATGTCTTGAGATGTTGCTTCAATATATCCACATACTTTTCCTTCCTCGTGAAGCCATCTATTTTGTGAAGTTCACCAGTTCTTCCTGCAGCCGAACCCCAACAACATATACAGTGGGGCAAAAAAGTATTTAGTCAGCCACCAATTGAGCAAGTTCTCCACTTAAAAAGATGAGAGAGGCATGTCATTTTCATCATAGGTACACTTCAACTATGACAGACAAAATGAGAAGAAAAAAAATCCAGAAAATCACATTGTAGGATTTTTAATGAATTTATTTGCAAATTATTATGGAAAATAAGTATTTGGTCAATAACAAAAGTTTCTCAATACTTTGTTATATACCCTTTGTTGGCAATGACAGAGGTCAAACGTTTTCTGTAAGTCTTCACAAGGTTTTCACACACTGTTGCTGGTATTTTGGCCCATTCCTCCATGCAGATCTCCTCCCGAGCAGTGATGTTTTGGGGCCTGACGGGCCTGGACATGTACTGGCTTAAGTAGGGAGACACGTCTGGCACTGCAGGACTTGAGTCCCTGGCGGCGTAGTGTGTTACTGATGGTAGGCTTTGTTACTTTGGTCCCAGCTCTCTGCAGGTCATTCACTAGGTCCCCCTGTGTGGTTCTGGGGTTTTTGCTCACCGTTCTTGTGATCATTTTGACCCCACGGGGTGAGATCTTGCGTGGAGCCCCAGATCGAGGGAGATTATCAGTGGTCCTGTATGTCTTCCGTTTCCTAATAATTGCTCCAACAGTTGATTTCTTCAAACCAAGCTGCTTACCTATTGCAGATTCAGTCTTCCCAGCCTGGTGCAGGTCTAAAATATTGTTTCTGGTGTCCTTTGACAGCTCTTTGGCCTTGGCCATAGTGGAGTTTGGAGTGTGACTGTTTGAGGTTGTGGACAGGTGTCTTTTATACTGATAACAAGTTCAAACAGGAGCCATTAATACAGGTAGCGAGTGGGGGACATAGGAGCCTCTTAAAGAAGAAGTTAGAGGTCTGTGAGAGCCAGAAATCTTGCTTGTTTGTAGGTGACCAAATACTTATTTTCCACCATAATTTGCAAATAAATTCATTAAAAATCCTACAATGGGATTTTCTGGATTTTTTTTCTCATTTTGTCCATCATAGTTGAAGTGTACCGGTGATTAAAATTACAGGCCTCTCTCATCTTTTTAAGTGGGAGAACTTGCACAATTGGTGGCTGACTAAATACTTTTTTGCCCCACTGTATATATATATATATTTTACCTTTATTTAACTAGGCAAGTCAGTTAAGAACAAATTCTTACTTTCAATGACGGCCTAATGACGGTGGGTTAACTGCCTGTTCAGGGGTAGAACGACAGATTTGTACCTTGTCAGCTCAGGGATTTTAACTTGCAACCTTTCAGTCCAACACCTCATAATGTCCAACACCCCATAATGATGCCATGATGCCATGCGTCTCCTTCCTGAGCAGTATGATGGCTGTGTGGTCCCATGGTATTTATACTTGCGTACTATTGTTTGTACAGAAGAACACGGTACCTTCAGGTGTTTGAAAATTGCTCCGAAGGATGAACCAGATTGTGGAGGTCTACAAAAAAAATTTGAGGTCTTGGCTGATTTTTATTGATTTTCCCATGATGTCAAGCAAAGAGGCACTGAGTTTGAAGGTAGGCCTTGAAATACATCCACAGGTACACCTCCAATTGACTCAGATGATGTCAATTGGCCTATCAGTAGCTTCTAAAGCCATGATATCATTCTCTGGAATTTTCCAAGCTGTTTAAAGGCACAGTCAACTTAGTGTATGTAAACTTCTGACCACTGGAATTGTGACACAGTGAATTATAAGTGAAATAATCTGTCTGTAAAGAATTGTTGGAAAAATTACTTGTGTCATGCACAAAGTAGATGTTCTAACCAACTTGCCAAAACTATAGTTTGTTAACAAGACATTGTGGAGTGGTTGAAAAACTTGTTTTAATGACTCCAACCCAAGTGTATTAAACTTCTGACTTCAACTGTATTTATTGAATCCAAGTGCAGAATCTCTCATCGTTTTCTTATCTCATCTTATATGTTTTAGGTGTGGAGAACACCTGGCGGGATTCTCACGGTTGATCCCAGACTAAACAAACATAAACATGCTTACATATTTTTGTGGGATCCAAGTTGAAGCCACACCTGGAGACATTCAAGTTTTATTAATGCCATGTCAATCCTACAATGACTACATAAGTACGAGTCGTTAGGTCCATCTTTCTTTTTCTCTTCTGACTATTTCCTCAGCTCTCGTGTGAGCCTTTCGCCTGATGTCTGTGTTGACTCAAGATTAGTTTCAATGAAAGAGGTAATGAAAGCTTCCTGGGCATTTGAAATTCAAGTGTTACATTTTGTTGGCTGAATGACATTGATATTAATATCTGTTAAATTAATCAAGGTTTGTTATCTTATCTATATTCTTTCGTTTATAATTGTTTTCAGCTGTTATCTGGCATATTTGATTGAAATGGTGCCATGGCTAACACTATAGTTTGTCACACTTTCCTCAACTTTACTTTACCAGTCTATCTGGTGTCTTTAGCATAGCTCTAGGGTGCTTCTTCAGAAGCTTCATCAAACACATACAGTACTTGCCAAGTTTATCATATTGCGTACCGCTAACCTGTTAAGTACCTGCAGTCATTGTCAAAACCTCCATGGCTCTTGAGTTTGATATAGGGCATTTACACCATGGGACTTAATATCAGCAATAAGGATACATTCACATAAGGTGTAATGGTGATGCTTATTGTTAGTTTGACAGAAGCGTTGCATTCACACTTGCATGCATACTTTAGTATATTGAAAATATTTAAGGGGATAGTTCGTCCAATTTAAATTGGGTGCTAGTAGAGGGATGTGTATATGTAGACGCAACAATGAAGTAAAAGTAGAAGAAATAGTGTTATACGATGGATGAAATTATCCCATTTTTGGAGCTAATCCTTTCTTTCTGAGCTAAAATAGTCACAGTGTCAGTACGCTCCCGGGCTTTTCAAACAGAGGGGCTCGTTCTACTTTGTCAGATCCATTCAGTACAGTTTTTATATTGTGTGATAGGAACCAATATTAACTTGCGCACTCCTGGACCTGTGTACTTTGGACCACTTTGGTAGTTTGCCACACTGTAGGAACCTCAACCACACTCACATTTGTGGAAGGAGAGCAACATGAATTCCTCACTCTGATATTCAGGAACTCTCCTACATTCTTTTCCCACTTTTTTCTTCCTCTCCCAATTAGAAGGTGGTTTTCAATGCCATAATTCCAGCCTTGAAGTTGGATATTTGCCAGTGCAGGGAAACAGTTAGCTTACTGGCACGCTTTGCTTGGTGGCCAATCCCTAAATAAATATGAACCCGGGGCAGGGAGGAACAGGGTGACCTTGACTGTGAGGTGCCTCATATTTCAACGCAGCCTTTCAGGGTTCATGATGGAAGGTTGGGCCAGGGGTGACAGCATAAGGAGAGGGTCGGGAGGGGGGCATCCCCCAGAGATGGTGGTCCGCTGATGGGCATTCCTTTTGACGGATGGATGGGACTCTGCGTGTACACACTCTTCGGTGCATTACATAATTGAAAAAGTCACCTACATAAACCAACCCAACTTCGTGCTGAGGGGTCGGTGTTAGCCAGGCCTATAGTTATTGAAGTCTTTGTTTTATGCCACGGTGTTCAACAGTGGCAGTTTTTAGACAGCTGGGAGTGTGTTAACGTACTATAGAACGTGCATAGTGTTCAACACACCCTGACATTTTTACTTTGAGATTGAAATTGAAACATATTCTGGAATTCTCATAAATGGGGAACTGCATCAGGGTGCGAACGTCAAATATGTTTTTATATGTCAAAAATCCCTGTGAATCACTTTGAACCAAAGTATCAAAGTGAACCAACAAGTCTACTTATGAGGGCTACAATCAATTAAAACTAATTACTGGGTTTCTGGAATATTTGTCTTGCACAATATCAAGGCATTTTTTAAATTAATATGCATAGAGTTATTTTTTGGTTCACATTGTAAACAGCGTAATGTCAAGAACATGAATCAAATAGCACATTCTTCAGATTCAAGACAAGTGATGTCATCGACTTCTCCCGTAAACTGGGTTAAGTGGGTCCTATTGAAGACTATGGCACTGTGTCTTCAGCCTGTAATTAACCGTGTCATCGTCCTGGTGTTTTCTTTTTGCCCTCAGTATATCAACAGGTTTACTCTGAGTGCAGTCTCACATCCGCCCGTCGGCCCATGCTGTCACAGTGAGCAAAAAAAAAAACATTGCAGTTTTTATTTACTGTACAATTTGGTGCTTCTGTTTGGATAAAGGCCCTTGAGGATGAATAGAGGTATGTGCTCCTCGGGTGCGAGTCACTATAATTGCATTCCTTTGACAAATGGCTGAAAGAGTGGTTTAGGAGCAGGACGCCGTGTGCCCGACCAGTGTTGACATGACCGAGACTCTCCCTATACTCTCTTTATCTCAGGCCAGTCTAGCCCGTTGACGACTCCTGCAAACACAAATCCCCGATGGCTGCCGTCGGAGCTGCTTCTGTTCATCTGGATCCCAGAAAGCCCAAGAGGCTGACCCCCCAACACTTCCTCTCTCCTGGGTTCTAACCCCCTCCTTCATCTCTTTTGTCTTGTAATAATGTAATGGTTAATATGGAAGCAATAAGGAATTAAATGCTGGTGTTTTTGCTCCCATTTCAAGACTTTTAGAGGTGTCAGTGTTTATGGTAATTCAACACACTAATGCCCAACATTAGACATAGGCTGTTTATTTAATAGAGTCATTTAGCACAGGGGCTGTGGGTTGCCCCCTGCACTAAACTTGGTTGAGAACTATAAATCAATACATACATAAATATCGCAATTAATTTACACTGTGGATGGTTGTTTGCACAGATGATTTAGCTAGGGAGCTTGAGTGTTCCCGCCATAAAACAAAGCTGCAAAGCACTTGAAACGGAACCAGTGCACGAAAGAGTCAATGCTATAAAGCTACCAGAGAGCTAACATGAATGTCTGTGGTGTAGAAGTCTCCTAGAAACCCGAAAAAAATTCAACCACAGACCAATGTTATACTACTATAATACTAGCAGAAGCAGAGTGGTGGGGAGCCCAGGATTTGGCATGTTGATTCTACAAAACGATCGCAAGAATTTCCTCAGTTTGACATGAGGCCTCGTCTGACAACAGGGCTCTTTTACAAAAGCAGATTCCTGGCAAATTGCTACAATATCCCCTAAGAATTTATGTGGCCACAAAATCCAACGCGAGAGATGGCATCTCTTTCACAGAGGGACTGTGAATCTCCGCCCTCATTGTTCCAAAGTGGTTTGGGGATATGGGGGATTAAGGATGGATTGACTGGAGGTTGAATGTACATTTTTTACAATTCCAGTCCTCAGGTGAAACCCAACAAGTCTACCAACCACTATTCCATGAGCAACACCCCTAATGTCTTTTTCATTGTTTCTCTAAGAACCAATCTCTTGAGCTAAATAAGGGATGTAGATAAGGTGTACTTATTACCATCCATTCATCTGTCATCGCAGCGCATTATTAAAAAAACGTAACCGGAGTTTGAAATGACAAACCAGGGATCAAAAGGAATTTAAAAGCCATCATGATGTGACGCTTTTCTACATTCACCTGTTCTCACCTACTCGCTCAAGTCTTCTGAACAGTGTCAGATGGGGGAAAGAGGAAATTAGGAGTACATTTTGGATTAGTATTTTGACTTTGCGAAGGATCATTACAGAGAAGTAGTTGGACACTTCCCAACTCAGGGCTGGTTCCAAACAGTCTTCAATAGCCTCCTTTCAATAGCCTCAAATCAGAGTTCAGTGTGTCAAATCGGAGGGCATGTTGTCCGGTCCTTGGCAGTCTCTATGGGGGTACCACAGGGTTCAATTCTCGGGCCGACTCTTTTCTCTGTGTATATCAATGATGTTGCTCTTGTTGCGGGCGATTCCCTGATCCACCTCTACGCAGACGACACCATTCTGTTTACTTCTGGCCCTTCCTTGGACACTGTGCTATCTAACCTCCAAACGAGCTTCAATGCCATACAACACTCCTTCCGTGGCCTCCAGCTGCTCTTAAACGCTAGTAAAACTAAATGCATGCTTTTCAACCGTTCGCAGCCTGCACCCGCACGTCCGATTAGCATCACCGCCTTGGATGAGTCCCGACCTAGAATATGTGGACATCTATAAGTACCTAGGTGTCTGGCTAGACTGTAAATTCTCCTTCCAGACTCATATCAAACATCTCCAATCCAAAATCAAATCTAGAGTCGGCTTTCTATTTCGCAAAAAAGCCTCCTTCACTCACGCTGCAAAACTTACCCTAGTAAAACTGACTATCCTACCGATCCTCGACTTCGGCGATGTCATCTACATAATAGCTTCCAATACTCTACGCAGCAAACTGGATGCAGTTCATCACAGTGCCATCCGTTTTGTCACAAAAGCACCTTATACCACCCACCACTGCGACCTGTATGCTCTAGTCGGCTGGCCCTCACTACATGTTCGTCGCCAGACCCACTGGCTCCAGGTCATCTACAAGTCTATGCTAGGTAAAGCTCCGCCTTATCTCAGTTCACTGGTCACAATGGCAACACCCACCCATGGCACGCGCTCCAGCAGGTGTACCTCACTGATCATCCCTAAAGCCAAAACCTCATTTGGCTGCCTTTCTTTCCAGTTCTCTGCTGCCTGAGACTGGAACGAATTGCAAAAATCTCTGAAGTTGGAGACTTTTATCTCCCTCACCAACTTTAAACATCTGCTATCTGAGCAGCTAACCGATCGCTGCAGCTGTACATCGTGCATCGGTATATCGCCCACCCAATTTACCTACCTCATCCCCATACTTTTTTTATTTGATTTACTTTTCTACTCTTTTGCAAACCAGTATCTCTACCTGCACATGTTCATCTGATCATTTATCACTCCAGTGTTAATCTGCTAAATTGTAATTATTCACTCCTATGGCCTATTTATTGCCTACCTCCTCATGCATTTTGCACACAATGTACATAGATTATTCTGCGTGTGCGTGTATGTGTGTGAGCAAATGTAGTGTGTGTGTGTGTGTGTGTGTGTGTGTGTGTGTGTGTGTGTGTGTGTGTGTGTGTGTGTGTGTGTGTGTGTGTGTGTGTGTGTGTGTGTGTGTGTGTGTGTGTGTGTGTGTGTGTGTGTGTGTGTGTGTGTGTGTTTTGGAGTGTCGGTGTAGGTACAGTATGTGTAAGTGTGTGGGTACTGTAAGAGAGTCAGTGTACAGTACATGGTGTACAACATGGTGTTTGACCTAAGCCTATCCTGTCTTTTCACCTCAATGGTCGTGAGAGAGAGTATAAGAAGAGAAGCCATTTAAGAGCATTGGGACACAGTCCAATTCTCCTTTTCCCCCACATCCTTTTTACTGCTGCTGTAGGAGCCGACAAGAATGATTTTGGGTGATGGGCCAAAAGCCTATTTAGAAAGATATAAATATAGCAATAGAACGTCAGGTGCTCTGCGGTCTGGTATCCATAACTACTAAACTACAGCCGGCTCCCATGATTACAGGCCCACAGTGTAATTTCTAACGTCTGCTTTTGCTTAATCCTGTTCTTCCCTCATCTCTCACCCCCCCCCCCTTCCTTTATTGCTAACATCTGCAAGAATAACAATGGTTTCGAATCTACAGCACAATTGATAGTGTTGGCCCGAAGCTGCTACAGGGGCGAATTCTTGGGGTTGGCAGCTCTCTCTCCATTTTCTATTAATTTCAACAGGCGATCAGTTTAAATTATGCAGAGATTTGTTTTTGACAAGGAAAGGTGTGTTACAGAATCTGGGCGATTCATCACAATTCATGTTATTTGAGTTATTATTTTTATGCTGATTTAATTTGACCCCTTATCTGGATACACGGTGAAATCTAGCCCTTCTTCTGGAAAGGGGATAGAAGACTGTTTGTTTGGTTAGTGTTCATCTGCAAACCTCTCAAAGAGAAATGCCTTTTGGATTAGTTTTTGAGGGGAAACAGACAATTAGAGGCTGTCTGTTGGGAGTGTTATTGAAAAATCATTCACGACCAAGAAAAGGGGTGCAGAAAGTTCAACAAGAGAGAACAGTGTGCTTGTTGTGGATGGAAGTGTTTGTATAGTGTGAGTACTGTCTGAGTGTCTGTTGAATTGAAAATGACTGATATACATTTTTCCTACAGTACATGGATTCAACAGTTTTCTCATTATGAATAAATGTTATTATCAAATCAGTCACAGAGAGGGTGATAGATAGTTTTGGTTGGCGGAAAAATTGTACAATTGTTTTCAAGGCACTGTGCTAATAGGGAGAGCTCCCAACATGTAATACCAAAAATCAGCCACAGAATGTCAACCATACATTGCGGTTTTCACAGTGAGGAGGTGAGGACGTTAGTGAACTAGGTGTAAAACATACCACCCTCCCCTTTCAGTAACATAGGTCTGTGTACTTGTCGCCCCCCCCCCCAACCCAGTATTACAGATTATTGTGAAATAGACACAAGTTGCTTATCGGAAATTTGTGACAGGCGCACAAAAAACATTTTTTCAATTGCAGTATAAGATTTTGTATACAGTGCGTTACAATCACAGATGAAGACAATAGGTTACTTAAATTAATAAAACAGAAACGATAAGAGGGAAGTTGGTTGGGGAGGATGGGTGGACCTAAAACGCAAACTTCTAGCAATCCAAAGGTTGTGTGTTCAAATCTCATCATGGATAACTTTAGCTACTTTGCTATTACTTACAACTTTTTAGCTACTGTCAACTACTTAGCATGTTAGCTAACCCTAACCTTAACCCTTTAACTTAACTCCTAAACTTAACCCTTTAACTACTTAGCTAACTAGCTCTAACCTTAACCCCTAACCCTAACCCAGATAATGTTAGCCACCTAGCTAGCTTAGCTAATATCAGCCACAACAAATTTGAAATGCGTTATGAAGGAAGAAAATTGTGTAATACACACAAAATGCGTTGTGATGTAAATCCCATCACAAATCTAGAATAAGTAGTTTGTGTCTATTTCACAATAAGCTGTGATAGTGTGTTGGTCGTTATCTACAGAAAATGGGGTTGAGTTGTTGAGACAGAGGTGGGAATCCGTGTTGGGTTTCAACTGCATGTATTTACCCTATTAACTGGAAATAGCTTGCAAAGAGCCCCCAAAAATGTAACACAGATGGTACTGCCTGATTTGGATGACTCACTTGACTTCAGAATTTTCATAGAAGCATCATCCCATGGGCAAACGCTGCTCATGTAGATGTACGTAGATTAATAGAATGTAATCAATTCAAAAATGTTTACCCAAATGAAAAAGCAATATCTAGGCTAACAACCGATTCAATAAAGACATTATCCTCACATTCTGTATTAGTTTTTGCTTTGGTTTGGCACACACACACACACACACACACACACACACACACACACACACACACACACACACACACACACACACACACACACACACACACACACACACACACACACACACACACACACACACACACACACTGATGTAGACATAAGAATGATGTTAGCTTATTATCTCTGTCAGAATCCAGCGAAAAGGCAGCAGGAATCCCTTACAAGTGTAGCTTGACCACTTGTTGACAGTTTATAAACATCGTTTAAATGACTGAGTGAGGGTGGCTGACACTTCCAATGTTTGTCTTCACACAGATAATTGAGGACCCACTTGCCTAATGAGCGGCCTGTAACTCTTAGCACTCTGTTGTCAAGTGCCAATCTCAACATCAGTGGAGAAATGAGGAGTTAGAAAACCAATGCGAAGGGTTAAATAATTATATGGCCTGCAAACTGGGCCAGGGCTGAGTGTGTGTGTGTGTTAATTGAATCATATCCTGTTTCAAAGTTATCACTGTAAAAACATCGACAAGCATTTTGAGTTATTCTCATGAATTACAATACAATCAAAGCAAAGTATATTTGCCTTGTCTAGTATGACAAAAGTGCTTCTGTCGGGGAATGAAAACTTGATTATTCAAAACAAGTGGCTGAAATAGAAGCTGACATTTCTGCTGGTTGACGTTTATTGTCATGAGTCTTGTCATGGAGGCAGAACTGAGAGATTTCCATTAGAAGAGTCAAAATTGTTATATTGTAAAAATGTATGAAAACAATTTAATTGATTTAAGGTTAGGGTTAGCTTTAAAATCTGATTTTATTACTTTGTGGCTGTGCAAGCTAGTGATCACTCTGCAGAGCTGCCTCCAGAACAAGATTTGTGATGAAAAATGCAAACCTGTAACATTCCAAGAGTACAATCTTAGAAAAAAGGGTTCCAAAAGGGGTTCTTTGGCTGTACCCATGGGATAACCCTTTTGGTTTCCATTTAGAACCCTCTGTGGAAAGGGTACTACATGTAACCCAAAAGGGTTCTACCTGAAACCAAAAGGGTTCTTCAAAAGGGTTCTCCAAGGGAACAGCAGAAGAACAATTTTAGGTTTTTAGATAGCATGTTTTTTCTCAGAGTGTAGATATACAGTAGATAGGCTCAGGCTGTATAATTATCTAACACACACATTTCACAGCAAGGTATTTCGATCATTTAACTATAACATTTTTTGAAGGGATGAGGGCATGAGAGCCTCGGAAAGTTTGGGCTGGATTCAATCTGTATTGGTGAAGGTCAGCGTTATAGCATCATTGAAATGTTGGCAATGTTACCACGTTAGTGGAGACTGCATCACGGTAAACGCTGCCTATGTTGGCTCAATCGTGAATTACCTTTACATTTCGATAGCGCTTCAGCTGTACAGATTGAATCGAGCCCTTTGTCATTGTACACATTGTGCCTGAATTACATATTATCTTTATGCTGATTATCACATGGATGTGAGAGTTATTTAGATTCGAGTATCAATAACCACTCTATTTCAAGGGGGCTTTGTCATGTTATAGCATGTTATTCCTTATTTGTTATGTAACAAAAAGAGGCAGAAGTAAAGTGAATTTTCTCAACAGAAGAAGCTGTTGTCAATGTTATTGTTATAGAATAAACCCACATTTGTTGAAAAAGGATCCATCTTCACTGAAAGAGGCCTTAGTTCACAGGATCATGTTTATTGGGGAGAAAACATTTAGAAACTGGGTGAATATGGTCCAAAAATAAATACTAATTCTCGTCAATGTTTCAAACTATGTGCCCAGGAACCATAATGTTAGCTGGTGAGATAGGGCGGGACACACACTAGTGAGGTAACACATCGCACGGATGAGGAAAGTCATTTTCTCCATGAAGCAGCATCACATGAATCATAGCGGAAATGAGCATAAATAGCAAGGTTCAGTACATCAGTTCAGGTCCACCGATCAAGGGTGTGTCCAAAAAATCATAAATGTAAATGTGATGGTCCCAAAAGGTCTGTGAAGGCAAAAGGTCAGTTATGACAGGTTCCCTTTATAATTATATACATTTTTCAAATTAACATGGAGCACCTCATAACATAATACTGTGACACATGCCCATCTGGCTTAGAATGAGATATAGGCTAAATGTGTTATTTTCTGTTATTGAAATACATGTTATAATTGCACGGTGTGACTTACTTCAGAACCTAACTAATTACCTGGATTTATACTGTCATTAACATGTCACGATTGACCCCTGCATGACTACAGCTATTTTCGTCGGCCTTTGTGTTTCAAAGTAGTCATATCCCTTGACTTATTCCACATTTTGTTGTGCTACAGCCTGAATTCAAAATGGATGAAATAGATTTTTCTTTTCACCCATTTACACACAATACCCCATAATGACAAAGTGAAAACATGTCTTTAGAAATGTTAACAGATGTATTGAAAATTAAATACAGAAATATCTCATTTACATACAGTAAGTATTCACGCCCCTGAGTCAATACTTTGTAGAAGCACCTTTGGCAGCAATTACAGCCCTGAGTCATCTTGAGTATGTCTGCATCAGCTTTGCACATCTGTATTTGGGGATTGTCTCCAATTCTTCCCTGCAAATTTCTCAAGCTCTGTTTTATTATATTTCAATGAACCTTTATTTAACCAGGAAGGGCTCAATGAGATTTGAAATCTCTTTTTCAAGAGCGTCATGGCCAAAATAGGCAGCACCAAGTCATTAGAAAATTACAGACAGACATGAAAAACTACAGGTAACCTTGTAAAAAAAACATAGAATGCACAAGTGTATAACAAAATCATAATACAGCTAATTAAAAACAGGGAACCAGCCTTAAAAACACCAATCGGGACAAGTTGTTACAGTTTAAAAGTGTTTTGTAATGCGTTCCAAGCCGATGGCGCAAGAGCACATGAAAGCCCTTTAACCAAATTACGTTCGGACAATTGGAACAATTAGCAGGACAAAGTCCTGCGAACAAAGAGAGTACCCACCACACCGAACACTAAAAATTCCCAAATAAAATGGTAGTGTAAAATGGCTTTGTAAATAAAAGTATACCAGTGACTGAGCCTACAATTGACTAGAGAAGGCCAGTCAACCCTTGTATATAAAGTGCAATGGTGCGTAAGGGTTTTGCAGTTTAAAATAAATCTCAATGCCCCATGGTAATGGGTGTCAATTGATCTCAAATACTGAAGGGAAGCATTCATATATTAAATATCTCATTAAATAACTCACTAGTGACTATGGTGGGCATTCTATGTTCATTTTCTATGTTTTGTATTTCTTTGTTGTTTGGCCGTGTGGTTCTCAATCAGAGGCAGCTGTCTATCGTTGCCTCTGATTGAGAACCATAATTATGTAGCTTTTTCCCCACATGGTTTTTGTGGGTAGTTGTTTTCTGTCTTTGTGTGTCTGCACCAGACATAACTGTTTTGTTTGTGCTGCTTTGTTGTTTTTTTGTTCTAGTGTTCAGTTTCTTTATTAAATTTACCATGAACACGTAACTCGCTGCACCTTGGTCCTCTCCTTCCAACAGCCGTTACAATATCCTCATAGTCTAGTAAAGGCATAACTGTAACAATTACTAGCCTCCTTCTGGCTTCAAAAGAAAAACAGGCCTCATTCCTAAAATAAAATCCCAACTTCAATATTTTTGTAAGTCGTTGAATATGCAATTTAAAAAAAGAGGACATCATCAATTACAATTCCAAAATATTTTTATGAGGTTACAGTCTCAATCTCATTGTCCTGACAGGTAGTAATAGGTGAAAAGGTCAGAGGTCTATTTCTTGCTTTAGAAAACACAAGTAGTTTAGTTTTGTCAGTATTGAGGATAAGCTTCAATTGACAAGGTATCTTGAACACTATAAAACGCAGTTTGCAAGTTCTGGAAAGTTTTGTGAGAGACGAGGCACAAAAAATAACAGTATCATCAGCATACATGTGAAGTTGTGCATTTTGGACATGTTCGTCTAAATTATTTATATAAATAGTGAATAAGAGGGGACCAAGTACAGAGCCCTGGGACACACCATTACAGACAGACAATTTAACAGGCATGAGCCCATCAAATTGAGTGCACTGAGTTCTATCAGGAAGATAGTTAGCAAGCCATACAACTGCATGCCCCCGAAAGACCTACGCTCGACAATCTCTGCCTTAGTATTGCATGATCAACTGTATCAAAAACCTTAGATAGATCAATAGAAGTGAGACACAGTGCTGTTTTTGTCAAGGGCTTCAGTGATATCATTTAAAACCTTCATGGCTGCTGTAATTGTGCTATGCTTCTTCCTTAAGCCCGATTGGTACATTGATAAAATATAGTTAGTATATAAAAACTATTTTAGCTGTTCACTAATACGGGTATCAAGTATTTTCACTAGGGGTGACAGCTTTGAATTTGGCCAATAATTATTTAAAAGAGTTGGATCTCTCCCTTTTAAAAGTGGTTGGACAAATGCTGATTTCCAGATCTTTGGAATTTCATTACATTCCAGCGTTAGATTGAGTGGTTCAGATATGAAATCAGCTGCCAGTTTTAAAAAGCAGGGATCAAGAAGATCAGGACCTGCAGGTTTTCTCTGATCTAAGGATTTCAGGGCTTTATGTACATCCTGGACTGAGAATGGCAAAAAGTTACAAGTTTGACCAGCTCTCACTGGTTCATCCACACAGGGTTGTACAGAGCCAGAGGATACTGAATCATACAGCCTACCAGATTATAGAAAGTGCTCATTGAAACAATTCAGTATTTCAGTTTTGTCATATACAGCAACAGAGTCCTTCAATACACTTGACAGTAATTCACTAACATTACTGTTATCAGACATAGAATAGCCTTCCAAAACATTCTAGGGTCATTCAGGTTATCAGTGGTTACAGACATAAGTGGGAGAACTTCATCTTTTTAAGTGGGAGAACTTGCACAATTGGTGGCTGACTAAATACTTTTTTGCCCCACTGTATGTATTATATTTTCAATACATTTGCCAACATTTCTAAAAACATTATGGGGTTTCTGTGTAGATGGGTAAAAATGTATATATTTAAGCCATTTTGAATTCGGGCTCTAACACAACAAAATATGGAATAAGTCAAGAGGTATAAATACTTTATGAAGGCACTGTATATGCTAGAGGTAGGTACATCACAAACATAACAATGTAAAGATTAGAGGTGCCCCCTTTTGGAGGGAGTGTTACATTTGCTAGCAAAAAGAAGTGCGGTAGCTAGCTTACTGTTCATTTTAGAAATCCAGAATTAAAATAATCCAAATGGTGGGAATTAAGATACAGATTTTAATAGTTGGTTCTGTATTGATTTTTAGATTTTCAGTATCATTGATCTACAAATCTATACCAGAACCAACTATAAAAATCTGTATCTTAATTCCCAGCTTTTGGATATCAAAAACAACTTTACAGGGGGTTGGACAAAGTTCCCTTGCTCACCAATGACTGTTGTCTATGTGGAACAGAGTCCAGACCCGTTGAACCAGAGGTGGGTGCTTAATACTGATCCTTGTACTTTCCATTCCCCTGCCTGAAAGTGTACCTTCTGTTTTGGGTGATCACCTCATTTCTGAGACACTTTTCAGCAATGGCTAAATACTGTATATCTGAATGGAAGACCTTTATCTGTTCGTGAATTTCAAATGTCATCTGGCTTTTACTTTCTCATTCTTTCACTCTTCAAAAGATCCAAGACCATTCGTCATGTCAGTGACTTCCTACCATTTGAATTATGCAAAAATGTGCTAACTTCTTTCATCTTATACTGTAAACACAAGACAGCCGAGTCTCTTTCTCTCAAAGCTTGTGGGGGGAAAAATGGGGAAAGGGAAACATGTAGTCCAATGCATTGAGTGAGCACCCGTATTTTAGCAGGATGGCTGGATTTGTATCTGAAATTCACTCTAAGCCATTCTTAAAATACCTCAAAACATTTGGATGTTATTTTTTCAGTTTAAGACTTGGCAGGTGTGTAACACGACTCTCGATCGCAGATGATTATATTCTTCCAACAGAAAACCATTTTTAAAAGCGGGTGGGTGGATGTCTTGGCACAGAAACTGTTATTGCATGTCTGCAGGTGTTTGGTAATTGGATTAATGCAAAAGGGGGCAAAGAGAAATTCCTGTTGTCCTTGAATTGAGAAGCGCTGAGGAAAGACACATTTTTGTCTCATACAGCCAGGCCATGGAATATGTGATGACAAGTCATTCATTCCCCCACCCACAACCACCCACCATCTTCCCAAACTCAAACTTTTCTCCCCCAAAGCTTTCCTTCCTTTAAAATGTAAAAGGAAAAAAAGTGAAACTGCTGCGAGCAATCACCTTTCAGAAAAGGGTTTATCTAAAATGCTAACCATAATAACAGCAGCGGGTGAGGGATGACGATAAAGGCTGCCCGGGCCTCGCTGAGGTTTGATCCTTCTCCAAGAGCAACGTGGGTAACCTTAGCCATACAACCCCCCCCGAGCGCACTGTGTATTCCTTACTCCTTTCACCAAAGGTGTCTAGATGAAACAACTACTTTGTGAGGCTCTAGACAAAACAATTGTCACGTTGATGTTGTGAAAGGCCCTGTTGCAAATCGTCCTGTGAAAATGTTTCTTTATTGTTTTGGTGAAGTTCAGCCCCCTGAATGTTGTTTCAACATTTGGTTCACTGAGCACCTTGTGCGGTGTGCGTCTCTCGGTTCAACTCGACAGATAAAGGCTGCAATTTGTTTAATTCAACTTTAGAACATTTAGGAATGGTAGCCTATGGATAATTTTAGTCAGTATATGTGTGCAGATGTCTTTCGTAGTTATTAAACTAAGCAGTAGGATGACTATTCAACACACTGTCTAGTCCTCCAGTAAATCACAAAGCCAAACAATGGCTGATTGAGCTTTTTAGGGAAACAGTTGCTTTCCTCTTTCACAAGAGATTTCTTTCTCCAGCTATTGCACAAGGTACAATCAGAACATGTCTTGATCTGCTCAGAGCACAACCTGTAACTGTACTGTCTGGTTTATGACATACAGTATCTCCTCAAGACACCTCTGACAACAAATTTGACCTCTGACCTGCTCAGTGCCGGTCAATGTGCTCGAAGCAGATCAAGACATGCTCTGAGTGTACCTTGCGCAATGTCTAAAAAAAACAAATATTGTAGTTCATAGGTAAGCCTACTATCACGTGCTAATTTCACCTTTGCTAACATCTGAGGACAGCTATCATTTCAGTGAAATGGTATAGTTGACTTCAGGGACTGGGACCAGAAATTGGGCCTGGCATTTCATCAGAAACATTTTTGGGGGTGATATCCAATTGGAAGTTACAGTCTTGTCCCATCGCTGCAACTCCCATACTGACTTGGGAGAGGTCGAGAACCATGCGTCCTCCGAAACACGACCGCGCCAAGCCTTACTGCTTCTTGACACACTGCTCGCTTAACCCGGAAGCCAGCCGCAACAATGTGTCGGAGGAAACGCCATACAGCTGACGACCAAAGTCAGTGTGCCTGAGTCCGGCCTAGCACAAGGAGTCGCTAGAGCGCAATGGGACAAGGATATCCCAGCCGGTCAAACCCTCCCCTGACCCGCTAGGCCAATTGTGCGTTGCCTTGTGGGTCTCCCAGTCGCAGCCATCTGTGACATGGCCTGGGATCGGACCCAGGTTTGTAGTGACGCCTCTAGCACTGTGATGCAACACTGTGATGCAGCACTATGAAGCAGGGCCAGACATTTCTAACACACTTAATTTCCTCTAGGCCCAAGAATCCATCTGGCATTTGCCAGAACTGCCCTATGTCTGTCTCTAGTTGATTTTAGAGTGAAAGCCTGCTGTTGGATGGTTAGGATCTGCTTCAAGGAGATCTTCTCCCCCAATGCTCACATCACTTCCTTCTAATGTTTTGAGAAGGAGGCAAGGAATCTCAAATCATATCAAAGCTTATTTGTCACGTGCACCGAATACAACAGGTGTAGGTAGACCTTATAGTGAAATGCTTACTTACAGGCTCTAACCAATAGTGCGAAAAAAGGTGTGTGTGTGTGGGGGGGGGGGTGTAGCAAAGCTACAGTAGCAAGGCTATATACACACACCGGCTAGTCAGGCTTATTGAGGTAGTGTGTACATGTGGGTATGGTGTGTAAAAAGAGGGGTTGACGGGTTGTGGGACACAATTCCCGGTTAGCCAATGTGTGGGAGCACTGGTTGGTCGGGCCAATTGAGGTAAGTATGTACATGAATGTATAGTTAAAGTGACTATGCATATAAGATAACCAGAGAGTAACAGCAGTGTAAAAGAGGGGTTGGGGGGGCACACAATGCAAATAGTCTGGGTATCGATTTGGTTACCTGTTCAGGAGTTATATGGCTTGGGGGCAAAAACTGTTGAGAAGCCTTTTCGTCCTACACTTAGCACTCCATACCACTTGCCATGCGGTAGTGGAGAGAACAGTCTATGACTGGGGTGGCTGGGGTCTTTGACAATTTTTAGGGCCTTCCTCTGACACCGCCTCGTGTAGAGGTCGTGGATGGCAGGCAGCTTTGCCCCAGTGATGTACTGGGCCGTACGCACTACCCTCTGAAGTGTCTTGTGGTCGGAGGCCGAGCAATTGCCATACCAGGCAGTGATGCAACCGGTCAGGATGCTCTCGATGTTGAGGCTGTTAGACCTTTGGAGGATCTCAGGACCCATGCCAAATCTTTTTAGTTTCCTGAGGGGGAATAGGCTTTGTCTTGCCCTCTTCACGACTGTCTTGGTGTGTTTAGAACAATCTAGTTTGTTGTTGATGTGGACACCAAGGAACTTGAAGCTCTCAACCTGCTCCCCTACAGCCCCGTCGATGAGAATGTCTTGGTTACGTTGAGGGATAGGTTGTTATTCTGGCACCACCCGGAGCCTCCTCCCTATAGGCTGTCTCGTCGTGGTCGGTGATCAGCCCTACCACTGTTGTGTCTGCAAACTTAATGATGGTGGAGACGTGCCTGGCCATGCAGTCGTGGGTGAACAGGGAGTACAGGAGGGGACTGAGCACGCACTCCTGGGGAGCTCCGGTGTTGAGGATCAGCGTGGCAGATGTGTTGCTACCTACCCTCACCACCTGGGGGCGGCCCGTCAGGAAGTCCAAGATCCAGTTGCAGAGGGAGGTGTTTAATCCCAGGTTCCTTAGTTTAGTGATTGGCTTTGAGGGTACTATGGTGTTGAACACTGAGCTGTAGTCAATTAACAGCATTCTCAAATCGGTGTTCCTTTTGTCCAGGTGGGAAAGGGCAGTGTGGAGTGCAATGGAGATGGCATGATCTGTGGATCTGTTTGGGCGGTATGCAAATTGAAGTAGATAAATTGGATAATGGTGTTCATGTGAGCCATTACCAGCCTTTCAAAGCACTTCATGGCTACGGATGTGAGTGCTATGCGTCTGTAGTCATTTAGGCAGGTTGCCTTGAAACATGTTGGTATTACAGACTCAATCATGTTGAAAATGTCAGTGAAGACACCTGTCAGTTTGTCAGCATATGGCTGGAGCACACGTCCTGGTAATCAGTCTGGCCCCGCAGCCTTGTGTATGTTGACCTGTTTAAAGGTCTTGATCGTGATCACACAGTCGTCCGGAACAGCTGATGCTCTCATGCATGCCTCAGTGTTGCTTGCCTCGATGCGAGCATAGAAGTGATTTAGCTCGTCTGGTAGACTCGTGTTACTGGGCAGCTCGCGGCTGTGCTTCCCTTTGTAGTCTGTAATAGTTTGCAAGCCCTGCCACATCCGACGAGCGTCGGAGCCGAAGTAGTATGATTCAATCTTAGCCCTGTATTGCCGCTTTGCCTGTTTGTTGGTTCGTTGCAAGGCATAGCGGGATTTCTTGTAAGCTTCTGGGTTAGAGTCCCGTACCTTGAAAGCGGCAGCTCTACCCTTTAGCTCAGTGCGAATGTTGCCTGTAATCCATGGCTTCTGGTTGGGGTATGTACGTACAGTCACTGTGGGGACGACGTCCTCGATGCACTTATTGATAAAGCCAGTGACTGAGGTTGTGTATTCCTCAATGTCATCGGAAGAATCCCGGAACATGTTCCAGTCTTTGATAGCAGACTGGACAAGATGATTGCCTTGATTAGAGTTCCACTAACTTGGGCCAGCAGACATCAAACGTGGCATTTAGGATGTAACCTTTGGTGGATCTCTTGACAATTGGATACATAAATGTTACCAGTCCATATTGATTCAAGATTGATGCACTGCGAGGCAGACATTTTAAAATTCTCCTACCTTCCCAAAAAATGTTTACGTACTGCTCATACACTACACAGTGCGTAATAAAGCATTAAGACCCCTTGATGTTTTCCACATTTTGTTAAGTTACAGCCTTATTCAATAATGTATTCAATTGTTTTTAATCTACACATAATATCCCATAATGCCAAAGCAAAAACAGGTTTTAGACATTTGTGCAAATGTATTAAAAATATAAAAATCACATTTACATAAGTGTTCAGACCATTTACTCAGTACTTTGTTGAAGCATCTTTGGCAGCGAATATAGCACTTTGTCTTCTTGGGTATGACACTACATGCTTGGCACAGCAGTATTTGGGGTGTTTCTTCCATTCTTCTTTGCAGATCCTCTCAAGCTCTGTCAGGTTGTATGGGGAGCGACGCTGCACAGCTATTTTCAGGTCAATCAAGAGATGTTCGATCGGATTCAAGTCCGGGCTCTGGCTGGGCCACTCAAGGACATTCAGAGAAGCCACTTCTGCATTGTTCTGGCTGTGTGCTTAGGGGCATTGTCCTGTTGGAAGGTGAACCTTCGCCCCAGTCTGGAGCAGGTTTTCATCAAGGATCTCTCTGTATTTTGCTCACCTTTCCCTTGATCCTGACTAGTCTCTCAGTCCCTGCCACTGAAAAATTATGATGCTGCCACCACCATGCTTCACCGTAGTAACATTGCCAGGTTTCCACCAGGCATGACGATTGGCATTCAGGGCAAAGAGTTCAATCTTGGTTTCATCATACCAGAGAATCTTGTTTCGTATGGCCTGAGTCCTTTAGGTGCCTTTTGGCAAAGTCCAGGCGGGCTGTCCTGTGCCTTTGACTGAGGAGTGGCTTCCGTCTGGCCAATCTACCATAAAGGCCTGATTGGTGGAGTGTTGCAGAGATGGTTGTCCTTCTCCACAGAGGAACTCTGGAGCTCTGTCAGAGTGACCATCGGGTTTTTGGTCACCTCCCCAAAGTAGGCCCTTCTACCCCTATTGCTCAGTTTGGCAGGACGGCCAGTTCTAGGAAGAATGTTGTTCGTGGTTCCAAACTTCTTCCATTTAAGAATGATGGAGGCCACTATGGTCATGGGAAACTTGAAAAAGCTGCATAGCTGCATAAATGCTTTGGTACCCTTCTCCAGATCTGTGCCTCAACACAATCCTGTCTCAGAGCTCTACGGACAATTCCTTTGACCTCCTGGCTTGGTGTTTGCTCTGACATGTACTTTCAATTGTGGGACCTTATATAGACAGGTGTGTGCCTTTTCAAATCATGTCCAATCAATTGTATTTACAACAGGTGGAGTCCAATCAAGTTGAAAAAACATTTCAAGGATGATAAATGGAAACAGAATGCACCTTAGCTACATATCAAGTCACACAGCAAAGGGTCTGAATATGTACAGTTGAAAATTTACAAACACTTACATTGGAGTCATTAAAATCAGTTTTTTAAAAACAATCCACAAATTTCTTGTTACCAAACTATACTTTTGGCAAGTTGGATAGAACATCTACTTTGTGCATGACAAGTCATTTTCCAACTATTGTTTAAAAACATATTTTTTCACTTATAATTAATTCACTGTATCACAATTCCAGTGGGTCAGAAGTTTACATACACTAAGTTGACTGTGCCTTTAAACATCTTGGAAGATTCCAGAAAATGATGTAATGGCTTTCGAAGCTACTGATAGGCTAATTGACATCATTTGAGTCAATTGGAGATGTACCTGTGGATGTATTTCAAACTCAGTGCCTCTTTGCTCATGGGAAAATCAAAAGAAATCATCCAAGACGTCACAAAAAACATTGTAGACCCCCACAAATCTGGTTCATCCTTGAGAGTCATTTCCAAACGCCTGAAGGGCCTGAAGGTACCACGTTCATCTGTACAAACAATAGTACGCAAGTATAAAAATACTGGGACAACGCAGCCGTGATACCGCTCAGGAAGGAGACGCATTCTTTCTCCTAGAGATGAACGTCCTTTGATGCGAAAAGTGCAAATCAATCCCAGGACAACAGCAAAGGACTTTATGAAGATGCTGGAGGAAACCGGTACAAAAGTATTTATATCCACAGTAAAACGAGTCCTATATCGACATAACCTGAAAGGCCGCTCAGCAAGGAAGAAGCCAGTGCTCCAAAACAGCCATAAAAAAATCCAGACTACGGTTTGCAACTGCACATGGGAACAATGATTGTAGTTTTTGGAGAAATGTCCTCTCGTCTGATGAAACAAAACTAGAACTGTTTGGCCATAATGACCATCGTTATGTTTGGAGGAAAAAGCGGGATGCCTCCAAGCCGAAGAACACCATCCCAACCGTGAAGCACGGGGGTGGCAGCATCATGTTGTGGGGGTGCATTGCTGCAGGAGGGACTGGTGCACTTCACAAAATAGATGGCATCGTGAGTTAGGAAAATTATGTTTATTGAAGTAACATCTCAAGACATCAGTCAGGATTGTAAAGCTTGGTCGCAAAAGGGTCTTCCAAATGAACATTGACCCCAAGCATACTTCCAAAGTTGTGGCAAAATGTCTTAAGGACAACAAATTCAAGGTATTGGAGTGGCCATCACAAAGCCATGACTTCAATCCTATAGAAAATGTATGGGCATAACTGAAAAAGCATGTGTGAGCAAGGAGGCAGTTACACCAGCTCTGTCAGGAGGAATGGGTCAAAATTCATCCAAAATATTGTGGGAAGCTTGTGGAAGGCTATCTGAAACGTTTGACCCAAGTTAAACTATTTGAAGGTAATGCAACCAAATACTATTTGAGTGTATGTAAACTTCTGACCCACTGGGAATGTGATGAAAGAAATAAAAGCTGAAATGAATCATTCTCTCTCCTATTATTATGTCATTTCACATTCATTTCACATTCTTAAAATAATGTGTTTAAGAATTTTTACTTGAATTAAATGTCAATATTTGTGAAAAACTGAGTTTAAAAGTAGTTGGCTAATGTATATGTAAACTTCCGACTTCAACTGTAGGTAAATAAGTTAATTCTGTTTTATGTTTAATACATTTGCTAAATTAATACATTTGCTAATACATTTCTAAAAACCTGTTTTCATTATGGGATATTGTGCGTAGATTGATGAGGATTTTTTGTTTTGTTTCGAATAAGGCTGTAACGTAACAAAATGTGGAAAGGGTCTGAATGATTTCCGAATGCACTGTACATACAAAAGAAAGTGTACACCCCTTCAAATGAATGGATTCGCCTGTTTCAGGCATACCCATTGCTAACAGATGTATAAAATCGAACACACCGCCATGCGTCTCTACATAGACAAACGTTGACATTACTGAAGAGCTCAGTGATTTTCAACATGGCGGATGACGGGAGAACGCTACCTGCCTATATGCATAGTGCCAACTGTAACGTTTGGTGGAGGAGGAATTATGGTCTGGGGCTGTTTTTCATGGTTCGGGCTCGTCCCCTTAGTTCCAGTGAAGGGAAATCTTAACACTAGAGCATACAAAGACATTCTAGACAATTCTGTGCTTCCAACTTTGTGGCAGTTTGGGGAAGGCCCTTTTCCTGTTTCAGCATGACAATGCCCCTGTGCACAAAGCAAGGTCAATACAGAAATGGTTTGTCGAGATTGGTGTGGAAGAACTTGACTGGCCTGCACAGAGCCCTGACATCAACCCCATCAAAGACCTTTGGGATGAATTTGAACGATGACTGCAGGCCAGACCTAATCGCCCAACATCAGTGCCTGACCTCACTAATGCTCTTGTGGCTGAATGGAAAAAAGTCCCTGCAGCAATGTTCCAACATCTAGTGGAAAGCCTTGACATAAGAGTGCAGGCTATTATAGCAGCAAAGGGGGACCAACTCCACATTAATGCCCATGAAGTTAGAATGAGATGTTCGACAAGCAGGTGTCCACATACACTACAGGACGAAAGTATCTGACTCTACTTTTTAGGAAAACCAAATATTTGAGGTGGGCCTCATAGGTATGGTGAGTGTTGTGCTTGGCCGAAGCTGAGCTGCAGCTTTGATAATAAGCGGTGTGTTCAGGAAGTCATGATCCCGAGTTACCAGAAGCCACCTGCAGCTTGGATCAACTCCTGTGTGTGTGTGTGTGTGTGTGTGTGTGTGTGTGTGTGTGTGTGTGTGTGTGTGTGTGTGTGTGTGTGTGTGTGTGTGTGTGTGTGTGTGTGTGTGTGTGTGTGTGTGTGTGTGTGTGTGTGTGTGTGTGTGTATGTATGTGGTGGTGGCGAGAGAGAGAGCACAGTATTTTGTTTGGACACCAGTTCAGGTCTGCATGCTGGACACAGCTTTTAATCCTCATATGTATTGTTTAAATGTACACAGCAATGTGACATAGATGCAGAAAGTAAACAGCATAGTGGATCAATAACTAAAATCGTAGAAGCGCAACTTCTCCACTGTTTTGGTCCCATGGCTACTATGCTGTAACAGCATGAAGCGAACACACGCACATGAGAAGATACTGTGTGTGACTGTGTGAATACAATATCTTGCATCACGCTCATCTCAATATCTGCCGTGCTGCTCATGGCAATGTCATTTTGCTGAGTCTAGCTTTAATATTCAAGATACTTGGCTTTACGTTATGATGTTTATAATGACACCCTCATTCAGATTTACCTCTAATCATCCCATCACAATTGTCCCTAAGCAATTGTTTCCCTGTTAGCAGTAGTTTCATATAGATGTAAATGTTATACACTTACTGGTTCATTGAAACACAATGTTATTTCTTCCATTTCCCTATCTTCCATTGTCCTATCTGGAGATGATCATTCTCCCATTCATTGAAATATGTGATCGGTTTCTGACCTTCGCAAGCATATGTTTCCCATTCATGAACGAGTGGAATCGGCCAAACCATTTTAGTGACAACGTCTTTATAGGTGAAGAATGTCCTTTTAAAAGTAATTATACACACTGCACATTATTTTCTACAATTCTACAGTTTCCCATTCTCACTTATATTGTTACTGTGTTTCTTGAGAAATATAACATGTGTTGATGTATTTGTCAGTAATGACTGAGAAAGTAGGAACATTTTAAAGATGTACAAATGACATACAAATGCACACAAATATCCCACAAGGCCGCTGATTTAGACAAATAAGTGTTGCACCTTTATTAAGGTATTTGTGCATTTTGTATTCCAATAAATGAAGAGGTAATATAACCCCAGATACATTTTCAGACAAGGTTTCTTTCAGTGGAAAATATAGGGGTTTCAAAACATAAACAATGTATTCTTACTCAACCAATAAGATTTATTTGCCCTGTCACTCTTTATTAAAAGGATCTCTAACAATACACACCCTCTCGTATTTTTACTTGTTTTTTCACAAGGTTCAATAGTAATGATTAATAGTGTCACCCCAGGCTTCCAAAAAGTGATTAATTTGTGTAAATTAAATGTCAGCGAACGGCAACTGTACAGGTTATACGGTACACCTGGCCGACAGGAAAAATACCATAGAAATACAATGATATCCCCTCTCATGTTCACAAACAGGTATTCACTAGCAATATGGAATTCTGTCTCATTGATATGTAAATGTTTGTTTTTGTCAAAATTATTAATACATCATAGGTATAGGCATTTGTGAATTTAAAGTGGGCTATTATAAGGAGACATGAGCTGTTATGTTCACAGCAAACATTGTACATGCATTGTACACAGGTGTTTCAAATCAAGTGTTACCAAATGAATATCTACTTGACCCCATTCCAATCCCAAATCAGTCAGTATACATAGTTTGAACATGCCTTGTTGTTTTACTACGGCCTATAGAAAATTAATTAAAAACCTCAGTGGGCTCGAATCCAGCCAGACACCGGCCCATTGAACCTTTCAAGGTTTAGTGTTAGAGACAAACAATATAAAATACATTTTCAATCACAGCTCTCATGCGTCTTGGCCTGCTCTCCACCAGTCTTTCACATTGATGTTGAGTGACTTTATGCCAATCCTGGCGCAAAAATTCAGTGCAGCTCGGCTTTGTTTGAAGGCTTGTGACCATCCATCTTCCTCTTGATCACATTCCAAAGGTTTTCAATAGGGTTCAGGCCTTGAGATTGGGCTGTCCATGACAGGGTCTTGATCTGATGGTCCTCCATCCACACCTTGATTGACCTGGCTGTGTGGCATGGAGCAATGTCTGCTGGAAAAACCAATCCTCAGAGGTCGGGAACATTGTCAGAGCAGAAGGAAGCAAGTTCTCTTAATTATTTCCAGAACTGTATGTGTACTAAATGGCACCTTTAATAGCAAAAACTATATATACAGTACATGTGCACATATATCTCCCATTGATGTGCATGATTTAACTGAAATTGCAAATAATGCCTTTGTAACCTAAATTAAGAAATTACTTACTGAATGACCCCAAATAATTCTAAATGTCAAATCAATGGTATACTTTACTGGATGAATGCAGTCTTAATTTCTTTACTTCTTTCTTTCTTGGGCTGTTCAGAAAGGAAGGTGATCAGTGCCAGACAGAAAATGCAATGCTTAAATTCTAAATAGGAAGGGGAACATGATAAAGGCAATTTTATTTTCATATGAGTGTAATAATGTCTGCAGCCTGGTCTCATAGACTAGACATAACATAGTAAATGACACAGAAATTGATATGATGCAGTGCTTTAGGAAAGTATTATGAGCCTTATTCTGCAACTGGTTAAATAATTGTTTCCCTCATCAATCTAAACACAATACACCATGTCAAAGCAAAAACAGGTTTTTAGAAAATGTAGCTAATAAAAAATATTTTTTTAAATAACATTTACATACGTATTCATGCCCTTCACTCACTTTTTTGTAGCAACTTTGGCAGCGATTACAGCCTCGGGTGTTCATGGGTATGACGCTACAAGCTTGGCACACCTGTATTTGGAGAATTTCTCCCATTGTTCTCTGCAGATCCTCTCAAGCTCTGTCAGGTTTGGATGGGAAGCTTTGCTTTCAGGTCTCTCCAGAGATGTTCGATCGGGTTCAAGTCCGGGCTCTGGCTGGGCCACTCAAGGACATTCAGAGACTTGTCCTGAAGCCACTCCTGCGTGGTCTTGGCTGTGTGCTTACGGTTGTTGTCCTTTTGGAAGGTGATCCTTCACCCCAGTTTGAGGTCCTGAGCGCTCTGGAGCAGGTTTTCATCAAAGATCGATATATACTTTGCTCCGTTCATTTTTGTCTCGATCCTGACTCGTCTCCCAGTCCCTGTTGCTGAAAAACATTCCCACAGCATGATGCTGCCACCACCATGCTTCACCGTAGGGATGGAATTCTAGAACTCTGTCATAGTGACCATCTCCCTGACCAAGGCCGATTGCTCAGTTTGGCCTGGCGGCTGGCTCTAGGAAGAGTCTTCGTTGTTCCAAACATCGTCCATTTAAGAATGATAGAGACCACTGTGTTCTTGGGGACCTTCAATTCTGTAGAAATGTTGTGTTACCCTTCCCCAGATCTGTGCCTTGACTCAAATTCTGTCTCGGAGCTCTACGGACAATTCCTTCGACCTCATGGTTTGATTTTTGCTCTGACATGCACTGTCAAGTAAGGGACCTTATATCAACAGGTGTGTGCCTTTCCAAATCATGCCCAATCAATTTAATTCACTACAGGTGGACTCCAATCAAGTTATAGAAACATCTAAAGGATGATCAATGGAAACAGTATGCACCTGAGCTCAATTTCAAGTCTTATAGCAAAGGGTCTCAATACTTGTAAAAAATGGTATTTCTGTTTGCGAAAAGTTTAAAAAAAACTTGTTTTTGCTTTGTCATTATGGAGAATTGTGTAGAATGCTGATGTTAAAAAAATGATTAAGACTGTAACATAGCAACATTTGGAAAAAGTCAAGATGTTTGAATACTTTCCGAAGGCATTGTATGATACGTTTGGTATGGTTACATAGAACAGATGGTTTCTTAAGGCAAAAACAAAAGTAAGGAGGTTGGTTGAGGTGGATGTGTGCATGTGTAACTCGAACACCTAGCAACCCAAAGGTTGCGAGTTTGAATCTCATCAGGGACAACTTTAGCTAATTATCAACTTTTCATCTACTTACTACTTTTTAGCTATTTTGCTTCTACTTAGCATGTTAGCTAGCCCTTCCCCTAAACTGCAACTATTTTAGCTCACCCTCACCTAACCCTTTAACTTAACTCCTGAACTTAATCTTAATCTTAACCCTAACCCCTAACCCCTAGCCTAGCTAATGTTAGCCCTCTAGCTAAAATAAGCCACCTAGCTAGAATTCGAACATATTTTGAAAAATTTAGAAAATTCATAAC
This sequence comes from Oncorhynchus keta, assembly GCF_023373465.1. Classification (NCBI taxonomy): domain Eukaryota; kingdom Metazoa; phylum Chordata; class Actinopteri; order Salmoniformes; family Salmonidae; genus Oncorhynchus; species Oncorhynchus keta. The sequence goes on from NC_068455.1 coordinate 49,027,037, forward strand.
ATTTAGTACGTTTTACAAATGTATAAAATGTTATGTTTTGCTAATTCGTAACATATAATATGAATTGTAATTCATAACATATCATACGAAATGGGTGTATCACATTTTCAGGGAGTATCACATTTTCATTTCATTACAGTACAACGGTTTGATTTGTTTGATCTGTTTGATCGTAGCTAGCTACATAGCCGTCTTTGTTTCAAAGATAATTGTGTAGTCTAGACCGATTTCCTAGGTTAGCTAGCCAGCTATTGTCGTTCTTTTAACTCAACGTAACGTAAACAACACTGCTAGCTAGCCAGCTAGCCACCGAATAGCAGCACTGTAGAATTATTACACTCAACGGAACGACTTGATTAGTGTAGTGTCAACAACGCAGCTACTGCCAGCTAGCCTACTTTAGCAGTACTGTATCATTTTAATCATTTTAGTCAATAAGATTCTTGCTACGTAAGCTTAACTTTCTGAACATTCGAGACGTGTAGTCCGCTTGTCATTCAATTTCCTTGCATTAGCGTAGCCTTTTCTGTAGCCTGTCAACTATGTGTCTGTCTATCCCTGTTCTCTCCTCTCTGCACAGACCATACAAACGCTCCACACCGCGTGGCCGCGACCACCCTAACCTGGTGGTCCCAGCGCGTACGACCCACGTGGAGTTCCAGGTCTCTGGTAGCCTCTGGAACTGCCAATCTGCGGCCAACAAGGCAGAGTTCATCTCAGCCTATGCCTCCCTCCAGTCCCTTGACTTCTTGACACTGACGGAAACATGGATCACCACAGATAACACTGCTACTCCTACTGCTCTCTCTCGTCCGCCCACGTGTTCTCGCACACCCCGAGAGCTTCTGGTCAGCGGGGTGGTGGCACCGGGATCCTCATCTCTCCCAAGTGGTCTTTCTCTCTTTCTCCCCTTACCCATCTGTCTATTGCCTCCTTTGAATTCCATGCTGTCACAGTTACCAGCCCTTTCAAGCTTAACATCCTTATCATTTATCGCCCTCCAGGTTCCTCGGAGAGTTCATCAATGAGCTTGATGCCTTGATAAGCCCCTTTCCTGAGGACGGCTCACCTCTCACAGTTCTGGGCGACTTTAACCTCCCCACGTCTACCTTTGACTCATTCCTCTCTGCCTCCTTCTTTCCACTCCTCTCCTCTTTTGACCTCACCCTCTCACCTTCCCCCTACTCACAAGGCAGGCAATACGCTTGACCTCATCTTTACTAGATGCTGTTCTTCCACTAACCTCATTGCAACTCCCCTCCAAGTCTCCGACCACTACCTTGTATCCTTTTCCCTCTCGCTCTCATCCAACACTTCCCACACTGCCCCTACTCGGATGGTATCGCGCCGTCCCAACCTTCGCTCTCTCTCCCCGCTACTCTCTCCTCTTCCATCCTATCTTCTCTTCCCTCTGCTCAAACTTTCTCCAACCTATCTCCTGATTCTGCCTCCTCAACCCTCCTCTCCTCCCTTACTGCATCCTTTGACTCCCTATGTCCCCTATCCTCCAGGCCGGCTCGGTCCTCCCCTCCCGCTCCGTGGCTCGACGACTCATTGCGAGCTCACAGAACAGGGCTCCGGGCAGCCGGCGGAAATGGAGGAAAACTCGCCTCCCTGCGGACCTGGCATCCTTTCACTCCCTCCTCTCTACATTTTCCTCCTCTGTCTCTGCTGCTAAAGCCACTTTCTACCATTCTAAATTCCAAGCATCTGCCTCTAACCCTAGGAAGCTCTTTGCCACCTTCTCCTCCCTCCTGAATCCCCCCTCCCTCCTCCCCTCTCTGCAGATGACTTCGTCAACCATTTTGAAAAGAAGGTCGATGACATCCGATCCTCGTTTGCTAAGTCAAACGACACCGCTGGTTCTGCTCACACTGCCCTACCCTATGCTCTGACCTCTTTCTCCCCTCTCTCTCCAGATGAAATCTCGTGCGTCTTGTGACGGCCGGCCGCCCAACAACCTGCCCGCTTGACCCTATCCCCTCCTCTCTTCTCCAGACCATTTCCGGAGACCTTCTCCCTTACCTCACCTCGTTCATCAACTCATCCCTGACCGCTGGCTACGTCCCTCCCGTCTTCAAGAGAGCGAGAGTTGCACCCTTCTGAAAAAACCTACACTCGATCCCTCCGATGTCAACAACTACAGACCAGTATCCCTTCTCTCTTTTCTCTCCAAAACTCTTGAGCGTGCCGTCCTTGGCCAGCTCTACCGCTATCTCTCTCAGAATGACCTTCTTGATCCAAATCAGTCAGGTTTCAAGACTAGTCATTCAACTGAGACTGCTCTTCTCTGTATCACGGAGGCGCTCCGCACTGCTAAAGCTAACTCTCTCTCCTCTGCTCTCATCCTTCTAGACCTATCGGCTGCCTTCGATACTGTGAACCATCAGATCCTCCTCTCCACCCTCTCCAAGTTGGGCATCTCCGGCGCGGCCCACGCTTGGATTGCGTCCTACCTGACAGGTCGCTCCTACCAGGTGGCGTGGCGAGAATCTGTCTCCTCACCACGCGCTCTCACCACTGGTGTCCCCCAGGGCTCTGTTCTAGGCCCTCTCTTATTCTCGCTATACACCAAGTCACTTGGCTCTGTCATAACCTCACATGGTCTCTCCTATCATTGCTATGCAGACGACACACAATTAATCTTCTCCTTTCCCCCTTCTGATGACCAGGTGGCGAATCGCATCTCTGCATGTCTGGCAGACATATCAGTGTGGATGACGGATCACCACCTCAAGCTGAACCTCAGCAAGACGGAGCTCCTCTTCCTCCCGGGGAAGGACTGCCCGTTCCATGATCTCGCAATCACGGTTGACAACTCCATTGTGTCCTCCTCCCAGAGCGCTAAGAACCTTGGCGTGATCCTGGACAACACCCTGACGTTCTCAACTAACATCAAGGCGGTGTCCCGTTCCTGTAGGTTCATGCTCTACAACATCCGCAGAGTACGACCCTGCCTCACACAGGAAGCGGCGCAGGTCCTAATCCAGGCACTTGTCATCTCCCGTCTTGATTACTGCAACTCGCTGTTGGCTGGGCTCCCTGCCTGTGCCATTAAACCCCTACAACTCATCCAGAACGCCGCAGCCCGTCTGGTGTTCAACCTTCCCAAGTTCTCTCACGTCACCCCGCTCCTCCGCTCTCTCCACTGGCTTCCAGTTGAAGCTCGCATCCGCTACAAGACCATGGTGCTCGCCACGGAGCTATGAGGGGAACGGCACCTCAGTACCTCCAGGCTCTGATCAGGCCCTACACCCAAACAAGGGCACTGCGTTCATCCACCTCTGGCCTGCTCGCCTCCCTACCACTGAGGAAGTACAGTTCCCGCTCAGCCCAGTCAAAACTGTTCGCTGCTCTGGCCCCCCAATGGTGGAACAAACTCCTCACGACGCCAGGACAGCGGAGTCAATCACCACCTTCCGGAGACACCTGAAACCCCACCTCTTCAAGGAATACCTAGGATAGGGTAAGTAAGGGTAAGTAATCCTTCTCATCTCCCCCCCAACAAGATTTAGATGCAAGTGGCTGTTCCACTGGTTGTCATAAGGTGTATGCACCAATTTGTAAGTTGCTCTGGATAAGAGCGTCTGCTAAATGACTTAAATGTAAATGTAAATGGGTGGTGGACTACCACAAATTAATACATACCATACGAAACGCTAAATATCATAATAGGGTCTCGGATTTGCTTACTATATAATATGAAATGCTCTAAGACCAGGTTTATGACACAATTACATTTAAAAGTTTGAAAAGAGTAAATGGTTAATTGAAAATTATAAATGTTAATCAGAAATTCTAAATAAAAATGGTAAATGGTAAACGGAAAAGCCAAATTGTAAACAGAAAATCGTAAATGCAAAGTGAAATTGAAAGTGGCTGTTTTCTAGTGTATGCTGTTGTGGACATCAGGAAAGACCTGTATGCCAACACTGAAGCACGAGAGCAACACACCCTCATGTACTAGTGCATCCTAGCCATGTCGGGCTCTCTGTACATTGATTTTAGACTAGTGTAACCAACACACATGGTGCTAACCTAGGTCTCCTGAGCACCAGAAAAGCATAGGCCTGCAAAGCGGAAGCCTAAGCATTGACTCGTGGAGCCAATGCTATTCTTCAGGTTTTAGGCAAGATTAAACCTAATCATCAAGCATGTGTAGTAACTGAACTACCTAGTTACAATTCACCATTATTTGACCTCCTCCTCACAGAGACCCATCTGAACCACTGCATGTTAGCCACGTTAGATGTTAGCCATGTTAGATGTTCATCGTGGCATGAATCACTGATCTGAAAATATAAATGTATTTATCATTCCTATTTAGCATTTAAGCATCACATTTGCAGGTAACACTTTATTTGGGTAGTCCATGTGTAGATGCAGTAACATTTCAACATTCTACTAACCCAATTTCTACTAACCCTAAACTTAGCAAGCAGATGCTTATCAACAGATTGTCGCTAGTATGATCATCTAGCACTGCTCACCCTCCATAGTTCAGCAAAGTGTTCTGTTGCTTCACTAATCTGGAGTCAGAAGGAATTTAGAGGGAAAGAACAGCTACAGTAAATGCCAAAGGAGGATGACTACGGGGAAGCAGAGTGGAAGTCGGGGTTAGTTAAAATCCCAAGCTATGCTTTTACTCCCGGTAGGGAACCTGGCGCAAAGTACCCAGGGCACCACAGTTAGATTTCCCCAATGTTCATAATTAAACGTTGGGGGGGGGCTCCTTGGGCTCGTATTTTTGCAATGGGCTATTGTGTTTGTGGAGCCAAATATGAGCAACTTTGATACTGAATCCCTGCTATCTGTTAACTTTGGCAGGGGTGCAGAGATTATGGGGATGCTCGCCTGTGTTTTACTCCACCCCTCCGACCCTCCCTCAGGTCGCAGAGTTCCTTGAAGCTGAAGTCGTGGATGGGAGCAGGGAGGAATGAAAAATGGAAAGGGAAGCATGGGGGGTTATCACAGGGAAGACATTGATGCAGCTCGGAGTGAAAACCTGCTCTCCATGGTCTCAGAGAGCTGAGGTTTGCAGAGAAAACACTTCTCCAGGCTTTTTTTGTGCCCTATCTCCCCTCGCTGCACATGCTGCTGTGCTGGATTGTAGGATGAGCTGATTCTGGGGCTGAGGAACTTGAGAGCTGGCTTCCCAGTGGGAGAGACCAGAGTCAGCAAACAAGAGGCAGAGCAAATAAGTGACATGTACTGTTTGCATTTCAGCCTTTGTGTGTGTGTGTGGGGGGGGGTGTATTCGTACGTGTGTGTAAAAGCGTGGCAATGTTGATCAAGTGGATCACAAAACCTTTCATTCTGCTTATCAGGAGCCATTGGCACTTTTTTTCCCACGTGGCCATCTGAGGTGTCTTCTAGATTGCCACTGATACTGTATCTGTATTCATGCATGGCTTCTCTTCTCCACAACATTTCCAGAGGAGTAAGATTAAAGGGCCTGACATAGGGGAAAGTGGCAAAAACGCTTCTCAGTAGGAGCACAAAAGAGCAGAGGTGTTTGTTCACCCTTTATCAAGACTAGGGAGTGGAGACGGGAGGCCAGGCTGGGGTGTGAAACCCAGGGAGGGGGTCAGGGAAGTAGGGTTAGCCCCCTACTACTGAGCCTACTGACCCGTTAAAGGGGTGGGCTCTGCCTAGTAGTAGGGGGGACGGTTTATTTACCTAGCCTTCATTTAGAGAGCGTCTCCCCTGAGTGATTGATGGTGGTTGCATAGGTAAAACCGCTGCTGTGTTAGTCTGTGTCCAATCTAATCAGCCAATCACTCACCTCGGTAGGGGGTGGGGTGGGGTAGATACAGTGAGCTGCAAGGGTGGTATACTGGATGGAGAAGGAGCAAGAAAGGTTCGGAGGACAACTACAGATGCACACACCACAAACTCACAAAGTTAATAGTCACATAATACAAATGTGGTTCTTGGCGGGGATCTGTTGGGACAGAGAGAGAGTTTGGGGTGACATAAGCGCTCACACACAGCTATCAAATGCTCTTAATCCAGGCAGAGAATTTGTGAACTCTTCTGACATCAAAGCTATCAAAGCTTCCCATTGACAGGATCAACATAGCCTGCTGCAAGACATTGTTTATCAGCCTACCATCAGAGTTACAGGGGAACAATGGGACAGTATTTGACTGTTAATATGGCATTATCACCACACACACAAGCGAGCATGCACGCACATACTTTTTAGGAGAAGTAACATCACTGTTTGACTTGTCTGGAAAAACACTGAAGTTTATCGAAATGTTCATTAATGACTAAATTTGAACGGCATGGGTCATCTCCCACGCAGAGGCCCACACGCTAGTATGCAAACACACACCGTAGAATGTCAGCATACTAATATGCCTTCTGTTAGACTCAAAAGAGAAATACAATTATACATTTTTCATGGGCCACAGAGACCATCTTCTAGGAAGGAAGCATCTTGTCTACTGGTGTTGAGAAAGAAAACAGGGATGCCACCCAAAGCTACACTAATGTTGTTCCAGACTGTGTTTACAATGGTCTAGGCTATCAATGGGGCCACAGACTTGTGCTTTTTAACTGCAGGAGTACGAAACCTCACACCGCTTATTGGTGGTTGCGGCACCTCCAGCCTGTTTGCTATTTATTTACATTAACTTATTAGCACTGTTAGTTGAACACTTTCTCCACATTCTACTTCTGCCTTTTCCTCATTGCTTGACTTTCAAAATGCAGGTAGAAGAAGTAGCGGTTGATTTGGTTTTATTTCATCACTATTTTAACCAAGTAAACCTATTCAAATATTTGTAGAGTGATAAGACAAAAATAACAAATGGAATTAAAGTCCCCATGCTAAAATTCGTTTTTTTATTCATAACTGTATTTCTAATAAATCACTGTGTGTTTATTTTATGAAAATAACTCAATATATATTTTAAAATGTATTTCCTTTTTCCATTGAAATGCTCAGTCTTATCATGTTGGCAAGTTGATAAAAATGTGAATATATTTACATTTGAAGTCGGAAGTTTACATACACCTTAGCCAAATACATTTAAACTCAGTTTTTCACAATTCCTGACATTTCATCTAGGTAAAAATTCCCTGTTTTAGGTCAGTTAGGATCACCACTTTATTTTAAGAATGTGAAATGTCAGAATAATAGTAGAGAAAATGATTTATTTCAGCTTTTATTTCTTTCAACACAATCCCAGTGGGTCAGATGTTTACATCCACTCAATTAGTATTTGGTAGCATTGCCTTTCAATTGTTTAATTGTGGGTCAAACATTTTGGGTAGCATTCCACAAGTTGGGTGAATTCTGACCCATTCCTTCTGACATAGCTGGTGTAACTGAGTCAGGTTTAAGGGCCTCCTTGCTCACACACGCTTTTTCAGTTCTGCCCACACATTTTCTATGGGATTGAGGTCAGGGCTTTGTGATGGCCACTCCAATACCTTGACGTTGTTGTCCTTAAGCCATTTTGCCACAACTTTGGAAGTACAATAAATGTTCCTTTTGTTCCATAAAGATCATTTTTATATCCAAAATACCTCTGTTGTTTGGCGCGTTATGTTCAGAAATCCACAGGCTCAAGTGGTCACGACAACGCAGACAACAATTCCAAATAGTATCCGTAATGTCCACAGAAACATGTCAAACGTTTTTTATAATCAATCTTCAGGTTGTTTTTAAAATATATAATCGATAATATATCAACCGGCACTGTCTATTTTTCAGTAGGAGAGGGAGAGACAATCTGTTGCGCAAGCAAAACTCATGCGAACACCCGATGCGATGTTATCTTTCTCGCTCATTATTCAAAATAAAAGCCTGAAACTATGTCTTAAAAACCTGCTAAAAATCGCGCAAAATTTCAACGTCCTGCTACTCATGCCAGAAATATAGTATATTCAAATGATTAGTGTGTGTGGATAGACAACAATCATGTCTGTGACTATAACAGAACGTGTGTAGCAGGCAAAACCCCAAGGAAAACTGTTCACCAAAAAAAAAAATATCCCTCCGCCAGTTCTCTGTATTGTCTATGGCAAGGGAAAATATATAGCGCCCAGTTTACAATTCCTACAGCTTCCACACGATGTCGCCAGTCTTGGCAATTGGGTTGAAGTTAGTCCTTGGTGAAATGAAGAATAGGCACTTCCTGTCATCGGGTACACCGGAGGAAGTTATGAAAGAGAGAATATCGACCATGATTTCAAGACATGCTGCTGTTGAATACAGATCATTTTACATTTACATTGAAGTCATTTAGCAGACGCTCTTATCCAGAGCGACTTACAAATTGGTGCATTCACCTTATGACATCCAGTGGAACAGCCACTTTACAATAGTGCATCTAAATCTTTTAAGGGGGGGGGTGAGAAGGATTACTTTATCCTATCCTAGGTATTCCTTAAAGAGGTGGGGTTTCAGGTGTCTCCGGAAGGTGGTGATTGACTCCGCTGTCCTGGCGTCGTGAGGGAGTTTGTTCCACCATTGGGGGCCAGAGCAGCGAACAGTTTTGCCTGGGCTGAGCGGGAACTGTACTTCCTCAGTGGTAGGGAGGCGAGCAGGCCAGAGGTGGATGAACGCAGTGCCCTTGTTTGGGTGTAGGGCCTGATCAGAGCCTGGAGGTACTGAGGTGCCGTTCCCCTCACAGCTCCGTAGGCAAGCACCATGGTCTTGTAGCGGATGCGAGCTTCAACTGGAAGCCAGTGGAGAGAGCGGAGGAGCGGGGTGACGTGAGAGAACTTGGGAAGGTTGAACACCAGACGGGCTGCGGCGTTCTGGATGAGTTGTAGGGGTTTAATGGCACAGGCAGGGAGCCCAGCCAACAGCGAGTTGCAGTAATCCAGACGGGAGATGACAAGTGCCTGGATTAGGACCTGCGCCACTTCCTGTGTGAGGCAGGGTCGTACTCTGCGGATGTTGTAGAGCATGAACCTACAGGAACGGGCCACCGCCTTGATGTGTTGTCCAGGATCACGCCAATGTTCTTAGCGCTCTGGGAGGAGGACACAATGGAGTTGTCAACCGTGATGGCGAGATCATGGAACGGGCAGTCCTTCCCCGGGAGGAAGAGCAGTTCCGTCTTGCCGAGGTTCAGCTTGAGGTGGTGATCCGTCATCCACACTGATATGTCTGCCAGACATGCAGAGATGCGATTCGCCACCTGGTCATCAAAAGGGGGAAAGGAGAAGATTAATTGTGTGTCGTCTGCATAGCAATGATATGAGAGACCATGTGAGGTTATGACAGAGCCAAGTGACTTGGTGTATAGCGAGAATAGGAGAGGGCCTAGAACAGAGCCCTGGGGGACACCAGTGGTGAGAGCGCGTGGTGAGGAGACAGATTCTCGCCACGCCACCTGGTAGGAGCGACCTGTCAGGTAGGACGCAATCCAAGCGTGGGCCGCGCCGGAGATGCCCAACTCGGAGAGGGTGGAGAGGAGGATCTGATGGTTCACAGTATCGAAGGCAGCCGATAGGTCTAGAAGGATGAGAGCAGAGGAGAGAGAGTTAGCTTTAGCAGTGCGGAGCGCCTCCGTGATACAGAGAAGAGCATTCTCAGTTGAATGACTAGTCTTGAAACCTGACTGATTTGGATCAAGAAGGTCATTCTGAGAGAGATAGCGGGAGAGCTGGCCAAGGACGGCACGTTCAAGAGTTTTGGAGAGAAAAGAAAGAAGGGATACTGGTCTGTAGTTGTTGACATCGGAGGGATCGAGTGTAGGTTTTTTCAGAAGGGGTGCAACTCTCGCTCTCTTGAAGACGGAAGGGACGTAGCCAGGGGTCAGGGATGAGTTGATGAGCGAGGTGAGGTAAGGGAGAAGGTCTCCGGAAATGGTATGGAGAAGAGAGGAGGGGATAGGGTCGAGCGGGCAGGTTGTTGGGCGGCCGGCCGTCACAAGACGCAAGATTTCATCTGGAGAGAGAGGGGAGAAAGATGTCAGAGCACACGGTAGGGCAGTGTGAGCAGAACCAGCGGTGTCGTTTGACTTAGCAAACGAGGATCGGATGTCGTCGACCTTCTTTTCAAAATGGTTGACGAAGTCATCTGCAGAGAGGGAGGAGGGGGGGGGAGAGGGAGGAGGATTCAGGAGGGAGGAGAAGGTGGCAAAGAGCTTCCTAGGGTTAGAGGCAGATGCTTGGAATTTATAGTGGTAGAAAGTGGCTTTAGCAGCAGAGACAGAGGAGGAAAATGTAGAGAGGAGGGAGTGAAAGGATGCCAGGTCCGCAGGGAGGCGAGTTTTCCTCCATTTCCGCTCGGCTGCCCGGAGCCCTGTTCTGTGAGCTCGCAATGAGTCGTCGAGCCACGGAGCGGGAGGGGAGGGGAGGACCGAGCCGGCCTGGAGGATAGGGGACATAGAGAGTCAAAGGATGCAGAAAGGGAGGAGAGGAGGGTTGAGGAGGCAGAATCAGGAGATAGGTTGGAGAAGGTTTGAGCAGAGGGAAGAGATGATAGGATGGAAGAGGAGAGAGTAGCGGGGGAGAGAGAGCGAAGGTTGGGACGGCGCGATACCATCCGAGTAGGGGCAGTGTGGGAAGTGTTGGATGAGAGCGAGAGGGAAAAGGGGATACAAGGTAGTGGTCGGAGACTTGGAGGGAAGTTGCAATGAGGTTAGTGGAAGAACAGCATCTAGTAAAGGTGAGGTCGAGCGTATTGCCTGCCTTGTGAGTAGGGGGGGAAGGTGAGAGGGTGAGGTCAAAAGAGGAGAGGAGTGGAAAGAAGGAGGCAGAGAGGAATGAGTCAAAGGTAGACGTGGGGAGGTTAAAGTCGCCCAGAACTGTGAGAGGTGAGCCGTCCTCAGGAAAGGAGCTTATCAAGACATCAAGCTCATTGATGAACTCTCCGAGGGGACCTGGAGGGCGATAAATGATAAGGATGTTAAGCTTGAAAGGGCTGGTAACTGTGACAGCATGAAATTCAAAGGAGGCGATAGACAGATGGGTAAGGGGAGAAAGAGAGAATGACCACTTGGGAGAGATGAGGATCCCGGTGCCACCACCCCGCTGACCAGAAGCTCTCGGGGTGTGCGAGAACACGTGGGCGGACGAAGACAGAGCAGTAGGAGTAGCAGTGTTATCTGTGGTGATCCATGTTTCCGTCAGTGCCAAGAAGTCGAGGGACTGGAGGGAGGCATAGGCTGAGATGAACTCTGCCTTGTTGGCCGCAGATCGGCAGTTCCAGAGGCTACCGGAGACCTGGAACTCCACGTGGGTCGTGCGCGCTGGGACCACCAGATTAGGCTGGCCGCGGCCACGCGGTGTGGAGCGTTTGTATGGTCTGTGCAGAGAGGAGAGAACAGGGATAGACAGACACATAGTTGACAGGCTACAGAAGAGGCTACGCTAATGCAAGGAGATTGGAATGACAAGTGGACTACACGTCTCGAATGTTCAGAAAGTTAAGCTTACGTAGCAAGAATCTTATTGACTAAAATGATTAAAATGATACAGTACCGCTGAAGTAGGCTAGCTGGCAGTGGCTGCGTTGTTGACTTTGTAGGCTAGCTGGCAGTGGCTGCGTTGTTGACACTACACTAATCAAGTCGTTCCGTTGAGTGTAATAGTTTCTACAGTGCTGCTATTCGGGGGCTAGCTGGCTAGCTAGCAGTGTTGATTACGTTACGTTGCGTTAAAAGAACGACAATAGCTGGCTAGCTAACCTAGAAAATCGCTCTAGACTACACAATTATCTTTGATACACAGACGGCTATGTAGCTAGCTATGTAGCTAGCTACGATCAAACAAATCAAACCGTTGTGCTGTAATGAAATGAAATGAAAATGTGATACTACCTGTGGAGCGAAGCGGAATGCGACCGGGTTGTTGAGTGCGGAAGTTCTATTCAGTAGACGTTGGCTAGCTGTTGGCTAGCTAGCAGTGTCTCCTACGTTAAGGACGACAAATAGCTGGCTAGCTAACCTCGGTAAATTAAGATAATCACTCTAAGACTACACGCTCTAAACTACACAATTATCTTGGATACGAAGACAGCAAAGACAACTATGTAGCTAGCTAACACTACACTAATCAAGTCGTTCAGTTGAGTGTATTAGTTTCTACAGTGCTGCTATTCGGTAGACGGTGGACGTTTGCTAGCTGGCTAGCTGCTGGGCAGATAGCAGTGTAGACTACGTTAGGACGACGAAATACGAAGTTGCAATAGAAGTGCTGACTGTTTCACTTTGTTGTCCTCTTTCTTTTCCTTTTTCTTCTGTCCTTCTTTTGTCCTTATTTTGTCTTCCTTTCTTCTGTTAACTAGATATTTTTTGTTGTTATTCTTTGATCGCCCGTGATCAAGATGATAGATTATTAACGTTTACTAATACCTAAAGTTGGATTACAAAAGTTGTTTGAAGTGTTTTGGCAAAGTTTATAGGTAACTTTTTTCATTTTAAAAAATGACGTTGCGTTTTGGAAAGCTGTTTTTTCCTGGATCAGACGGGCTTCATAAATGGACATTTTGGGTATACATGGACGGATTTAATCGAAAAAAAAGACCCAATTGTGATGTTTATGGGACATATTGGAGTGCCAACAAAGAAGCTTGTCAAAGGTAATGAATGTTTTATATTTTATTTCTGCGTTTTGTGTAGCGCCGGCTACGCTAATTATTTTGTTTACGTCCCCTTCAGGTATTTCGGGGTTGCATGCTATCAGATAATAGCTTCTCATGCTTTCGCCGAAAAGCATTTAAAAAATTGGACATGCTGGCTAGATTCACAACGAGTGTAGCTTTAATTGAGTACCCTGCATGTGTGTTTTAATGAAATTTTGAGTTTTAGCGAGTACTATTAGCATTTTGCGTTGCGCATTTCCATTTCCTGTTGGCTAAGTGAGACGCTAGCTTCCTCAGGGAACTCCACGCCCCCGTTCAGCTGAAAAGGTGGCGTAGGGAATTCAAAAATATTCTTTAGAAATATTTAACTTCCACACATTAACAAGTCCAAAACCTCAAATGAAAGATAAACACCTTGTTCATCTACCCATCATGTCAGATTTTTTAAATGTTTTACAGCGAAAACACAGCATATATTTATGTTAGACCACCCCCAAACCAAAGAAAAAACGTAGCCATTTTTTACAGCCAAAGATAAAATCACAAAAGCAGGATTAGAAACAAAATCAATCACTAATCTCTTGAAAATATTCATCAGATGACAGTCATATGTCATGTTACACAGTACATTTATGTTTTGTTCGATAATATGCATTTTATATCCACAAATCTCGGTTTACATTGTTGACGCCATGTTCAGAAATTCCTCCAAAATATCCGGAGGAATCATAGAAAGCTACGCCAGATAACAGAAATACTCATCATAAACTTTGACTAAAGATACATGTTCTACATATAATTAAAGATACACTGGGTCTTAATGCAACTGCTGTGTCAGATTTTTTAAAAACGTTACGGAAAAAGCCTAACATTGCAATAATCTGAGACGGCGCTCAGGCGTAACAATATTTCTCCGCATGTTGGAGTCAACAGAAATACAAAATTACAACATAAAAATTCCCTTACCTTTGATGATCTTTCATCAGGATGTAGTGCAAGGAGTCCTAGTTCCACAATAAATCGTTGTTTTGTTTCATAATGTCCAATACTAGTGTCCAAGTAGCAGCATTTGCTATCACTTTCAGCTCACGTGCCCAAAAACAAACTGCTGGTCCAAGATAACTTGCATGAAAACTTCCAAAAGATATATTCCAGGTCGAAAAAATTGGTCAAACTAAGTACAGAATCAATCTTCAGGATGTTATAATCATATATATCCAATAACGTTCCAACCGGATCATTAGTTTTCATCTGGAGCTGATTGGAACAGCCGGGGCACTCAGAGAAATGCGCCACAGCAAAATGGCATTCTCTTGCGACACCAACTATTTTCCCTCCAATTAGGTCAAAGTTCACAGCAAATGCTCCATTACACTTTCTACTGAATGAGGACATCCAGTGGAAGGCGTAGGAAGTATTTCCAGGTCCAGATCTTGTTGAGAAAGGAGGGGGCGATGACGTCAAAGTTGCCCCAACTTTCAGAATTTCAAAACTTGTTTGGAAGATTGTCTGCCTGAGTTCTGTTATACTCACAGACGTAATTTTCTAAACAGTTTTAGAAACTTCAGAGTGTTTTCTATCCAATAGTGGTAATAATATGCATATATTAGCAATTTAGGACAGAGTTCGATGCAGTTCACTATGGGCACGCAATTCATCCAAAGTGAAAATACTGCCCCCTATCCCCTTAAGCTTTATTTTGATGTATTACACTTGTGATTTTATTAAAGTTAAATATTTATAGTATTTTAATCTTAATTTGTCGCTCTGCAATTTCACCGGATGTTGTCGAGGTGTACCGCTAGCGGCACGCCTTCCCTAAAAAGGTTTTAACTAACCTCAATGCAATTACAACTCTCCTTCCATGGCCTCCAACTGCTCTTAAATGCAAGTAAAACTAAATGCATACTCTTTAACTGATCACTGCCCGCACCCTCCCGCCCGTCTAGCATCACTACTCTGGACAGTTCTGACTTAGAATATGTGGATAACTACAAATACCCAGGTGTCTGGTTAGACTGTAAACTCTCCTCTCCTACTCACATTAAGCATCTCCAATCAAAATTAAATCTAGAATCGGCTTCCTATTTCGCAACAAAGCATCCTTCATTCATGCTGCCAAACATACCCTCGTAAAACTGACTATCCTACCAATCCTTGACTTCGGCTTCCGTTTTGTCACCAAAGCCCTATATACTACCCACCACTGCGACCTGTATGCTCTCGTTGGCTGGCCCTCGCTTCATATTCGTTGCCAGGTCATCTATACGTTTTTGCTAGGTAAAGACCCGCCTTATCACAGCTCACTGGTCACCATAGCAGCACCCACCAGTAGCACGTGCTCCAGCAGGTATATTTCACTGGTCACCGCCAATTCCTTATTTGGCCACCTGTCCTTACAGTTCCTTGCTGCCAATGACTGGAAAGAACTGCAAAAATCACTGAAGCTGGAGAGCCATATCTCCCTCACTAACTTTAAGCACCAGCTGCCAGTTGTCAGAGCAGCACCTGTACATAGCCCATCTGTTAATATCCCATCCAAATACCTCATCCCCATACTGTTCTTTTTTTTGCTCCTTTGCACCCCAGTATCTCTACTTGCACATTAATCTTCTGCACATCTATCACTACAGTGTTTGATTGCTATATTGTAATTATTTTGTCACTATGGCCTATTTATTGCCTTACCTCCCTTATCTTACCTCATTTGCACACACTCTATATATACTTTTTTCTCTATTGTATTATTGACTGTATGTTTGTTTATTCCATGTGCAACTCTGTGTTGTTGTTTGTGTCGCACTGCTTTGCTTTATCTTGGCCAGGTCGCAGTTGTAAATGAGAACTTGTTCTCAACTAGCCTACCTGGTTAAATAAAGGTTAAATAACTTATACTTTTTTCTTTATTTATTTCGATCTCAGTGTGGAAATATCAATAAAAACTGGACAAATACAGTTTTCACTGCACTGCCCCTTTAAAGACCAGCAATTAGAACAACTCTCTGCATTTCCTATTCAGAATTAAGTCCAACAAGGTGGAGTACGGGATTGAGGGACTGTTCATTTTAAATACAATTGTTTTTATATTTTTTACTACACATGATGACCTCATCATAATTACTGCTATGTCCAACATCCTGATGAAAGGAAATCCAAAATTATTTCAAAAGTAAGAGCCAGGTGGAATCTCCAGTAAGGTTAGGATTGGGGCGACAGGTAGCGTGTTGGGCCTGTAACCAAAGGTTGCTAGATAAAATTCCCGTTCTGCCCCTGAACAAGGCAGTTAACCTACTGTTCCTAGTCATTGTAAATAACCATTTTTTTTTAACTGACTTACCTATTTAAATAATTAAATAATATGACAAAAACGTAAAGGCCTGAAAGTCTATGCAGATGAACAAATAGTACTTTGTAGAGCTAAATCAGTAAGCACTGTCTAGTCATGTAGTAACTAATGTTTTAAGAATCGTCTCACCCTTGTAAAGAACAACCTTACTGTAAATTAACCCCCCTCCTGATGGAGCTACTTTTGGCAAAACCAACCTCCTGAATGCTCCCACAGCGTTGCAGGAATGTTCTGATAGTTATGGTAATCCCATGCTGCTGTTCTGACTTAAATGCCATTCTCCCCTCCCTAGATTATTGTTGCAAACTATAGAGTACCATATGTAAGTGATTAGATGTGAAATATGGGATTTATTAATACTGTAATGTTAGTTTATTGTTATGCGTGGTTGCACGTTAGTGACAAAGTGAACATTATGCAGCGCATGGCTTCAAATGAATCAACGCCATGGGCAAGGAATGTCTTTCGCTATAGTACTTTCCTTTCAGAGCCCTCTAAAAACAGCTGAATCCTAAATTGAGGTCTGTGTGCGCTAAATTTGGACATGTTTGCAAAAATAAGGCCTTGATGTCAATATGTGTATCTCAAGTAAGGATTCAGGCTGAAGAGAGATCCTGTTATAGTGTTCTTATTTTGGGAAAATATGTGGTTTCCACTTTTAATGGTCCTTTTTTACTAGTAACTCTGTGAAGATATCCATCCTGTTGGGCATTAACTGTGAAATTCTGTACAGCTGAATCATTTTCAACAAATAAAACAAACCACACCAATCCTTGAGGTGTTAAAAAAAAAGACTCCATAAAAAGGGGTTCATATCTGTGCTTCATTACTTTGCTTAATGTACAGAATATGCATGCATTTGTTAATGGCTCTCATGGACTCATTTATGTCCTGGCAGTTAATATCTATAGTGTCATGTTCAGTAGGGCATACCGTAACAAAACGTTTCTGTTAAGATGCTGGTGTCAGTCCGTGTTTGTTATTCTACTTGACACACTAAATAACCAAACTTTTAAATGGTTCATGGAATATTGCACTGCTACGTCTTGTCTGTCTCTTCACTGAAATCTCTACCGCTAGGGCATCCTCCCGTTACAGTTTCACAGTGGAAAATGAAAATGTGTGCTTCAAAACATTTTCCTTCTACTGACCAGGACCCAGGTCTCCTGCGGACCTGTCCGTTAGTTTTCCCACACTTTTTTCTGAGCCGCACCAGTTTTGCATCGCTGGGCAGCCAGTTAGTTGGATACTTGCGATGCCAAGCAGACCAACTCAGGTCAATTCCAGCTACAGAGGTGAATCAAGCCTGGGGAATTATAGGATAATAAATAAATAAATAACAGAAAATAATACTAACTGGGTTATTGAAATCAGATTTGCGCACAGCCCAGTTCTCCTGCCAAAGAAGCTGTGTTATACATGAAGTAATGGGAGCTCTTGGCCACTCAACTTTTCACTCAACTCTTCTTCTCCCTTCCACTGTTTTCCCTCTTGCTGTTTCCCTTTTTTGACAGAGAACGGGCTGATCCAAGCTTTCTACAAGGTGGAGAGTTGGAGTGTGGGAGAGGAGGATCCCAACTTGGAAGGAAGAACGACCGTCTAAATGTAACATTATGCAACAGTTTATTATCATTTGATCATTAAATCTGAAGTTATTATTCTGTCATCCAAGCTGTTTAGCAAAGGAATACATGTGCAAAGGGCCGGATGAATTTGTTAACGTTGACAGAATCCTGTTGATGAAAGATGTGCATAATACTTCTCGTCATCCCACTGGCGTAATCAATTCCATGTGGCTATATTCATGTGTTTATATACTGTATACTTACTTTGTATGATGTAGATGGAATCATGTATGCTAGGCTACTTGATGGATCCCTTAATGTATGCTTGTTGCCTACAACTGTGCCCCTACCACCGTCCAAACCATAAGGCACGTCTCCAAACCATAAGCCATATTTTAAAACATTATAACGGCTTATACATGGTTATACCTGCTTAAACCTGCAGGTGAAGTATTTTCTCCCCCCCAAAAAAGTATCATCCACATTACGGCACTGAAGAATCAACTAAATTTGAGCCTTAAAGCAGTGGGGAGTCATGGAATAATATGGCTGTCAAGATCCTATCACGAGTTGACAAAGTTTCCGTAAGCCTTGAAGGATGAGTGCAGGACAGTGGAGCCACAAACATTGCCCTGACCGAAGAACCTTGTTTGCAGAGCCACGTAGCATCCAAAACACACAAACACACCCTGCAGTGATGTGGTCTCCGTCCTGTGGGGGGCTTGCTCTAAAGTTGCAGGGGGGACTTGACAGATCTTTATTTGTGGGAGTGGGGGGTATGGAGGGATGAAAAGAGTATAGTGAAGTAAGTGTACTTTGGGTAAGTGGCTTACAAGAAATGTGTTGGACCTTGATGAGGTGCAGGGTTTCTCTAGGCCTTGCTTCTCTCATGGTACACAAAGAGTACACAAAGAAATTATGTCTATGATCAATTAGCTACTTTGGGTAGCAGTGAATTAAATGTATTTACAATCAAACTATTACTATTTATAAAAGGGGGGGGGTGATTTAACGTACAAAACAAGAAGGAGAGATGGTGACCAGAAGAGAAAAACAAGGGGACTGTTTGGTGGGTCCGTACAGAGACAGTGCTGCAGCAATGGTACATTGTTCGTGTGACAAACTCTCTCACAGGTCGACACCAAGTGACACGTTTATTTGCAATCATCTAACACTAACCGGTGCAAAGAAATGCATTTTTGAAATATGCCCATGACGGTGTAATTACAGTATATGCACTTTGCAGGACAAGGAACCTTTTTTAATGCACCCAACTATACTATGTCCTACATTTATTGTACACACACAAATAGAATCCCAGGTGTTCATATTGAACAACCCCCTTTGACCAACAAACACTAACAACACTGATGAGGGAGCATGCTTAACTTAGGAAAATTGCATCAACCTGTTCAGCCACCCTTTGTGATGACAGAACAAATTGTTTCAGGTTCCCATGTAGTTCGCAAAGTCGTAAACGAGGGCCTTTTAATCATGGCATGTGATGTCATGATATGAAGTCATGTTTGCCACCTCCTCCGCTTGTTTCTGTTCATCATATGTTACATAAAGGGAGTGTTGTCCCACAAGGATCTGTATTCACGCCAGGTTAATTATGCTCTGCTGCCGGTCTTGCAAATGAACCATCAACAAATGCAGATGATGGGAGCATGTTGTGAAAGTTAATTATCAGAAGATTAGTTGCAATTGGGGGTTGTTTTTTCGTCTTCTTTTCACATCCCTGCAGATATTCCTGGCAGCAAGCAACTTCCTGTACTTTTAACATTATTAAACAAACATGTCTGCATTGCATTTGCCCAGATGCCAATTCCTAACCCTGCTGCTGGTCTGGTTTCATGCTTTAAATAGCCCCAAAGGATTTCAATAGCTTGTGGGGCTCATTGGAAAGTTTTAAACATAACCATTTTGTGGGCAGTTTTTGCCTCACAATTGCACCTGCACCTGTTTAAGGGGCAAAAGCGAAGAATAAGACAAATCAATGAGAATAAACTAAATCAATGTTCTCACTTTCCTTAACATTGGAAATGGAGCTGCATTTGATGTGTCTGTAGTTGTGCATCAATTTAAATACGTTTTTGTTTGTCATACTATCAAACATGCTGTATGTTGTCATTGGCTAAAGATGCATTTTAACTTTGAGCCTCATGAGCCAAAAAGGGTCCCCAGGAACGAACCTCACTGGACAGAAAGGTCCACTCTCACGCACAAAAGCTTATCAAGTTTGGTCAATTTTCAAAGTTGGGTACTCACAAAAAACAAAAGTATTTTGTGGTGAAATGGGGTAAGATATAAATGTATATTGTATATTGCGAATATATGAACCATATAGTTAAACTCATACCCTCATACCCTCAGGCTCACTATTAACAACTAAAATTCCACAGTGTACCTTAAAGACATTCACCAGCTGCTCTAAAAGACATATTGCACAATTACCAATGTCAGAGCCATAGACTGTATAAAGAATAATATAACACACACTGTGACTCAAACCGGGGTCCAGTGACTGTCAACATAACCAATACCTTAGTTGTAATGCGATCCAAACCTCCTTTTTTTTTGCAATATTTGTAAATTATTTTGTACATCATATTTCTGTAACCGTATCTTACGTCAGAAAAGAGCTTCTGGATGTCAGGACAGAGATCACTCACTTCGGATTAGATAAAGATTTTTTCAACAACATCAAAAGCAGCAAGCAGGACTCGCACGGTATTCTCCAAACAACCCACAGGTCAGACATCCCAATTATTCACAAAAGGAAGTGAAGCAGAGGACGAAGAGCCGGATGCCTCGTCCGGACCCACAGAAGACAACTAGGAAAGCTGCCGTTACCGTCAATATTACTCGCCAACGTGCAATCATTGGACAATAAACTAGACGAGGTACGATCACGAATATCCTACCAACGGGACATAAAAAACGGTAATATCCTATGCTTCACGGAATCGTTGCAGAATGACGACATGGATGTTTAGCTAGAGGGATACACGCTGCACCGGCAGGATAGAACAGCACACCCCGGTAAGATGGGGGGGGTCTTTGCATATTTGTAAACAACAGCTGGTGCATGAAATCTAAGGAAGTCTCTAGATTTTGCTCACCTGAAGTTGAGTATATTGTGATAAACTGCAGGCCACACTACTTGCCTAGAGAGTTCTCAGCTATACTTTTCATGGCTTTTTATTTACCACCGCAGACAGATGCTGGCACTAAGACTGCACTCAGTCAGCTGTATAAGGAAATAAGCAAACAGGAAACCACTCATCCAGAGGTGGCGCTCCTAGTGGCCGGAGACTTTATTGCAGCGAAACTTAAATCAGTTCTACCAAATCTATCAACATATTAAATGTAAAACCAGAGGAAAATAAATTCTAGATCACCTGTACTCCACACACAGAGACACGTACAAAGCTCTCCCTCACCCTCCATTTGGTAAATCCGACCACAACTCTATCCTCCTGATTCCTGCTTACAAGCAAAAATTAAAGCAGGAAGTAGCAGTGACTCGGTCTACAAAAAAATAGTCAGATGAAGCAGATGCTAAAATACAGTACTGCTTCGCTATCACAGACTGGAACATGTTCCGGGATTCTTCCGATGACATTGAGGAAAACACCACATCAGTCACTGGCTTTATCAATAAGTGCATTGAGGACGTCGTCCCCACAGTGACTGTACGTACATACCCCAACCAGAAGCCATGGATTACAGGCAACATTCGCACTGAGCTAAAGGGTAGAGCTGCCGCTTTCAAGGTGTGGGACTCTAACCCGGAAGCTTGCAAGAAATCCCGCTATGCCCTGCGACGAACCATCAAACAGGCAATGCCTGAGATTGAATCATACTACACCGGCTCCGATGCTCTTCGGATGTGGCAGGGCTTGCAAACTATTCCCGACTACAAAGGGAAGCACAGCCGCGAGCTACCCAGTGACACGAGCCTACCAGACGAGCTAAATCACTTCTATGCTCGCATCGAGGCAAGCAACACTGAGGCATGCATGAGAGCATCAGCTGTTCCGGAAGACTGTGTGATCACGCTCTCCGTAGCCGACGTTAGTAAGACCTTTAAACAGGTCAAGATACACAAGGCTGCGGGGCCAGACGGATTACCAGGACGCGTGCTCCGGGCATGTGCTGACCAACTGGCAGGTGCCTTCACTGACATTTTCAACATGTCCCTGATTGAGTCTGTAATACCAACATGCTTCAAGCAGACCACTATAGTCCCTGTGCCAAAGAACACAAAGGCAACCTGCCTAAATGACTACAGCCCAGTAGCACGCACGTCCGTAGCTATGAAGTGCTTTGAAAGACTTGTAATGGCTCACATCAACACCATTATCCCAGAAACCCTAGACCCACTCCAATTTGCATACCGCCCAAACAGATCCACAGATGATGCAATCTCCATTGCACTCCACACTGCCCTTTCCCACCTGGACAAAACACCTACGTGAGAATGCTGATCATTGTTTACAGCTCAGCGTTCAACACCATAGTACCCTCAAACTCATCACCAAGCTAAGGATCCTGGGACTAAACACCTCCTTCTGCAACTGGATACAGGACTTCCTGACAGGCCGCCCCCAGGTGGTGAGGGTGGGTAGCAACACATCTGCCACGCTGATCCTCAACACTGGATCTCCCCAGGGGTGCATGATCAGTCCGCTCCTGTACTCCCTGTTTACCCACGACTGCATGGCCAGGCACGACTCCAACACCATCATTAAGTTTGCAGACGACACAACAGTGGTAGGCCTGATCACCGACAACGACGAGACAGCCTATAGGGAGGAGGTCAGAGACCTGGCCGGGTGGTGCCAGAATAACAACGTATCCCTCAATGTAACCAAGACTAAGGAGATGATTGTGGACTACAGGAAAAGGAGCACTGAGCATGTCCCCATTCTCATCGACAGGGCTGTAGAGGAGCAGGTTGAGTGCTTCAAATTCCTTGGTGTCCACATCAACAACAAACTAGATTGGTCTAAACACACCAAGACAGTCGTGAAGAGGGGATGACAAAGCCTATTCCCCCTCAGGAAACTAAAAAGATTTGACATGGGTCCTGAGATCCTCAAAATGTTCTACAGCTGCAACACTGGTTGCATCACTGCCTGGTACGGCAATTGCTCGGCCTCCTACCGCAAGGCACTTCAGAGGGTAGTGCGTACGGCCCAGTACATCACTGGGGCAAAGCTGCCTGCCATCCAGGACCTCTACACCAGGCGGTGTCAGAGGAAGGCCCTAAAAATGGTCAAATACCCCAGCCACCCCAGTCATGGACTGTTCTCTCTACTACCGCATGGCAAGCGGTACCGGAGTGCCAAGTCTAGGACAAAAGGCTTCTCAACAGTTTTTACCTCGAAGCCATAAGACTCCTGAACAGGTAACAATGGTTACCTGGACTATTTGCATTGTCCCCCCCTCCCAACCCCTCTTTTACGCTGCTGCTATCTCTGTTTATCTTCTTATATGCTTATTCACTTTAACTATACATTCATGTACATACTACCTAAATTGGCCCGACCAACCAGTGCTCCCGAACTTTGGCTCACCGGGCTATCTGCATTGTGTCCCACCATCCGCCAACCCCTCTTTTTACGCTTCTGCTACTCTCTGTTCATCATATATGCACAGTCACTTTAACGATACCTACATTTACATGCTACCTCAATAAGCCTGACTAACAGGTGTCTGTATATACCCTTGCTACTCAAATGTTTCAAATGTATTCTACTGTTGTTTTATTTCTTTACTTTTTATATAAATTGGCAAACAGTTTCGTTTTGTCATTATGGGGTATTGTGTGTAAATTGATGATGGAAACAGATAATTTCATCAATTTTAGAATTAGGCTGTAACTTGCATCTGTTCAATTCTACAAAAATCTTTGGGCTTTAAAAGTCAATGATTTGATAAAGAATCATAAGCTAAAATATGATGGATGCTCACATACCTCAGTGTGTTCTGATTAGAAATAAAAGGGGAAAATAAGTCTGGCACCTCCGTATTCTTGTAAAATGCTTGAATGGCTTCATTATTGTGCAATCCCTCTGATTTATTTTGGCTCTGGTTTTTACAACACCATATATACTTCCTTTTTACATTAAAGGCCACCATACAAAGCAGTTCGAGGAAGCCAAGCCTCAGTTAGATTTCCAAGGCAACGTGCCGAACACTTGATAGGCCTGGGAGGCCAAGTAGTAGAGGAGCTAAGTGCTTTGGGGTTTGACATTGTTTGTTTCTACAGATAATAGAGAGATTTTAGCAAGTGGTTATGGACATGGTTGTGAACAATACTATCAACATTTGCTGATGCTTTGGTGACAGTGGATACATACATCTTGTGGGCTATACTCTGCCTTGTCTCAGGATGGTAAGTTGGTGGTTGAAGATATCTCTCTAGTGGTGTGGGGGCTGTGCTTTGGCAAAGTGGGTGAGGTT
This sequence comes from Oncorhynchus keta, assembly GCF_023373465.1. Classification (NCBI taxonomy): domain Eukaryota; kingdom Metazoa; phylum Chordata; class Actinopteri; order Salmoniformes; family Salmonidae; genus Oncorhynchus; species Oncorhynchus keta. The sequence continues at coordinate 49,050,975 of NC_068455.1, forward strand.
ATATCCTGCCTGTTTGGCCCTTTCCGGGGGTATCATCGGATGGGGCCACAGTGTCTCCTGACCCCTCCTGTCTCAGCCTCCAGTATTTATGCTGCAGTAGTTTGTGTCAGGGGGTTAGGGTCAGTCTGTTATATCTGGAGTACTTCTCCTGTCTTATCCGGTGTCCTGTGTGAATGTATATGCTCTCTCTAATTCTCTCTTTCTCTCTTTCTCTCTCTCAGAGGACTTGAGCCCTAGGACAATGCCTCAGGACTACCTGGCATGATGACTCCTTGCTGTCCCCAGTCCACCTGGCCGTGCTGCTGCTCCAGTTTCAACTGTTCTGCCTGCGGCTATGGAATCCTGACCTGTTCACCGGACGTGCTACCTGTCCCAGACCTGCTGTTTTCAACTCTCTAGAGACAGCAGGAGCAGTAGATATAATCTTAATGATCCTGATACTCTTGAGGTGCTGACGTGTTGCACCCTCGACAACTGCTACTATTATTATTTGACCATGCTGGTAATTTATGAACATTTGAACATCTTGGCCATGTTCTGTTATAATCTCCACCCGGCACGGCCAGAAGAGAAAGGGCCACCCATCATAGCCTGGTTCCTCTCTACGTTTCCTCCTAGGTTTTGGCCTTTCTAGGGAGTTTTTCCTAGCCACCGTGCTTCTACACCTGCATTGCTTGCTTTTTGGGGTTTTAGGCTGGGTTTCTATACAGTACTGTAAGTACTTTACATTTGATTTCATTTGATTTGATTGCCACCTGTTTAAAGTATTCTACTTTGGTTTTAGACTGGCCTTCCAGAAGCTCAAGTACACCATCTCAAATTCACAGCATGGAAGACCTTATGGCTGTAGCCGCTCTCTCTACCTTTCCCCAGAGTTCATCTGAGTAAATTCATCCCCAAGAACTTGAAACATTTCCAAAATGTGAAACACCACAGAAGTTGGCTAGTTTGTCTACTATCTGAGCAGAGATTTCAGAACAGATTAGCTTTGATTTGCTCTGGGTTTTTACTACAAAGACGAGCAATGGAATTGGCCAGCCGTTAGGAATTGGCAACTCTTTTGATTCAGGTAATTGTCATTGCTCCCTGTTAGGGTCATGTTAATGCAATGCCAGCCACAGAGATACTCTGTACCCGCTGTGTTCGCTGTCACCACCATGTCAACCCAATCTTCTGTGACAAATCATCAGAACCACTGGCCAGAAGACTGAGAGGCACTTGATTCAGACAGCTTTTTAGTTTCAAGCAGAGCAGCTTCCAAGAAACCGGGATAACACATTTTACTTAGAAGTGGAGTGCACAGATTTTCCCTTGCACGGCTGGTGTTTTCCCCCTGAACCAAAACACGCGTCTGGTCTGCTGGAGAGGGCACCGTCCTTGAAAACCAGAGGTTGGCCCAATTTTGGTCGAGACTAGGGTATACACAGGGAATAATACAAACCACCATACTTTAATTGAAAAGTCAAAATGCAACTTTTTTTATTCCATGCACATATGCAATCCAAATGGGACCCAGTCAATTCTTCCTGCTCATTATACTGTCTTAATATTACAGGACTGGAGAAGTGCCCCCAGGACCTATCTGCAGAAATGTATGGCAGACAAAAACCACCAATGTGATGTCCTTGTGAAGTTGACAATCAAATGGACAACAGTAATAAGGTTATTACGGTACCAATACCCATGTTTATCATAATCAATGGCAATAAGGGAGTATTTTGCGAGTGGACTTTTGTTCCAGAGGATGAAGGCTATAAAATACTTAACACGCCTCATTAGGATTGTGTTAGAAGTAGCCAATGGCTAATTCAACGGCCTCGGTTTATAGGCCCTAGTTAAGCTAACTTCAATTTCGGTTGCCCGACAGTAATGTGTTGAGCCAGCACGAACTGGGCTATAATGATTTGTTAGGAAGGGTACACACCAGAGGGTCTTTCCAGGGGTTGGGGAACTGGCAAGATGTAGGGTAGGGTATTATGGTGGTGTGGGAATTCAGTTGAATCCATATTCAAAGGAGTCACAAAAGGCTTTCTGGGTTCAGAGGAAAGAACATGGATTTAATGATGGAACTTGATGTGCCTTTTTATTTCACAACTGTAAAAAATGGCATTTGTTCTCCCCCGAGTGAATTCGAGAAATAGAACACATAATACCACACAGGCCGACTGTAAAAGTCAATAAATATAACTTTGAGTATCAGGGAATTCTTCCACTGTGATTGAGAACGACATATTTATCCGTTTAATTGTATTTATGAGTGAATTGTTTGGTGAGTCAACACAGCATGAGTTGTGAGTGGATTGAATCTACGCTGCAGTAGCCTTTGTTGTGAAGCTCATAGTTCAAAAGTCAAGTATATAATAATTATTTGTATCTGGGTAAGGATTAATAGTTATTCCTCAAAATTTGTAGTGTATCATATGGGGAACAATATTATTGTACAGCAAACAATCTTAGCTGAAACGTTTTTACATTGGCAGACTATAAAACTTCACTCTTTGGCGTTCACTTAATCTCGACGTAAGCTCTTTTTGTAGACCATAGAATAAAATGTCAAATGTGCAAATCAAATCAAAGTGAATATGGAGAGAGCTGATACATTCAGTTTCAGAGCATGAACTAGATACACCAGGAAAGTCTTTGCAGGGACGCCAGACAGCACTTTCTACATCAGTCTTTTGAATGTAGCAGGGGCATTACATAGCCTGAAAAGCATGTTGGCAAACTGCTATAACCCAGACCTTGTGCTGAAGATTTTCAAATCACTCTTTGTCTTGCTTGAATATTTTCAACTTACAGAAGTTAAATTAATGCATTTTTGTTCACTTAAAGTTACGTCAGAGAAGACTTGGCCTTGGGGGTGCTCTTGAGTCAAAAATGGTCTCCTAAATGGTCAGAAGAATTGTCCAGAAATGACCTGCTTTGAAAGAAATGGGCACTCCTCCATCGCCCATGAAAAATGCTTATATTCCATTCAAGGTTTGTTAGTCTAAAACTAAGGATTGTGCAAACCACACAGTCAACACAGCCAAAATTTGACGTAAACAATTAGCAACCTAACTTCCAAAGTGCACCTTTAAGCAAAGCAGTTCGACACATACAACAACACAGAGTTACACATGGAGTAAAACAAACATACAGTCAATAATATAGTAGATAAATAAGTCTATATACGATGTGAGCAAATGAGGTGAGATAAGGGAGGTAAAGGCAAAGGCTATGGTTGCGAAGTAAATACAATATATATCTGCCACACTGATCCTCAACACTGGGGCACCTCATGGGTGAGTGCTTAGTCCCCTCCTGCACTCCCTGTTCACCCACGACTGCATGGCCAAGCACGACTCCCACACGATCATTACGTTTGCTGACGACACAACAGCCTGATCACCAACAATGATGAGACAGCCTATAGGGAGGAGGTCAGAGACCTGGCAGTGTGGTGCCAGGACAACAACCTCTCCCTCAATGTGAGCAAGACAAAGGAGATGATCATGGACTACAGGAAAATGAGGGCCGAACAGGTCCACATTAGCATCGACGGGACTGTAGCAGAGCAGACCGAGAGTTTCAAGTTCCTTAATGTCCACATCACCAACAAACTATCATGGTCCAAACACACCAAGACTGTCGTGAAGAGGGCACAACACCTGGCATGGGTCCCCAGATCCTCAAAAAGTTCTACAGCTGCACCATTGAGAGCTGCACCATCCTGACCAGTTGCATCATCGCCTGGCATGGCAACTGCTCGGCCTCCAACCGTAAGGCGCTACAGAGGGTAATAGATCACTGGGGCCAAGCTTCCTGCCATCCAGGACCTATATACTAGGTGGTGTCTGTAGCTCCCTTCAGTAACCACGAGCACAACCGTTCCTTGATTTTAACTGGAGGCTTTATTCTGTAGTTTTAGTCAGAATTATCACCTTCCGTGAGAACTACAAAGTAAATGAAAAATACAGTTAAGCACACTCTTACAACCTTATCTTACGAGTGACTTATTAGCTTGGTATAACTCTGAAGTGCTTACATACATAACAGTTTAACCGGCGTTATAACGGGTTCAGATTAAACACATGAATAAAGGAACAAATACCTCATTGGCTGCTTATTACAGAAGGGAGGAAATCAAACTTCACACTTATTATTCCTGGCATGAATTCACACTTCATCCTAACATACACTCTTCAACCTTTATGAACTACACCCGATGACATGAAAACTTAGCGAACGCAGCGCAGGATTGCCTTCCCTCCAAAAGTGTGTTGCTACAATAAGGATCCCCGATACAACAGTATTAGCTACGTAGTTCCGCTTGTATTATCATTTCCCCCGCACAGCGGACACATAAACAATTCAAACAAAAGACAACGACATAACCTGTAAGTCTAACTGTCAGTTACAGTGTCAGAGGAAAGCCCATAAAATTGTCAGAGACTCCAGTCACCCAAGTCATAGACTGTCCTCTCTGCTACCGCACAGCAAGTGGTCCCGGAGCGCCAAGTCTTGGTCCAAAAGGCTCTTAACAGCTTTAACCCCCAAGCCATAAGACTACTGAACAATGAATCAAGTGGCCATCCGGACTATTTACACCCCCCTTTGTTTTTACACTGCTGCTACTCGTTTATTATCAATGCATAGTCACTTTACCCTGACCTACATGTACAAATTACACTTCGACTAACCTGTACCCCCGCACATTGACTACCCCCTTTATATAGCCTCGTTTATTTAGCAATTTCTTAACTCTATTTCTTGAACTGCATTGTTGGTTAAGGGTTTGTAAGTAAGCAGTTCACGGTAAGGTTACAATACCTGCTGTATTCGGCGCATGTGACAAATAAAATTTGATTTAACTTTAAATCTTGTATGTTCTTAAGATGATTTATGCATGTTTAGTACAGTTTACTAAGCATAAGGCAACATTGGTTTCAGGCAAGAATCCAGCTATACCCCTGTGATTTAAAATATGAAATTCCCAAACAAATTGCATGCAGGGAATTTTCTCTCACACAGTATTTGACCACTAAAACATATTATTACACTCAAAAGTGTAATTGCTTTCCTACCCTTTGGCAGCGCCCTGCATTTTTAGGGCCTTAGGCATGATATTCAAATTATATTTGCAGCTTGTTGCTTTCAATAATATCATAATGTTGTTAAATGGTCATAAATTAGTATTTTAGTAAATAAATCAGCATTTTGGGCATGGAAACAGTTTTACTCTGGGCCTGTCAAAGCTTAGGTAATGGACTAAGCTTGGAGAGGATCACACCGATTCAATAAATGTTAACTCAAGGCTAACTTGAGTTTTTTGGCATTGTTGGATACTACTTGATGAGTCACCATTCCATTCCATACAGTCAGAACTCTTATACTCCTTATTGCCTTTTTGTTTCATATTTATGGTATGGATTGATTGTCTGGAGAAAATAAAATAATACAATTTCTCCATCGGGATAGATAATCACTTGCCGTTTTTTAGAAAACTTGGACCTTCTCCTTACATTTACATTTACATTACATTTAAGTCATTTAGCAGACGCTCTTATCCAGAGCGACTTACAAATTGGTGCATTCACCTTATGACATCCAGTGGAACAGCCACTTTACAATAGTGCATCTAAATCTTTTAAGGGGGGTGAGAAGGATTACTTTATCCTATCCTAGGTATTCCTTCCATAAAGTTTTATTTTCTTTTTGACCTTACTCTGACATTTTCCCATGGTCCTTTGTAAACAACAGCCATTGGTTTAATCGGCCATTTAGATGTAATTCTGACTTTGAACTCCCAAATTTACATTCTCAATATTTTTTTTACCAGTGTCTTATACAGTAGAACTATAGGTTTGCTTGGTGAACCCTTATGTATCCTTAATTGTAACAGCACAATAAGGTCTTAGTTGTCATTCTACCAAGGGCAAACCAAGTTTACTGCACGTTTATACTCAAAATTGCCCCATTTCCTTTCCTCTATCAAGTCAATCAATTGCAGCTGGTGGATTTTTGGGGAACCCCTATTGTAAGTGCTTTTGATTTGCATAGCAGTGTGCCCTGTATAGATGGAGTTGATATAGAAACGGCAGTCACATGGCCTTTAACACAGTAATGATGAACTTTAAACACTTGTAATATTGCCCATATATAGAAATAGTGTGTGTGAGTGTCCATTGTCTCAAAAGGGCCGTGGCGAATCACTACATACTTTAACTTAACTTGCTCCCTTTTCCCAGCCAATCCAATTCAGATTAGTTGTCAAGAGAGAGCCAGATAACATTAACCTTAATGGCGTGTTGGCAATCAGAAAGGTGTACATGCTTTAAGTTATATGAAATTGCACATTTGTAGGTCTCACTTGCAAAATGCACAGCTAATTTGTCTCCATTTGACATCTGCATTTTAAAATTGTCTTAGTCATACGGCTGTGTTTGCATGTATTAGGTCATACAGTTAAGCACACATCACCTTTAATTCGCCCCTATGAGAGCTATAGGCCTATGACTAACAACCTTACATATAGCCCTATGGTCCAATGGGGACCGGTGCTTATTGTGTCTCTCTTTGACGGTCAAAAGGTAAAGAGGCCACACACTAAGTGGAACTGATTTTCATTGAGACCCGCTTTCACCTTCCTGGCCTTCCCCTTGTTCTTTCCTATATTGGGGGAGCAGTTTTTCTGTCGCACTAGTTTCCCTTTTCCTTGCAGGAGGAAGCCAGGGCGGACCAGTCCCCCTCGGGCCACTGTGTCTGTCAGTCCCTCGTCCGCTCATCCTGCCGCCCTCTACTTTACCCCCCGGCCAGGGGCATTAAACGTGTCATCGCGTAGGCCACCATCTACTGCATGCAGCTCTCCAAAACACTGACACACACATACATTTACCCCTTGCACTGTCTTCTGGGAGTCTGCCCTAAATCATTCCATTTGTACAGTAGTTGTGAATGACATCTCTGTCATCCACAGAGGTAAAAGCGCTGCTTAAAGGCTTTAGGTGTCAGGTATGGTCAAACAAAGGTTCATATTTGACTGAAAAGCTTGGCAACCTTTTGGAAGTGTGTTAGATCCCTCCAGCTTTACAGTTTGAGAGATTGTCTTCATGTCTTATTCATTTCCCCATTTGGAATGTACCATTTCACCTCTCTGCGGGGAGGGAGGGGGGCTTTGTTACGAAGGGCACTCCTGTGTCCTCCTTGCCCTCTCAGCCACCTGCAGTGGCAGGCCAGACTAGGGAAGTGCCACGACACTGTCCCAAGGCCGCCACTGCCTGGCTGGCCAGCTGTGTGTGTGTGTGTGTGTGTGTGTGTGTGTGTGTGTGTGTGTGTGTGTGTGTGTGTGTGTGTGTGTGTGTGTGTGTGTGTGTGTGTGTGTGTGTGTGTGTGTGTGTGTGTGTGTGTGTGTGTGTGTGTGTGTGTGTATGACCAGCACAGACCAGTACATGTCCCTGACTTGTCCCACCGGAGGGTCAGACAGTGAGATGTTGACGTACTGATGAGTTCTTGGCGGTGAGCAACAGGGCCCGCCATCCTGTGAACTCTGCTTCTCCCTGTAGCCAGCCCCAGAGCTGCTTCCCCACTGCACAATCCACCACAACACAAAAACCTCACAGGGATATCAAACAAACGGGGCCTACCACTACATAATGTCATAGTCTTACCCTAAAGCCCTGATCCTACACATAAATCCTGTACTGTCTGACACTACTAATCAACTATCGTGTTTATGTATGTGATTCTACGCCTAACAACGTTATTGAGATGTAGTTTACTGAGAAACCGCACTGCTTTTTACCATGAAAACTGCACTGGGTACATACATAACAGCTATATATCGACCACAAAGACGTAAGGTAGCTTCCTATACTAAAATCCCCTACTGAGTCAGTGGTACAACCACAGCCATGGCTCCCCTCAGTAACTGTTCTCTGATGCCAGATATATAAGAAACTGAAGTGCTTCTCAATACATGCTTTTGTTATTTGGATGTTGAGCTGTACTGAAAAACATTAGAAAAAGAGACTTGTTTGTAAGGATGAAAAGGCCTCACTCAAAGTTATTTGTTTACAATTATTTAAATTCAGAAATCTCTCTCCCTCTCGCTCTGCCTGGGAGAAATGGAAAGAGCACGTAGCGCTGCAGTGTACCCATTAACAGAATTGGTGAACTTCAGGAAAAGTCTGCACGAAGATGAACTGATATATTTAGACTCATATTACTGTACTGTTTTGGGGACAAAGAGACAGCCAGTATCTAGTTTCCATGATTGTGTGGTTAACAAAATGTTCACACTGCCTGAAACGTACAGTATGGTGTCATGGATCACATCAGCTATAGAAGTTCAATGTATATTCTCAGCCTTTCTAATAATGCAGAGTTGTATCGCTCAACATACTTTGAAATCGACTGTATGTGTTGTGTATACAGTCCATTTGGAAAGTATTCTGACCCCTTCCCTTTTTCCACATTTTGTTACGTTATAGCCTTATTCTAAAATTGATAAAATTATTTGTTTTACTTGTTTTAATTTTTTTTTTCATGTTTTGCTAATTTACATAAGTAGTCAGACCCTTTGCCATAGGAGACTCAAAATTGAGCTCCGGTGCATCATGTTCCATTGATCATCCTTGAGATGTTTCTACAACTTGATTTGAGTCCACCTGTGATAAATTCAATTGATTGGACATGATTTCGAAAGGCACACACTAGTCTATATAAGGTCCCACTGGTGACAGTGCATGTCAGAGCAAAAACCAAACCATGAGGTCGAAGGAATTGTCCATAGAGCTCCGAGACAGGAATGAGTCGAGGCACAGCACTGGGGAAGGGTACCAAAACATTTCTGCAGCATTGAAGGTCCCCAAGAACACATGGGCCTACATCATTTTGTAAATGGAAGAAGTTTGGAACCACCAAGAATCTTCCTAGAGCTGTCCGCCCGGCCAAACTGAGCAATCGGGGGAGAAGGGCCTTGGTCAGGGAGGTGACCATGAACCCGATGGTTACTCTGACAGAGCTACAGAGTTCCTCTGCGGAGATGGGAGAAACTTCCAGAAGGACAGCCATCTCTGCAACACTCCACCAATCAGGCCTTTATGGTAGAGTGGCAAGACGGAAGCCACTCCTCAGAAAAAGGCACATGAGAGCTCGATTGGAGCCTAAAGGCACCTAAAGGACTCTCAGACCATGAGAAACAAGATTCTCAGGTCTGATGAAACCAAGATTGAACTCTTTGGTCTGAATGTCAAGCATCACGTCTGGAGGAAACCTGGCACCATCCCTACGGTGAGGCATGGTGGTGGTAGCATAATGCTGTGGGGATATTTTTCAGCGACAGGGACTGAGAGACTAGCCAGGATCGAAGGAAAGAGAAACGGAGCAAAGTACAGAGAGATAATTGATGAAAACCTGCTCCTCAGACTGGGGTGAAGGTTCATCTTCCAACATTGCAACGACCCAAAGCACACAGCCAAGAAAATGCAAGAGTGACTTCAGGACAGGTATCTGAATGTCCTTGAGTGGCCCAGCCAGAGCCCGGACTAGAACCCAATCAAACATCTCTTGAGCGACCTGAAAATAGTTGTGCAGTGACACTCCCCATCCAACCTGTAGAGGAGAATGGGAGAAATTCCCCAAATCCAGGTGTGCCAAGCTTGTAGAATCAAGAAGACTCAAGGCTGTAATCGCTGCCAAACAAAGTACTTAAAAAGGGTCTGAATAATATGTACATTTGATATTTCAGTTTTTTATGTTTTATTAGCAAACATTTCTAAAAACCTGTTTTTCTTTGTCATTATGGGCTATTGTGTGGAGATTGATGAGAAGAAAAACAAACAATTTAATCAAATCAAATCAAATTGATTTATATAGCCCTTCGTACATCAGCTGATATCTCAAAGTGCTGTACAGAAACCCAGCCTAAAACCCCAAACAGCAAGCAATGCAGGTGTAGAAGCACGGTGGCTAGGAAAAACTCCCTAGAAAGGCCAAAACCTAGGAAGAAACCTTAGAGAGGAACCAGGCTATGTGGGGTGGCCAGTCCTCTTCTGGCTGTGCCAGGTGGAGATTATAACAGAACATGGCCAAGATGTTCAAATGTTCATAAATGACGAGCATGGTCAAATAATAATAATCATAGGCAGAACAGTTGAAACTGGAGCAGCAACATGGCCAGGTGGACTGGGGTCAGCAAGGAGTCATCATGTCAGGTAGTCCTGAGGCATGGTCCTAGGGCTCATGTCCTCCGAGAGAGAGAAATAAAGAGAGAAAGAGAGAATTAGAGAGGGCATACTTAAATTCACACAGGACACTGGATAGGGCAGGAGAAGTACTCCAGATATAACAAACTGACCCTAGCCCCCCAACACATAAACTACTGCGGCATAAATACTGGAGGCTGAGACAGGAGGGGTCCAGAGACACTGTGGCCCCATCCGAGGACACCTCCGGACAGGGCCAAACAGGAAGGATATAACCCCACCCACTTTGCCAAAGCACAGCCCCCACACCACTAGAGGGATATCTTCAACCACCAACTTACCATCCTGAGACATGGCCAAGTATAGCCCACAAAGATCTCCGCCACGGCACAACCCAAGGGGGGGCGCCAACCCAGACAGGAAGATCACATCAGTGACTCAACCCACTCATGTGACGCACCCCTCCTTGGGACTGTATGAAAGAGCCCTAGTAAAGCCAGTGACTCAGCCCCTGTAATAGGGTTAGAGGCAGAGAATCACAGTGGAAAGAGGGGAACCGGCCAGGCAGAGACAGTTCGTTGCTCCAGAGCCTTTCCGTTCACCTTCCCACTCCTGGGCCAGACTACACTCAATCATATGACCCACTGAAGAGATGAGTCTTCATTAAAGACTTAAAGGTTAATCCATTTTAGAATAACGCTTTAGCATAATTATTTTACGCGTGTGTTGGACGTAACATGAAGCTTTTATAATGCTCTGTCCCTTGACATCATGTTTATGTATGAGTCAGTGACTCATTTATGGATGTTTTATTATAAGTGCTATAAATATGTTCACCCGTAGCTTGTTCTTAGTGGCTGTGTGGTTGATGGTATTAGGTAATAAATGGGGTCAGTTTAGTATTTACATTTTCAAACTTCATAATGGCTTAGGTTTGGATTGGAATATGATAAGCTGATCCAAGACCTGTGCTTAGATCATTGTTTTCCCTAATCAGTACAATTGGACATAGCACCAAGTGGTTCTTGAATAACTCCAACACGTAGATTGAGAAGGTTCACTGCAGGCACGTTCCAAACAGTCCCAGTTTGTTGATCATGTGATAACAATGTGGATGGTCAGTCGGGGCCAAATGGCACCTTATTCCCTATGGGCCCTGGTCAAAAGTAGTGCACTAAATATGGAAAAGGGTGCCATTTGGGACACAGGGTCAGAAAAAATAACTGCTGCAGGTTAGTAACTCAAATGAAACATCAGTGTAGTAAAGGGCTCCAAGGAGACGTTGAGCAAAGTAAGAAAGGTCAGCACGAATCTGCGTGAGATACGCTTTTGCTTCATATCCCCAAGAGGTACTACCATAACGTACTGTAGGCTTCTCTGGATTATACGAGCTAGGGTTTAATTGTCTTATTTCAGAAACAGGGGCAATTTAGGTATGCTTTGCAGTGCAATCAGATCTGATTTCATATTCCACCAGACCATACAGCTTTCATAGGTTACACAGTCTCTAAATATTATTATTATTCATATTTTATTTACCCCTTTTTCTCCCCAATTTCGTGGTATCGAATTGGTAGTTACAGTCTTGTCCCATCGCTGGAACTCCCGTACGGACTTGGGAGAGACGAAGGTTGAGAGCCGTGCGTTCCCCGAAACACAACCCAGCTAAGCCTCACTGCTTCTTGACACAATGCCCTCTTAACCCGGAGGCCAGCTGCACCAATGTGTCAGGGCAAACACCGTACACCTGGCGACCGTGTCAGCGTGCATTGCGCACGCCCACCACATGAGTCGCTAGTGCGCAATGGGACAAGAACATCCCTGCCGGCCAAACCCTCCCCTAACAGACGACGCTGGGCCAATTCTGCGCCGCCCCATGGGTCTCTCGGTTCGGGCCAGCCGCAACATTATTTTACTTATTTAACTAGGCAAATCAGCTAAGAACGCTCCCAAGCCAAACGCTCCCCTTACCCCAGCCAAACCCTCCCCTAACCCGGGCGACGCTGGGCCAATTATACACCGCCCTATGGGACTCCTGATCACAGCCGGTTGTGATACAGGCATGGACCGAACCAGGGTCTGTACTGACGCCTCTAGCACTGAGATGTAGTACCTCAGACTGCTGCACCACTCGGGAGCCCCTTACGTCTATACATGCCTTTCAACTTACAAAAATGCTTAACCGTCTAACCAAATATATGAAAACTGTTTCAGATGACAAATTTTGTTCTGCAGAAACAGTTATGGTAGGTTACAGGTTGTCTTTCTCCTCTAACATTGATGGTCCTGTTTTGAAATGATCTGACAACATTCTTTTTAGAACTATGCCAAGATACTCATTTGATACTGTCCGAATGTTTCTTGAAAGGTTCCATTACATTTGGGGGAACAGTTTGTTATTGACTGGGGTGTGGTATCATATAGTCATTGGGTGTCATGCATTTGTTCTCTACAATGGGGAGAATTTGGAAGAATAAGGTAATCTATTGAGGTGTCATTAGTATCATGTGACCGATCTCTTAACGTCGTTCATTATGACTGTCACATGCATAGTGTGAAGTGACAACTTGCGAGAGCTTCAAAAGGGAAGACAGTGACAGGGTGCAAGGTATTGACTAATGTTTGTACCTGTCCTTTCATGTTCACAATATACATGTCTGATGATCCTGTTAACACCTAATGTTGACAGTAAGGTTAGCTACCTGCCACCAAAATCACGTTGCCAAGTGTTAAACCAACTCCTAAAATGTTGCGATTCAGATTAGGACCACTGCTACACCTCACAACACACACACACACTCACACAGATACATTATGTAATCAATCTATAGTAGGTTCAAGGTACTTGCTGAAAATGTCTCTAAACTCTTTATGTAATGTGCCTATTAGTTGTTTCAATTCAAGGGAATCTACTTCAGAAACAAGGAAATCCAAATTAAATGAATGTGTCAACTACAGGAAATTAGTAAACAAAACATGTTTGCAACTGATTTCCATTGAAATACCTCAAAAGATGTTATGGAAATTAAAAGGGCAAAGTATTTGATAGTATTTCTCTCACAACAAACCAGAATCAATTATACAATATTTATTTTGTTTAGAAAATGACTATTTATTTAAAAAAAATAAGTTTAAGGAATCCAGTGATATATGTAAATAATCAATAATCAGGTTAAAGTGCAAAAATACAATTATACAAAAAGATGTCTGTACAAAAATAACATTGGAATGTGAGCTTCGCAAGAGGAATAAGGCAGATATGCTGACATGGCTTGAACCAAATGAGCAAATTTTAAAAACACTGCGTTAGACACGTAATGTCCCTTAAACAATGTGGGGATCAAAAGTGAGAGTCTCTCGGAATGTCTGAGAGGTCAAGTTTGTCAGAAAGATTTGGATCACATTCCATACATCCAAGATGTATAATCCATTCGCCCCACTGGGTTTCATCATGCCCAAGCAATACACAGGCTCTTAAGTCCTTTAGCCCAATTATCTCTTAACTAAACGTGGAAAAACAACTTAGTTTATAGTCCAAGGTGCTCCTGGAAATTGTCTGGATACATCATAGAGATCCAGGATTTTCAAATATCTGTGAAGAATCGTTCCCCACGATGAGCTCAAGATGTTGGTGAACATTTCACTTTTTCAGTCAGAACACTTCAGTTCAGTTCAAGTTCAGAGGTGTTCTATGTTAAAGATCTGTTGATGTGCCTTTGAGCAAGGCACTTAAACCTAATTACTCCTGTAAATCACTCTGGATATGAGCGTCTGCGAAATGCCTAAATTTGCTTTAATAAATGTATTTGTTTTTATTCTTTCCAGTGTCCCCTATTCCTCTTTTTTAGATATTAATATCACTTCATCTTGGATGGCTTTAGTTCCTTGACCTGCATGTGCAACGTTTTATGGACGGCTAGAGTTCTGGACTGACAAAATCCCTTTCCACACTCCTGGCACTTGAAAGGTTTCTCCTTGGAATGGATGTACCTGCAGGGCAGAACAGAACAAAAAGAGTGTCAGGTCTGAGTAACAAAACATAACAAACACACAAAGACAACTATCAATCTAAAGCCACAAATTAATAAGAGACAACATAGAAATAAGAAAGAGAAAAAGGAGGTGAACGTTATGGTGATATATTGTTCTAAAAGGTATGAATTAGAACGTATGACTCTCATACTCAACACGTATGCAAAATGTTGATGTTGATCACTAACAGATATAATTCAAATCAATATCAACAGTGCCAATGTCAATTCAAAGACATTCCGATGTATTAGCTTTAGATTGCCCCCGCTAAACTCTTTAATATGCACATGATATCGCTTCATGCCTTTGTTGCAGCTTTTCACACTACTTAACCAGATTTTTACCCGATTTAATTCACATAGTGGATTGTTACTGGATTTTTTCACATACTGATCATGTTAGTGGCCTATCGCTCTAAATGGATTAACGGTCCAATGCATGATATGGTTGGGGCAAATTCCGTTCAGGGCTATTCCATGTCTTGAATTAGAATGAATTCAAATGGAATTGGACTCAACCCTGATGCATTACGCTGTCAGAGACTCAACATGATTAATCAGTAGTGTATACGACAATTTAGGAAGCAATTACTCATATTTTGTATTAATATCCTATGCTGTTCTTATGTAGAAGGTTTTGTGGCCAATTTCTAAAGTTTCCAATAAAATATTATTCATTAATTTACAATATTTTCACAGCCATCTATCTCCATACTCCTCGTTCATTAAATTGAGCTTCATTGTAATAGAAAAGTGCAGGTCTCACCTATGGTCTCGGAGGTGGTCCTGCCTCCGGAAGGCCTTGTGGCAGATGTCGCAGGTGTACGGCCTCTCGTCCGTGTGCGTCCGCTCGTGGATAAGCAGGTTGTAGGACTTGGTGAAGTGGCGGCCGCAGAACTTGCACACAAACTCCTTCTTGGTCTTGGAGGGCAGGCGGCCGCGGCTGGGCTTGCGCTCGGGCGATGACAGCTTGGCTATGTCCATGAGACAGCCTAGCCCGCCATGGCGAGGAGAAGTGGTGGCGACTGCCCTCATTATGCTCAAGTCCTCTGCCTTCAGTGGGTCTTCCTGGGTGGCTGCAGCAGCCAAGTTGGCGAAGTCAAAGCGTGGCTGAGGCTTGTTCTTGGAGCCCTGGAAGAGACCCATGGCGGTAGCTGCGGTGTCGGCCGCAGCGGCCTGGTCCTTGGACTGGACCAGGTGGGGAAAGATGGGGATGGAAGGTATGCCTGGGAAGCGGCAGTCCATCAGGGCTGGGAGCTTGGAGAAAGTGCAGCGGGGAAGAGCGAAGGGAGGGTAGCCCAGGGTCCACTGATGGAGGTGGACGGCATGCAGGGCACTGAAGCTATAGATGCCAGGGACCTGGTCCGTGGGTAGCTGGAAGCCATTGGAGGTCTGGAGAAAGGAGTAGTTGGCGAGCTGCAGGGAGGGGTGGAGGGGAACCGGGGCTGGAAGAGTCTTGCTGCCCATGGTTAATGTCGCTACTGATCACCAGATCACGGGATTCTCTCTGGAAAAGCAACACCATAAAAAAGTCAGGTCATATTGACAACACAACAGAACTGTACACATACAGTATAACTCATCATGTGTTATTGTTTTACAAACCAATGATACATTGTTAACAACAGTATCTTCTACTATATTAAAAATACAAATAAGGACGATAATACTTTTTCATCACGAACCAGGAAGCATAATTGTGATATTTAATGAGGATCAAATAACATTTCTAACTCAGTATTTCCTGCTACCCCCTCTTTTTGAGTCATCCTGGCGTATTTCCCCCACACCCTAGCACAACCACAATGCCAAGCCAATACACAAGCGGACCGGCTTGATTATCTAGTTGCTTTTCAAGAGGCCTCATATCAGTGGATTAAGGTGATGCATGTGAATGTATCCCTTTACCGCTGAGACAAAGGGGAAGACAGTGATAAGAGCTGTCTGAACCAGACCTCCGTGCAACAGGAGCTACCAGCTCAACACATGGTCTGATACACACACACACACACACACTATGAATCACGTATTGTCCTCAAGGCACACGATGAGTGAGGACAGCCTGCATGTGTGGGTTTGTGTGTGGCACATGTGTACAGGTCAGAGAAGAGAAGGTGTGCACTGCACTCCCAGTGCTGACACACAGACACTGGTGTGCGTTTGGTGTGGGTGTTTCCCATTCCCAGAAAACATGCCGGGAGCTGTTAAGACAGGGTAAATAGAATGACACCATTCACTGAGGTGAAATGCCTCCGTGAGCAGGGCTCTAAAGTGTGACCATATGCTCCTAAATATTTTGCACCAGTGCGACTAGATTATAATTGTCGTAATGATGAGGTTTAGCTGTACCGCTGTTTCCGAGTGCCCTGGGTAAATAAAAGTGAGCGTGTATGTTGCACCATAACTACAGATAAAACCGCTTGTTCCTAGCCCAAACCATTGAAAAGTTGTGACTACAGTATATTACCAGCACTACGTTTTTTTCCAGCTGCAGCTGGATGCATCTCCATTGGCAGGCAATATTTCACATTAATAAATCATGTCGCGGGCCGTTAACACCTAGTTTACTAACATTGCCTTATTAGCTAGCTAGCTAACAACCTGGTAACTTTACCAGTGTATCCAAACATTTGGGGGTACAGAACAATGGTAAAGGGACAGCTTCTTCAGGAGATCAATGCATAGTCTCAAGTCAGATGGCGTCATTCTTACACGACACGCAGTTGCCAGGCGCCATTTGTCTAACCAAACATGGAACTAAATCAGGATTTAGATCATCCGCCTAACAGTAGGTATGACGCACTGGCTACTACGGCAAACCATGCTTGATCAGCTGAGCAAATTTGCTCCAGCTAGCAGCCTAGTGATATCATGTTTTGAATGGCCAATACGGTAGCTAGTTTGCCAGCTTGTTGATGAAGTTGTACGGCACCAAAGTTATGGGACTGTTCTCAGAAATCAGCAGGTATTTGACTCTGACAGCTGGCACTGTGCCTACGTTGTAACAGTTGGCAAAACACGATAACGTCACAGCTAAAGCAGTCAGCTGTGCAGCAAAAAATTGGTGAATTAATCTCGGCAGAACAGAAACAGTTTTATCATGAAAAACTCACGTGTGCTGTTATTAGCTATAATTTCACTACACTTGCTACAGGGAGCATTGAGTGTGTGAACTGACGTTGTTAGCACAGCTTTCATTTCATATGGATTAATTTGAGACTGGTTCAGCCAGCAAGCAGACACTTGCTCGTTAATTTTCGTGCACATTTCGTTTTTCAAAAATACTGATTAGACAACCACAAAACACCTTAGCTACATGTAGAAATGTGTGGTGAAGACTTGCTCATGAAAAAACAAACACAATTTTAGCTTTTAAAATGAACAAACGTCTTTACAGTTAGTTTCTTGTGGACACCATGTACTTCAAAAGTACCTCAAATTCATATAGGCTACATTTTATGTGGTGCTCTTAAGTGTTTTAAATCGGGAGCACCAGTGCTACCAATTCATGTTTTTAATGTATAGCCCTGTCTGTGAATCTGTTTAAACAGGTTTTGATAAGAGGAAATAACAAAGCACAATAATGCCTCTGTTTCTGTGCCTATTTGATGGTCAGGATATGACACAGTTATCCAGTGTCTTTTCTGTTTTAGTCTAAACAGAGCTGGCATGCCGCACCATTGTGATATGATTTAGCTTCCCACCAAAAAAACATTACCCCTAAGCCATGCCATTTGCTTTGTTTGATTTTGTTAGTCATATGGATTTGTGTGTAATTCCCTTTTTTTTTTTTTACTGCTCTGCAAATATGACTTCGTCATAATTCTACTACTGGTTGATATTATTAATATTATTGTTAAAAGTGGTCAAGGGTTATCTACTTTAGTCATATATACTGTGTCATAATAAAATAAGGAAACCACAAGATATGGCCGAAACAAGATATAGATAATAATAGTCTCCATGGATATAGATAGGCATATTAGAGAAAAATACCCCTTGATTATATTGGTGAACATAGGCCTAAAATGTTGATAAATAAAAGTGGGGAGTGAGTGAGAGCCATGGTTGCGCTGCAGTAAATAAGAGTGAAATTGCCCTAATTAGAATTACCGAAGTTCAAACGTCCCCCGGGGATTTCTCCTTTCTGATCGTGACGCAGAAGTAATTGACTTTTACTTAGAGGTCATTAGGGGAGATCAGCGGTTGCTCCCGAGCCGTCTCGTATCCTTAATAACCCTTTGATGTCTACATACCATCTCAACGACTCAACAATCAAGCTGAACACTGCTACGTCCCATTCCCGGTTGGTCGTGACTGGCCAACTGTTAAATCCCGCTCCTCGGCCGAAAGCGGGCGTGTTGTGAGATTTGAACATACAAGATAACGCAAAGCATGATCGAATTGTCCCACACACATATCACGCAGGTATATTATTGTTAGTATGACAAGAAAAATCAAATCAGCATTCCCATTTCGGTCCCCACACGCCAAAATGGATGAAAATCAGCACAGCTTTTCCTTGCCACAAGTGTATCTAAACTGAGGTGATGAAATAGTTAATGGGCTCACTTTATGTTGTATCCATATATGCGCGCTCTTGTAGCCGAGAGACATGGGCCTTACCTATAACATTAGGCCTACATGTAATTTCAGGATTTAGAGGGAGCTTGCATCTTTCAGGTTGTACATAAACAAAGAGACAAATGCACTAGTTTAGGATTAAAGAATGTGGGAATATTTTGTGTTATTCATTATTATATATTTTTTATTGAACCTTTATTTAACTAGGCAAGTCAGTAAAAAAAAAAATCTTATTTACAATTATGGCCTACCCCGGCCAAACCCAACCCGGACGACGCTGGGCCAATTGTGCCTATGGGACTCCCAATCACGGACGGATGTGATGCAGCCACTATCGAACCAGGGTCTGTAGTTACGCCTCTAGCACTGAGATGCAGTGCCTAAGACTGCTGCGCCACTCGGGAGCAAATACACTAGGGAAACTACAGGCTACGACTCAGTCAAACTAAATCCATATTGTCAATTTGCCTTAAAGCCCTAACCTCACAACTGTGGCTAGGATAGGCTTTCTGTCATATGCCTACATATCCTTTTGGTAAACAAAACTGCATGCAAACTTGGATGATTTAATTTTATTAGCTCTCCTGTTTAAAAGTGGATTAAAGTAGACTACAACGTATATTTCTTAGAAACATAGTGTTCAATTATTATAGATGGAATGGTGACCGTGTGTGTACTCGCTGGGCACACACTGGTTGAATCAACGTTGTTTCCACGTAATTTCAATGAAATTACGTTCAACCACGGGGAATAGATGTTGAATTGACGTCTGTGCCCAATGGGTTTTGGAGAGCAACTTCAGAGTTCTTATGTTAATGCAGATCCTTTGGTTAATTGTGCAGCAATTACCGCGAATGCGCATGTTTTTAACCGTGTGTTGATGCAGAACATGAGAGGATATGGGCACTTGAGCGCAATAAAATAAAATAAAGCAACTGATGTGTGCACCTAAGCAACGTGGGAAAAAGCTCTCTGAAAATAACAATTAAAAAATGAATAGTCCTAAGAATGATCCCAATTTAAGACAATTGTTCCAAATCATATTTCATACCATAAACCCGTGAATTTGTTCATAGCAATTAGCACAAACATGTGGTCACTGTTTTAATTCAGATGATTGTAATTCCAGACAAAATACCGTGTTTTAATATGAGATGTATAGATTCCTACAGCAGAAAACACTGATAGATCGTGTGTTCAAGTAAAAAACTATAACGCTTATCCATGTAAAGTAGCCTACAATAAATTGACGACTTTCGTTATATTCCATCACAGTGGTTTAACTCTAAATATGCATGAAATTCCCCTACAACTAAGACAGCTTAAAGTTGATAGATATCAAAATAAATTATGAAATGTACGCAGACACTAGCTTTAGTTTTTTGATGGCCTATTGTAATTCGTTGAAGTAAGTACTATAAGATACAGCTAAAACAAATAACAACGATAGCCTTATGGTCATAATCATCCTAACCATTCCAGCTATATTTGAGTAAATCAATATATTACTAATATTTGGAAGTAGGCTTACCTTATGCCACAAATTAATGGAAAACTATTATACATTATAAACAACAGAAACATGCATTCACTACGACTTTCATACTGGTTTGGATCAATTAAATTGGGGAAAACCCTCAAAATCAATGGCCATCCTCGTCATCAAACACAGGAATCTTTCTTATGTTGACTCAGAACATGTAATGTATAATGCAATTCAACGAAATGTATGTTTTGCATTGAATTATTTCTTTATTTTCACATAGATCCTTGTTGATTTTACTCAATCAACTTCACATCGTGCGTTTACTTCTGAAAGATCGGTCAGTGCTATCCAGAGTGCTTGGGACGTTCATACCCTAACCTTAACCCCTGCCCTTATCCTTAACCATAACCCCTTACCTAGGGATCCCGTATAACACGTGAAATATCCCACCTGTTTCACACTCGCCTGGCGCATCTAACTCAGAAGGCACCCAGAACTGACTCCATGCAAGCTCGAGACACTGTCGACGATGTTTACTTCTAGTTCCTGCGTTAAAACATGCCAAAAGTCAAAAACGGAATATTAGGGGATATTGTAATAACACCTATATTTACTTTTAATGGAACAGTTATGTTACTAGAACTCAGCTCGGACCAGTTGCGCTAAAGTTGACAGCTTTGTTCATTCCCCCCGAAGAAGCCTGAACATAAACAACTTTTAAACGTCATATTCTGACAGATGGCTCATAGAAAATTTGCAGACAAAATGTAATACAAGGAAATAGTTACCAGCTCAGATTGGTCGGTCCTTGGATCCGGAGGGGTCCTGGAGTTAAAAACTTGGGGACGGTCCGATGCAAAACGCCTTGGAAAAAAGTTTCAAGTAGTTCAGAGAAAGTTTTTGACTTCGCAAGACAACTTGCCCCGCATGTTCACACCGAGCTCAGAATGTAAGCGCGTGTAGTTCACAGCTGTCCCAAATAGTTGTGTGCAGGACTTCTATAGTGACTCTGGGGAAGACGCCTTCTGTTACTGCCCTGCGGTCTGCACTCAAACCGCCTCTTTATTGCAACCAAACCCTTTACTCGCACATGCGCGTCATTTAGTCAGCCCCCATTCGAATTTGAGATAGCTCTTTACTGTAAACTCAATTCCCCCTTGTTTTGGAAGTAGGCTTACTTTATGCCACAAAGTGGTGGGGGGGCGAACATAGTTGTACGGGCGAACATAGCTGCAGCACAGTGTCAAACGTGATCTCTTTTTCTTAAAGAACTAAAACAAAACGTTGCTTAATGAGCTTAATGCATACAGCATTTTCCTATTTACAAACGAATCAAAGTATCAATTTGCAATTTTGCCTAGCCCATAACTGAAAATTGTTTATTTTTAACCAGCGTCGAGGCCTATAGACTTTATAAACAGGCATGTCATTAATATAATTATGAAGCTATTATCCACATTATATTAATATTATTGTTATTATCAGCATCATCCTAGTTTTAATAACAATGCTTATACTTATTTCCATAGGGTTGGTATTATTAGTGGATGCAACAACATGTGGATTTAACCTCATGCACCTAAAGCATACGATCTGTAATCTGAAGGGCAAAAATCGCCAAAACAAATAATTTCGATTATTATATTCATTGGAATAAAAGCAAATTGCTATTTTAAAAATAATTCCATTAGGCCTCCGGGCCTTCCTGTTTAAAATAAGCTTCTGTACAAGGTGGAAGGGACTAACAAATCAACTCCCTCTTTCTCATAATTCAAGTAAATATGCAACTGTCACTTTAACTTGAGAACGTGAGGGAAATAGAGAGCATTAGTGTATTTACCCCCCCACCATTATTCAATTAAGACGGATCTCAACCTCTGTTCAATTCGAAATGCAGGATAAAATATCTTCTTTATATGGAAGAAAGAGCAGTTGAGATTAGGTATTTGTTTATGTAATAAAGTAAATATCTGAAGTTAAACTCAAATTAAGCAAGACAGGGAAGGAGGATTTACGAAACTGGAAACATTAGGCCCGCTGAGATGTATGACTTTGTTGAATGACTAAGTGAGCTATTTAAAAAATCGAATGAATACATTTACCTAATACATTTGATTAATATAAAACACTCATTGTCCAAGTTACAGCACAAATGCAGCTCGCTGTAGGTCTTCACCGTTATCGTTGTTATATTGACAAGGTGTTCGCGCTCCTGTGGTCAAGCTGTTTTTTCTTCTTGCATTTGGAAGGCATTTGATCCCTCTTAAATGTGTGGATAAGCAACACCTTGCGGTGGTGCTATAATGTGCAAAACCCGCCACCTGCTGGACATAGCATTATCGTCTCCTGCATCGTCCTGTGTTCCTCCTTCACAAACAAATGAGGGGTAAGGCCAGAGCCCTAACCCCATGCCATGCATTGTCTAATATCGACCCAAATAACTTACCTTTGTTGTTGGTATTATTATCAGATTTCAGTAATATTGTTACAGAAAAGTAGCCTACTGTGAACTAAAACGCTTGGAAATACACTACATGGACAACAGTAGGTGAATACCTGCTCGTCGAACATCTCATTCTAACAACAAAGGGGTTGAATACTTATTGACTCAAGACATATCAGCTTTTCATATTTTTTGTTGTTGTTGTACTTTTTACCACTTTTTTGTGATAGGACTCAGGAGAGGCGAAGGTCAAGCACCATGCGTCCTCCAAAACTTGACCCCGCCAAGCTGTACTGCTTCTTGACACACTGCTCTCTTAACCCAGAAGCCAGCTAAACCAATGTGTCGGAGAAAACACCATACAGCTGGTGACTGAAGTCAGCGTCCATGCACCCGTCCCACCACAAGGAGTCACTAGAGCACGATAGGACAAGGACATCCTGGCCGGCCAAACCCTCCCCTAACCCGGACGATACTTGGCCAATTGTGCACCACGTCATGGGTCTCCCGGTCGCGACCGGCTGCGACAGAGCCTGGGATAGAACCCGGGTCGGTAGTGACGCCTCTCACGCTGCGATGCAGTGTCTTAGACCACTGAGGGGCCAGTTTTTCATTTATTTTTTGATAAACATAATTCCACTTTGACATTATGGGTACTATGTGTAGGCCAGTGGAAAAATATCTAAATGTATCCATTTTAAATTCAGGCTGCAACACAACAATATGTGGAAAAAGTCAATGGGTATAAATACTATCTGATAAGAAATTGGATATAACATTGAAATGAGAAGTTCATATGGTGAATGTAGCCTCTGGAGATATATATCCACTAGACATCATGCACTTCAGAATAATATATTATATAATTATATAATGTTTTGTAAATATGTCATTATTTTGCTGGAGTAGTTGCTAAAGACAACCTATTAAAAAGTCATATCATCTGGTGCACTGTTGCAAAGACAGATTTCATTCTGCTATTGTTTTTAAAAATGTTCATGATTGACAAAGATATTTGAAGATGAAGGTTTGACATGGTGATTGAAACTGCTCCTGAGTACTGTATCTTGTGAAAAGTTTATTTTAAGAGCATGTTTTGGCAAGACTCATCTAAATTGAATCACAGCGCCAAGTTCAAGAGCGCTGACCTCAATAATTAATCATCAATGCTGCCACAGAAGCACATGGAATAGTCCAAGTCTGTGTGTAATAAAAAAACACAGGCAATACATAATAGTTTGTCAAAAAATGTAAAGAATGGACTGGGTACAAGTGCCTGCTAAGTGTTCAGCACTCTGTCCACGCTATACACACAGATGATTACACCACTAGACTGCCACTGGATTGACCCCCCTTCTCCCCTCCCTCTGAAATTATGTTTACAGATCACTTACATATTTTATTCCCACTATTTACATCACTTTGTGATAATCCAAACACTTAAGGCAAGGGAAATGTGGTCTCAATGTCATCTGAGTCAAATCCAGACAGTCTACTACATGAGTGAGTAAAAGTAGAGTGTGTTGAAAGGCTTTTGTGGGAGGTAGCAAAGTTTGTGACCTTTGGATTAGTACAGGCAATATGACTGGAGCCTAGCTGTGGATTTAAGAGGAAAAAAACATACAGTATCCCCAGTAAAATGGTATTTCACAAGAATAATACATGAAAACTGATGAGATTGTCTATTCATGTAAGCCTATAGAGCTCCCAACCATATAATCCAGTGTTTATTCGTGGCTATAAGCAATACTATGTATTATACATAGCTCATAATTGTAAATGTGTTTATAATGCATTTGAGTGTTAGCAACATTTTGTAAGAACACAATTAAGTCACTGGTAATGATGAAAGTAGTGGATACAGTAGCTCATCCACAGTATTATGTTGCAGAGGTGTCAATATGTTTGGTTAGTGATACACTAGAGTTCAGAGTGTTGGTGGGTCATTAAACCCAGGCAGAGATTGGTCCATGCTATACATATGCATTCTGGTTTTCCAATGCATATACATGCAGAAAGCCTATGATATAGGACATATAGGACAGAAAGCCTATGATAATTGACGACATGCAAAAAGGAACATCTGCAGATCTGTTCCTATTGGCTTTAGAAATAATCAAAAGGCCTAAAATATATGCAAAATGTCAGCTGTCCTCCAATGAATCTTAAGTCCATACACTCTTAGAAAAAGGTAGCATCTAGAACCATAGGATAACCCTTTTTTGTTGCATTTAGAATAATTTTGGGTTCCTTTCAAAACCCTTTCCACAGAGGGTTCTACATGGAACCAAAAGTTTTTTTACCTGGAACCAAAAATGATTCTCCAATGAGGACAGCAGAAGAACCTTTTGGAACCCTTTTTTCTAAGAGCGTAGGCTTCTCATAGACGATGAAAAACACGGGGCTCGCCCTGATAGGCTACATACATTTGGAGAGGATGTCTTTGTTTACAGAAACTGGAGGATGCAGACCTTAGCCATAACCTGACCAGTATGGTATGTTGGGCGGCTGTAATTTCATAACACACAGTTTACAGCTGGAGTATTGCACTCAATTTTTAATGTAACATGTTGCAGCAGGGAATGATGTTTTACCTGTTTTTAAGGGGAGAGGAATTCACCTCCCCTTTAAAATGTTATTTTATTTGGATAGCTATGGTATATAGGTGAAGACAGATGCAGTATTTAAAGTTGAAGAGGTCGGCATGGGGATCAAACCCTGATCTCTCACGGGGCATGTGTAGTCCAGAATGTGCTGTGTTATACTGTTAGACCAAACTCCTGCACCGGGGTTTTGAACTATACGGTCTATTTTTGTCTATACTCTATCTCCATGTGGTTTTGGTTGATCTTACATCATTCCCTTTCTGACTGACATGAATCATGGTGAGCCGAAAGGAGGCTGAAGTCATGACTTACGGTGTGATCGAAGCCAGGTCTCCGGCCCTGTTTGTGTCAAGCGAAACAGCGCATGTGTAGATAGCATTTAGCTAACAGCCAACCACTTGCAGCTTGTCTTGAGAACTAGCAAGACTTAACAAAATAAGTTGTTTGTATTTCCAGCATAAAACATTTTTACCAATGCCTAAATCCAAACAGAGAGTTCAGCTATGTTTTGTCTGAGCAGTGGCTGTTGTGTCGTCGGTCAAAACCTTTAGATGCAGATTTAAGTTTTTCTTATTCCATCTTGTTCTTGGGCAGCTCAGCTCAGAGTGCAGAAATGAATGTAATTGCATAAGGTAAGGCAAGCAACGTAATTGGTTACATTTAGGTACGTAATTCCAATTGGTTAAGGTTAGGGCTCAAGTTTTGGTTAAGTTTAGGTAAGAAATGTGACTGGTTCAGTTTAGGTTTGAGTTATATTGTTTGCAGAGACCCACCACCATCATTTACAAACAAGTGCAGGGACAGCACTTTTAACTGGAAATGAAAAGTAGCAGATTGTGCATTCATTATGTGCCACACTGATGCTTTTGGAAATGTTTTTCCTTAATATTCTGCTTAGTCAAGTTCCACTAACCACCTAAAGTCTCTCATAAGTCACATTGCTTAATAACTATACGCTTCCCATACATTTGTGGGAACAAGTCATGATCAATGATCAATCATGCAATCAAGTATATGGGGAGATTAACAACCAAGTTGCCGTGGCAACAGAGATAATTAAAAGCCTGTGGTCCTGTTTTCCCAGCATCTACAGTTGAAGTCTGAAGTTTACATACACCTTAGCCAAATACATTTAAACTCAGTTTTTCAATTCCTGACATTTAATTCTCGTAAAAATTCCCTGTCTTAGGTCAGTCAGAGCAGCTCACAGATTACTGCACCTGTACATAGCCCACCTATAATTTAGCCCAAACAACCACCTCTTTCCCTACTGTATTTATTTATTTTATTTATTTATTTTGCTCCTTTACACCCCATTATTTTTATTTCTACTTTGCACATTCTTCCACTGCAAACCTACCATTCCAGCGTTTTACTTGCTATATTGTATTTACTTTGCCACCATGGCCTTTTTTTGCCTTTACCTCCCTTATCTCACCTCATTTGCTCACATCGTATACAGACTTGTTTATACTGTATTGACTGTATGTTTGTTTTACTCCATGTGTAACTCTGTGTCGTTGTATGTGTCGAACTGCTTTGCTTTATCTTGGCCAGGTCGCAATTGTAAATGAGAACTTGTTCTCAACTTGCCTACCTGTTAAAATAAAGGTGAAATAAATAAAACATGAAAATGAATAAAAAAAAGTTAGGATCACCACTTTATTTTAAGAATGTGAAATGTCAGAATAATAGTAGAGAGAATGATTTATTTTTAATTGTATTACTTTCATCACATTTCCAGTGGGTCAGAAGTTTACAAACACTCAAATAGTATTTGGTAGCATTGCCTGTAAATTGTTTCGTGTAGCCTTCCACATGCTTTCCACAATAGGTTGGGTGAATTTTGGCCCATTCCTCCAGACAGAGCTGTTGTAACTGAGTCAGGTATGTAAAGGCCTCCTTGCTCGCACACCCATTTTCAGTTCTGCCCACAAAGTTTCTATGGGATTGAGGTCAGGGCTTTGTGATGGCCACTCCAATACCCTGACGTTGTTGTCCTTAAGCCATTTTGCCACAACTTTGGAAGTATGCTTGGGGTCATTGTCCATTTGAAAGACCGATTTGCAACCAAGCTTTAACTTTCTGACTGATGTCTTGAGATGTTGCTTCAATAAATCCATGTAATTTTCCTGCTTCATGATGCCATCTATTCTGTGAAGTGCACCAGTCCCTCCTGCAGCAAAGCACCCCCACAACATGATGCTGCCACCCCCATGCTTCACGGTTGGTATGGTGTTCTTCGGTTTGCAAGCTTTCCCCTCTTTCCTTCAAACATAACGATGGCCATTATGGCCAAACTGTTCTATTTTTGTTTCATTAGACCAGAGGACATTCCTCCAAAAACTACAATCTTTGTCCCCATGTGCAGTTGCAAACTGTATTCTGGCTTTTTTCATGGCAGTTTTGGAGCACTGACTTCTTCCTTGCTGAGCGGCCTTTATAGGACTTGTTTAACTGTGGATATAGATACTTGTGTTCCTGTTTCCCCCAGCATCTTCACAAGGTCCTTTGCTATTGTTCTGGGATTGATTTGCACTTTTCGCACCAAAGTATGTTCATATATAGGAGACAGAACGCATCTCCTTCCTGAGCGGTATGACGGCTGCGTGGTCCCATGGTGTTTATACTTGCGTACTATTGTTTGTACAGATGAATGTGGTGCCTTCAGGCATTTGGAAAATTCTCCCAAGGATGAACCATTTTTTTCTGAGGTCTTGGCTGATTTCTTTTGATTTTCCCATGATGTCAAGCAAAGAGGCACTGAGTTTGAAGGTAGGCCTTGAAATACATCCACTGCTCCTAGGCCCTCATTGAAAATAAGAATTTGTTCTAGTTAAATAAAGGTAAAAAATAAAAAGTTGACTGTGCCTTTAAACAGCTTGAAAAATTCCAGAGAATGATGTCATGGCTTTAGAGGCTTCTGATAGGCTAATTGACATAATTTGAGTAAATTGAGGCACTGAGTACACCTTCAATTGACTCAAATTATGTCAATTAGCCTATCAGAAGCTTCTAAAGCCATGACATCATTTTCAATGACAGCCTCGGAACAGTGGGTTAACTGCCAACAGATTTGTACTTTTTCAGCTCGGGGGTTTGAACTTGCAACCTTCCAGTTACTAGTTCAACGCTCTAACCACTAGGCTACCCTGCCGCACCACTTAGTGGATGTAAACTTCTGACCCACTGGAATTGTGATACAGTGAATATACAGTGATATAAGTGAAATAATCTGTCTGTAAACAATTGTTGGAAAAATTCCTTGTGTCATGCACAAAGTAGATGTCCTCACCGACGTGGCAAAACTATAGTTTGTTTAGAAGACGCTTGTGGAGTGAATGAAAAACGATTTTTAATGACTCCAACCTGAGTGTATGTAAACTTCTGACTTCATGAGTCGGGTGCATAGACAATGGGAACCCCCTGATTGGTCAAGATTATTTTTTTTATGTTTCCTTTCTTTGCAGTCCATTAGAACTCTATACCATTCTCAAGGCTGCAGAAACAACGTTGTGTTCGGAACCAACGATATCTTCTGAGATCTCCACCTTCAATTGTGGTTTAATTATTTTCCCTTCTAAGTCTCTCCTATTGTCACATGCAATAACTCAAAACATAAGATTAAACTGATCTCCAATCAGCTTTCATTCAATTGTGTATTTACATTATAATAAAACCAATTCGATTTAGCTATATATCTTTTGGACATTCATTATAATGCAAGAACAAAGGGGGTGGATCAGTCATGGCTTTGAGGTATACTCAGAGTTAAAGGAACCCTAGACCTCAATGTTGCCCTTTAAGTTCACTCGTTCGTATTACAATAATAATAAACCTGTAATAACTAATAAAGGGGGTTGGGAAGTGGCTGCTTCTCCTACTACCAACCGATACGTGGTGCCAGATGATGAACTCATGGCTGCTATGGGACATTTTAGGCTATTAACTCAAATATTATTGTTGGTGATTAGATTAATGATTGTGATGTATGTTTCTGAGTGAGTGTTGTAATTGACAGATAAGGTAATAAAGGATTGGGATCCCAAGAGCTTTTGATTGACTCAGGGTATGTTTTTATATCGCTGAACAAACTATATTATATGACGGCATCATCCAGACCAGCAGCAGTTTAAAGATTAAAAAATGGTAGCGTGTTTATATTGCCTTTACGTTGTTATTCGTGGAAATTCTTTGAATTATCAGACTGCATGGATGTCTGACGACTAAGGATGGTAATCATGGTTAATTGATGCAATTGAAAAAGCGATTGGAAAATTACTATGTATGACTCCCTTCATTGTGGAAATGTAGATTATTGTTTTTTTTGTGGCAGAAAACATGCCACGGATGTTTACTTGCTTAACATTAGGAAAATTTCCACCTTCCCTTCATGAGGTTTTGGTTGATGCTCTGGCTTGTTGAGGCAAAGCTCCTCCTTCACCAGCAGGGGCTGGGAGACAGACAGACAGAGACAGGGTTAGGAGGACATGCTGAAGTAGGGAGGGAACTGTGTGGCTTTATTTAACCTGGTTGGCTATGGAGAACGTACAGCCTCAGAGTCACTTGGACTTGTCATCGTCACAACAAGTTGGTGTCAGAGTTGCAAGGAGTTTGTGTCAGTTGTCCTAATATAGACACTGTAATCCTGGAATATTTCAAACCGATGACATCATACCATAAAAAAGAAAGTGGCCATCAGAATAGTAATGATGTACACCCCTGGTCAAACATGATAAACATTTTCATCACAGCTGACCAGGAATGTCACATTCAACTTCAGTCCAAGTCTAATGGGTGTGAATTTATTACATTTGAATGTGGTCATAAAACAAATGTTTGATTACACCAGAAATTACCAAGCTAAGATCTGCCATCTGAACAAGCATTAGTCTATGTTTAACCAAAGAACCCTAATCCCAGCCTGATGCAATTAAATTAACAAGAAATTCAAATAGAATTAAAGTTAACAGTTTTCAATTGATGTCATGGAGACTTGTGGGAGATTTGGTTTCCCATGGAGCTCCAGTGTAATGCAATCCAACACATCCTTATGGTGTAGCATTCCTTCACTTTTTCCCCAAACAAGTTCATGATTTGATTATAGGAGGGCTTGATCAAGACTGCAGACTATAAGCTAATTACCTCTGAAGCAGGCTCTTCGAGGGGGACAAGTGTTATTTTAGCTCCCTAGCACTTATTAGTCAGACACACCATCAATTTCTCCACAAGAACAATGTCATAAAACAAAAATGTGAACGTGTTGGCGTTGCTATTTTGCAGAAGTGGTGTTGGTGTGGTGTATTACCTGTGTGTGTGTGTGTGTGTGTGTGTGTGTGTGTGTGTGTGTGTGTGTGTGTGTGTGTGTGTGTGTGTGTGTGTGTGTGTGTGTGTGTGTGTGTGTGTGTGTGTGTGTGTGTGCGTGCACGCGCATATGGGGTAGAAGTTATTTCGTTTGCCTTTTCAGAGCAAGTGGAGTATAAAAATACTGACGCACCCTAGGTCATTGGGGACCCGTTGATGAGTATTTCAGCTGTGTGAGCATGTGTATGAACATTGGAAAACCAGAACCTTCTGTGCTTTATGTGAGGTATTATGTGCACTAATGATTTGGTGGGAACTAAGTGCCCTGTTGTGACATTATCACTCCCGAATATACCTAGATATATCATTACCATGATCAACAATGATTACGTTTTTCGAAAAACAAAAAATTGACCAAAATACATTACTCTGTAAATTGCTTTGGATTGGTAACTGAATTCTGAAACAATTTTCCTGTGCTGTTCTGTACAGGTATATCTAGTATATGTGCAGATAGTACTATTGAGTTGTATTGGCTTCAGAAGTAATGACCCACCGGCTACTACTACTAACATCCTTTTCAATGTTTCCAGCAGATGTAGCTGTCTTATGAAATATTATTTCATAGGAGGTCTTTCTGTGATGATTTGGAGGAATAAAGGAAAATCTTTATAACCTGCAGACGAGAGTCTTTTGGGGGGGGGGAAAGGGATGACAGTTTAGGACTTAACGGAGGATGTCCACATTTAAACATCTCAGTGCATATTAGCCTCGACAGAAGAGTTGTTTAAAATGAAAGGTTCGAAGAAGGAATCTGCGAAATACTCAGATGCATTGTTGAAAGTATTCGGGGATCTTCATCTTTAATGAAATGTCTTACAAGCACAAGCACACAGGGGACCTTTAAAGCAAGAGCATACACTTTACAGCATAGACTTCAGTCTTTCCAATAGCGCTCATTCTGTCGGTTTGGCTATGATTCAATGCAACCTGAGATTCCTACAGTTTTAAATTACCTTTTATTAAAACGGTCTATCGCAGCGGGCTTCTTAGGGGCTTGACTCCTTGTGAAATTTCAAGGAAGATTTCTCTGGAGGATGTCTACACGGGAGATTGCATGATATCATAGAGGCTCATTACAAAGACACATGTTAGAATAAAGGGTGGCGCAGGGATGCCGTATAAATGAGATTCAATTTAGCTATCATTAAATCAAAATGATCAGACATGGGAAATCATCCAAGAATAGCATGTCATGGCCACCTAAAGTCCTGCTTTGCCCCTAAATGTTGAATCTCTCAGGAACTGTAGTGAAGGATGCAGAATCTATGGTGAGGTTCAAGCAGGTTTTTTGAGGAAGGGATTTGAAGGGCTGCCTCATTATTTTCTTAATTTCCCTCATAATTTACAATTACATTCTTTGTCTTTCCTTTTTTCTGTTAGTTTTGACAGTCTGTTCCTGAGACTGTAAACCTGTACTTAATCCTGCCCTCCATTTAGACCCACAGGCCAACAAGGGGCTATATCTTCTGTATACTAGTGTTGCAGATGGGAAGTTGCTAGCTAGGCAGTCATGACTAGCCCATCGTGCAGTGATGCGACCTCCCTTGAGACATGAAGTAGTGTTGCCACAAACTACAAAAGCCACAATCTTGTTGGTATATGGTTTCGGTAGACAAGTAGTTAGCAATGTCGCACAGTAGTTTCGGGAGTACAACATGTTGTCTTGAAAGAGGATTCTGCATCAGAGGTAAACTGCACAGGCCAAGGTCAAGGCGGAGCCAGCGTTACACTGATAGCCCAATCATAATCCCACTTCTCCCTTACTACACTTAAAAAAAGGTTGCATAAGGGTTCTTCAGCTGTCCCCATAGGAGAACCCTTTTTGGTTCCAGGTAGAGCCCTTTTGGGTTCCAGGTAGAACCAAAAGGGTACCTGGTACCAAATTAGGGTTCTTCAAAAGGTTCTCCTATGGGGACAGCCGAAGAACCCTTTGAGGTTGTAGATAGCACCTTTTTTTATATAAGAGTGTACAAATGGACCAGATAAGTGCCTCACCAGCTAGCAAGCTATGTGCATCTACGACATGGCTTTCACCTATCCAGTCCATAGAGAGTGAGGTGCTGGAAAAGCACTATGCCACAGGAAAGGAAGCCACTTAGAAGTATAGGGATTCATAATTTGTCCAATTGGTAGTCTACAGCAGGACAAGCAACACCTGCAGACAAAAGAGGCCCATATGGGCAAGCATCTAATGATAGGTTAAAAAAACAGGAAGTTGGTTAAGATGATCAATGATATGACTCGTGGCTTTGATTACGGGTCTTTTGATTTGTGGACATTTGATTGGACTAGTTGACTGTTTGATGTTTGATGAACCAACATTTTATTTCAAAACCTCCGTTCCTTAGAGTGATTTGATGTCTGAGACCCTACTAATTCCTAATTAAATCCAACCCAAGCCACGCCACATTTCATATACTGTTTATAAGCCTTTTTAAAACCACTGCGATGCTGTTGAGCATTGTATCTGCCAACGGTTAACACGATGGTCCCAGATGTACTTCCAATTGTACGTCTCTTGTCTCCCTCTTTCGACTGACTTGCCCTCTTTTTCATGAGGCGATATTGGGACATTTGAGGACTTGCCCAGAGGCATGCCAGTGTTCTAGTGTTCTCTGATGGAATGTGTCATTTTATGGCAGTATGTATTAAAGGCACAGAGGGTGTTCGGCTGTAGCCTGGCATATTGTTGACTCACAGTAGAGGTATTTTGTGGTTGGGGCTGGTTTTGATTAGGGTTGATATATTAGTACATGCAAGTGCACCGGCACACATACACACACATACACACACAGGCGTGTGAGCGCGAGCATACACAGACCCACAGACACAATACACAATACACAACTCCAATAAGAACCACCACTGTGACCAAGTAAAGCCTGTTTATAGAACAGCAGGAATCAATATGGCATGTGTGACTTTTTCACCATCACTTTATGACTGCATCACATGGATCTGACAGGAGTGTGTGGACACTGTGGCCTGGCTGGTCTAGCAGTAATGCAGCAGCCTCCGGCACACGTCTTCAGTGTCGGCATGGGTTTGAATCCGGCCTACTGCTCTTTGACACAACCTCTCTCTTTTGCCACTGTCATCCTCTCGCTCTATCTGTTCAATGAAGTCAGAAAATACCTTAAAATACATAAACTCAGCAAAAAAAGAAGCGTCCTCTCACTGTCAACTGCGTTTCAGCAAACTTAACATGTGTAAATATTTGAATGAACATAACAAGATTCAACAACTGAGACATAAACTGAACAAGTTCCACAGACATGTGACTAACAGGAATGGAAAAATGTGTCCCTGACCAAAGGGGGAGACCAAATCAAAAGTAACAGTCAGTATCTGGTGTGGCCACCAGCTGCATTAAGCACTGCAGTGCATCTCCTCCTCATGGACTGCACCAAATTTGCCAGTTCTTGCTGTGAGATGTTACCCCACTCTTCCACCAAGGCACCTGCAAGTTCCCGGACATTTCTAAGGGGAATGGCCCTAGCCCTCACCTTCCGATCCAACAGGTCCCAGATGTGCTCAATGGGATTGAGATCTGGGCTCTTTGCTGGCCATGGCAGAACACTGGCATTCCTGTCTTGCTCGAAATCACGCGCAGAATGAGCAGTATGGCTGGTGGCATTGTCACGCTGGAGGGTCATGTCAGGATGAGACTGCAGGAAGGGTACCACATGTGGGAGGAGGATGTCTTCCCTGTAAACGCACAGCGTTGAGATTGCCTGCAATGTCAACAAGCTCAGTACGAAGATGCTGTGACACACCGCCCCAGACCATGACGGACCCTCCAAGTCCTGTACCTGTCCCTCAGGTGTGCTGTTCACAATGGGTCAGAAGTAAACATCCACTAAGTTGACTGTGCCTTTAAAAAGCTTGGAAAATTCCAGAAAATTATGTAATTGTTTTAGAAGCTTCTTTAAAAGCCTCTTTGCTTGACATCATGGGAAAATCGAAAGAAATCAGCCAAGACCTCAGAAAAAAAGTATGTTTCATCCATGGGAGAAATTTCCAAATGCTTGAATATACCATGTTCATCTGTACAAACAATAGTATGCAAGTATAAATATCAATGGACCACGCATACCGCTCAGGAAGGGAATGCGTTCTGTCTCCTAGAGATTAACGTACTTTGTTGCGAAAAGTGCAAATCAAACCCAAAACAACAGGAAAGAACATTGTGAAGATGCTGGAAGATGCTGGAGGAAAAGTATCTATATTCACAGTAAAACGAGTCTTATATCAACATAACCTGAAAGGGCTCTCAGCAAGGAAGAAGCCACTGCTCCAAAACCTCCATGTGCAACTGCACATGGGGACAAAGATTGTAGCTTTTGGAGAAATGTCTTCTGGTCTGATGAAACAAAAATAGAACTGTTTGGCCATAATGACCATTGTCATGTTTGGAGGAAAAAGGGGGAGGCTTGCAAGCCGAAGAACACCATACCAACCGTGAAGCACAGGGGTGGCAGCATCATGTTGTGGGGGTGCTTTGCTGCAGGAGGGACTGGTGCACTTCACAAAATATATGGAATCATTGTCAGGAAAATTGTATGGATATATTGAAGCAACATCTCAAGACATCAGTCAGGAAGTTAAAGCTTGGTCGCAAATTGGTCTTCCAAATGAACAATGACCCCAAGCATATTTCCAAAGGTGTGGCAAAATGGCTTAAGGACAACAAAGTCAAGGTATTGGAGCGGCCATCACCAAGCCCTGACCTCAATCCTATAGAACATTTGTGGGCAGAACTGAAAAAGCGTGTGTGAGCAAGGAGGCCTACAAACCTGACTCAGTTACACAAGCTATGTCAGGAGGAATGGGCCAAAATTCACCCATTCTATTGTGGGAAGCTTGTGGAAGGCTTCCCGAAACGTTTGATCCAAGTTAAACGATTTAAAGGCAATGCTACCAAATACTAATTGAGTGTATGTAAACTTCTGACCCACTGGGAATGTGAAAGAAATAAAATCTGAATAAATCATTCTGTCATTTCACATTCTTAAAATAAAGTGGTGACGCTAACTGACCTAAGACTAGGATTAAATATTTTTACTAGGATTTGTCAGGAATTGTGAAAAACTGAGTTTAAATGTA
This sequence comes from Oncorhynchus keta, assembly GCF_023373465.1. Classification (NCBI taxonomy): domain Eukaryota; kingdom Metazoa; phylum Chordata; class Actinopteri; order Salmoniformes; family Salmonidae; genus Oncorhynchus; species Oncorhynchus keta. The sequence continues at coordinate 49,086,785 of NC_068455.1, forward strand.
TTTGGCTAAGGTGTATGTAAACTTCCATCTTCAACTGAAAAATATATAAAACAACTGTACTGGTGATTGAATACAGCTAAATTAATTGGATTGAATTATGGACATCACAACTACTTAGTGTACCTCAAACCATTCAGTGTTTCTCCGTTCCAGTACTGGAACCCACAGTGCTACACATTTTTGCTCTAGCCCAGCTTTTGATTCAACTATTCATGATGATTTCATGATGTTAAATAGATCCTCAGAGATACTTCTGTATAAGTTCCGTATACTGTATGTCTCCTGCAGATATTTGTACATAAGTGAAACACCGACTGGTTCTACTGTAAACCACTGTGTAAATCTTCCTCTGGCTACGTGGTTGAAAGTCCAAACATTTTCAACATGGTGATGCTCAGTTTCTGCCAAGGAGTTTAATACCCTTTAATGTACAAAGCTTTAAAAACCTTGAGTAATTCCTTAAGATGTACATCATAAGATTAATCATATGCTGACAGATTGTGTGAAAGCGTCTTGGCACACAGGGAATATAATAAATGATTAGTGTTTGGCTATAGCAGGCATTATAAATCAAAGGGCTTGGATGCACTGCGTCTCATTACTAGAAGAAAAGGATGAAAGTATTGGGTTCAGTGATATATCAGGTCTGGCCAGAAGTTGGTCTTCAATCTTCAATTGCCCTCCTCCTATTCTCATCCCCCACTACCCCCACCTCTACTGCTCTGCCTTGCATGGGAAGCCCTGAGTGTAATTTACCAGACAGAAGCTTTGGTTGTGATGGAGAACGTGTACTACCTGTGTATGGTAATGAAACACACATGGAGAGCTCAACGGCGGCGGTAGCCAGGCTTGTGTCAGGACGGTTAACATGCTTCGGCCACATGAGAGGCTAATTATAGTGTGTGAGTGAGTGCATGTGTGTGCATGTGTGTTGTTTGCACATGTGTTTGCCCCTGTGTGCATGTGTATAGGAGAAACTTGGTAGGAGACAGGGGGAATGTGTGTACAGTATGAGCGTGTGTGTGTGGGCATGGGCATATTATCTGTAAGACAAAGTTAGGGCATATGGAACATTTACATGTATGTATTTAGACTTGTATTACCAATATTTGTAACATGAGGTAGCAATCCATTTCAGGGACTGGTAATGAATGTGGTGGAGTAACGTACTGTATGTTTGGTATTTGCAGTTGCGCATGCCAACGTACAGAAAAGTGACTTGAATGGCAAAAACTAGACCAATCCAAAATGTTCAAATCCTTGTTGACTATCATGAAATGTTATAATTTTGGATCAACTAAACATTCCAGCGGTGAGAGAACCACAGTAACCTACTACTCCCTCTGAATACTGTTGTGCACCATTAGAATCAGTCCAGTAGGGCCCCCTCTCGTTGGTGGTGAAGCTCTACGTGAAATCAACTTCAAACACAACAGTGGCTCCGCTAACAACACAATGTACTGTGCTTTATTAAATTCATCTTGGACACAGATTTGAATAAGAAATATTTACATTTATTGAATTAAATAAAAATATTTCTGCTCATTTTATAGTGCCTCAATAAATGAACCTGATTGAACAAATTGCAGAAGCCCCATGTTCAGGCTATCCTTGTTACCGGTGCAGATTTGAGAAATGACTTGTTCTTGTACATGTACTTTGACTGGTCCTCCACCGTTTCAGAGTTACTTATTTATCCAACATGCCACTGTCTGGACTAGACGTTTAATAGTATGAAAGGAAAATAATTTGGAAGCAAAGTTATTTATTATCTGTGTACTGCAATTTACTTCTAATGTCAATGCAATATGTAGCAGGCAACATAAACAGTTTTATACCACAAGGGCTCTGAAGCAATGACTGATGGCTCCAACCATGAAACATTCTTGGTTTATGCAGGAGCCCAGGAGGATCATATTCACGCTGAACGCATTCCAAAGCAGCAACGCATCCCGGCATAAAACAAATGTATCCAGAACAGCCTCCTCCCACGCTCTCTGTCTCTTTCTCCTACTCACTATCTCTCTTTTTTATTTTTCTTACTCGAGAACGAGAGGGACCATCCACAGAGAGGGTGCTTAAGAGGGGTCACAATGTTGATGGAGAGGGAAGGTCAGACAGCCACGCACCCACCCGCACGCACATGCGCACATGCGCACATGCACACACACAAAACACTCACTAAGAATTAGCATAGACATGTGCACACACACAACAATATCTTGACTGGTCCATTCATATCACCTAGTGCGAACCTGCCATAGTCCCGATTATACTCCTGCACAATATTTCATTTTCTCCTCCCATAAAATGTACTACAGTCCGTATCTGTTAATCTTCTTGGCAAAACCTTGGTGTTATTTGACATGTGAAAATACCATGTTTTTACTTGTGAAATAAATGTGGATAACCCCAGTGCTAAATATTTGATGCAGATTTCAAATGCTTTATTTGTGTATGTGTGTGTGTGCTTTTGAGGAAAATTTACATACTGAATCTTTTATCATTGGCGTGGTCCATCCAAGCCATTTATTGGGGAATGTCTGACAGAATATCCTTAGAGCGTGAATCAATTCGCCCTTTACTACTGTTCCTTGCACACAGTACCAGTCTTGTGCAATAGATTAGTCACTGTTCACCATCTTTTAAAACAGATGGACTTTAAACCCTTGATTGTATTGATTTATCTTCAATTAAAGGTGCAATCTGCAATATTTACTGCAGTCTAATGGTGATTTCAGCCATTTGGCTGAATAATTAAGAAAGAACTGCCTTTAAGGTTCTGTTTCTATAATCAATTACAATTAGTTATACAAAGTAAACCAGTACTCTCTATTTTCTTTTGCCTCCTACTGTAAAGTGTTATGGATATGAATTCTTTGTTTTGGTGTGGTCCTATGGGACTGAGATGGATTTCCATGGTAATAAAGAACATATCAGTCTAATTAAAAGTCTGTAAGTGGTAAATAAGACAAATGAGACAACAATCCACTATTTCAACTTAGACAAGCAGATAACAACTAAACCCATCTCTCTTGATTGCGTCCCAAATTGCAAGCTGTTCCTCATGTGCCCACTCACACCGCACTGATAAGTGCTAGAGCAACTCCATACAATGCTGCTTTATTTATGAGCCTTTCCTGTTGGATCCATATGTTTTTGAGTTGGACTTGGCAGGGAACTATTGGATTCCTGACTGTCTCTGGTAATAGGGATTACAAGGGCATGGCTTGAAAATCCCCTTAATGTAAACAGCATTAAGATGCAGTTTGAGCTCCTGGAGAGAGCCAGAGCACAGCACCTGCTGATTCCAACGCAGATAGAAGCATTGACTAATAGACAAGTCTTTGTTGAAATGTTGGCTCGAGTGAGCTCTAGTTGTTTGTGTTTCGGATCTCCCTGGCTTTTGCAGTAAATTCACTTCCAGCAAACTTTGGGACTACACGATTTGTGTATGAATGATTTTGACCATGGGCCAGGGCTATGTAACAATAGCATGTCCTCATGAAGTAGTCCATAAGCTTTCAAGTTAATCAATTAATCACTAATCAGTGATTGTCCAGAGAGTGTGTAAACCTCCACAGGTCTGAATCAGCCACTGACGAAATGACAAGACAAACCCAGCAGCCGACATTGCTTAGCAGCACTAATGGGCCAGAGTTAGTACTTTTCTTTCAAAGTTGCTTGTACATGTACTTGCTAGTCTATTACAGAGTAACTGCATAGTAATTGCTTGGACCTATAAATCCAAAGTGTTGCCCAGTATAAGTCAGCGTAGCAACTGTGGAGGGAAAGTTTGAGTGGTGAGGGTGGCACAGTTGACGCTTAGGATACCTATTTCTCCTGATTGGTGAGAGCTCACTGATTGAATTGAGAAGATTGAGGAAAAGGGCTAAAATCAAGGATTTCAAAAGAGGGATTGCAAAAGAGCCTCTCTTCTCCCCATGAAGTTATAGCTGTGGTGTCCACGTAAACATAACCCCCCAAATGAGTCAGTGGTGTAGGGAGTGAAGTTCAGTGACTCATGTTAATCAAGTTATCTTCCCTCTGTCAACAAGTAGATTTACAATCCCCCCCCCCCAAGACAAGCTTGCACATTGTTGAGACTTTCGGAGTGTAAGAATTTGCTCTTTTCTAATCCATTTCAACATGTGTAGTCATATTAACTTCAAAACCTTGCACTGTACAGACAATATGTGGAGTGGTTTGACAACATCACCATTTTTCTGCGTGTTTGCCCAAATGTTATTCAAATACTGTATCCAAGAATGAGCATTAAGCTCAAACAAGAATTCACTTGCAATTGAAGCATGGGCCGAGTGCAAAGGAGAATTCTAGAAGTCCCATGACACAGTGAGAACTCCATTATCTCAAGCCCCGATTAAATTTCTCCAACGTCAATTTACTCACTCAGGTTCCACAACGTTACTGTGACATTTGCATTTGATGCCTGATCGAGCCCACCCTCCCTATATGGCTGCCGTCTTGTATCCTTTTAGTGTGAGGGCCAGGTGTCTTAGTGAACATTTGATTCTAATGGGCAATTTCCCGCATTATTGTAATCAATGAGCTAATAATTTACAGGGCAAAGATATTTGTTCCTCCTCCAAATGGCTTTAATCACTGACAGCAGCTCAATTTGGCACAATTAGAGAAATTGTCATAAGTTGAGGCAGATGGGGATAAGCTCAGCTCAGTCTGTGGTGGGTGTCAGTCAACTCTCACTGTTGAAGCACAGGCCGCATCCCCATTCCTGGTTTATTTTCCTTCATGACCACTCATGTGAAAATGAGTTCTTGGTTTTAAGCAGTATAGTGGAAACCCATGGAAGCATACTGCTGCCATAATTCAAATTTAAATGCAAATTAGGTTCTGATAAATCAATGACACATTTGCAATAACCAACCGCCTCCTGATCAGCAAAAGCAAAACATCTTCAAGGTGTTTCTCAGAGCTGTAAAAATGTGTCCCATTTGCTGCTTCTTTCATGGGAACTTGGTTTGATATGACAATGCAACAAGATCAGACCCGGCGCCAGAACGAATCAGTTGGACGGACCTTTGATTTCCATAGTTGGGAATGTTTTTTTACTGGACTTCTTATGTGTGCACGTGCTTGTGCTGTAATAGTAAAGACCGTAGACAGCTGGTGAGTTTCAAGTTTGGAGACGCTTACAATTTATCCGACCATTTCTACCGATCTGCGTGCCAGTTATAATTATTTTTTGTGAGCATTTTCGTGGAACAGTTTCATTTCAATAATAAAATGTTTGTTCTCAAAATCACGTGGTGAATATTAAACATCTGAAGTAAAATGATCAAAATCTAAAAGTTCAAATTCAACTATGGCGAAAGCACCCACCTCTGCCATATGGACACAATGATACACTGTGATCCATTGGCGGCTGAAGAAATTCAAGTTTAGAACTCAGAAATGCAGTAGTAATTTCCATCGTCAACTAAGCAAAATACATAGGCTTAAAGCCGACAAATAAAAACAGTAGAAAATATCCTGATTAAAATTCAATCCCATTCATCTCTCTACTCAAATCAAATCCAATTTTATTGGTCACATGCACATGGTTAGTTCCAACAGTGCAGTAATATCTAACAAGTATTCGAACAATTCCAAAACAACTACCTAATACACACAAATCTAAGTAAAGGGATGGAATAAGAATATATACATATAAACATATGATGACTGAGCGGCATAGGCAATATGTAATAGTATAAAAATACAGTATAACATATGAGATGAGTAATGTGAGATATGTAAACATTATTAAAGTGGCATTTTAAAGTCTGTATGTAGGCAGCAGCCTCTCTGTGTTAGTGAAGGCTGTATAACAGTCTGATGGCCTTGAGATAGAAGATATTTTTCATTCTCTCTGTCCCGGCTTTGATGCACCTGTACTGACCTTGCCTTCTGGATGTTAGCAGGGTAGTCGCTCGGGTGGTTGTTGTCCTTGATGATCTTTTCGGCTTTCAATCTTGAAGTGTGGATTACGATTGGTCAGACCAGCGTTGAAAAGTTATTGTCACGTGTACATCCTCTTTGAGTTTCTGACTATAGGACGGGAGGAGCAAAATGGAGTCGTGGTCAGATTTGCTGAAAGGAGGACGCAAGGGCCTTGTATGCATCATGGAAGTTAGAGTAGCAGTGATCCAGTGTATTGCCCTCAAGAGTGCTAAAATAAATATGCTGATAGAATTTAGGAAGCTTTGTTCTCAAATGTGCTTTTTTTTTTAAAAATCCACAGCTACAATAAATGCTGCATCAGGACATATGGTTTCTGCCTGTCTTCCTCCCTGTCTATCTGACTTGACTTGAGCTATTGCTAATGAAGTGCAACATTGTATCAAATTATCACTGGGTCTGGCCCGAAGCTGTAGCTCGCGAACTTGCAATAGGCTATTCCGGGCTCTCAGAGTTTGCCACTCCAATGTTGCAAGTTCGCGAGCTACAGCTTCGGGCCAGACCCAGTGATAATTTGATACAATGTTGCACTGCTGATGCAGTGAGTTGTTTTTTATCACATTCCCTATGGAATCATCAGATCATGATATTTTGCTCTTTCTCACCGGGGCTTGGTGATTATCGAGGCCGGGAGTGTTGGAAAGATTTTTCAAGTGCCGAGGAAATACCATTCGCAATGAATGTTAAAAAAACTGACTTGGAAGAAAACATTTGTGGTGCACGTAGTGAGTTAAGACAATCAGAAATCACACATAACCAAATGCGCATTTTCCTACATATGCATGATTTTGGAGAGAGACACACCATATCCTCGCCACACCCTCCTCCCCTTCTTCTTGATGCAACATTTGTAATTATACTCAAGACACATTATCTTCACACATGCTTTTCACTGACAGCCGCAACTCAATCAGCTAGACTATAGCCATGCGTACTAGCCAATTGCGGGCTTCCCAAACACACTTGTGATTTGAAACAATCCACAGCTATTTTTTTTAAAGAAGCTAATGATCCTCTGTGGCTAAGTCATGCTCCCTGGTAAAGAATTTTGAATGATTTTATTTAGACAGGAGTAATTCTATAATTTTAGCGAAACATCTATTTACTTTAGGGCAATCCATGCATCCTAACAGTGTACTGTGCACCTGTCAATTTTTCTTTCCAATTAGCAAGAGGCTGAAACCAGAGAGTGAGCCCTCTCTCTTAGCCTCTTCCTCTTTGCTGAAACTATATTGCTGGAGAAAACATCTATATGTAGCCCATGTATCTGATGCTACCTGGCCAAAAATAATATGACATGCTATACTATTTTTGTCCAGACAGCATCCGATATATGGTGTACACATACTGAGACAGAGGGGCTCGGATGCTTTAACTAAGATGCGTCTTTCTGTTCAGCATGCGTCTCGGTCAAATAAATTCCCAATATTTCATTATTTTATTAGGACGGGCAAGGAGGTACGGTAGGGCGGGCCAGGCTCCCTAACCATAATGCCGGCCCTGAACAGGATCTAAGACGCTTCCAGGGAATCCTTGAGCGTTTACAAGACAATCTGACAGTTGGTGGAAATCAGTAGGAAGGTAACCTCTCCAAGCTGGCTTAATATGAAATGCACACTTTAAACAGAACCTCACTAAGTAGGCTACTTGCCAATGCAGGCATGTTTGAGATAATCATAATCTCAGCACCTGATGTGATGGCAGACAGTCTAATGGTTGGAAATAATTATTTTCCATGCTAAATATTCAACATGCCACAGGGTAAATCACATTTTGATACCCTAGCCTACTATTTTCAGCCTCCTTGAACAACTACATATTGACCAGATTAACCGCTCTAGGCAGACATAAAAAAAAAATGTAAAATGTAAAAAAAAAATGTAAAATGTAAATGTACATACCTCATTACCCCCCAACATGCTTTGCTCATCCAAGGCAGTATCTGTTGCACTGTAGCCTGTAACACAAGACACCACTGGTAAATCATAACCTCACACATAACATTGCAACTGCTGGGACTAGTGAGTGCGGTAACTGCCACTCATAGCACATGAGCAAGATTCGGAGTGTCAGGAGAGAAATTGGAGAGACTGGTTGTATATCGCAAGACTTCATGTGGTGAAAAATCACGAGTCCTCTTTAGTGTCAAGTTTTCCCTCCTTTTTTTCTTGCACAGGGAAGGAACTGTATGGAGTGCTCTCAGTGCTTGACTTTTCTTTGGAGCAAACCGCTCCTTAATACGGCCTAGCTGGATTTATCACTTTGAACTCTGCGGGTACATTAGTAACCTGAAAGCTATGAAAACGTGTTACACGCACATTCACATAAGACACATTATTCTAAACTCCTTCAAAAGGCACCCGGACCTGAGGCCAGGGGAAGCATGAAGAGTATCAACAACAGCCCTAAACTCCTGTTGTTTTAGGATGAATTTATGGCTCCCGACAACCTTGAGGAGGTAACGTTTTGGAAATAACTTTTCTCTGGTGAGACAAACGGGAGAAAGTGATGTGGAAAGAAAGGTGTCAAATTTTACACTGATCTAACTTTTGTTTTTTCTATTGAAATGCATGAGCAAATTTGGTTTTGTGGTGGGAAGCAAAATGGAAGAAAAATGGCTGGTAAATATATCACGGCTGTTGGGTTAATAAAGGGTACGTTTATAATAGATATACTGTGCATTCGGAAAGAATTCAGACCCCTTGACATTTTCCACATTTTGTTACGTCACAGCCTTATTCTAAAATTGATTAAATCGTTTTTTCCACCACAATACCCCATAATGACAAAGCAAAAACAGGTTTTTAGAATTTTATCAAATTCACATAAGTATTCAGACCCTTTACTCAGTACTTTGTTGAAGCACCTTTGGCAGCGATTACAGCCTCAAGACTTCTTGGGTATGACACTACAAGCTTGGCACATGTGTATTTGGGGAGTTTCTGTCATTCTTCTCTGCAGACCCTCCCAAGCTCTCTCAAGTTGGATTGGGAGCGTCGATGCTATTTTCAGGTCTCCATAGAAATCGGTTTCAAGTCCGGGCTCTGGCTGGGCCAGTCAAGGACATACAGAAACTTGTACCGAAGCCACTCCTGCGATGTCTTGGCTGTGTGCTTAGGGTCGTTGTTCTGTTGGAAGGTGAACCTAGGCCTCAGTCTTCATCAAGGATCTCTCGGTACTTTGCTCCATTCACCTTTCCCTCAACCCTGACTAGTCTCGCAGTCCCTGCCACTGAAAAACATCCCTACAGCATGATGCTGCCAACATCATGCTTCATTGTAAGGACGGTCCCAGGTTTCCTCCAGACGTGATACTTGGCTGGAGTGTTTACGAACATATTCAATCTATCCCTATTCCAGTCTGTTGACCCCACGTGCTTCAAGATGTCCAACATTGTTCTTGTACCCAAGAAAGCAATGGTAACTGGACTAAATGATTATCGCCACGTAGCACCCACTTCTGTCATTATGAAGTGCTTTGAGAGACTAGTCAAGGATCATGTCACCTCTACCTTAGCTGACACTCTAGACCCACTTCAATTTGCTTACCGCCCCAATAGATCAACAGACGATGCAATCGCCATCGCAATGCACACTGCCCTATCCCATCTGGACAAGAGGACTACCTATGTAAGAATGCTGTTAATTGACTATAGCTCAGCATTCAACACCATAGTACCCTCCAAGCTCATCATTAAGCTCGAGGCCCTGGGTCTGAACCCCGCCCTGTGCAACTGGGTCCTGGACTTCCTGATGGGCCGCCCCCTGGTGGTAGGAAAAAACATCTCCACTCCACTCATCCTCAACACCGGGGCCCCACAAGTGTAGGTTCTCAGCCTCCTCCTCTACTCCCTGTTCACTCACGACTGCGTGGCCATGCACGCCTCCAACTCAAGTTTTCAGATGACAGGTAGACTTTATTACCAACAACAAAGAGACAGCCTACAGGGAGGAGGCGAGGGCCCTGGGAGTGTGATGTTAGGAAAATAACCTCTCACTCAATGTCAGCAAAACAAAGGAGATGATTGTGGACTTCAGGAACCAGGAAAGGGAGCACCCCCCTATCGACATCGACGGGACAGCAGTGGTGAAGGTGGAAAGTTTGAAGTTCCTCGGTGTACGTATCATCGACAAACTGAAATGGTCCACGCACACAGACAGTGTGGTGAAGAAGGCGCAACAGTGTCTCTTCATCCTAAGGAGTCTGAAAAAATGTTGCTTGTCACCGAAAACCCTCACCAACTTTTACAGGTGCACAATTGAGAGCATCCTGTCGGGCTGTATCATCGCCTGGTATGGCAACTGCACCGCCCAAAGACTTGATATCATTGGCCACTTTAATAAGAATGTTTACATATCTCGCATTTAATCATCATCTCATCTGTATTTTCGGTATACTGTATCATTCACTATCTATTTCATCTTAGCCGCTCTGTCACTGCTCATCCATATATTTTATACATATATTCTTATCCCATTCCTTACTAGATTGTGTGTATTAGGTTTTGTTGTGGAATTTGTTATATATTAGGTTTAGTTGAGGAATTGTTAGATTTTACTGTTAGATACTGCTGCACTGTCGGATCAAGAATGATAAGCATTTCGCTACACTCGCAATAACATCTGCTGTGACCAATACAATTATTTGATTTGATTTGATTTTCATTAAAGCTGGGACCGAGAGACTGAAAAACAGTTTCTATCTCAAGGCCATCAGACTGTTGAATAGCCACCACTAGCACATTAGAGGCTGCTGCCCTATATACAGTACATAGACTTGAAATAGACTTGACACTAGTCACTTTAATAATTAATCATGTTTACGTATTTTGTATGTATATGTATATATGTATATATTGTATTCCATCTTATTCTACTGTATCTTAGTCTATGCCACTCTGACATTACTCGTCCAAATATTTATATGTTCTTAATTCCATTCCTTTACTCTAGATTGTGTGTATTACTTGTTAGATTTTACTGCACTGTTGGAGCTAGAAACACAAGCATTTCGCTACAATATCATCTGCTAAACACGTGTATGTGACAAATACAATTTGTTTGATTTGATTTGGCATACAGGCCAAAGAGTTAAATCTTGGTTTCATCAGACCATTGAGTCTTGTTTCTCATGGTCTGAGAGTCTTTTAAGTGCTTTTTGGCAAACTCCAAGCAGGCTGTCATGAGTCTTTTACTGAGGAGAGGCTTCCGTCTGGCCACTCTACCATAAAGATCTGATTGTTGGAGTGTTGCAGAGATAGTTGTCCTTCCGGAAGTTTCTCCCATCTTGACAGAGGAACTCTGAAACTATGTCATAGTGACCATCGGGTTTTTCGTCACCTCCCTGACCAAGGCCCTTCTCTCCCATTTTCTCAGTTTGGTTGGGCAGCCAGCTCTAGGAAGAATCAACTGTGGGACCTTATATACACAGTTGTGTGCCTTTCCAAATCATGTCCAATCAATTAAATTTACTACAGGTACACTCCAATCAAGTTGTAGAAAAATCTCAAAGATGATCAATGGAAACAGGATGCACGAGAGCTCAATTTTGAGTCTCATAGCAAAGGATCTGAATACTTGTGAATATAAGTGTTTTACATTTTTTAGATATTTGCAAAAAAATTCTAAAAACCTGTTTTCGCTTTGTCATTATAGGGTATTGTGTGTAGATTGATGAGGATTTTATTTTATTCTATCCATTATAGAATATGGCTGTACCGTAACAAATATGGAAAAAGTTAAGGGTATGAATACTTTTCGAATGCACTGTATGTTCAAGTTGCTGTAGCCCACACTCAACAGGTCTAACACCAAGTGTGCTTAAGTTCACAGACCATTCTCAAACATCACACATTTACAAAACTCTTTATTTGTAACAGTCTCTAATATGAGTCTACTCTCTTAGAAAAAGAGCTGTGAAGTAAAACCATATAGGTTTCCCCATAGGTGAACCCTTTTTGGTGCTAGGTAGATCCTTTTGCATAGCGTTATACCTAGAACCTTCTATGCAGGGTTCTTCAAAGAACCACCTGTAAATGGTTCTACTTAGAATCTTCTATGAAGCAAGCCTTTTAACCACTTAAGTTTCTTCCTAGAACCCTCTATGAAGGATTCCACTAGCCTTATTAGTGTTTAAAATAAAATGTTTTATGACAATACATTATCATATGCCTTTTTTTTGGAGGCCCTAGTTATACCTAATAAAGTGTTGTCAGTAAACTCCTAGTTTACAGGCCACATCAGGTCTATATTATGCTGGCTTGCAGAGTAATGTGTAATTCGGGGCGGCAGCGTAACCTAGTGGTTAGAGCGTTGGACTAGTAACTGGAAGGTTGCGAGTTCAAACCCCCGAGCTGACAAGGTACAAATCTGTCGTTCTGCCCCTGAACAGGCAGTTAACCCACTGTTCCCAGGCCGTCATTGAAAATAAGAATGTGTTCTTAACTGACTTGCCTGGTTAAATAAAGGTAAAATAAAAAAAATAAAAAATTAAATTCCTATTGGAATCTAGCCAGAATGAGGATATCCACAACTTGAATGTTTTATCACTCGCAAACTGCATTCAAATGACTGCCAGGAGACAGAAGATTGGTTAATGGAACAACCAAAATCATTTAAACTGGAACAACCATCTCAGTAACAGGTGCAATAAGTCCAACTACTAACAGATTGGATAAGTTTAGAACGGCTATTCCTAAACTGGGGTATACAATGTCGTCGGGGGTAAGCCAAATTTTCAACCTGTCCATTTCGATAGCCCCCAACGGGGCTATACATTTACATTTAAGTCATTTAGCAGACGCTCTTATCCAGAGCGACTTACAAATTGGTGCATACACCTTATGACATCCAGTGGAACAGCCACTTTACAATAGTGCATCTAAATCTTTTTAGGGGGGGGGGGTGAGAAGGATTACTTACCCTATCCTAGGTATTCCTTGAAGAGGTGGGGTTTCAGGTGTCTCCGGAAGGTGGTGATTGACTCCGCTGTCCTGGCGTCGTGAGGGAGTTTGTTCCACCATTGGGGGCCAGAGCAGCGAACAGTTTTGACTGGGCTGAGCGGGAACTGTACTTCCTCAGTGGTAGGGAGGCGAGCAGGCCAGAGGTGGATGAACGCAGTGCCCTTGTTTGGGTGTAGGGCCTGATCAGAGCCTGGAGGTACTGAGGTGCCGTTCCCCTCACAGCTCCGTAGGCAAGCACCATGGTCTTGTAGCGGATGCGAGCTTCAACTGGAAGCCAGTGGAGAGAGCGGAGGAGCGGGGTGACGTGAGAGAACTTGGGAAGGTTGAACACCAGACGGGCTGCGGCGTTCTGGATGAGTTGTAGGGTTTAATGGCACAGGCAGGGAGCCCAGCCAACAGCGAGTTGCAGTAATCAAGACGGGAGATGACAAGTGCCTGGATTAGGACCTGCACCGCTTCCTGTGTGAGGCAGGGTCGTACTCTGCGGATGTTGTAGAGCATGAACCTACAGGAACGGGACACCGCCTTGATGTTAGTTGAGAACGACAGGGTGTTGTCCAGGATCACGCCAAGGTTCTTAGCGCTCTGGGAGGAGGACACAATGGAGTTGTCAACCGTGATGGCAAGATCATGGAACAGGCAGTCCTTCCCCGGGAGGAAGAGGAGCTCCATCTTGCTGAGGTTCAGCTTGAGGTGGTGATCCGTCATCCACACTGATATGTCTGCCAGACATGCAGAGATGCGATTCGCCACCTGGTCATCAGAAGGGGGAAAGGAGAAGATTAATTGTGTGTCGTCTGCTATACATTTGTGTGAGTTTTTTTTCTCACCCAAGTAGCCTCGTTTCACTGCAAAAAATAAAATTAAACCATTTAGTGTTCAGCGAAATAACAACACAATGTCAAATACAGATAGTCTAGTCAAACAATTAACATCCAATCACATTAACTGTTACTCTCTCATGGGAATTCCACTAATGTAGCCAAACGTAGCTGCTGCTCATTCCATTTGCTTGAAAATGGATAAATGGTTAAAAAAAGTAAGGCCTGCGTCCATAGAGACACATACCAGCTCTGTACATTTACTACCAGCAGTACTACACCTGCACCTGTCGACGACACAAGTTGTTCTGTTTCCACGAGCCCATCCAATGCTAGCTTCAGTAATTCTACATTTGTTGCTAGCCCAGCTAGCATGGACACTAACAGTTGTGAATCTGATGCAGCTGAAGAGCCATTGCCCCCTTACCCGGGAAAGCACCGAACAACAGACAGGGATGTTGGACCTTTGAAGAGGTGCAAATATGACGAGAACTACATGGATTTGGGTTTCACTTATATTGGGAGTAGTGCCTTTCCTCAGCCACAGTGTGTTATATGTGCAAAAGTACTCTCACAACTCGATGAAACCGTCACTCTTGCGCAGACATTTAGAAGAATAACATGCCAATCTGAAAAATTATGACGACTTTCGAGTTAAGACGACTTTCATTAATAAGAACGGGCTAGAAGCTTAAATGGTGAGCTACCAAGCTACTATTGTGGAGGACTGAATTCTTCCTGCTGTCACGGATATGGCTGGGACAATACTAGGGGAAAAGGCCCAAAAAACTATACAGACAATTCCTTCATCAAACAACACTGTTTCACGACGCATCAGTGACATGGCAAGAGATGTTTTAAAACAATTACTGCAAAGCATACAAGCCAGGGAATTCTATACTTTACAGCTGGATGTGTCACACCCTGATGTGTTCCGCTTGTCTCAACCCCGTCCAGGTGTCGCCCATCTTCTAAATTTATCCTCTGGGTATTTATACCTGTGTTTTCTGTCTGTCTGTGCCAGTTCATCTTGTTTGTTCAAGCCTACCAGCATTTTGTGTCTCAGCTCCTGCCTTTTCCAGTTTCTCTTTTCTCGCCCTCCTGATTTAGACACTTGCCTGTCCTGACTCCGAGCCTGCCTGCCTGCCTGACCACTCTGCCATCCTGTTCCTTTGCTCCACCCCTGGATTACTGAACTCTGCCTGACCCTGAGCCTGCCTGCCGTCCTGTACCTTTGCTCCTACTCTAGATAGTTGACACCTACCTGCCTTGACCTGTCGTTTGCCTGCCCCTGTTGTTACAATAAACATTGTTACTTCACCCAGTCTGTACTTGGGTCTTACCTTAATCCCTTATAGGATGAGTCAACAGACATGCCGGGCCTGGCACAGCTCCTGGTATATGTCCGTTATGTTTATGGGGGTCAATTAAGGAAGACATCCTCTTCTGCAAACCACTGGAAACCAGGACAACAGGAGAGGTTATTTTTAAAGTAATCAACAGCTTTTTGACATCAAATGGACTTTGGTGGTCAAGATGTGTTGGTATCTGTACTGATGGGGCAAAACCCATGACAGTGGAGTGGTAACGCACGTGCAAGCAATTTCTCCCAATGTCACTTGGGTACACTGCAGCATCCACTGAGAGGCTCTTGCTGCCAAGGGAATGCCTGACAGCTTGAAAGACGTTTTGGACACTACGGGGAAAATGGTTAACTTGAACTCTCGTGTATTTTCTGCATTATGCAATGATATGATATGGGCAATGATATCGGTAGCGACCATGTAAAGCTTTTACAACTTACAGGTTATCAAGGGGCAAAGTATTGACACGTTTTTTTGAGAGACAAGCTTAAAGTTTTATTTACTGACCATAATTTTCACTTGTCTGACCGATTGCATGATGACGAGTTTCTTACATGACTGGCCTATCTAGGTGATGATTTTTCTTGCCTGAATGATCTGAATCTAGGATTACAGGGACGCTCCGCAACTATAATCAATGTGCAGAAAAAAATTGAGGCTACGATTAAGATATTGGAGCTCTTCTCTGTCTGCATTAACAAGTTCTTCCCATTATTGTATGGGGTTTTTTTGCGTGCAAATGAACTCAAGCTTTACGGACAATGTCAAATGTGATATACCGAAGTAACTGAGTGAGCTGGGTGTGCAATTACGCAGGTACTTTCCCAAAACGGACGACACAAACAACTGGATTCGTTATCCCTTTCATGCCCTGCCTCTGAACAAGAGAGCCTCATCGAAATTGCAACAAGCGGTTCTGTGACAATGGAACTTCATCAGAAGGCAGTGTGCTTATGTTGTCTTGCCTTGGAAAATCGCGCTGTAAGACACTGATGACCTTTGCAACCACGTACCCATGTGAGAGTGGATTCTCGGCCCCCACTAGCATGAAAACTAAATAAAGGCACAGACTGTGTGCGGAAAATGATTTAAGACTGAGACTCTCTCCAATACAACCCAACATTGCAGAGTCATGTGCATCCTTTCAAGCACACCCTTCTCATTTACATGTGGTGAGTTATTCACAATTTCTGATGTACAAATAAGGTTTTATATGTAAGATGGTTAAATAAAGAGCAAAATGATTGATTTGTATTATATTATTAATTGTGCCCTGGTCCTATAAGAGCTCTTTGTCACTTCCCACGAGCCGGGTTGTGACAACAACTCACACTCATTCGTACGTTTAATAAATGTATTGTATAGTGTGTGTGTGGCAAGCTTACAATGATGGCAAAAAACAACATTTGTGCTGACCCTGGTGCTAGAGTGGGTACGCAGCTGGAGGATTAATATTTGAAGGGGTATGGAACTACTGTATAAAAGGTTGGGAACCACTGGTTTATAACCACTGGTTTAGAACAATGTATGTTATTTATCTTTGTGTAGCATAGAATTAATACAATAATCAGTGTACATATAAAAACAGATATTGCAACAAACAATTCTGAAAATAAATAATATGATAATTATGGGTGCCTGGTTTTGAGTGTTTTACTCTACATAGAGTAATAATGACACCATCACACTGAACTCTGGTTATTAATACCATCACTGGGGCTCTTTTACACCACTGAGTGTTATTTTAATGCAATGTTACACTGAAAAATCAACACTAGTTAAAACTGGCTAATTTGCTGTGTACCATACAATACACTGCTGGTTCACTCATACTCCCTTCTATTCACCTATACTCTCTGCTCAATAAATTCACAGAAGATTATAATTTAAAAGAGAGAAATCATGGCAAGCACATCAACTATTTAACTACTGTATATCTGAAATGATTGAGAGAATACCAGATACAGCCGGAGTCGGAGGTTTACATACACCTTAGCCAAATACATTTAAACTCAGTTTTTCACAATTCCTGACATTTAACCCAAGTAAGAATTCCCTGTCTTAGGTCAGTTAGGATCACCACTTTCTTCTAAGAATGGGAAATGTCAGAATAATAGTAGAGAGAATTATTTATTTCAGCTTTTATTTCTTTCATCACATTTCCAGTGGGTCAGAAATGTATATACACTCAATTAGAATTTTGTTGCATTGCCTTTAAATTATTTAACTTGGGTCAAAGGTTTTGGGAAGCCTTCCACAAGCTTCCCACAATAAGTTGGGTGAATTTTGGCCCATTCCTCCTGACAGAGCTCGTGTAACTGAGTCAGGTTTGTAAGGCCTCCTTGCTCGCACACGCTTTTTCAGTTCTGCCCACAAATTTCCCATGGGATTGAGGTCAGGGCTTTGTGAAGGCAACTCAAATACCTTGACTTTGTTGTCCTTAAGCCATTTTGCCACAACTTTGTTTGTACAGATGAACATGGTGCCTTCAAGTGCTTGGACATTTCTCCCATGGATGAACCAGACTTGTGGAGGTCTACAATTGTTTTTCTGAGGTCTTGTCTGATTTCGTTTGATTTTCCCATGATGTCAAGCAAAGAGGCACTGAGTTTGAAGGTAGGCCTTGAACTACAAATGATGTCAATTAGCCTATCAGAAGCTTCTAAAGCCATGACATCATTTTCTGGAATTTTCCAAGTTGTTTAAAGGCACAGTCAAGTTAGTGTATGTAATCTTCTGACCCAATGGAATCGTTGGTGAATTATGAGTGAAATAATCTGTCTGTAAACAATTGTTGGAAAAATTACTTGTGTCATGCACAAACTAGACCAACTTGCCAAAACTATAGTTTGTTAACAAGAAATTTGTGGAGTGGTTGAAAAACAAGTTTTACTGACACCAATCTAAGTCTATGTAAACTTCCGACTTCAACTGTACATGCACAAATATTCCCATACACTGTTGGTACCGTTTAAACACTGAGGTAAACACTAATACTCAGGCACTATTTAAAAGAAAGAAGAAAAAATACAATTAAAAAGTTATTTCGGATTCAGAAGGATTCTTTAAAGAATCCTTGTCTTCCAAAGTTTCCTTGTGTCCTTCCAAACAAACATCAAATAACCCTTTCTTCCAAAAACAGTTCTAGGTTCTAGGTTCTAGGCAAAAACTATTTTCCTTACAAAGAACCATTGTCTTCTAAAAAGGGTTCTTCAAATGAACACAGATTCTTATTCTGACGCAAATCAAATTTTGTTTTTTTCTAAGTGCCACGACTTCCGCCGAAGTCTGCTCCTCTCCTTGTTTGGGCGGCGTTCGGTGGTCGACGTCACCGGCTTTTTAGCCATTGCCGAACCATTTGTCATGTATCCATTTGCTTTGTCTTGTTCCCTTCACACCTGGTTTGCATTCCCCAATCAATCCATATACATTTATTCCTCTGTTCCCCATCACGTCTTCGTGTAAGATTGTTTGTGTTATGTGTATTTTGGAATTGTGGATATTGTTACATGTATTACTTTTTGTCAATGTTCAGTGTTTTTGGCACATTTTACTTTACTTTGTGCTGTCATTTTGGACCGGAATAAAAATTGCGCCTGTTCACTACACTCTGCTCTCCTGCACCTGACTTCGCCTCCAAAACACACTCCTAACACTAAGAGTACAGTACGAGTCAAAGGTTTGAATACACCTACTCATTCAAGGGTTTTTCTTTAGTTTTTTTCTATTTTCTACATTGTAGAATAATAGTAAAGACATCAAAACTATGAAATAACACATATGGAATCATGTAGTAACCAAAAAAGTTTTAAACAAATCAAAATATATTTTATATTTAAGATTCTTCAAAGTAGCCACCCTTTGCCTTGATGACAGCTTTGCATACTTTTGGCATTCTCTCAACCAGCTTCATGAGGTTGTCACTTGGAATGCATTTCAGTTAACTGTTGTGCCTTGTTAAAAGTTAATTTGTGGAATTTATTTTCTTCTTAATGCATTTGAGCCAATCAGTTGTGTTGTGAGTAGGTGTGTCCAAACTTTTGACTAGTACTGTATGTAGAATGTCAATGGGAAATATTGAAGATAATTGACTTTCTTACATTTGGTGTGGCTGCCCTGAGATTTTTTTTCTGGTAGCACATTCTGTAACCCAACCTGACCTCAGCTCCTTTGACCTTTGTCTTCTCACCTGTAGGTCAATGAAGGTTAAGGGCAAAAAAGGAATGAGAAAAGAATGGGGAACCTGTAGCTGGATTCGTAACTGTAGACTCCTACTGGTTGGCAACGTCTGTTGGTTGTCATCCTTTACTCATGAATGACGACGACCTTGAAACAGCCATTTAATTACAATAAATCATCAGTAGAAGAGAATCATCAGTACAAAGGGAGCTGCTTCGTTTGAGAAATTCCAAGGAATTGAGGACACTGACCTAAATGTTATTAATAAATGGATCACAAGTCACTTTAATAATGCCACTTTAATCATGTTTACATGTCTTGCATTACTCATCTCATATGTATATACTGTATTTTATACTATCTATTGCATTTTTCCTATGCCACTCTGTCATTCCTCATCCATACATTTATATTTATATATTCTTATTCCATACCTTTCCTTAGATTTGGGTTTATTACGTAGTTGTTGTGGAATTGTTAGATTACTTGTTAGATATTGCTGCACTGTCAGAACTATAAGCACAAGCATTTTGCTACACTCGCAATAACATCTGCTAACCATGTCTATGTGACCAATAAACATTTATTTGATTTGATTTGATTAAAGACGGTTGACTGTCTTGGTAGGTTATGAGGCTTGAGTTCCCATGGGGTGTTGGAACCAACACTCTTTTTGATGTGTTGGTTCCAACACCCCAAGGGAAATATGTATTTCACATGGCTGTGGATTCACTGTTCCTCTGGATCACGCTGACCCACCAGGTTCCATAGTGATTTTAATTGATGCAGGAGGTCTGGCTTGGGGAGCATAGTTGTGATGCTCAGGGATCTGCAAATAAAACTGGTGGAAATGGGTATGCAAACAACACAGACACCTCCAAGACAGCTGTGTCTGCTGAGTTGCACATGCACAGAAAAAGAGAGAAAGAGCACGGCGCCTCAAACGTTCGCCGGCTAGAGACCACAGCATACCTCAACGAATGGAGCAACACAGGAGAAGGAGAAAATCTATCGCCCATCTGCTGTCGCCCATACGGAGCTGGCTACATTGAAGGTTCGCTGCAGATGGCTGAGAGTGGCAGTTACAGTGGCTCACTGGCTTTGGTCAGTTTATGGACTGAATCAGTCCTCCCTTTAACAGAGGCAGTAGTATCCCACCGCAGTGTTTCCCCTGAACTTTGTTTGTAGGCAGACAACATAGGCTCTCCAAACAGCATTCAAGACTGCCAGGACCATATGCTTCAAGTGAAACTGAGTGAAAACAAATTTGATTTAGATAGGGGCGAAATAAGCAGGACACATCTAGGTAATTGTAGGGAAAACTCACAGGTCTTCTGTATCCCACATTGTTAAAGGCCCAATGCAGCCATTTTTACATCAATATCAAATCATTAATGCGTAACAATCAAGTACCTTACTGTAATAGTTTTCCATTAAAATGGTCAAAAAGAAACAAAAATAGGTCTGTAGGGGGAAATTGAAAAAGTAGCCCTTATTGGCAGAGAGGTTTGGAACTCTCTTTGTAATTGGTCTATTAACTCATTTACCACCTGGTGATTTCACGAGGCAAGCCAAAACTCCACCAATGCAAAACCTGCTGATTAGAGGTCCTGTGTAGATTGTATTTTTAACCAGCAACTATAAGGGAATAACACTTATCACATTTTTTTCACACTTTTACAGTGTTCATTTCATCAACTGTTGTACAATATGATACAAAACAGAGGCAAAAATGGATTTTGACTGGGCATCTAAGTCCCAATTGTCGGGCATCATGTTTTGTCTGCAAAACAGCCATCACACCATGCAGAACTTTCCCAAAATAACCATAACATTTTAAATAGAACAGGACGTCTAAACGTTGGACTTCACTTAATCCTAAACAAGTTTTTTTTTATTAACTACCACTGCCGATTGCATTAGTGCAGATCATTTTTGCGACATTTTCTTCAAATACAGATGTAACAGCTGTCTTCTCACAGAGAACCCGTACACGAAAGTACAGTATGAGCATTCCATGTATGATACCAAGTATGAATCACCTACAGACATCAGTCTCTAAACCGTTTATCCACATGATACTGGGAAAGGTCTATTTTGCAATGTTGTGAATTATACTACCATTCATCCCAGGTCAGTGGTTTTATAGTGTCAAAGGTGTGACAATATTCCAAAAGGTGCAATGATGTTGCCTTACCTTGACAGTTATCTCAGAAGGATTGAATCTAAATCTCTATGTCCAAAGATTTATGGAGATTTATGAGATATAACTAACTGATTTTTATAGCAGGAAGAGAAACAAAATTACCCACATCCGCTAAATACAGCTGGTGAGTATTTACATGAATTGAACATCATTATTGAATAGTATCTGAATACAGTTGAAGTCGGAAGTTTACATACACCTTAGCCAAGTACATTTAATCTCAGTTTTTCACAATTCCTGACAATTAATCCTAGTAAAAATGCCCTGTTTTAGGTCAATTAGGATCACCACTTTATTTTAAGAATGGGAAATGTCAGAATAATAGTAGAGACAATTATTTATTTCAGCTTTTATTTCTTTCATCACATTCCCAGTGGGTCAGAAGTTTACATACACTCACTTTGTATTTGGTAGCATTGCCTTTCAAGTTGCTTAACTTGGGTCAAACATTTCGGGTAGCCTTCCCCAAGCTTCCCGATAATAAATTGGGTGAATTTTGGCCCATTCCTCCTGACAGAGCTGGTGTAACTGAGTCAGGTATGTACTGTACTTCTTTGCTGAGCGGCTTTTCAGGTCATGTCGATATAGGATTCGTTTTACAGTGGATATAGATACTTTATACCTGTTTCCTCCAGCATCTTCACAATGTCCTTTGCTGTTGTTCTGGGATTGATTTGCACTTTTCGCACCAAAGTATGTTCATCTCTTGGAGACAGAACACATCTCCTTCCTGAGCGGTATGATGGCTGCTTTGTCCAATGGTGTTTATACTTGCTTACTATTGTTTTTACAGATGAACGTGGTGCCTTCAGGCATTTGGAAATTGGATGATCCAGACTTCATCTCCAGGAGGCAGGAAATTATGTGGATATATTCAAGTAACATCTCAAGACATCAGTCTGAAAAAGCTTGGTCGCAAATGTGTCTTCCAAATGCACAATGACCCCAAGCATACTTCCAAAGTTGTAATAAATGACTTAATGACAACAAAGTCAAGGTATTGGCCATCACAAAGCCCTGACCTCAATCCTGTAGAAAAGTTGTGGGCAGAACTGAAAAAGCGTTTGCAAGCAGGGAGGCCTACAAACCTGATTCTGTTACACCAGCTCTGTAAGGAGGTATGGGCCCCCAAAAAAACTTAAACTTAAACTTATTTTGGGAAGCTTGTGAATAGCTACCCGAAACATTTGTGTCACGAATACCGCCGAAGATGATGCCTCTTCCTGTTCGGGTGGCGCTCCGCGGTCGTCGTCGCCGGCCTCCTAGCTGCCACCGATCCCCTTTTCTGTTTCATTTAGTTTTGTCTGATTAGTTTCACCTGTTTTGTGTTTAGGCTGAGAAATGTGTGTTCTCCAAATGAGCCGTTTCCTTCCTGGGTTATCGCATTTCCACCTTGTGGGTGGTGATTGAGTGTTACCGCGTTAACGCCGTGTGTAATTGGCCGACTCCGACCACGGTAATGGAGGTGCAGCGGTTTTTAGGGTTTACCAATTACTACCGGAGGTTTATCCGGGGTTTTGGCCAAGTGGCGGCGCCTATTACCTCACTGCTGAAGGGGGGGTAGTGCATCTACGGTGGTCGGCCGAGGCAGATGAAGCTTTCAACCAGTTGAAGGCGCTGTTTACTGACTGGCTCTTGACCCGAAACCTGCCCCTCCGCCTGCCCTGCCGGAAGCTGGGGCCGCAGTGTGTGGGGCCATTTAAAGTCCTGAGGTGGATAAACGAGGTGTGTTATAGATTGCAACTTCCCTCTTACTATCGCATTAACCCCTCGTTTCATGTGTCTCTCCTCAGGTCGGTGGTAGCTGGTCCCCTTCAAGAAGGTGAGGTGCCGGAGGTCCCTCCGCCCCCTCTGGACATCGAGGGGTCCCCGGCGTACACAGTACGAGCTATTCTGGACTTGAGACGCCACGTGAGGGGCCTGCAGTACCTCGTGGACTGGGAGGGGTACGGTCCGGAGGAGAGGGTCTGGGTACCGGGGGGGGACTTCCACCGCCTCCACACGGATCGCCCTGTGCCTCGCCCTCCGGGTCGCCCTCGAGGCCGGGGTCGGCGCGCTGCGGGAGCCGCGTGTCAGGGGTGGGGGGCTACTGTCACGAATCCCGCAGAAGATGGTGCCTCTTCCTGTTCGGGCGGCGCTCGGCGGTTGTCTTCACCGGCCTACGAGCTGCCACCGATCCCCTTTTCTGTTTCATTTAGTTGTGTCTGATTAGTTGCACCTGTTTTGTGTTTAGGTTGTGATTGTGGGCTATTTTAACCCAGTAAGCAGCCTGCGTTTGTTCGGGCTTGTTTCTCTGTTCGTTTTGTGGATGTGATCTTTTCTGTATTTCTCCGGACTGTTTGTGTCCTGTTGTTGGGCCGGTCATTGTATACGCCTGGTGTTTTGGCGTGACCTACTTTTCTCCGGAATAAAAACAGTTGTCCTTGACCCTCTGCTCTCTGCACCTGACTCCGCCCCCACTACTCCTAGAAGCCGTAACAATTTGACCCAAGTTAAACAATTTAAAAGCAACGCTACAAAATACTAATTGAGTGTATGTAAACTTCTGATCCACTGGGAATGTGATGAAAGAAATAAAAGCTGAAATGAATCATTCTCTCTACTGTTATTCTGACATTTCACATTCTTAAAATAAAGTGGTGATCCTAACTGACCTAAGACAGGGAATTTTTACAAGGATTAAATATCAGGAATTGAGTTGAAATGTACTTGGCTAAGGTGTATGTAAACTTCTGACTTCAACTGTATCAACACAGCTTTTCATAAGCAAATGCTTTGAATATATTGGAAGTATTCATTGACCTATACAAGTCTTACACAAGTGTAGTCTCACTCCCAAGTCTGCACAGGAGATGTCTTTTGTTTTCACGACATGCCGATATGAAATGGATTTTAAAGGGCCTGAACAAATGGATTGGTTCTGGGTAGACTTGTGTCCCAAGCTTTGGCACCTAGCCTACATATGCTAAGAGCTCAAAATGTCAACCTTTATTTCCAGAATAGAGAGAAATAATTTATTCCACTGTAGTTGGTCTGGTATAAAGTGTTAGCTAATGTAAAGCGTGCAATTCATGATTTAGTTGTAACCTTTGTAAATAATGTAAATAACTGAATAGCTCAGTTGTAAAATAAAGTTGTGACCGTTTAACCCGACGTGCCAACAAACACAACATATACTAATAACGTTTGTGGATTTATGTTTATCGCCGTGGAAGAGAGAGTGAGAGATAGATATTGAGAGTGTGTGTATCGATGTGTGTTTTTGTGTGCATGCATGTATGTGTGTGAGTGTGTGGGCTCACATTTCTGCGTGTGATAGGTCATGGACGGGAGGGGCGGCAGCGTAGCCTAGTGGTTAGAGCGTTGGACTAGTAACCGGAAGGTTGCGAGTTCAAACCCCCGAGCTGACAATGTACAAATCTGTCGTTCTGCCCCTGAACAGGCAGTTAACCCACTGTTCCCAGGCCGTCATTGAAAATAAGAATATGTTCTTAACTGACTTGCCTGGTTAAATAAAGGTAAAAAATAAAAATGGACAGGGAGAGACCAGACCCGAATCCACATCATCCCCCCTCCAAACCACAACCTGATGATGTGCCCTCTCACAACCTTCAACCACAAGTTGAAACTATATTTTCAGATTTCACCCACTTCTCCCAAACTCCCATCCCTACACTACATCCTCACTACCTTTCACTCGCCTGCATTCTCTCACCGAATGACACAAATAGCGGCCATATTGCCACCCACCTGTCAGTCAAAGTGAAATGATAGGGGCTGGGCCATGCAGAAACATATCTAGGCAGTGACCATTGTTTTTTAAATAGACGCAGCGTGATGAACAACTTCCCTGTCCTGGCCATGCGCAGCTGTGGCCTGGGCCCTGAGCTCCTCTAGGGCCATAAATTAGGCCCTTTGTACTCCAGAAGGATTCAATCAGCCACAGGTGTGGGCCCTGCCGGGGACCTGCCTGGGATTAGGTAGCCCCTACTCTGGATACCGGATAGCAGGCTGGGCAGGAGAGGAAGAGAGAGAGAGAGAGGGAAGAAGGGGTGCTGGGGGTGCAGAGGAGTGAGGAATAGGGTTAGGGGGGTTGAAGGAGGGGGTCAGGACCACATGCGGCCAATCCCACTTTTTGGAAGCGAGCGAGGGGAAAAACACTGATGAAATGTGGCACAGGCCCACGGAATGCAATTTCAAGCTTCCACATCTGCAGGAAAGAAGAAACCAGGTTCCTAATTTTACAATGATGATGTCAGTGAGAATACATGACAGTGTGGAGCTGAAGTGCCAAGTTTCTTTTCTTTCTTTTTTTTCTTTTTTCTTTTTCTTCTTCTTCGTCAGTCCTCGTGCTTTCAAGAGAGGCTGAGCTTTGCGGCTGTATTACAGCATGCCGTTCTCAGTCCTTCCAACTCTCCAGGGAAGACATTACCAATGTTTTTGTTCAGGGAGGAGAAAAAATTGAAGTTGGTGATTATAATTTTTCTGGAAAGTTACTTACTTGCGGTAAATTGTGTCTTCCTTATTAGGTGAACTTTCAATGTAACTCTTCCCTGTGAGTGATATTAGAATTAGTTAAGAATAGGAAAAAAACACTGAGGAGACATCTTTTCTGTCTTTTATGACATAACTTGTATTGTTGTTTGTCATACTACACTAGACCGATATACTCTCTTTCTAAAAAGAAGCAGAGGTCAAATATTTAAGGTCTCACTGTAGATTTTGGCCAGTAGAGTTATCTGTGTTGTGATTGTGAGTGGGAATCAAACCTGGGATGTCATCACACTGCACTCACCAAAGATGAGGGAGTTCCTTGCTATGCTAAAAAATGTAACTTTCAGCTTTGGAAGTTGTAACTCCTACTCTCTTTTGGTCTCATGTGAAAAAATGTTAACAAGACAGCAAATAATAATTTTGACCTCCAACTCTGTCCAGCATTGGAACAAATGTAGAGTAATATGTTCTGTCCCTTGAATGTGACCATAGAACATTCCGTTGGTTATCAACTACTTTGACACATTTTGCCAAACATAATAGATGGTATACAGTAATTGGCAAGTGAGTTCTTTATGAACCATATGAATGTGAAAATACCACGAATCTAAGGGATTATACATTCCTATACTTTAAAATCATAATCATCTGCACATCTATCACTCCAGTGTTAATTTGCTAAATTATAATTACTTCACTTCTATGGCCTATTTATTGCCTTATCTCCTCACGCGATTTGCACACACCGTATATAGGCTTTTTCTATTGTGTTGACTGTACGTTTGCTTATTTCATGTTCAACTCTGTGTTCTTGTTGTTTGTGTCGCACTGCTTTGCTTTGTCTTGACCAGGTTGCAGTTGTAAATGAAAACTTGTTCTCAACTGGCCTACCTGGTTAAATAAAGGTGTAATAAAATTTAAAAATAAAGTATCACAATATATTTTTGAGGATGCTGTCCGAATGTTGAACAAAATTGAAAAGCTGTTGTTAGTTCAGCAGCAAGTCTTACAAATCCCATCCACTGAGTGGTCCTGTGCTGGACTCGCTGGTTTGTCACACCTCCCACCTCCCAAAACACACACGCACACACACCGTCTTGCGAGATGGTCCCTGCTGGGTAATGACAATGACTGCGAGGACACTTTGATCTGAGGCCCGTGCGATTCCCCAACCCACCGGAGGAAACTCTCTGGTGTCACTTTCTCTTGACCATTGATGATTGCCTGTTTTTCTTGTGCAAATCAAGACTTAATGAGAAACAGCTTTGCCTTCACGGGAAATAAAGTCACCAGGTGTTTTTTTCATCCTCCAGCTCTCTAGCTCCCTCCATCCTTCCCTCCATAGGTTGCTTTACATAAATTGAGGTTAAAAAATTTGTATATCTTTATTCAGATCAGTTATGCTTAATATAATACAAAATAACATTTTTGGTCAAAGGGGATACCTAGTAAACATAATGAGCCAATAAATTGTGGTTTTACTTGCATGTCCATGCTCTCATTTCCTAGATGGCACAGTGTACCTTTCATTTCATTTCACCTAACTAGATCAAAATTCTCCCCGCAATGTGCCAGCGCTAGTAGTGGCTTTTTCATACAAGAAGAGAGGGAGGGTAAAAAAAAATACTAAAGAAGGACGGTGAAATTGTGCCAACATAAATTCAGCGCAAAATACATTTTCGCCTACCTGTGGATCGGTTCTAATTAGCCATCAACTTTGATCAGCCAAAAAGTACTTTTCCCCTATTTAAATGTCTGTCATGGTGCTGAATTTAAACTGCCGAGAGATTATATTTACATATTAACAAAACCAGCAAGCAGACAGGCTCGCGTTTCTGAGTCGCCCTCCAAATTTGAACAGTTTTGCAGCCTCCACTACTGACTGCACAGAACCAGAGCTGCTTTCAACACAAATCAAAGTTAAAGCATATCAGAGAATTCCTAGCTGACCAAACTCATTTTGGCTTACAAAAAAATTAGTAATTGGCTTTGATACTCTGATTGGTGAGAGATTATCCAATTGCTGATGACTTTTGTCTTTTATTTTGTACAACAGTCCTCATTGTGAGGTCACCACAAACGACTTCAACGACGGCAGTCTCAGACTGAAGTATGTGGCGAACATAGAGCAGCGGAAGAACTCGTCAGGCAATATCAAAGGAGCCAACGCATGCACACACACAGACGCTACATACACACACAGTCTTGTATAACTAACTAACCTTGTGGAGGCAAACCTAAACCTAACCCCAACCCTGAACCTAACCCTAACCCAAAACCTAACCTTAACCCTAAACCTAGCTCTAACTCGAACCCTATACCTAATGCAAACCCTAACACTAATTCTAACCTTAAACCTAAACCACCTAGAAATAGCATTTGACCTTGTGGAAACTAACAAAATGTTCCTGGTTGGTCAGAATGTTGTTCTTCTACTATTCTTGTAGACACGCACACACACACACACACACACACACACACACACACACACACACACACACACACACACACACACACACACACACACACACACACACACACACACACACACACACACACACACACACACACACACACACACACACACACACACACCGTGTATATTCCCTCTGAAATTCAAACACACTCACTCACACCCAAAACAAACAAGAGGACACACATTTTGGCACCATCTTTCCCAGTAAAAAAAGAATACTCTACATCTGCTTGCCACACTGGTCAGGAGGGCCACTGTTGGACATGTGGTTTGGATGGGACATTTGGGGGAATTATTTATTAGCGTTTGACTGAAGCCAAAAAACTTCAAAAACAAGCCAATTCACTAAAGTGGTAGTTGGGTCAAAGTTAGGTCGACTTCAATGACTGAAGATAATGTCAGAAGTAATGTTCATTTTAACTAAAGTGTGTGTGATGGCTTCTGCTAATATGCCATGAAGCTTTGTAGTTATTTGTCATAGTTGACTTTGTTACTACAGCAGCCTTACACCTGCCTGTTACTGCCCAGATAGCTCCTTATGACTCTGACACTGTTCTTATATGGACACCGTGTAGATCATATGTCCAGATAAAAGACCCCAAAACAGAGGCAACATGGTGGCTTGATGCTGTTAAATTTCTGTTATGAGACTGGCTTGACCCCTGTCATAACGATGCACTCATGCTACAGTACGTCTCTGGCTTCTATTATCTCAACCCAAACATAACCCCTCTATATTTACTGATATTATTGTAATTAAAAGTAAGTAACCTTTGTGTGTACGTTGGAGCAATAGCTGTGTTCTCTCACAGAGCCTGAGCATCTGATCCATATTAACTGGCACTTGCTTGTCCAGGGAGGGAGTGTGACAAGCTGTTCAATTTCGGTGGGAGGCAGATTTAGTGATATGGTGGGGCTTGTTTCCTTTATTAGACAGTAAACTAGTGCTGAAGCAATGAGACCATTTTAAATGGCGTCCAATATGATTTATCATGGAATCAGATATCATTCTTGTTTTTAAAACCAGTCAACGATTTGGAATAATAAAAATCAGTTAGACTATTAGTGATAGTGTAATCCAAATGGCCCTGTTCTCAAAACTCCATATCCTATAAAAGTGGCATATTCGACTGGTGCGAAAGATAAGACATTTACATTGAGGAAATAACAATTATAACTTCTAATATGATGATTCAACCTGCTCTTGTGAAAAGCTATTGGCAAAGTGTCGACAGTGTCTGAGAGCCTTGTCCTTCCTTCCTCCACAGGTCTGGACACAATCTTTCACCATATTTGGAATAGACTGCTGTTGTGGCTTGCTGCAGCGTGATTGAGATATTGAGTCATTTTCTCTAAAACAATAGCCAGCATGGGGTAATTGGTGACTATGTGTCCTACCCACTTATCTCTGGAGCTATATTTAACAGAGAATGAGAGAGAGAGACAGAGAGAGAGAGAGTGAGAAAGAGAAGCCCCCCCCGTTCTGTCTCCACATCTGCTTTACATTTTCACTAATTGCCATTTTTCAAGTTACAGTCATCTGTTATTTTTAAGGTTGAAGATGTCAATCACACAAATAAAGGAACGGAGAAACTACTGTAGCCCAACACCAGCGAGCAAGATGTCACTGGCACAAGACAGGTAGATTGGTCTTTTCATTAGGATGTTAAAGGTTCCCATAGTGGCATGGTATAAATGACAGGCTGTCTGTCCTATTGCTCACAAATGGCAGTACAATCAATTTACACAGTGGATATTTGAGAGGGAAATTGAGAGGGAGTGCTCAAGTATTGTCAAGAAAGACTGAACCGAAAAACTGAACCAGGCCTTTGTCTGCTCTTCCCATGGTCGTGGCCAAAAGTTTTGAGAATGACACAAAGTTTGTTGCTTCAGTGTCTTTAGATATTTTTGTCAGATGTTACTATGGAATACTGAAGTATAATTACAAGCATTTCATAAGTGTCGAGGGCTTTTTTTGACAATTACATGAAGTTGATGCAAAGAGTCAAGTTATTTTTCAAGACCTCTGCAATCTGCCCTGGCATGCTGTCAATTAACTTATGTGCCACATCCTGACTGATGGCAGCCCGTTCTTGCATAATCAATGCTTGGAGTTTGTCAGAATTTGTGGGTTTTTGTTTGTCCACCCGCCTCTTGAGGAGGTTCTCAATGGGATTAAGGTATTGGGAGTTTCCTGGCCATGGACCCAAATATCAATGTTTTGTTCCCCGAGCCACTTAGTTATCACTTTTGCCTTATGGCAAGGTGCTCCATCATGATGGAAAAGGCATTGTTCGACACACAACTGTTCCTGGATGGTTGGGAGAAGTTGCTCTCGAATGATGTATTGGTACCATCCTTTATTCATGGCTGTGTTCTTAGGCAAAATTGTGAGTGAGCCCACTCCCTTGGCTGAGAAGCAACCCCACACATGAATGGTCTCAGGATGCTTTACTATTGGCATGACACAGGGCTGATGGTAGAGCTCACCTTGTCTTCTCCGGACAAACTTTTTTCCGGATGCCCCAAACAACCGGAAAGGGGATTCATCAGAGAAAATGTACCCCAGTCCTCAGCAATCCGATCCCTGTACCTTTTGCAGAATATCAGTCTGTCCCTGATGTTTTTCCGGGAGAGAAGTGGCTTCTTTGCTGCCCTTCTTGACACCAGGCCATCCTCCAAAAGTCTTCGCCTCACTGTGCGTGCAGATGCACTCACACCTGCCATTCCTGAGCAAGCTCTGTACTGGTGGTGCCCCGATCCCGCAGCTGAATCAACTTTAGGAGATGGTCCTGGCGCTTGCTAGACTTTTTTGGGTTCACTGAAGCCTTCTTCACAACAATTGAACCGCTCTCCTTGAAGTTCTTGATGATCCGATAAATGGTTGATTTAGGTGCAATCTTACTGGCAGGAATATCCTTGCCTGTGATGCCCTTTTTGTGCAAAGCAATGATGATGGCACGCGTTTCCTTGCAGGTAACCATGGTTGACAGAGGAAGAACAATGATTCCAAGCACCACCCTCCTTTTGAAGCTTCCAGTCTGTTATTCACACTAAATCAGCATGACAGAGTGATCTCCAGCCTTGTCCTCATCAACACTCACACCTGTGTTAACAAGAGAATCACTGACATGATGTCAGCTGGTCTTTTTGTGGCAGGGCTGAAATGCAGTGGAACTGTTTTGGGGGGATTCAGATCATTTGCATGAAAAGAGGATTTTGCAATTATTTGCAATTCATCTGATCACTTTTCATAACATTCTGGAGTATATGTACATTGCCGTCATACAAACTTAGGAAGCAGACTTTGTGAAAATGTATATTTGTGTCATTCTCAAACTTTTGGCCACGACTGTACATCCATCAGGCTCCAGGTTCCATAGTGTCCCTATATTACAGTGAGATCGGGGGTATTGACAATTTTTTGTTTGTTTTGGCTCTGTACTCCAGCATATTGGATTTTAAATTATACAATGCTTATGATCTTAAAGTGCAGATTGTCAGCTTTAATTGGAGGGTATTTTCATCCATATCAGGTGAAAAGATAAAAAATTACACCACTTTTTGCACAGGGGACCAAAAGTACAGAGGTCAAAAGCACTTATCAAAGGTTTATTATGTGGTCCCATATTTATAGCAAGAAATTATTAACTGTAAGTCGCTTTGGATAAAAGCGTCTGCTAAATGGCATATATTATTATTATATATTATTAAGTTTGTGACTCTACTTGATGGAAGGATTTTCTGTTTGTTTCGGTTGTGTTTCAGATTATTTTGTGCTCAATTGAAATGAAAAGTATATAATGTATTGTGTCATTTTGGAATCATTTTAAAGAAACACTTCTACATTAATATGGATGCTCGCATGATTATGGATAATCCTAAATGAATCGTGAATAATGATGAGTGAGAAAGTTACAGATGCACAAATATAATACCCCCTCAAACATGCTTACCTCTCCTGTTATTGTAATGGTGAGAGGTTAGCATGTCTTGGAGGTATTAAGATGTTTCTACAGCTTGATTGGAGTCCACCTGTGGTAAATTAAATTGATTGGACATGATTTGGAAAGGCACACACCTGTCTATATAAGGTCACAGTTTACAGTGCATTTCAGAGCAAAAACCAAGCCATTAGGTTGACGCAATTGTCCGGAGAGCTCTGAGACAGGATTGTGTTGAGGCACAGATCTGGGGAAGGGTGCCAAAATATGTCTGCAGCCTTGAAGGTCCCCAAGAACACAGTGGTCTCCATCAATATTTAACGGGAAGACGTTTGGAACCACCAAGACTCTTCCTACAGCTGGCCGCCCTGCCAAACTGTGCAAATGGGAGAGAAGGGCCTTGGTCAGGGAGGTGACCAAGAACCCGATGGTCACTCTGACAGAGCTCCAGAGTTCCTCTGTTTAGATGGTTGTCCTTCTGAAAGATTCTCCCATCTCTGTAACACTTCACCAATCAGGCCTTTATGGTAGAGTGGCCAGATGGAAGCCACTCATCAGTAAAAGGCACATGACAGCCTGCTTGGTCTTTGCCAAAAGGCACCTAATGGACTGTCAGATCATGAGAAACAAGATTATCTCATCTGATGAAACCAAGATTGAACTCTTTGGCCTGAATGCCAAACGTTACGTCTGGAGATGGTGAAGCATGGTGGAGGCCTCATCATGCTATGGGGATGTTTTTCAGCGGCAGGGACTGGGAGACTAGTCAGGATCGATGGAAAGATGAATGGAGCAAAGTACAGAGAGATCTTTGATGAAAACCTGCTCCAGAGCGTTCAGGACCTCAGACTGGGGAGAACGTTCACTTTCCAACAGGAAAAAGACGCTAAGTACACAGCCAAGACAACGCAGGAGTGTCTTCGGGACAAGTCTCTGAATGTGGCCCAGCCAGTGGCCCAGCCAGAGCCCAGACTTGAACCCGATCGATTATCTCTGGAGAGGCCTGGAAATAGCTGTGCAGTGATGCTCCCCATCCAACCTGAAAGACCTTGAGAGGATCTGCAGAGAAGAATGGGAGAAACTCCCCCAATAAAGATCTGCCAAGCTTGTAGTGTCATACCCCAAAAGACTTGAGGCTGTAATCGCTGCCAAAGGCTCTTCAACAAAGTACTGAGTAAAGGGTCTGAATACTTAAGTCAATGTGATATTTCATTTTTAATAAGTTGCTAAAATTTCTGAAGACCTGTTTTTCCATTGTCATTATGGGGTGTTGAGTGTAGATTGATCAGGGGAAAAATGTAAACAATTTTAGAATATGACTAACATACTGTAACAAAATGTGGAGAAAGTCAAGGTGTCTGAATAATTTCCGAATGCACTGTGTAAGTGAATTTCTCCCAATACCTTTGGTCCCATAAAATGTTCAAAAAGTGCTGTAATTTATAAACGGTTCACCCGATGAGGATGACAAAATACCCTTTATTTATTGCTGCACTTTAACCTCAGTCATTGCATGATTTCAAAAGTGCTGGAGTACATAGCCAAAACAACAACAAAAAATGGGCACTGTCCCAATACTCTGGAGTTAGTATTGCTAAAATTGCAATTCCAACACTTTTCAACCTCAATTTTATTATCTAAATTCTACATTTTAAAAACAGTGATTTTCAAACACTATGAGATTTGCAGTGGCATGGAGAGCAAGAAAATACCCTCCCTTAGGCATTTTTAGGGCCTTCTTTTAAACCACAGATGCTGGAGTTAATGAACATGAGGTTGATAAGTGCTGTTATTGTGAAGTGGAAATGTCTAGGTGCAACAACGGCTCAGCCGCGAAGTGGTAAGCCACAGAAGCTCACAGAATGGGACTGCCAAGTGTTTAAACATATGATATGGACTAATGAATTGTATATATTGGTTGTGCCGTATTAAGCTGTGCATCTGTATTAAAATGTCCTGGCCTTTTTCTACATAGGGGTTTTTGTTTCACTTAAAGTGGAAAATGCATGTTACCTTGTTCCATTTCAAATCCATTTACTGGGTCTTCCACACACGGTATGAAATAGATAACCTATACTACAGATATAAAATGTTTTGGTAGAGTAAAAACATATCGGTTTGCTAAAGGCATCCAAAGGAGACTTTGTGAGCATGTCAATATGGTGGTGTTACTATAAAACTCTGCATTAGTCATCCATTCTATCTGGCCACTCGGTGGCTAGCTACACTGTTAGACACACACATCAAGTTTTCTCATGCCAAGTTGTTAGCGGTTTCAAACTGAAAAGAAACCTAACTATTCACGTCTCATAATCTATGACTAAACGTAATCACAAGTACAATTACCAGTCTTTTCAATCAACAAGTATGGAAATATGGGAGAGATTTATCAGGTTGGAATCCTCCCAGATACCCCATGTGGAACTCTAATGCCTGTGCTGACCTGAACCTACTGTGCTGGCTCAGATTGTCCTCTGTTTCCAACAACTGTGGTGGATGCATAACAAGGCCAGCCCAGTACAGCTCAGCTTTGGCCCGTTAGTGTAAATCAGCCATACATCTACCCATCAGGTGGCCTCCTATGGAAGGTGTCATGTCACATCATGGTCCCATGTTAACCACCTTTACGGTGTACATAGGACATACTGTACGTGTTACGCACACTGTACACCTGGTTCTTGTGTTGATCCTTCAGACTCCGCTTCTGGGCCAGAGTTCCACTCAATAGAACCTTATAGAAAACCACCCACTTGCAGCCCTGCTTCCATCTGCAGAATCAATTATCTCACTGCTATTTTTATCCCCAATGCATTCCGGATGTGTGTTTTGAGCTATGTGATGCATTTAGAGGGGACCATTTGATTTATTTCATAAAAAATGTTTGCGGATTTGTTTAATAAATGTCCAGATTTTTGCCTTAAATTGTTTTTGGGGCTATCCATTCCACTTATATTTTTGAGATGCTCAATACATTTTGGTGGTTCTTCTTTTACCTTTTTATTCCCTTTCCATAAATTCCTTGTATTTCTCCTGCTTGTGTCACGTTGTGCTCCATAGCATTTCTCAGTGGCTACTCTTGCATTCTCCCTGGAACTCTAGCATCGATGGGCTAACAACAGACGCTACTGGAAGGGAGCACCAGCCGTTTTCTCAACAATGGTGAGAGCATGCATGCAGATGGCCAGCACATTTTGCACATCATTTGTAAATTATTTCAAAATCGCTAAATCTATTCCGAGGAGAGCGATGGAATCTCCATGTATTTTGTTTTCTTGGTACATAATCGTTTCCATGTTGCAAAGGCATGTAAAACATGGGAGAGGAGATGGGAGGTGGGGGTGAAGGTAATCGTGTCATAAACAATGTTATATCGCCACTGTTAACCATCATCAAATTGTTTAAGGCACTACAGGCCTATCATGGTGAATTATTGCATGTAATGTATATCACAGTTTCCTTGACAGCACGACCCCTGGTCTAAATCTAAGAAACATCAGGCATATCCGTCAGCGAGGGTGTATTCACTTCCAGCAGGTTCACTATTGGTTGGGGGGGCTACGTGGAACTAAGATGCTACAGTACAGTAGCTCCATGTCCATGGAGATTTGACAAAATCTTTTTTTCTCATTCTACTGTAAGGACTTGAGCGGACGGTTCCCCAGTAATACTTATAACACACCAAGTATTATT
This sequence comes from Oncorhynchus keta, assembly GCF_023373465.1. Taxonomy (NCBI): domain Eukaryota; kingdom Metazoa; phylum Chordata; class Actinopteri; order Salmoniformes; family Salmonidae; genus Oncorhynchus; species Oncorhynchus keta. Next base: position 49,122,899 of record NC_068455.1, read on the forward strand.
GTAGAGGTAACCATGCCTGCCCCAACCCCCTAAACTACAATAGCATATTCTCATAAACTTCTCAAATACCACAGATTTACAGGTGCAGTATTTCTAATTTTCATGCAATTTAATCATGCAAGGAATTGTCTCTTCCATCATCTAAAAGGGGTATTTTACTCAAAAACCATTTCTTCATATATTTTTATCAGTGCACCGTTAATATATTAATAATTATTTTGCACATTAGAGCGACAGAGCTAGCCTGATAGAAAGCTTGTGTTTTCTTCATGAAAAGTCTTATGATCATGCCAAACTCATCATGGCTTATACTCTTCGTTGGTTTTGGGCACTGGGAGACTGAAAGCAATATATATTGAAAACATAAATGCTGACCTGCAAACAAATGTATGGGCTGTATCAAAAGTGGACTAATGAAAATATTAACAATTGTAAATAAAGTTTTACTGCTTAATTGGTTGTTTAAAATAGTGTTTTACTTGTACATGTAATACTTTTTTTCAGGTACTGTACACGTAGCCTTAATAACATTGGCACATTGACAATATTTTCCTAATTATGTATTTATAAGGGATATTTACACAGCTCTTTTTCTCGTCAATACATTTCTATTTTTATTATTATTATTCAAATGGAATGTATGTGTAGGAACATACACTATCATTCAAAAGTTTGGGGTCACTTAGAGATGTTCTTGTTTTTAAAAGAAAATGACATTTTTTGTCCGTTAAAATAACATCAAATTGATCAGAAATACAGTGTAAACATTGTTAATGTTGTAAATGACTATTGTAGCTGGAAACGCCTGATTTTTAATGGAATATCTACATAGGTGTACAGAGGCCCATTATCAGCAACCATCACTCCTGTGTTCCAATGGCACGTTGTGTTAGCTAATCCAAGTTTATAATTTTAAAAGGTTAATTTATCATTAGAAAACCCTTTTGCAATTGTTAGCACAGCTGAAAACTGTTATGCTGATTAAAGAAGCAATAAAACTGGCCTTCTTTAGACTAGTTGAGTATCTGGAGCATCAGCATTTGTGGGTTCAATCTCAGGCTCAAAATGTCAATAAACAAAGCACTTTCTTCTGAAACTCATCTGTCTATTCTTAATCTGAGAAATGAAGGCTATTCCATGTGAGAAATTGCCAGCAAACTGTAGATCTCGTGCAACGCTGTGTACTACTCCCTTCACAGAACAGCGCAAACTGGCTCTAACCAGAATAGAAAGAGGAGTGTGAGGCCCCGGGGCACAACTGAGCAAGAGGACAAGTACATTACATTGTCTAGTTTGAGAAACATACACCTCACAAGTCCGCGAATGGCAGCTTCATTAAATAGTACCCGCAAAATACAGTCTCAACGTCAACAGTGAAGAGGCCTATAGGTTCATTCAGAATGACTGATGTTCCACTTAGAAGATGTTGCTTATACAGATCACAGGAGGCATAATATTCAGGATTTAAATGACTGATTCTTGGGTTGTCCTCAAGAAAGTGGGCTGTATCTAGATGTATGTTTTATTAAATATTCAACACTTATTATCCCTTTCCACCCACTATGACTGTAATATTTCCATTTCTAAACAGATTTGGCAAATGTAAAAGCCAGTTTATTTAATTGACTGGTTTTGGGGTAAGTTACCAGAGTGGAGTGAGGGCAAGGGGAAGTGTCAATCCATGTGTTGCCATGCTAGGTTCTTTGGTTGGGCATGATTTTCATGACTTATGACTTGACATAGACTCGACCAGTGGTGACTCGGACTTGGACTCGACCAGTAGTGACTTTTTTGTAAGAATTGTTATTATTTGCATAATGTATCATACTAGGAATAACAAATGTTAGATAGCTTTATTATTTAGATATCTTTACAAATGTGCAACACAATGTACAGTATCAGTCAAACGTTTGGACACACCTACTCATTCCAGGGATGATCTTTATTTTTATTATTTTATACATTGTAGAATAATAATAGTAACCAAAAAAGTGTTAAACAAGTCAAAATATATTTGAGAATCTTCAAAGTAGCCACCCTTTTGCCTTGATGACAGCTTTGCACACTCTTGGCATTCTCTCAACCAGCTGCATGGGATAGTCACCTGGAATATAATTCAATTAATAGTGAAATGTATTTCATTCTTAATGTGTTTGAGCCAATTTTATTTTACTAGGCAAGTCAGTTAAGAACAAATTCTTATTTTCAATGATAGCCTAGGAACAGAGGGTTAACTGCCTGTTCAGATTTGTGCCTTGTCAGCTCGGGGATTCAAACTTGCAACCTTTCAGTTACTAGTCCAACACTCTAACCACTAGGCTACCCTGCCACTCCAATCATTTGTGTTGTGACAAGGTAGGGGTGGTATACAGACAAAGCACAATTTGGTAAAAGACCAAGTCCATATTATGATAAGAACAACTCAAATAAGCAAAGGGAAACAACAGTTCATCATGACTTTAAGACAGGTCAGTCAATCAGTCAAAAATCTAAGTTTCTTCAGGTGCAGTCGCAACAACCATCAAGCGCAATGATGAAACTGCTTCTCATGGGGACCGCCACAGGAAAGGAAGACCCAAAGTTAATTTGAGTTACCAGCCTCAGAAATTGCAACCCAAATAAATGCTTCACAGAGTTCAAGTAACAGACACATCTCAACATCAACTGTTCAGAGGAGACTGTGTGAATCAGGCAGTCATGGTCAATTTGCTGCAAAGAAACCACTACTAAAGGACACCAATAAGAAGAAGTCTTGCTTTAGCCTAGAAACACAAGCAATGGACATGACCAGTGGAAATCTGTCCTTTGGTCTGATGACTCCAAATTTGAGGTGTTTGGTTCCAACAATTTGAGACGCAGAGTAGGTGAATGGACGATCTCCGCTTGTGTGGTTCCCACACGAAGCATGGAGGAGGAGATGTGATGGTGTATTGCGGGTGTCACTTTCTGTGCTTTATTTAGAATTCAAGGCACACTTAACCAGCATGACTACCACAGCATTCTGCAGCAATATGCTATCCCATCTGATTTGCAATTAGTGGGACTATCACTTGTTTTTCAATAGGACAATGACCCAAAACACACCTCAAGGCGTTGTAAGGGCTATTTGACCTAGGAGAGTGATGGAGTGCTGCATCAGATGACCCTAACCTCCACAATCACCCACCCTCAACCCATTTGAGATGGTTTGGGATGAGTTGGCCTGCAGAGTGAAGGAAAAGCAGCTAACAAGTGCTCAGCATATGTGGGAACTCCTTCATAACAGTTGGAAAAACATTCCTCATGAAGCTGGTTGACATAATGGCAAGAGTGTGCAAAGCTGTCATCAAGGCAAAGGGTGGCTACTTTGAAGAATCTAAAATCTAAAATAGATTTGGATTTGTTAAACCCTTTTCTGGTTACTTCATGATTCCTTGTGTTATTTCATAGTTTTGACGTCTTCACTATTATTCTGCAATGTAGAGAACACTGAAAATAAAGAAAAAGAAGGTGTGTCCAAACTTTTGACTGATACTGTAGATCAAAAACATTTTGGATTGCAGCTTTGAGCACTACCAAGGGACTAGTGACTTGACTCGTGACTTTAGTATAAAAGACACTGATTTAATCTCGAACACTAGAGATTTGGGACTCAACTGCACTACATTGCTGGTCATTTGCTAGTGGCAGCAGTCAGAATACAGTCGTGTTTTTGTTTTTAACCTTACTCTAACCCTTACCATAACCACACTGTAGATACCTGAACCTAACCTTACCCATACCCCAATCTTAACCACCCAAGATAATTTATTTTTGCAAATCCAACATTGTGGAAAGCCTTCTCTGTCAAAACACACTAACACAATAACTGAGCAATTTGGATGTGTACCTAAAAGTACAACGGAAAACCTTCTTAGTAAAGATCTGCTTTTCTTTTTTGTTCGGTTATTTTGTTTCCAAGCTATCATTTCCAAGATTTATGTCACTGACCTTGAAAAACAGAGCCACTGAAAGAAAGAAATGCAATTCTGAAACAAGCAAACGTTGACGGTGAGAGGGAAGCCAACAATTTAATCCCTGCCATATCAGAGGTACGGCCCCTTGTGGACCAGAGGCAATGTAAATGTTCAAGCAGTCTATCACAGTTGGCAATGACCTCATGCTTAAAATGTTCATTCAACAAACATGTATTGGATGGATAACCAAAATATATTTCTGTTTTGATCAAAAAACCTTCCACAATGTATTTCAGAAAACGTTGAGTCAAATAGTCATGAATCACATTTTTGAAGTGTATGAAGATCAAAGACGGTTTGATGAAGTTGTTATTTTGTAAAAAATAGACTCAGTTCGAAGGCCTTATTTCAACACTAATAAGAAAAAGTTGTGTTCGAACCTTTGAAGTATTTTTTTGATTCAGTCTCTGAACAGTAGCCTACACAAACCAAATTGTTTTGATAGCATTAGGAATTGGCCAATTCTAACGGTTTGATCTTTGAAACCTTTTGATTATAGGAAGCATGGATGCTTCCTCAACATGTTTCCTGATTAAATGAGGTAGTGTTTTTAAGAACTCTCTTTATGCTATATAGACTGAAAGTAGGCCTAAAGCATATATGTGCATGTTACTGTATATGCATCAATCAGTCAAGAAAATAACATTTAAAAATATATATTTTCTACTAAAGCACTGTTCCAACACTGAGAGTACAGCGTTCAATGTTGTAAGTGTGGAGTCAGTATTTATTAAGAAGTTACCCTTAAAATGTTACATTTCACTCTGGTGAAATTTCACTGAAAACATAGTATACAGTAAAACACACTCCATAAATCTCCATTCATATTCACAAATAGTGTGGGATAACACTGGCTCTTATCTGAGTAGTTACAAACAGCTGTTTTTTTATACAATGGCTTCTAGGTCTATCCAAACGTCAATTTGTGATCTGCAGGTGGTTCAAATTGTAAGTAATCTGTCAATTTCTGGCATGAGTTTATTGCGTTGGGCATTAGAACTTGTCCTATAAAATACAATACAATTTAATTATTTTCTCCCAATATATGTGCGCGATTATATGTATTGAAAACGTATTATATCCTTGGTTGTAAGGAGCTCCTGCAGCCACCTGAAGTGAATAGATGCAGAGCAATACTTTTTACAATTACTTATAGAGAATTAGAGTGGGCTAAAATCTCCAAAACCACTTTCAACTATTAAAGCATATGCAACAATATAGCACCAAAATCCAAACATGAAGGTCAGCATTTCTCAATCTGTCTCCCCAATTGTTGAGACACATTTTCATCACTTTTTCTTTTCAGAGTTGTGTGGTTTTCCAGTGGAGGTATGTGTGACTGAATGGGGTTCGAACCCAGGTCTCTGCATGCCAGGAGACTGTTACATAGATAAAGTACCAATCACAATTTTGGACACACCTATTTTCTAAATTGTAAAATAATACTGAAGACATCAAAACTATGAAATAACAAATAAGGAATCATGTAGTAACATAAAAGTGTTAAACAAATCAAAATAGATAAAACATTATTCAATGTAGCCACCCTTTGCCTTGATAACAGCTTTGCACACTATTGGCATTCTCTCAACCAGCTTCATTAGAAATGCTTTTCCAACAGTCTTGAAGGAGTTCCCACATATGCTGAGCACTTGTTGGCTGCTCTTCCTTCACTCTGGAGTCCAACTTATCCCAAACCATATTAATTTGGTTGAGGCGGGGTGATTGTGGAGTCTAGGTCATCTGAAGCAGCACTACATCACTCTCCATAGCCCTTACAATGCCTGGAGGTGTGTTTTGGGTCATTGCCCTGTTGCAAAACAAATGATAGTCCCACTAAGTGCAAACCAGATGGGATGGCATATTGCTGCAGAATGCTGTGGTAGCCATCCTGGTTAAGTGGGCCTTGAATTCTAAATAAATCACTTACAGTGTCACCAGTAAAGCACCCCCACACCATCACACCTTCTTCTCCATGCTTCACGGTGGGAACCACACAAGCGGAGATCATCCATTCACCTACTCTGCGTCTCACAAAGACACGGCGGTTGGAAATAAAATATAAAAAGGACAGATTCCCACCGGTCTAATGTCCATTGCGCGTGTTTTTTGGCCCAAGCAAGTCTCTTCTTATTATTGGTGTCCTTTAGTAGTGGTTTCTTTGCAGAAATTCGACCATGGAAGGCCTGATTCATGCAGTCTCCTCTGAACAGATGATGTTGAGATGTGTGTTACTTGAACTCTGTGAAGCATTTACATGTATTTTGGCTGCAATCTGAGGTGCAGTTAACTTATCCTCTGCAGCAGAGGTAACTCTGAGTCTTTCTTTCCTGTGGCGATCCTCATGAGAGCCAGTTTCATCATTGAGCTTGATGGTTGTTGCGACTGCAATTGAAGAAACTCTCAAAGTTCTTGAAATTTTCCAGATTGACTGACCTTCATGTCTTATATTGATGATGGACTGTCGTTTCTCTTTGCTTATTTGAGCTGTTCTTGCCATAATATGGACTTGGTCTTTTATAAAATAGGTCTATCTTCTGGATACCACCCCTACCTTGTCACAACACAACTGATTGGCTCAAACACATTTAGAAGGAAATTGATTCCACCTATGAACTTTTAACAAGGCACACCTATTAATTGAAATGCATTCCAGGTGCCAATGCCAAGAGTGTGCAAAGCTGTCATCAATGCAGTTTAACCCTTTTTTGGTTACTACATGATTCCATATGTCTTATTTCATAGTTTCAATGTCTTCACTATTATTCTACAATGTAGAAAATAGTAAGAATAAAGAAAAACTCTTGAATGAGTAGGTGTGTCCAAACCTTTGACTGGTACTGTATATTGTTGTATTATCCATGCTGTGTTAGCCCTCTGAGCTAGTCAGGCAGTAGCTCAGGGAGCTAATACAAGAAGATTGAGAACAACTATCTGCTATTGTATTTCAAAGCCCCTCATCTTCTTCAGAATGTGTGTAGTCATAGTTTGACATGTTTTCCGTAACAAGGAACAAATAAATAATTTGGCGGCCCTTGTTTTCGCCTTCTCCACTAACAAGAAGAGGAAAAACCTAACAAGGCTGAATTAGGAAACTCCAGCAAATCGTCCAGAAAATAAATCCAGCAATGTTCCCTTAACCCCGCAATTATCATCAAAACGCAACACAAATACTGGAGCACATAAACCAATGAATGTTGTTATTTCCATTCAGTCATAAAGTGGTAACGCCGATGGTGGGGCATATCGCACAATGAAAAATTAATAACTGCATGGTTGGCTGCTGAATACATGTTGGCAGTATATTTAGGCTGTCTAGTTACATCTGATTCCTTGGCCAGTCTGAGAATTCTAGGGATGCACATTGATTTGGCCAGTCTAGCAGCGGAGCAATCCCTGGATGCTGACTGATCAAATCTGGAATTCTTATGTTCCTGAAATAATTTCCTATGTACATCTGATCCTGCGGTTTATTCTCAAAAGGGAAAAAACCTCTGTTGGTTTATGTAAGATCTCCAAGTATGTTACACATTTTACAAGACAGTAGTCTGGCCTAGGTTAGTGTAGTCAGGGTGGAGGGGGAACTGAAGCATGCGAACAGAACACTCACTCCCCGTTGATAACGCCCACAGAAATTGATTTCCAGCGCTATCCTGTTTTTATTATTAACTGGGGTGTGGTGGGAGCATGCAAGCAATACTACGACACAATGAAAAGCTAAATTCTAGTTGTGTGTGGGGTTCAAACGCAGGTCTCCTGCACATCAAAAGTGCATATTAGTCCGCTAAGCCAAAGCTAAGGCCTTTTCTTAGGGCGCCAATGCAACTCTTCAGGTCCCAGGCAAGGTTACTCATCACGTGTGATTGGTCACTGAACCACCATCGTTGCACAAGCAGAATATTGACTTGGCCCTAGCATGTTTTTTCTTGTATAGGAATGGGGCCATTTGAATTTGTAACCTTGGTTGCATTCTGCGGTAAACCAGAAGCACGCAGTGACTTGATCTCATTTTCACTGAGCAGCATCAATCCCAGCAAACTGACATCGGTGTGTTTTGGTTTGCGTTTGAAAGAAAAATAACTGTCATTCTTATTTCCTGATTTGAAATGTCCCTGATTGATAGCCATTTTCTGGTCCTTTCTTGCAAGGGTCTTCCTCTCGGGAAAAGTTAGCTGGACTTACATCTTGAGATTGGAGGGAAGTAGGAAGGGAGGATAAAAAACGTGTGGGGCAGGAAGAGATGTCCTTGGGAGACCCTGCTGCTTTATAACTGGTGTTTTATGACCCAAGCGGCAGTTTTTGTTTAAAATAACATAACGTTTAATGAGGTGAAACATGGGTCTCACTTTTACCTGTGAAAATAACGGCACATCGATGTTGTCACTATTGATATGGGGCTGCCCTAACAAAAAGATAAACACATGTCAAATTTGCAGTTTCAACATGTCAAATAGCTGTTTGCTCATGTTGAGCTTACATTTCACATGTGGAACCATATTTTCACGTGTATTAAATTTAGAGTTCATATGTTTAAAGCACCTTTTCAAATGTGAGAAAAAAACGTTTGAAATGTGTGTTTTTTGATGTTCAAATGTGAAAATCAAATTTGCAGTTTCACATGTAAGAAAACTCCACGTGAAAATCTGTGGTGGTGAGATAGTGTTATTCTCCTCACATGTGAAAATGTACTGTTAACATGTTGCGGTAGCAATGTTTCCACATATTTTATTATAAATTCTGTAATGCTTTCTGTAACAAGGTACTAGCCTACCAGAGTATAATAATTAAAGTGTGTTAAAAATGATAATTTCTTACTTCTGAGCCATCCATTGAGTGTTACTGCTGCAGGCACAAGCCTCTCTTCTTCGTAAGTTGGTCAGTGACCGTTGGAAGAAGCCCAGTGAATAGAACAGCGAAGCTAACACTCCGTGTCTCCTTATTTATCTTGTTTAACATGTTAAAATGTGCACTGTCAGAGTTAATCAGTTAACTTAATTAAACTTTTTGTAAAAAAAAGTAATAATTGCATTGTCTGAAAGTTTTCAAAATACACTGAAAACATGTAGAATACATAATCTATACAGGTAAAAACAACAATGCAATGTCAAAACAAGTTGACTTTGATGTTAAATAAAGTGTGTTTATCAATTTACCTGATTTTGCTAACCATTACTTTGGACAAAATCAAGATGTTAATATTCTTGTAATGGTTTTTATATAAAACCTCTGAATTTGCCATTAATCGTGTTTTATCACAGCAAATCCTGTGATAAAATGGATTATATTTTTTCATCATTTGACAACCCTAGTGAACATTAAAATGTGAAAATGTCTACGTGAAAGTGAAAAGGGCATGAGTCGGTCATGGTTGCTCATGGTCACGTGATGAAGTAGCCCCGCATGCAACTTCAAAATGATTGTTGGCCCTCTTGGTTTAATGGTAAAGACATTGTATTCACCTTTGGGTGACTTGGGTTCTAATCGTGCCAGTTGCAAAAGCACATGTACAATTTTGGGAATCCACATGTCTAAGTCTTGTGAGACTTTGCACATGTCCAAAAACCAAGTGTCATAATCATGAAAATTTCGAATGAATTAATATAGATAAATATTATGTGAAATTTTTCAAGTGATTTGTTCACAGGTGTGTTCACATGTCTGAAAGCCATGTTGTTTTTCACGTGTTCTTTTCATGTGATTTTTCACGTTTTTTATAAGTAAGGGTTGGTTTCCCATTCTTGCCAATTGTCTGAAGTCCACAGCCATCAGCTTGAGGCCAACCATAATAGTAGCCTACATCTTTGTAAACAAAAAGACAGACAGCTCACATATACTATAGCCTCTGACACACAGGTCACGGTGTGTTTGATTAATACACTGTCAGTGACGAGTTCTCATATCTTCCGAATTAAGATTTAGGAGTCAGCGATGAAGGCTTTGAGAACTGAGTAACTTTACCAGAAGTAATGTGTAACCTATCTCAGTTTAGGATCTTATTTTTAGCCAGGATGTTTTCATGACTGATCATTTTAAGAATTGGGTCATAATTTTGTTTGACAATTGTCTGAGTGCAATTCGGAGACAAACACGCAGACGCACAGACATGTTGCTACAGTAAAATGTACATTATTTTGTGAAAGATGTCATCAGTTTCTGACTGAGCTGCAAACTACACTTACAACGCAAATGTACATTGTTGGCATTCATAACGACAGCCTTGCTAGGGCAATACCACAACTAATCACCAATTATTACCACATCCAAACCCATGACCAGTAGAGGCCAAGAGAATCAACTTCAGGTGCTGACCCTACTCACCTTACTCACCCTGAAGGCCTGAGCTGATTAAAAATAAATCTCACATTTCCCTATTTGCTCCAAAGGTCACTGTTTGTCGAGTGCCAAATAAGAGTCCTTGGCCTCTGCACGAGAGCTAAATATATTATTTTGAGAATTTAAAATATACGTATACTTTCCCCTGAGGAAATAAAATTGTTGCCGTGGAAGGAGAGGTTGCATAAGTATAGGCCTATTCCAACTCATTTGTAAATTACCCACACAAATTGATGAGATATTGTAGGTCTTTCCCTACAGCATAAACCCTTTTATTAGCCTGTTGGGTTACAAAATGGGCTTGGATCCTATAAGTGCATCACAATCATGCAGTGAACTTAGATGTACCACTGGAAACAACATTCATGAAATTGCCTGGTCTCAGACATTTGTTACACAGATTTTTTTTTTACATTATTGTAGTAAATGTATATATCAAATAAATGATGCAAATTTCAGCTTGCTTTTGCTGAAATATGTAACATAATACACTGTTGAATAATGAATCAACCTCTTTGGGACCATGTTCTTTGCTTTAAGAGTTTGTACTTGTGCACGTTGACTCTCGTAGCTGGAGTATAGGTGCACAGGCAATTTACTGCACTGCTTTTTGTCAGTAAATGCATAAAAAAGTTTATAGTGCTTGTAAAGGTCCTGCTGTGAAGTCCTTTGCTTCTGTGTGAGTGCACAGAGAGGGGAAGAGAGCATAGGCCTACTGCCTCACCCCATGGAGTATGTCCACAAGCGTCCATGAGCTCACTGTCACAGCTAATACATGCTGAAAGGTCTAGAGCAAAATGGCTGTTGTGTATTTTATGCTGTTGTGTATTTTAGGCTGTCGGGGATGCGTCACAATACAAGGTGGGTGCTACATTCTTAAATTCTTAAGTTCAAGTTGTACATCCTCCCTTTCCAAATGTTTTCTCCTTTTACATAAGTGCAGCAAAAAATGTAGGTAGGACCAAGTTTGGGCACTCATTTTGTCACGGCTTCCGCCGAAGCCGGGTCCTCTCTTTGTTCAGGCGGCGCTCGGAGGTCAGCGTGGCCGGTCTTCTAGCCATCATCGATCCACTTTTCATTTTCCATGTGTTTTGTCTTGTTTTTCCTTCCACCTGGATTCAATTCCCTCAATCATTTGTTGTGTATTTAACCCTCGGTTCCCCCCATGTCTTGTGTTGGGTTGTTTATTGTAAGTGTTTGTGCACGTGTTGTTTGGTGCACGACGGGTTTTTGTACCCAATTATTCTTGTTATTTTTATGCTGTGGATTTTGCTATTAAGCTGCTCCAGCTATTACCAAGTTCTGCTCTCCTGCGTCTGACTTCCCTGCCACCAATTATGCACCCCTTACAGAATCCCACACCTCCTATATGGAGTCAGCAGGAGCAGGTGCCCCTGGAATAGGGGTGGAGGAGCGTGTCCAGGAGCATACGGCAATGCTCCACCATCTCGGCGCTGCCATGGACTGCGTTGTCCAAACTATGGACCGCTGGGAGAGACAGGGAGTTCCTCCAGCGCCTCCACCAGCACAACCAGGGTCTCCATTACTCACCCCCTTTTACCCGGTCCCAATGAGATTCGTCTTGCCCTCCAACCGGAGTATGACGGGACTGCTGTTACAGGTCGACATCTACCTGGCAACCATCCACCTGGCTCCTTTAGGTCGTGAGAAGGTGTCCGCACTCGTCTCGTGTCTCTCTGGGAAAGCCTTGGAGTGGGCCTACGCCGTCTGGGGAGAAGGAGGTGCGGCGCTGGACCATTTTGAGGATTTCACCCGCCGCTTCCAGGCAGTCTTCGACCATCCACCCGAGGGTAGAGAGGTGGGTGAACGTCTCTTCCATCTGAGGCAGGGGACGAGGTGCGCCCAGGAGTTTGCCATGGATTTTCGGACCCTGGCCGCCGGAGAGGGATGGAACGTTAGGGCCCTGATCGACCACTATCGCTGCAGTTTGCGCGAGGACGTCCGTCGGGAGTTGGCCTGCAGGGACACCACCCTCACTTTCGACCAGCTGGTGGACCTGTCCATTCGGCTGGATAACCTGCTGGCCACCCGCAGACGTCCAGATCGCGTTCTATCGGTTCCATTCCTCAGCACCACCGCTCCGGTATCCATGGAGCTGGGAGGTGCTGTGCGTAGGGAGACTGCACCATCTTTGGCCGCAGAGGTCACACTGCTGTGACCAACTGCTTGGTTGGTTCCTCTGGGGATCGAGGCAACAGGCAGGGCACTCTTGCATCATCCCAGGTGAGCCAGCACCCTTCTCACCCAGAGCCCTCTTTTGCACACATGTTTTTGTATGTTTCTTTCCCTGAGTTTTCCCTGCATACCCAGCATAAGGCACTCGTCGATTCAGGCGCAGCTGGGAATTTTATAGAAAGATCGTTCGCCCTTAGTTTAGGGATCCCCATTGTTCCCGTGGCTGTGCCCTTCCCCATTCACGCATTAGGGAGGCCACCGCTCCTCTGGGTATGGTGACGCAGGTGGGTTACAATAAGAGAATTAGTCTCTTCCTCATTCACTCTCCTGCGATTACCATGGTGCTAGGCCTACCCTGGTTAGCTTGTCATGACCCCACTGTTTCTTGGCAACAGAGGGCTCTCACGGGGTGGTTGTGAAGGTGCTCAGGGAGGTGTTTAGGGGTTTTCGTTGGTGCTACTATGGTGGAAAGACCAGGTCTTCACCGTGCGCATTCCCCCTGAATATGCCGACTTGGCTCTTGCCTTCTCCAAAAAGAAGGCGACTCAATTACCAACCCATCGACGGGGCGATTGTGCGATAAATCTCCTGGTAGACTCTGCACTTCCCAGGAGTCACATGTATCCCCTCTCACAGGCAGAGACGGAGGCTGTGGAAACATATGTCTCCAAATCCATGCGTCAGTGGTACATTGGGTCCTCCACTTTACCCAACTCCTCAAGTTAATTTTTTTGTGAAGAAGGAGGGAGGTTTGCACCTGTGTATTAAATACCGAGGCCTAAATCAGATCACGGTGAGGTACAGTTACCCGCTACCTGTTATCGCCACGGCTATTGAGTCAATGCACGGGGCGCGCTTCTTCACCAAACATGATCTCAGGAGTGCTTACAACCTGGTGTGTATCCGGGAGGGAGGCGAGTGGAAGATGGCGTTCAGTACGACCTCAGGGCATTATGAGTACCTCGTCATGCCGTACGGGTTGCTGAATGCTCCATCAGTCTTCCAAGCCTTTGTAGACAAGATTTTCAGGGGCCTGCATGGGCAGGGTGTAGTGGTGTATATTGATGACGTTCTGATATACTCCACTACACACGTCGGGCATGTGTCCTTGGTGCACAGGGTGCTTGGTTGACTGTTGGAGCATGACCTGTACGTCAAGGCTGAGAAATGTCTGTTCTTCCAGCACTCAGTCTCTTTCCTAGGGTACCACATTTCCACCTCAGGGGTGGAGATGGAGAGTGACCGCATTTCAGCTGTGCGTAATTGGCCGACTCCCACCACGGTAAAGGAAGTGCAGCGGTTCCTAGGATTTGCCAATTGCTACCGGAGGATTATCCGGGGTTTTGGTCAGGTAGCGGCCTCACTGCTGAATGGGGGCCCGGTGTGTTTGCAGAGGGAGACAGGGCTTTTGGTCACCTGATGGCTCTGTTTACCTCGGCTCTCGTGCTGGCCCATCCGGATCCCTCTTTGGCATTCATAGTGGAGGTGGACGCATCCGAGGCTGGGATTGGAGCCATACTCTCTCAGCGCTCGGGTACTCAACCAAAGCTCCGCCCCTGTGCCTTCTTCTCGAAGAAGCTCAGCCCGGTAGAGCGAAACTATGACGTGGGGGACCGGGAGCTGTTGGCTGTTGTCAAGTCTCTGATGGCGTGGAGACATTGGCTTGCACTGACCACTGTAAATCCGGAGTACATCCGGGCAGCGAGGAAACTGAATCCTCGCCATGCAAGGTGGGCATGTTTTTCACCCGTTTTGTTTTTTCCCTTTCCTACAGACCAGGTTCCCAAAACGTGAAAGCAGACACACTGTTCCGACTGTATGACACAGAGGAGCAGCCCATGGATCCCACTCCCATACTCACGGCATCCTGCCTAGTGGCGCCGGTAGTGTGGGAGCTGGGCGCGTCAAGTAAGGTGCTTAGGTAAAAATACGAATAATGTCCCGTTTGGAACACTGACAAATAGAGCAAGAAGTAATAATGATATGTTGTTTTTTTGCTCAATCTGATTGAGAGGTTCTGGCCCACCTAGGCCTCATCCGTGCCTATGCCCCTGCGGTATATGCCTACAGAACACCACCTTACTGTGCTGTAGTAGAAGAGATAACAGTGACACAGCACTTTATCTTGATTATACAAAGAGCTCTACCTTGACAGCAAAATTAGTATGACCCAAATCTGGTCCATATTACAATGTTATCACTTACCACTCGACTCAGTTACCACTTAGTATCAAGATCTAGAAGTTGGCCATTTTGCCATACAAAAAGGCCAGACCTTGCCCGGCAAGGTAGATGTGGCTCACATTCAGACCAAAATTTACCAAGCAACTACAGGAACTTGTTAGGGGCACATACCTCTGCTGTCAGGGATATAGGCTAGAGTCAAATCCATTTGCTTCATGTTATAAATCTGCTTGATAGCTGATACAGACATGATTATGCCTAATGTCCATGTCAAGAGTGAAAAACCTATGTTGATTATGGGGTGGTTAAATTACCCTTCAATAAACTATTACCTAGAAACCTTTATTCAAAAAGAAGGGAGATCAACTGAGAAGCTGCTTGGGAAAAGGTCAACAGAAATTAACCTTATAAAGTTTATAATCACTCCATATCTCGGGTGTAATGTATCATGCTTGAATGAAAAACGTAATGAATCATACCTACATGATAATATTTTGGCATAAAACATACACAACACATTTTTCTTGCATTTTTTTTGTTTACAATCATCAATAAACACTAATATTTTGTATTCTACCATACTGTACTCTCATCTGTGTGGGTTAATTCTTTGGTTCAGGGCGAAGACCACCGATCTCGGAGGAGACATATATTGTTTACAGTACTAGCTGAAATATAATTATTACACATCTGAAATATTTGGCTAATCGTGCTTTTTTGGACCACAAACAACCTTACAAACGAACCGTAACCCTCCCATGATGGTTGAGCTAATCAGTGCTGAAAAGTCTCATCATAACCCATTTGTATTCAAGAAACAACCAGCTAAAAATGTTAAAGTTGTCTGACATATTTTTTTTGTTCAATATAATAGTGATGACTTGCACATTTTCAGATATAAAGTTAATATGTCTTGAGAAAGTCAAAGCTTTACATTTTTTTTTTTTTTTTAATGAAATAGAATAACTGCTCTGTGTCCTATTCAGCAAGGACCATTTGAAGTCAGATTCAAGCAAATCCACAATCTGCAAATATCACATCTCTAACATGTTTTGTTTTTATTATTTTCACATACACATTTCACATTCCAACATTTAAGTACTTAGAATAATATAATTGAGTGTCATTTGTTCATTTGGGTAAAATATTACATAAAACTGAATTTTATTTATTTGTACAGCAATGCGGTTTGCATTGAATTCCAGACGGTTTGAATGTGTTATAATCATTATCCATCATTAAAGGATGCTGAACACTCAACTCAGTCAACAAATGAAGTCCATAAATAACTTTGACTGACCTTTGACCCTTTTTGTCAAACTGTTATTATGTTTATTTTTAAAGTATAAACGGCGCCGCCTACCATTTAGGTAGGATTTGGGACGATATATTATGAAAGGCAACCATTAAAGAAAATTGGTTTGTCAAATCAGACCATCAAAACAGTGAAACAGACAAAGGATTCCAAAATCGAATAAGTGCCACTTCTATGTTGTGATTTCCTGCTGTACTAGATAATTAGGGTGTCTATCTCAAAGGACTGCTTTATACGTGAAGAAATGTTTTAAGCTAAATGAAATTATACTGCAAGATCAAACAGCGTTAGTGAATTGGTGGACATGATTTTAATGAGACAAATTACTTGACACAGCTACAGCACTGTGGATTGTTGAAAATAGTGCCACTTACAAACTCGTTTAATGACCAGCAATGAAAAGCTGAAAAATGTGAAAGATGCACTTGTCTAGCTCCAGAAAACCAAGTGATGACACATTTGAGTCTGATATTATGTTCTCAATATCTGTATGGCTCTGGAGTAACTATTTATCTGGATAGTCCATCTGTAGATACTCTACAGACTAACAGTAACATTTCAACTATCCACTAACCCTAACCCTTGCCTAACCTTAGATGTAACCCTCATTCTAATCCTGATCTTAACCCTTACCCTAACCCAGAATTTCCCAAACTTTGTCTTGGGGGACCCAAGGGGTGCACATTTTGGTTTCATCAATCATCAATCAGCTGTGTAGTGCTAAGAAAAAAAATAAAAACGTGAACTCACATCCTGGGGTCCCCAGGACCAAGTTTGGGAAATGCTGCACTAACCATGGCCCTAACCTTAACCTTAGCAAGCAGTTGCTTATCAACAGATAGTATGACCATTTGTAGAGCATCTACAGATGGACAATCAGGACTATCCAAATAAAGTGTGGCTGGCCCTTGAAATGTCCCTGACCCCCCTTCCAAGGGATACTCTAGTAGGCTTCATGATGAACATCCCAGTGGACCTAACTCATTATATGGGTTAGAAAGTGCCTTTATGTCTGGGGATAGGTAGTTCATCTGTTTTCATACACTCCCTCGACAAGGGATGACAACCTGGAAAAACATTAATCATTTAGAGCATGGCCTGAATCCAACATTTTCCAACATTTTCACCATTGTGCCAATCAGAGAAGTTCTGAAATTGATTGCAGGCTTCCACAGATCTGGAACGCATGGAAACATTACGAGCAATTTAACATAAATGAATTTAAGGTTGAAGACCTCACCATAGCAAAACATTAACCGCCCTTCATTACTAATAAAAACCCAATCCTTAAATAGTATTTTTTTATTAATGATAAAGAATTTTTATGTACCTTGGGTGGGCCATGTTATTTTTTAATTAGACTATGTCTGGCTCCAATTTTAAAACAATGTAGAATGATACCATAGACTAGTGTTCAATCAACTGAAACAGATTTCAAGATATCAGAAGAGTGTTTGATTTGCACAGCAGCACATCCTGAATGGAGGGACTTGACACTTGACCTTATTCTGCTGAAACATGAACACCTGAAGTTTAACTATGTGTATGGTGTCCATATTAGGGCAGCCTCAAAGTCACAAGGAATTGGTATCAGAGTCAATATCGTAAGAAAATAAAATTCTAGCAGAGATATGGTCATTGACACAAGTATTTAGTAGCAAACAGAAGCAAACAATTTCATACTAGCCAACATTAGTCCTATCTGTAAGTGTTTAGCGCTCATACAATCTACTGCTTTAATGCATCAATGCTGCTCTTCACTGTAATGAACAATGACCTCCCAGTTGCATATATGCTTTCAGAAATGTATCCATAAAAAAACCCAGTGATTTCATTAATGTCAGACAGACAGGCAGACAGCATTGTGCAAATTCAGTTGCCTATTCAGTGGCCACAAGAAACGTGTCATGTATGTGAAATCCTCTAAGAATGAAGTATCAAAAAATGGAGATACAATTATGTACCGAGTGCCTTAAACAGGAACAGTAGGTCATCCGAAGGTTGAGTTTGTGAAGTATATTAAGTAGAATGCAACATGGCCGTCTAATCTTGTGACAACATTTTTATCAATTACTGCTGATATGTTGACTATTTTTGTGTCATCCTGTTAATTTCATAATCTGGGTCAGTTATCACTGAATATTAAGCCTATACTATTGTGCTGACCCAAAGTGCACTGTGTTGTTGTCCCCCACCCCACTCAAGAATCTTCCACAAGTGTTCAATTGGGTTGAGTCCACTATGGCATCTGGTTTACATTATTTTCATGCTCAAACCATTCAGGGACCACTCGTGCCCTGTGGATGGGGGCGTTGTCATTCTATGAGGGGATAGCCATGGTAGCCAAAATAATGAACCTGTCACTAATGTAACTGCAATACTGTTCAATAGGCAGTTATTTTGTTCCTGCCTAAGTGTTGCTTTCAGACCTCAGACGAAGGGGCACTTTCAATCAAACCAGGTAACCAGGAAAAGTCTAAAACATAACTTTCACTATAAGAATGCCCATTTCAATTAATGTACTGACGTTTTTTGTTGTTGTTAGCCATTATCGATTTTTGATTAAATGCCCCAATACTCAACTTCACACAATTTAAATTAACATTAACTTTGCCAGATAAAGACATTGAGGTCAGAACTGTCGAGCAGCACCCATCAGCGTTATGCTATACTGTTGGACACTGACCCCTATTTACATATTGCAACTGGAACTGATTTCTCAAAGGTGCATCACCACATGGGAAGGTCATGTGCGTATCGAAGCCACCTGGACTACTTTGAGACCCAAGGATCTGTATGGAAACCTGAAATTGTTTGGCTGATGTTTGAAGCAAGAGCAGGGAATAATAATCAGGTGGCTCTTGGCAGTCTCTCAAGATCCCTTGCGTTGGGTGTGTGTTTGTGAGGGTGTTCAAGCACCCATGGACATTCTGTAGTACTTCAAAATGTCCTCATTACCATATTATGACCAAAAGTCCTTGAGTTCAAGCATTCTGTTATTCGGAAGCAGGTTCAAAAGCTAGGATCTCCACGATTTTGAGGTTTTTCATAATAATTTATAGTCTATGCTACCTTTTGACCCCCTATTCACCGCTCTTTGACTACAAACAGCTGGGCAAAGTATACAATGGACAGTGGATGTTTCTGTTAAAGCATGAGATCCCATGGTTTGCTTTGTACCTGGCAAATTTTCCAAATCACACTTGAAATTCAACATTTGCTTCCACATTACCTTGTATGTGCCTCTCCCTGCCAGTAAATGCATTGCAGATGCAACACGCCCGATCCAATCACTCAATAAAGTGGTCAGCTGTCCACCTGAATTATAACATTAACATATACTGTCTGACAAATACCTAGCGGAGGTGCACACTGTAATATTTGCCGTACACGGGTAGAATTTTGTACCTGATGCATAGCGTTACTAACATCTGTTATTGGTTAAATACAGTAAGAACCTTAAAGATACAAACCTCATAGCTATAGACTGACTGGTCAACCGAACGGGTGATATTGAACCAGGACATGTATTTAATGCAAATAACTTCTGTTAGCTACAGGCTAATGTAAATGTTGCTTTCATGTGCTATAAACACATCAGACATTTACAATATCTTTGTAGAAAATACAGTAAATAGGAAATAAATATTTTGAAGTATGGTTTTCTGCAAAACATTTGTCCGGAACAACCTCCATTACGCATTCGTATTTCTGATGTTCTACTGTACAGGATGTCAATAGTTTGATAAGGGAATATCTCACAGTAAATGAATGCTATAAAAATACTTGTTTTGCCCTCCATTCAAGATAGATTTCATATCTTTGTTATGCTGCATGTGTCCAATCTTTCATCTTACCAAAATGCATAATTTATCAAACATTGAACAACATTAAAGGCTTTACTTTGTCAATTCTGCGGATGTGGCCAAATTGAACTAGCACCATATACTAGCAACATTTTGCTCTAGCCAGACCTACTAGACACACTGCCTTCTATAAGTTCCCATCTTTACTTGGACAACACTGTTGTGGAATTGTGTAACTTTTGCCATGCACACACTATTGTATTTGATATGTTCGCATGAGAACAAGTTCACTAATGTGACATTGATTCCCATTGAGGATTAGGCTGTGAACTCCTGACCTCTTGTTTGTTCCTCACTCAACAATTCTTGGATGTAGTTAATCAAACACATTCCTTGCTGGCTGAACCCCTACGACCTAGCTCCCTCTCCACTGGCTGTTCTGAACAAATCACAAACGAATCATGTCAGTAATACCACCAATGTTCAATAATTACTCCTCAGGGAAAAACGTAAACGAGCAACAGTTGTACTATTTTTTGCTTTCTTTCGCTGACTTGTTTTAGAGTAATTTGGTCTTGGTGAGGTCAGCTGAACAGCTTCGGAGCGTGTCCAAATATCTTAAAAGACTGAACAGATAAATTGTCACAGCATGTGTGTTGATTTTTTACTTTCTTTAGGGGGTGTTCAGGAGGGTCTGGTGGTAGGTTAAACACTATTTTGGGGAAGCACCTAGACAAACACACTAATAAAGGTTTATGCTGTAGAATTACGAAGTTATCCAAACTGGAGGCTTGTGTCCATGCATTTGAATATATTTCACTTAGGCTGCCAAAGCAGACGTTAGTGAAAATGGATGAACTATGTTGGACATACAGATTACAGCGCATTATTTGGATAGCCCATCAGGCAACTGTACAAAGAACACATCAGTTTCTCCTCAAGACCCTTGTACAATTTGTGCACAAATCTGATGCTTTAAGCATGTTTTCACATCCCTCTTAGGAGTTCCCAATCACTGAGGGCAATGCCCTGTGCTGTTTCAGATAGTATATAGAAAATACTCTAAGAGCCAGTGATATTTTCTATTATATATCTTCATTCTTAAATTATAGAAATAAGCTCACCTAAACATTTATATCCCTCATGTGAGGTAGGTGACATGATCATGATTGCAAAGTGGATATTTTTGGTCTTCTAAATATCTCCGGAAATTAGGGGGGAATTCCAACCTGAGTTGAACTTGTTAATTGAATATAAATTCCCTTTTTATGCATTTTTCACTGTGTATTCTGACCTTGAAATTAAGCATGAGAATAGCATGCTATTCACCCACTATTCATTTTGTGGGGAGATCAACGAAATGAAGGTGTGGCGGAAGTGTGTCCACAGATATGCCGTTTTCTGAGTTTCACTGAATTCCTTCATAATTCCACAAATAATAAACGTATTATTTCACCTGGCAAGTTGAAAGCTTACAAAATTTGGAATAGAAAAGGCGATTCAAAACGGTCTAAAGCCATTTCGGCATCAACAGCCATTATTGATTAATTTAGTTTTTTAGCATATTGTATCAAAAAGAAACATGTTCTTGCAATTGTTTTTTAAGTGTCTATTTTTAATAAGCCGTGTTTCATGAATATGTATCAAGTCTGGTAAGACTTGCCATTCTATTGGTTTTGTTTTTATTTTATTGTCAGAATTTATTAAATTTATGGGTCTGAAATCCGCAGGGGACTACAGATTTTCCTGTTTTTAATATAACTGAAATAACTGTTTGATACACATAACTAGGAAGCACTGAATAGAGTGACATGTCCATTGTCATTTGTGTAAATAGGGAAGCTATCCATTCCTGGTGCTTTTTTAAGAAGGCTATAGGATCAGTCCAATTGTTGTTAAATTCGGATTTATGTAGATTTTCCCAGAAGCTTTTAAAATGTTCATTAATCATGTTATAATTAACGCATTTATATATTTTAAAAGTGGTTTGGCATTATTTCAATTTGTGAGGGCTGCAAGATTTTTTACCAGGTTTACATTTAGCAGACACTTTTATCCAGAGCGACTTAGAAGATGCATTTCAATTTCTAATAGTCTCCCATGGGAATTAAACCCACACCACTGGCATTAAATCAAATTTTATTTGTCACATACACATGGTTAACAGATGTTAATGCGAGTGTAGCGAAATGCTTGTGCTTCTAGTTCCAGCAATGCAGTAATAACCAACAAGTAATCTAAATAACGATTCCAAAACTACTGTCTTGTAAGGGGATAACGAATATGTACATAAGGATATATGAATGAGTGATGGTACAGAGCAGCATAGGCAAGATACAGTAGATGGTATCGAGTACAGTATATACATATGAGATGAGTATGTAAACAAAGTGGCATAGTTAAAGTGGCTAGTGATACATGTATCACATAAGGATGCAGTCGATGATATAGAGTACAGTATATACGTATGCATATGAGATGAATAATGTAGGGTAAGTAACATTATATAAGGTAGCAATGTTTAAAGTGGCTAGTGATATATTTACATAATTTCCCATCAATTCCCATTATTAAAATGGCTGGAGTTGAGTCAGTGTCAGTGTCAGTGTGTTGGCAGCAGCCACTCAATGTTAGTGGTGGCTGTTTAACAGTCTGATGGCCTTGAGATAGAAGCTGTTTTTCAGTCTCTCGATCCCAGCTTTGATGCACCTGTACTGACCTCGCCTTCTGGATGATAACGGGGTGAACAGGCAGTGGCTCGGGTGGTTGATGTCCTTGATGATCTTTATGGCCTTCCTGTAACATCGGGTGGTGTAGGTGTCCTGGAGGGCAGGTAGTTTGCCCCCGGTGATGCGTTTTGCAGACCTCACTACCCTCTGGAGAGCCTTACGGTTGAGGGCGGAGCAGTTGCCGTACCAGGCGGTGATATAGCCCGCCAGGATGCTCTCGATTGTGCATCTGTAGAAGTTTGTTAGTGCTTTTGGTGACAAGCCACATTTCTTCAGCCTCCTGAGGTTGAAGAGGCACTGCTGCGCCTTCTTCACGATGCTGTCTGTGTGAGTGGACCAATTCAGTTTATCTGTGATGTGTATGCCGAGGAACTTAAAACTTGCTACCCTCTCCACTACTGTTCCATCGATGTTGATAGGGGGGTGTTCCCTCTGCTGTTTCCTGAAGTCCACAATCATCTCCTTAGTTTTGTTGACGTTGAGTGTGAGGTTATTTTCCAGACACCACACTCCGAGGGCACTCACCCCCTCCCTGAAGGCCGTCTCGTCGTTGTTGGTAATCAAGCCTACCACTGTTGTGTCGTCCGCAAACTTGATGATTGAGTTGGAGGTGTGCGTGGCCACGCAGTCGTGGGTGAACAGGGAGTACAGGAGAGGGCTCAGAACGCACCCTTGTGGGGCCCCAGTGTTGAGGATCAGCGGGGAGGAGATGTTGTTGCCACCCTCACCACCTGGGGGCGGCCCGTCAGGAAGTCCAGTACCCATTTGCACAGGGCGGGGTCGAGACCCAGGGTCTCGAGCTTGATGACGAGCTTGGAGGGCACTATGGTGTTGAATGCAGAGCTGTAGTCAATGAACAGCATTCTCACATAGGTATTCCTCTTGTCCAGATGGGTTAGGGCAGTGTGCAGTGTGGTTGAGATTGCATCGTCTGTGGACCTATTTGGGCGGTAAGCAAATTGGAGTGGGTCTAGGGTGTCAGGTAGGGTGGAGGTGATATGGTCCTTGACTAGTCTCAAAGCACTTCATGATGACGGAAGTGAGTGCTACGGGGCGGTAGTCGTTTAGCTCAGTTACCTTAGCTTTCTTGGGAACAGGAACAATGGTGGCCCTCTTGAAGCATGTGGGAACAGCAGACTGGTATAGGGATCGATAGAATATGTCCGTAAACACACCGGCCAGCTGGTCTGCGCATGCTCTGAGGGCGCGGCTGGGGATGCCGTCTGGGCCTGCAGCCTTGCGTGGGTTAACACGTTTAAATGTCTTTACTCACCTCGGCTGCAGTGAAGGAGAGACCGCATGTTTTCGTTGCAGGCCGTGTCAGTGGCACTGTATTGTCCTCAAAGCGGGCAAAAAAAGTTATTTAGCCTGCCTGGGAGCAAGACATCCTGCTCCGTGACTGGGCTGGATTTCTTCTTGTAGTCCGTGATTGACTGTAGACCCTGCCACATGCCTCGTGTCTGAGCCGTTGAATTGAGATTCTACTTTGTCTCTGTACTGACGCTTAGCTTGTCTGATAGCCTTGCAGAGGGAATAGCTGCACTGTTTGTATTCGGTCATGTTACCAGACACCTTGCCCTGATTAAAAGCAGTGGTTCGCGCTTTCAGTTTCACGCGAATGCTGCCATCAATCCACGGTTTCTGGTTAGGGAATGTTTTAGTCATTGCTATGCGAACGACATCTTCAACGCACGTTCTAATGGACCCCCCCCCCCCCGAATCAGCGTATTCGTCAATATTGTTATCTGACGCAATACGAAACATATCCCAGTCCACGTGATGGAAGCAGTCTTGGAGTGTGGAGTCAGCTTGGTCGGACCAGCGTTGGACAGACCTCAGTGTGGGAGCCTCTTGTTTTAGTTTCTGTCTGTAGGCAGGGATCAACTAAATGGAGTCGTGGTCAGCTTTTCCGAAAGGGGGGCGGGGCAGGGCCTTATATGCGTCGCGGAAGTTAGAGTAACAATGATCCAAGGTTTTTCCAAACCTGGTTGCGCAATCGATATGCTGATAAAATTTAGGGAGTCTTGTTTTCAGATTGGCCTTGTTAAAATCCCCAGCTACAATGAATGCAGCCTCCGGATAAATGGTTTCCAGTTTGCAAAGAGTTAAATAAAGTTAGTTCAGAGCCATCGATGTGTCTGCTTGGGGGAGATATATACGGCTGTGATTATAAATCAAAGAGAATTCTCTTGGTAGATAATGCGGTCTACATTTGGTTGTGAGGAATTCTAAATCAGGTGAGCAGAAGGATTCGAGTTCCTGTATGTTTCTTTCATCACACCATGTCTCGTTACCCATAAGGCATACGCCCCCGCCCCTCTTCTGACCAGAAATATGTCTGTTTCTGTCGGCGCGATGCGTGGAGAAACCCGTTGGCTGCACCGCCTCGGATAGCGTCTCTCCAGTGAGTCATGTTTCCGTGAAGCAAAGAACGTTACAGTCTCTGATGTCCCTCTGGAATGCTACCCTTGCTCGGATTTCATCAACCTTGTTGTCAAGAGACTGGACATTGGCAAGAAGAATGCTAGGGAGTGGTGCACGGTGCCCGTCTCCGGAGTCTGACCAGAAGACCGCCTCGTTTCCCTCTTTTTCGGAGTCGTTTTTTGGAGTCGCTGCATGGGATCCATTCAGCTGTCCTGTTTGAAAGGCAGAACACAGGATCCGCGTCGCGAAAAACATATTCTTGGTCGTACTGATGGTGAGTCGACGCTGATCTTATATTCAGTAGTTCTTCTCGACTGTATGTAATGAAACCTAAGATGACCTGGGGTACTAATGTAAGAAATAACACGTAAAAATACAAAAAACTGCATAGTTTCCTAGGAACGCGAAGCAAGGCGGCCATCTCTGTCGGCGTCGAAAGTTAAGTGCCATGCTCTATCAACTGAGCCACACAAGATCATTAACTAAGATGCTTTATTTAAGGTTAACCTGTAGTTGTTGGCTCTCTTCAAAAGTAAAGATCATATTCCTGCTTATGTTCAGATATTTTTTCTTTTTTATTATTGAATAGCTTTTCTTATTTTGAGAAAACAAGGAGTTGTTTTTTGTAGTTGGGAATAGTAATCTCCAGATGTCCTGTAAATTATTTGTATAGATGACATTTTTCAGCCTCTTCGGATGATCCTTGAATTGCATTTTATTTGCTACGTCTGTCAATCTTATGTATTATTCAGGTCGCATGCTAAAATAATAGTTATTGTGTGGATTTGATTTAATATAGCTTGAATTCCTACTAAAAAAAACACTAGATTTGCCCCTGGTGGGATATACAATGAAATCAATGTGTATTATTCCCCATGTAAGATAGAATTCAACACTAGAAAACAGCCTTCTTGGTCTAAGTGCTGGGATATAAGGGAAAGTGTGTATTTGTATTTATCAGGATGCCTACACCTCTGCTGTTACTACAGTAGGTGGAAACATAGGCCTCCCCAACCCTGTTCCTCTTTAAATTTTAAATGTAGCCTTTTTAAAAATGTAACTCTTGCAGGAAAACCACGTTTGCTGACAATAAGTGTTGAAGAACCATGTGATTTTTCCCCATCATTATTGTATACACTACATACAGTGCCGTCGGAAAGTATTCAGACCCCCTGACTTTTTCAGATTTTGTTACAGCCTTATACTAAAACTGATTAAATCGTTTTTTCCACATCAATCTACACACAATACCTCATAATGAAAACCCCCAAAAGTTTTTTTGAAATGTTTGCTAATTTATATAAAATTGTAAACGGAAATCTCTGCAGACCCTCTCAAGTTCTGCCAGGTTGGATGGGGAGCGTTGCTGCACAGCTATTTTCAGGTCTCTCCAGAGATGTCCAATCTGGTTCAAGGCTGAGCTCTGGCTGGGCAACTAAAGGGCATTCAGGGACTTGTCCCGAAGCCACTCCTGTGTTGTCTTGGCCTTAGGGTCGTTGTGCTGTTGGAAGGTGAACCTTTACCCCAGTCAAAAGACCTGAGCACTCTGGAGCAGGTTTTCATCAAGGATCTCTATGTACTTTGCTCCGTTAATCTTTGCCTCGATCCTGACTAGTCTTGCTGCCACTGAAAAACGTCCCCACAGCATGATGATGCCACCACCATGCACCACCGTGCCAGGTTTCCTCCAGACGTAATGCTTGGCATTCAGGCCAAAGTGTTCAATCTTGGTGTCATCCGAACAGAAAATCTTGTTTCTCATGGTCTGAGAGTCTTTAAGTGCCTCTTGGCAAACTCCAAGCCGGCTGTCATGTGCCTTCCGTCTGGCCACTATACTTGGTGGAGTGCTGCAGAGAAGGTTGTCCTTCTGGAAGGTTCTCCCATCTCCACAAAGGAACTCTAGAGCCCTGTCAGAGTGACCATCGGGTTCTTGGTCACCTCCCTGACAAAGGCCCTCCCCCGATTGTTCAGTTTGGCCTGGCGGCCAGCTCTCGGAAGAGTCTTGATGGTTCCAAACGTCTTCCATTTAAAACTTCTTAGGGCTGCAATCCCATTAACCGGATGATATGACAACAGCCAGTGAAAGTGCAGGGCGCCAAATTCAAAACGACAGAAATCTCATAATTAAAATTCCTCAAACATACATGTATCTTATACCTTTTTAAAGGTAATCTAGTTTTTAATCCCACCACAGTGTCAGATTTCAAATAGGCTTTACAGTGAAAGCACCACAAACGATTATGTTAGGTCACCACCAACTCACAGAAAAACACAGCCATCTTTCCAGCCAAAGAGAGGAGTCACCAAAATACACAAATAGAGATAAAATGAATCATTAACCTTTGATGATCTTCATCAGATGACACTCATAGGACTTCATGTTACACAATGCATGTATGTTTTGTTTGATAAAGTTTATATTTAAAAATTATCAGTATACATTGGCGCGTTACATTCACTAGTTCCAAAAACATCCGGTGATATTGCAGAGAGCCACATTTTTTACAGAAATACTCATTATAAATGTCAATAAATACAATTGTTAGACACAGAAATATAGATATACCTCTCCTTAATGCAACCGCTGTGTCAGATTTAAATAAAACTTTACGGAAAAAGCATACCATGCAATAATCTGAGACGGCGCTCAGAAAATAAATAAAATTATCAGCCATGCTGGAGTCAACAGAAATCAGAAATCACATTATAAATATTCCCTTACCTTTGACGATCTTCTCAGAATGCATTCCCAGGAATCCTAGTTCCATAATAAATGCTTGATTTGTTTGATAATGTCCATTATTCATGTCCAAGTAGCTACTTTTGTTAGCGTGTTTAGTACACAAATCCAAACGCTCGTGCAGGTCCATCCGAACATCGGACAAAAACTTCAAAAAGTTATATTACAGGTCGTAGAAACTTGTCAAACTAAGTATAGAATCAATCTTTAGGATGTTGTTATCTTAAATCTTCAATAAAGTTCCAACCGGAGAATTCCTATGTCTGTAGAGAGCTTTCATGGAACACAGGTCGCTAATCATGTGAAATGCGTGTGACCAGGACCTGGCTCTCTGCCAGACCACTGACTCAAAGAGCTCCCATCCTGCTCCACGACACAGTAGAAGCCTTATTCAAGTTTCTAAAGACGGTTGACATCTAGTGGAAGCCCTAGGAAGTGCAACTTTATCCATATCACACTGTGTATTCAATAGGGGCTGGATTGAAAATTTACCAACCTCAGATTTTCCACTTCCTGTTTGGATTTCTTCTCAGGTTTTTGCCTGCTATATGAGTTATGTTATACTCACAGACATGATTCAAACAGTTTTAGAAACGTCAGAGTGTTTTCTATCCAATACTAATAATATTTTAATGTATTAGCAACAAGGACTGAGGAGCAGGCCATTGACTCTGGGCACCTTTCATTCAAGTTACTCAATACTGACCCTGCACCCATAAGCAGTTAAGAATGATGAAGGCCACTGTGTTCTTGGGTCCTTCAATACTTCATACATTGTTTTTGGTACCCTTCCCCAGATCAGTGCCTCGACACAATCCTGTCTCAGTGCTCTATGGACGATTCCTTCGACCTCGTGGCTTGGTTTTTGCTCTGACATGCGCCATCAACTGTGAGACTTTATATAGACAGATGTGTGCCTTTCCAAATCATGTCCAATCAATTGAATTTACAACAGGTGGACTCAAGTTGTAGAAACATCTCAAGGATGGTCAATGGAAACAGGATGCACTTGAGCTCAATTTTGAGTCTCACAGTAAAGGGTCTAAATACTTATCTAAACAAGGTATTTGTGTTTTTATTTTTTATACATTTGCAAAAATTCTAAAAAGCTGTTTTTGCTTTGTCATAATAGGGTAATGTGTGTAGATTGATGAGGGGAATTATTTATTGATACATTTTGAAATAAGGTTGTAACGTAACAAAATGTGGAAAAAGTCAAGAGGTCTGAATACTTTCTGAAGGCACTGTATGTTGTCTAAATAACTCAACTTGCTAGTTTGCCTGTCTGTAAGAGAAGGGTTGATCTTCCTGCTCTGATTGGATAGAGTGAAGCTGTATTTCTCAGTCCACAGTCTTCATAATTTCCCCTAATCATTTTTCCCTGCATGTTTTTGGACACCGATTTGGCAGATTATTATTATTATTTATGTTTTTACACCTTTATTTAATCTTTATTTAACTAGACAAGTCAGTTAAGAACACATTCTTATTTTCATTGACGGCTTAGGAACGGTGGGTTAACTGCCTTGTTCAGGCGCAGAATGACAGATTTGTACCTTGTCAGCTCGGGGATTCAATCATGCAACATTACAGTTAACTAGTCCAACGCTCTAACCACCTGATTACATTGCACTCCAGAGGAGCCTGCCTGTTACGCGAATGCAGTAAGCAAAGGTAAGTGGCTAGCTAGCATTAAACTTATCTTATAAAAAACAATCAATCAATCATAATCACTAGTTAACTACACATTGTTGATGATATTACTAGTTTATCTAGGGTGTCCTGCATTGCATATAATCGATGGGGTGCGTATTTGCGAAAAAGGACTGTCGTTGCTCCAATGTGTACCTAACCATAAACATCAATGCCTTTCTTAAAATCAATACACAGAAGTACACATTTTTAAATGTGCATATTTAGCTAAATGAAATCCAGGTTAGCAGGCAATATTCATCGGGTGAAATTGTGTCACTTCTCGTGCGTTCACTGCATGCAGAGTCAGGGTATATGCAACAGTTTGAGGCACCAGGCTTGTTGCGAACTAATTTGCCATAATTTTACATAATTATGACATAACATTGAAGGTTGTGCAATGTAACAGGAATATTTAGACTTATGGATGCCACCCGTTAGATAAAATACGTAACGGTTCCGTATTTCAGTGAAATAATAAACGTTTTGTTTTCGAGATGATAGTTTCCGGATTCGACCATATTAATTACTTAAGGGTCGTATTTCTGTGTGTTATTATGTTATAATTAAGTCGATGATTTGATAGAGCAGTCCAACTGAGCGGTGGTAGGCAGCTGCATGTTCGGAAGCATTCATTCTACAGCACTTTTGTGCGTTTTGCCAGCAGCTCGTCGCTGTGCTTCAAGCATGGAGCTGTTTATGACTTCAAGCCTATCAACTCCCGAGATTAGGCTGGTGTAACCGATGTGAAATTGCTAGCTAGTTAGCGGGGTGCGCGCTAATAGCGTTTCAAACGTCACTCTCTCTGAGACTTGGAGTGGTTGTTCCCCTTGCTCTGCATGGGTAACCCTGCTTCGAGTGTGGCTGTTGTCAATGTGTTCCTGGTTCGAGACCAGGTAGAAGCGAGGAGAGGAAAGGATATATACTGTTACACTGGCAATACTAAAGTGCCTATAAGAACATCCAATAGTCAAAGGTTAATGAAATACAAATGGTATAGAGATAATTAGTCCTATAATTCCTATAATAACTACAACTTAAAACTTCATACCTGGGAATATTGAAGACTCATGTTAAAAGGAACCACCAGCTTTCATATGTTCTCATGTTCTGAGCAAGGAACTTAAACTTTAGCTATATTACATGGCACTTTTACGTTATTCTCCAACACTTTGTTTTTGCATTATTTAAACCAAATTGAATGTTTCATTATTTATTTGAGGCTAAATTGATTTTATTTATGTATTATATTAAGTTAAAATAAGTGTTCATTCAGTATTGTTTAATTGCCATTATTACAAATTCATTTTTAAAAAATCGTCCGATTAATTGGTATCGGCTTTTTATGGTCCTCCATTAAATCGGTATCGGCATTGAAAAATCATAATCAGTCGATACATACAGCACCAGTCAAAATTTTGGGCACACCTACTCATTCAAGGATTTTTCTTTATTTTTACTATTTTCTACATTGTAGAATGCCAAGAGTGTGCAAAGCTGTCATCAAGGTAAAGGTGGCTACCTTGAAGAATCTAAAATCTAAAATCTATTTAATTTGTTTAACACTTTGTCTTGTTACTACATGATTCCATATGTGTTATTTCATAGTTGTGATATCTTCACTATTATTCTACAATGTAGAATAAAGAAAAACCATTGAATGAGTAGGTGTGTCCAAACTTTTGACTGGTACTGTACATACACACACACACACACACACACCTCCGCGCACTAACCCTAATCTACAATTTCTTTTGCAGTGAGAACATGCAGGGAGTTTTTTTGCCAAAATCTATTTAGGCATATCATATAACACCAACTATCAACTGTCAACTGTTTATTGATATTATTACGAATACAAGAATGGCCTGCACACCCCACAGATTAGTATTTAGTAATCTGCCCAATGCGAAGTCACAATTAAAAAAACACGTGATATTTTTTGATGGTATTTTTTCACGAGTTAGGCATGTGCTTTTCGGACACATTTATTTCACCACTTCCAGCTACATCTGGTTTCTCATCCAGGGACCGACCTTGCTTAGATTCAGAGCACTATGTTGCTGGAATTAATGTACCAAAACTTGCAATTAGAAAAAAGGCAGCGAAAGCAAAGGCCAGGCTAACATAAGCGAAGATGGGAAAAATTGCAAGAAAGAGGGAGGCATTTTATTTAATCAAGTTATCATGACAAAAATGTGCATCCATTTACAATGAATTTGTTCTAACATTTCAAAATTCTTTCCTTGAAATATTTTGCCTTGCCCATCAATTCTTTTGTGTTCATGTTTTGCTTTCAATTCATTATTTCTGTTTGCAATACTAAGAATTTTGTTCTTGACTTCAGAAGTCTTCTTGATATTAACGGGACAAACGTTAATCATGCACTCAAGGATTACACTATATAATAACACTATTAGTCTGTTAAATGTGTTTAAAGCAGCAATCCTAAATTGAAACATTAACAAATATTGCTTCCACGGAGGATTTATGTCATTTTTCCTGTAACAAATGTTGGGACTATGTTTATATGACCCCCTTACAAACAGGCTAATTTTTACCACATTCTTACCTGCATACAGTGGTTGCTCCTTTAAAAGTTGTGTCAGATATAATTTAGTGCTAGTTTGACCACCAGAGGGCATCTTTGAGAAGCATTTGATAGTCTTTCATATTGGCATTACCAGAGAATTTAAAACCTTTTTGTAATAGTATATGGGATTGATTTTAAGAAATTAGGCTCTATTCATTTGATTAATATTATGGTGTTTCTATTCTGAGAAAATGAAAAACAAAACCCTCAGGGTTAGGATGGAATGGAAAATATGGCGCTGTACAACTTGATGTACAACTTGACGGTCGGGAGTAGGCTACATACTGTAGTAAATATGAGAAAATGCCTAATTCCTTACATGAGGGAGAGCAGGCCATGTCTGTACTACAGAATTCAGGCACGCGGGAGACCGGGGTTCAATTCCCCGGCAGGGAGGAAGGAGTCGGCTGTCCTTGCTTAGTTAAATTCAATCTGTGCTCATTTTATTTTTTTATTTTTTTTATTTCACCTTTAATTTAACCAGGTAGGCTAGTTGAGAACAGGTTCTCATTTGCAACTGCGACCTGGCCAAGATAAAGCATAGCAGTGTGAACAGACAACACAGAGTTACACATGGAGTAAACAATTAACAAGTCAATAACACAGTAGAGAAAAAAGGGGAGTCTATATACAATGTGTGCAAAAAGCATGAGGAGGTAGGCGAATAATTACAATATTGCAGATTAACACTGGAGTGATAAATGATCAGATGATCATGTACAGGTAGAGATATTGGTGTGCGAAAGAGCAGAAAAGTAAATAAATAAAAACTGTGGGGATGAGGTAGGTGAAAATGGGTGGGCTATTTACCAATAGATTATGTACAGCTGCAGCGATCGGTTAGCTGCTCAGATAGCTGATGTTTGAAGTTGGTGAGGGAGATAAAAGTCTCCAACTTCAGCGATTTTTTCAATTCGTTCCAGTCACTGGCAGCAGAGTACTGGAACGAAAGGCGGCCGAATGAGGTGTTGGCTTTAGGGATGATCAATGAGATACACCTGCTGGAGCGCGTGCTACGGATGGGTGTTGCCATCGTGACCAGTGAGCTGAGATAAGGCGGAGCTTTGCCTAGCATGGCCTTGTAGATGACCTGGAGCCAGTGGGTCTGGCGACGAATATGTAGCGAGGGCCAGCCGACTAGAGCATACAAGTCACAGTGGTGGGTAGTATAAGGTGCTTTAGTGACAAAACAGATGGCACTGAGATAAACTGCATCCAGTTTGCTGAGAAGAGTGTTGGAAGCAATTTTGTAGATGACATCGCCGAAGTCGAGGATCGGTAGGATAGTCAGTTTTACTAGGGTAAGCTTGGCAGCGTGAGTGAAGGAGGCTTTGTTGCGGAATAGAAAAGCCGACCCTTGATTTGATTTTCGATTGGAGATGTTTGATATGGGTCTGGAAGGAGAGTTTGCAGTCTAGCCAGACACCTAGGTACTTATAGGTGTCCACATATTCAAGGTCGGAACCATCCAGTGTGGTGATGCTAGTCGGGCAAGCGGGTGCAGGCAGCGATCGGTTGAAAAGCATGCATTTGGTTTTACTAGCGTTTAAGAGCAGTTGGAGGCCACGGAAGGAGTGTTGTATGGCATTGAAGCTCGATTGGAGGTTAGATAGCACAGTGTCCAATGACGGGCCGAAAGTGTATAGAATGGTGTCGATTGCATAGAGGTGGATCAGGGAATCGCCCGCAGCAAGAGCAACATCATTGATATACACAGAGAAAAGAGTCGGCCCGAGAATTGAACCCTGTGGCACCCCCATAGAGACTGCCAGAGGACCGGACAACATGCCCTCCGATTTGACACACTGAACTCTGTCTGCAAAGTAATTGGTGAACCAGGCAAGGCAGTCATCCGAAAAACCGAGGCTACTGAGTCTGCCGATAAGAATATGGTGATTGACAGAGTCGAAAGCCTTGGCAAGGTCGATGAAGACGGCTGCACAGTACTGTCTTTTATCGATGGCGGTTATGATGTCGTTTAGTACCTTGAGTGTGGCTGAGGTGCACCCGTGACCGGCTCGGAAACCAGATTGCATAGCGGAGAAGGTACGGTGGGATTCGAGATGGTCAGTGACCTGTTTGTTGACTTGGCTTTCGAAGACCTTAGATAGGCAGGGCAGAATGGATATAGGTCTGTAACAGTTTGGGTCCAGGGTGTCTCCCCCTTTGAAGAGGGGGATGACTGCGGCAGATTTCAATCCTTGGGGATCTCAGACGATATGAAAGAGAGGTTGAACAGGCTGGTAATAGGGGTTGCGACAATGGCGGCGGATAGTTTCAGAAATAGAGGGTCCAGATTGTCAAGCCCAGCTGATTTATACGGGTCCAGGTTTTGCAGCTCTTTCAGAACATCTGCTATCTGGATTTGGGTAAAGGAGAACCTGGAGAGGCTTGGGCGAGGAGCTGCGGGGGGGCCGGAGCTGTTGGCCGAGGTAGGAGTAGCCAGGCGGAAGGCATGGCCAGCCGTTGAGAAATGCTTGTTGAAGTTTTCGATAATCATGGATTTGTCGGTGGTGACCGTGTTCCCTAGCCTCAGTGATGTGGGCAGCTGGGAGGAGGTGCTCTTGTTCTCCATGGACTTCACAGTGTCCCAGAACTTTTTGGAGTTGGAGCTACAGGATGCAAACTTCTGCCTGAAGAAGCTTGTCTTAGCTTTCCTGACTGACTGCGTGTATTGATTCCTGACTTCCCTGAACAGTTGCATATCGCTGGGACTGTTCGATGCTATTGCAGTCCGCAACAGGATGTTTTTGTGCTGGTCGAGGGCAGTCAGGTCTGGAGTGAACCAAGGGCTGTATCTGTTCTTAGTTCTGCATTTTTTGAACGGAGCATGCTTATCTAATATGGTGAGGAAGTTCAGAGCATTGTCAATTTGTACATTCAGACCTTTTCGCTCTCTGAGCACACACTGTACATTTGGGCCGAGGATTTGAGCAGTATGGCCTTACAATGGCAGTCAAGCACCCACGATAACATTACTTCCAGGCACAAATGAGACCACTCTGACCATTTTACTTGCCCTAGGAGAGCTGGTTAGGCAGTTTCCGTGTTAACCAGAGTGTTGGTGCCTGTAACTGTGCTGCTGAAAACAATTTAATTACTTGCTCTGAAAACAGAGTAGAATTTAAGAAAGCACCTGGATGTCCATTGAGAACGCACGACGACAATACCATTTAGCTAAGCTAAGAATGACGGGAATAATCAAGTCAATAAACATTGGGTAGTTAGATAGCCTATAGTTAACATACTGGCAAGTTCGATGTATAACTACTAATGTTAGGTAGAAAATTAACATACTGCTGTAATGATATGCTATGTGGTTCGTAAGGACAGTGTAGCTAACAAATTATCAGCCAACATAACGTGTAAGGTAACTTATTTGAAAAGTTATTACCTAACATTGAGTAGCGCGCTGAATAGCGCGCTGGATTTTGGGCAAGAAGTTTGAGGTTTCAAAACATGCTCCTTGCTTGTTTCATTTGAAGTCGTGCACAATTATTAGTTTATTTATTTATTTATTTGGTTTATGTTGCCCAATTTAGTGTTTGGTTTATGTTGCCCATTGTCAGTTAAAGACACAGCAGTGCATTGGGACCCAAAATCATAATCCGTGCTATTGGTCGTTAGGGAAAGTCATGTCTGTGTTGGGGGGGTTACACACCTAGCTCGGCTATTAGACTATTCTTTAGTAAAGGTTGAACAGTCTAATGTCAGCTATTAGCCCCTCTCCCCAACATACAACAAATCCCATCTCCTTCCTCGCCCTCTTTCACGCATCATTCTCTGCCTGAGTGGCTCACTTGTGGGCATACTGGCAGGATATGGCAGCACTTTCGGTTGTGCATCAAGAATTCTGCATAGCAAGTTTGTATGATTAGTCTGGTTAGTCACAGGCAAATTGTTATATGCCATGGAGGTACATTTGTGTCTTTTTGTCGAGAGCAAAACTTTTTTATTTTCAATCAAAAATAATTGTTCTGAAAGCAAAAACGAGACTTCAAAGTAAAAATAAAAATGCTATCAAATATCTTGTAATAGAGCGCAAAACTTTATGCATTTTATTCCCCAAAAATATTTAGAGAACAAAAAAACGTATTTCAAAACAGAACTCCAATTTAATTTCGCTATCAACCACCCTCCCTTTTGGCCATTTTTTTGTGTCAGTTTGGCTACAACAAATGCGGTTCATGTCACGACTCCTACCGAAGGTGGCTCCGGTGGTCGTCGTCACCGGCCTACTAGCTGCCACTGATCCTTTTCCCCCTTTCTGTTTATTGGTTTCACCTGTTTTGTGTTTGGGCTGATTAGTTGGGCTATGTTTATCAGTAGGCCCACCTGCTCTTTGTGCAGGATTGTTTGTGTGACTAGGGTGCACGTTTGAGGTTAACGTGTTTCCCATTTCGTGGGTTTTTTGCTGGACTGGTTAAGTCACTGTGTTGGGGCATTTGTTTTGTGTGCGCCCTGTGTTTTGTGGGGTGGCTTATGTTCACCGTTTGCACTACCCGGTACTCTCTGCTTCCAGCGCCTGACTTCGCACCCACTACACCCAGATCATTACAGTTGAGCCTTTTTTCCAACACAAAAGAAGTGATATCCGACACCTACGAAGGATGATGGCATCTCAGGTATGCAGCACTGCGCGTTCTTCCATCCATCTTCTACATAGCTAGTAGTTAGCTCTTACGATTCAGTGTCAGTTCATACCATTGTACTATATTACATAGATACATAAATACCGTAGAATGATAAATCATGCAATTATTATTCTCAAGCTAACCAAAAACATGTGGCTCCGAATGCCTGTTCTCTCCATTTTCAGTAAAATTCATCTAACTTTTTTCATGTCAACTCATAAGCAGGCCATGTCCTATTTGTTTCATAGTCAATATATAATCATATTTCATGACAGTGTACAGAAGAATGAAAGAACGCAATATGTCTGTCAGGGAATGCTATTCTGATATGTCAGATGAAGAGTTTGACCAGAAAGTCAGGGCTTTAGAATGATCAAAGGAAGTCTCCAAGTAATGGGCCATCGTGTGCAATGGCGAAAAGTTAGGGAGTCTTTCCAGCATGTAGATGGTGCAGGTATTGTTGCCAGAATTATTTTTTACAATTTTGTTTCAACTTTATTTAACCAGGTAGACCAGTTGAGAACAAGTTCTCATTTACAACTGCGACCTGGCCAAGATAAAGCAAAGCAGTGCGACAAAAACAACACAGAGTTACACATGGGATAAACAAATGTACAGACAATAACACAATAGAAAAATCTGTATACAGTGTGTGCAAATGAAGTAAAGAGGTAAGGCAATAAATAGGCCAACAGTGGCGAAGTAATTACCATTTAGTAATTTAAACTGGAGTGATATGTGTGCAGATGAGGATGTGCAAGCAGAAATACTGATGTGTAAAAGAGCAGAAAAACACATTTGCAGATGAGGTAGGTAGTTGGTTGGATGGGCTATTTACAGATGGGCTGTGTACAGCTGCAGTGATCGGTAAGCTGCTTCTGACAGCTGATGCTTAAAGTTAGTGAGGGAGTTGTTCTTCATCAACTGGTAATACAATAACAATGAATCAGGTTAATAAGTTAAATATTTCACTTTTAATTCCAATGCTTGTTTACAAGATACAACATTGTCATCTTTGGAGAGATGGATTTTCAAGGAAGGTAAGGTATATTATTTTGTACACATATTGCATATTTCCCATCACCTAATGAACAAGAACCATACCAGTCTAGTGTTAAGATTTTTGTGCTTTATTGACGAATCCTGAAAATGACATCTTCTGTTTTAGATTCAAATGTCATATCTCAGTTATTGTTTTCATATCAACAAAAAATAAGCTATTTTCTTTACATTCAGAGTGCGAGCTGATCAAGGGGACGAAAATGTAGATATTGCCAGATGTATGTTCGTTCACTGTCTGAGGAATAGGCCTTGGAAGCTTTATTGCTGGCAAAAGTATCCGTAACCAGAGGTAATAATCTCCTCTGTTCTTTTTCTCTCTTCCTGTCTTGTTGTACATGGAACCTGTCTCACATGCATTAATTAAAAACCCTTAAGATGTCAGGTACTAATATTCATATTTACACCACATAAACACTCAGCCATTTTCACTGGACTATCAAGCCCCTGTTGCTGCCAAATCATGATTTCCCTGGGGGTTAGCCTTGCAATAACCAAGTAGTGAGACACATAGCCCTCTATATTTAAATGTTTCAGGTACACTCAAATAGGTGTCTGCGTCACAAACAGTCAGTAACTACTCACAGAGGGACACACAACTTGCATTTCTATAACCTCAGACCCACCTCAGTGTTCACTATTCATGGAGGAAGGCCACAGGACCACAGAGATTAGGTTCCTCCCGCCACAAAAAACTTTCTTTCTCTCTGTTAGTGGAACACTTATGGAGAGATGTTTGGAGTGCTGTTATATGTCAGAATTACAACTTGCTGCACAGTTTGGAGGACGAAGGCTAGACCTGCCGAATTCTATCCACCTCTTCTGTGTGGGATATGTGTTCCTACCTCGTCTGTGTGCAGAGAGTTGGAATAATCACCCTTTAAGTACAGAGGTGAACCTAACACCTTACCAGCTGTTGACTTAGCACTACACAACAGATTCAAATGATCAAGTCATCATCAAGTTTCAAGTGGTATTCATTTGTGATCTGATAATGTAAAAGTCTAATAATGACATTATCTTCTACTGTTTGTCCTAATGTGTCTGTTTTTCAGCATAATGTACTCTGTAGCCACAGGTGAGACAACACACACAGTTATATCAGCTTTGTTGGTGAATCCCTCCTGCATCTGAACTGGCTGACAGAGGGCACAGCATGATCATAAGTGAGAGGTCACTTGGTCGGGTCAACAGGCAGTATTATTAAAGATATGCTTTACATTGAAATACAGATAGAGATGTAGTAGTCCCAGAGTTAATGATCCAAGGTCAGTTTTGCATTTCACCTCCTGATGATTATGATGACTGACCATGTTAGAATGTAAAAAATCAAGGCTTAAACATGCTCTCTCTCTATCCATCTGTCTCTCGTCTGCAGGTATGTTTTGATGTGAGAGAGGAAACCAGTCACGTCATCGCCACCTCACCCGCTCTTTAGATAACCTTCGGGCCAACTGGGGGCCTAAGCCTGGTAAAGAGACACTGCTAGAGACATTATGTAATTGTAATAACCTGAGAGAATATTAGGGTAGCACTGTCGTTCATTAATTAAATGCTGTCTTCCCTGCTCCTCTGCTCTTACCTCTTTCCCTCTGTCTTCTACACCTCTCTCCCCACTTCCTCTTTTTTTATAATACACACCATATGTGCATTGAAGTACAGATTGGACTTGTATGTATAATATTACAATCATAATTTTTATAATATATAATAATAATAATATATGCCATTTAGCAGACACTTTTATCCAAAGCGACTTACAGTCATGTGTGCATACATTCTACGTATGGGTGGTCCCGGGAATCGAACCCACTACCCTGGCGTTACAAGCGCCATGCTCTACCAACTGTGCTACAGAAGGACAATACATGTACTATGTTTTTATAACACCTGGATAATGAACTTTCAATAAAGCGTTTCACATTCTCCACTGGTTGACATGAACTTGTTAGGGCTGCAATCCCAGTACCGGGCTCGATGACAACTACCAGTGAAAATAGAGGGTGCCAAATTCAAACCACAGAAATCTCATAATTACAATTCCTAAAACATACATGTGTTTTATATCATTTGAAAGGTAATCTTGTTGTTAATCCCACCAAAGTGTCCGATTTCAAATAGGCTTTTCAGCGAAAGCACTACAAACTATTATGTTAGGTCTCCACTAAACCACAATAAGCACAGCCATTTTCCAGTGAAATATAGCATTCACAAAAACCAGAAATATAGATAAAATGAATCACTAACCTTGAATTATCTTCATCAGATGACACTCATAGGACTTCATGTTACATAATACAAGTTCATATTTATATCAAATTATCTGAATTTACTTTGGCTATTTAGATTCACTAGTTCCAAAAACATCAAGTGATTTTGCATAGCCACATCGTTTCAACAGAAATACTCATCATAAATGTAGATGATAATAAAAGTTATACACATGGAATTATAGATAGACCTCTCCTTAATGCAACCGCTGTGTCAGATTTTTTCGTAAGTTTTCGGAACAAGCAACACATGCAATAATCTGAGACGGGGCTCAGAACAATAGCCAAATTAGCCGCCATGTTGGAGTCAACAGAAACCAGAAAATACATGATAACTGTTTCCTTACCTTTGATGAACTTCATCAGAATGCAGTCCTAGGAATCCCAGGTCCACAAATGCTTGATTTGTTCGAAAATGTCCGTTATTTATGTCCAATTAGCTACTTTGGTTAGCACGTTTGGTAAACAATTCCAAAGTCATAAAGCGCATCCACTATACTGTGACAATGTCCAAAGGTTCCGTAACAGTCAGAAACATGTCAAACGATGTACTTAATCAATCAAAAGAATGTTAACATATACCTTGCATAAAATTCGAACCGGAGAATTAGAATGACTTCAAATGAGCGATGGAATGCAGGTGCTTCCCCTGTGAACGCGCATGGTGAATGCATGGTCAACTCGTCACATTAGTCATCAGACAAAGTTCTATTGACTGTTGACATCTAGTGGAAGGCGTATGAAGTGAAAACTCATCCATATCTCGCTGTAATTTCAATGAGAGCTTGGTTGAAGATCTGCCACCCCCAGAAAAAAAATACAGGAAGTGGAATTTCTCAGGTTTTTGCCTGTTATATGAGTTCTGTTACACTCACAGACATAGTTCAAACCGTTTTAGAAACTTCAGAGTGTGTTCTATCCAATACTAATAATAATATGCATATATTAGCAACTGACAGCGAGGAGCTGGCCATTTACAATGGGCACCTTTTCATCCAAGCTACTCAAAATTGCCCCTGCAGCCATAAAATAAATTCATTAAAAATCGTACAATGTGATTTTCTTCTCTCATTTTGCCTGTCATAGTTGAATTGTACCTATGATGAAAATTACAGGCCTCTCTCATCTTTTTAAGTGGGAGAACTTGCACAATTGGTGGCTGACTAAATACTTTTTTGCCCCACTGTATGTCATGCAATAAAATGCTAATTAATTACTTAAAAATCAAAATGTGATTTTTCTGGATTTTTGTTTTAGATTCCGTCTCTCACAGTTGAAGTGTAACTATGATAAAAAATGACAGACCTCTCTCTACATGCTTTGTAAGTAGGAAAACCTGCAAAGTAGGCAGTGTATCAATTACTTGTTCTCCCCACTGTAGGTCCTGGATGGCAGGAAGCTTGGCAGGTCCTGGATGTCAAGAAGTCCACGATCAGCTCCTTTGTCTTGCTCATGTTGAGGAAGGTTGTTGTCCTGGCACCACAATGCCAGGTATCTGACGACCTCCCTATAGGCTGTCTCATTGTTGTCGTTGATCAGGCCTACCACTGTTATGTCATCAGCAAACATAATGATGGTGTTGGAGAGGACTAAACACGCACTCCTGAGGGTCCCCAGTGTTGAGGATCAGCATGGCAGATGTGTTGCTACCTACCCTTACCATCTGGGGGCGGCCCATCAGGAAGTCCAGAATTCAATTGCAGAGGGTGTTTAATCCCAGGGTCCTTAATTTAGTGATGAGTTTTGTGGGCACTATGGTGTGAAACGCTGAGCTGTAGTCAATAAACAGCATTCTCACATAGGTGTTAATTTTTTCCAAGGGCAGTGTGGAGAACGATTGAGTGTGTTATCTGTGGATCTGTTGGGGCGGTATGCAAATTGGAGTGGGTCTAGGGTTTCCAGGATGATGGTGATGATGTGTGCCATGACCAGCCTTTCAAAGCACTTCATGGCTACTGATGTGAGTGCTAAGGGCGGTAATAATTTAAGCAGGTTACCTTCGCTTTCTTGGGCAAAGGGACTATCTGATTGTGGGTCTGATTGAAACATGTAAGTATTGCAAACTCGGTCAGAGAGAGGATGAACGTGTCAGTGAAGACACTTGCCAGTTGGTCTGCGGATGCTCTGAGTACACATCCTGGTAATCTGTCTGGCCCCGCGGCCTTGTGAATGTTGACCTGTTTGATGGTCTTGCTCACATCGGCTACGGAGAGCGTGATCCACGTCTGGTAGGCTCGCGTCACTGGGAAGCTCGCAGCTTGGTGTCCCTTTGCAGTCCGCAATAAATTGCAAGCCCTGACACATCCAACGAGCGTCAGAGCCAGTGTAGTAGGATTCAATCTTAGTCCTGTATTGACACTTTGCCTGTTTTATGGTTCACCTGAGGGCATAGTGGGATTTCTTATAAGCGTCCAAATTAGTGTCTCACTCCTTGAAAGCTGCAGCTCTAGACTTTAGCCTGTAATCTATGGCTTCTGGTTGGGATATGTACGTACGGTCACTGTAGGGACGACGTCGTCAATGCACTAATTGATGAAGCCGGTGATTGAGGTGGTAAACTTCTCAATGCCATTGGATGAATCACAGAACATATTCCAGTCTGTTCTAGCAAAACAGTACTGTAGAGTAGCATCCGTGTCATCTGACCACTTCCGTATTGAGTGAGAAACTGGTTCTTCCTGCTTTAGTTTTTGATTGTAAGAAGGAATCAGGAGCATATAGTTATGGTCATATTTGCCAAATGGAGGGCAAGGGAGAGCTTTGTATGACCAGCCTTTCAAAGCACTTTATGGCTACCAACGTGCTACGGGCGACAGTCATTTAGGCAGGTTACCTTTGCTTTCTTGGGCATAGGGCCTATGGTGGTCTGATTAAAACATATAGGTATTACAGACTCGGTCTGACTCGGTCAGTTAAGAACAAATTCTTATTTTCAATGACAGCCTACACAGGCCAAACCCGGGATGATGATGCACCACTTACTCCTGAGTGGCACAGCGGTCTAAGGCACTGCATCT
Organism: Oncorhynchus keta; assembly: GCF_023373465.1. Taxonomy (NCBI): domain Eukaryota; kingdom Metazoa; phylum Chordata; class Actinopteri; order Salmoniformes; family Salmonidae; genus Oncorhynchus; species Oncorhynchus keta. Next base: position 49,165,886 of record NC_068455.1, read on the forward strand.
GTGTTAGATGCGTCACTACAGACACCCTGGTTCGACTCCAGGCTGTATCACAAAAAGCCATGATTAGGAGTCCCATAGGGTGGCACTAAATTGGCCAGCGTCGTCCGGGTTTGGTCGGTGTAGGCCGTCATTGACAATAAACATTTGTTCTTAACTGACTTTCCTAGTCAAATAAAGGTTAAATAAAAAATGTAAAGAATAATGCTTCTCTGTGTGTAGAGTAAAGGTGTTCTAGAGGTTTTTTTTCTCTGGTTGCACATGTGACATGCTGGTAGAAATGAGGAAAAACTGATTTAAGTTTACCTGCATTAAAGTACCTGCATTAAAGTCCACTAGGAGCACCACTTCTAGATTAGCATTTTCTTGTTTGCTTATGGCCTTATACAGCTCATTGAGTTCGGTCTTAGTGCCAGCATTGGTTTTTGGTGGTAAATAGATGGCTACGAATAATATAGATGAAAATGATCTTGATAGGTAGTGTGGTCTGCAGCTTCTCATGAGCAACTCTACCTCAGGCGAGCAATACCTCGAGACTTCTTTAATATTAGACATTGAGCACCAGCTGTTATTGACAATTAGACAAACCCCCACCCCTCGTCTTACCAGACGTAGCTGCTCTGTCCTGCCGAAGCACGGAAAACCCATCCAGCTCTATATTATCCATGTCATCGTTCAGCCACAACTCTGTGAAACTTAAGATACTACTGTTTATATGTCCCGTTGGTAGGACAGTCTTGATCGTAATTTATTTTCCGGTTTATTTTCCAGTGATTGCACGTTGGCCAATAGAACGGATGGTAGAGGCGGTTTACCCACTCGCCAACAAATTCTCACAAGGCACCCCAACCTCCGCCCACTGTATTTCTGTATTATCTTCTTGCGAATGACTGGGATTTGGGCCTGGTCTCAGGGAAGCAGTATATCCTTCACGTCAGACTCATTAAAGAAAAAGTATTTGGCCAGTTCGAGGTGAGTAATCGCTGTTCTGATGTCCAGAAGCTCTTTTCGGGCATAAGAGACAGTAGCAGCAACATTATGTTCAAAATAAGTTACAAAGAATGACAAAAAAAACTATCAAAATAGCACATCATTATAGATCAGACTAGCATTGTTATTCAAGGATAATAACAATTGTTTTTCCAAAGCCTTCATACTGAACTTTGACACAACCTGATGTCTTAAAATCTTCTTGAACAGGGATGGGCAACTTTGATGGGGGTGGGGGCCACAGAAAATATCTGAACTCATCATGAGGGACCACAGTGCCTCACAGGTCTGCATACCCACATCCAGCCAGCCTTAGACTTTTGGGGGACCTAAGTGAAATTTTGTTGGTTTTACAGCTAATTTCCTGCAATTCAATTTTGTCAAAGGGTGGAGAGAAGTGTTTGCAGTTTTTAACTTAATATCTGATTGAGAGTGACCAACAAAGTCAATGCCCCCCCAGTCTGTAATTCAACCATGATTACTAAGTTTATATAGCTGGCTAGACTAATTTATCAATCAATTTTTTTTGCTGACATGGGCTAAGTGACTTGAATAACAAGATTTCGAAATTAATTGTGTATCCTTACTCTAACTCTCAAAAAGAAGTTTAGACCCAGACTGAGGTAATCGGAAGTGTTGCATTTTGATGTAAAAAAGAAAATCGAAATACTCAAGCAATGGACCTTAACACTGTCTGGGGTACTGACTGAAGTCTAGGCAAGTGTTATCAAGGCCCTAGAAAGGTTTTTGGGTGAACTTCCCCTTTAACATATGAGAGAGAATGAGTTAACAAATTATGTGTGGTGGTTTTGAAGCAGCGTAACTGTGTGTGTGAGTCTTTCTTTCTTTCTTTCTGTCTGTCTGTCTGTCTGTCTGTCTGTCTGTCTGTCTGTCTGTCTGTCTGTCTGTCTGTCTGTCTGTCTGTCTGTCTGTCTGTCTGTCTGTCTGTCTGTCTGTCTGTCTGTCTGTCTGTCTGTCTGTCTGTGTGTGTGTGTGGCAAGTGCCCAAGGCAGCAGCAGGATTCTAACACTCACTCAAGGCACTGCTATTAATGCTGGTGTGGCAGCTATGATCTTTGTAAACTTTTATACTCTATTCTTTTATTCGTTGCCATCACTTTTATGCCTTTGTTTTTATGTTATTTTCCAAAAGTATAGCAGAAATATCCAGTCGAGGCCCCTCAGTGAATTCTGCGCTAGAAAACTCCAATTGTTTTCATGTGACACAACAGGGGCCTGGTTTTAGCGTAACCAGTTTTTAAGTGTTTTCATTTTGAATCATAAATACGGTAAAGCAAGAAGCTTTAGAATATTGCCGCCTAAATTGAGAGTGGACTCCATTGCCAACGGCAACCTGAGGGGGAGGGCACTGTTTGCCAAGAATGTATAAAGTGTGGAACAAAATATAGTCCACAATAAAAGATCCACACATTAAAACGTCAAGCCTGTTTTGGAGGGGAAAATATATAGCAGTGGGAGATTAAAACCACACTAAAGTCTCCCCCAATGCCTCGGATTAATGCAATGTTGCACCCCTCTTCACATGCGGCCAGCAAAGGCCTTGTTAGCATTTGGATCGCGTAGTGGCATGGCAGGAATAACCTGGCGCAATCCACAAAATCACTAAAGGGTAGAGAGTAGAAAGGGCTGATGCGGTTGTTTTAATTTTTTCAGCAAGCATCATCTTAAATGAGGTTTTCTTAGCATCAACACAAACAGGGGTTTCTCAAGCTGAATACAGTGCTGTGTTCTGCATGGCACAATGTTGTAAAAGTTCAGAAAGAGAACAAACATTCCTCTCTGACGTGTAGAATAAAGGAATCGTGTCTGATCGATTCACAGCATTTCTATCTGCAACATTCCACAACGTTTGTATACTGAAAATGGCCCTAACCTAGATAGGGGTATTGTATGTTGGAGCACCCCGTGATAACCTAAAGGCCTTTCCAGACAACTGTGCTCAACAGTGGATGCAGTCATGCATTTTCACTGCAAGGCCTATCTGAGTAGTACATTGAAATTGGCATTTGGGTGATGGGGCACATACTAAAGGCAAAGGGTTACATTACTATATGTTTACAATTTCTAGTAATCTGACTGAATGATATGTCGATGTTGGAAGCCCAACAAACAGTGATTAGTAACAGTAACAGGATAAAGTAAATATAGACAACATGGCTATGCATAGTTAGGCTCTGATGTCACCTCCTGTAATAGGCAGCCCAGGATTGCCAAACTCTCCAAGTCACTGTGGTGCTGCTCAATTAATATTGTGATTCACCATTTGGTTAAGTAAGGTGAATACATTTTTAAGTGTTGGTTTTTAGTGTGTGTGGTAACGTCAAAACAATGTTTGAGATTTGGGGACTACTGTGAGGTAGGTCAGAGTGGATAACGATGCATATACAGTGGGGCAAAAAGTATTTAGTCAGCCACCAACTGTGCAAGTTCTCCCACTTAAAAAGATGAGAGAGGCCTGTATAATTTTCATCATAGGTACACTTCAACTATGACAGACAAAATGAGGAAATAAAATCCAGAAAATCACATTGTAGGATTTTTAATGAATTTATTTGTAAATTATGGTGGAAAATATGTATTTGATCAATAACAAAAGTTTATCTCAATACTTTGTTATATATCCTTTGTTGGCAATGACAGAGGTCAAACGTTTTCTGTAACTCTTCACAAGGTTTTCACACACTGTTGCTGGTATTTTTGGCCCATTCCTCCATGCAGATCTCCTCTAGAGCAGTGATGTTTTGGGGCTGTTGCTGGACAACACAGACTTTCAACTCCCTCCAAAGATTTTCTATGGGGTTGAGATCTGGAGACTGGCTAGGCCACTCCAGGACCATGAAATGCTTCTTACGAAGTCACTCCTTCGTTGCCCGGGCGGTGTGTTTTGGGATCATTGTCATGCTGAAAGACCCAGCCACGTTTCATCTTCAATGCCCTTTCTGATGGAAGGAGGTTTTCACTCAAAATCTCACGATACATGGCCCCATTCATTCTTTCCTTTACACAGATCAGTCGACCTGGTCCCTTTGCAGAAAAACAGCCCCAAAGCATGATGTTTCTACCCCATGCTTCACAGTAGGTATGGTGTTCTTTGGATGCAACTCAGCATTCTTTGTCCTCCAAACACGACGAGTTGAGTTTTTACCAAAAAGTTATATTTTGGTTTGATCTGACCATATGACATTCTCCCAATCTTCTTCTAGATCATCCAAATGCTCTCTAGCAAACTTCAGACCTGGACATATACTGGCTTAAGCAGGGGGACACGTCTGGCACTGCAGGATTTGAGTCCCTGGCGGCGTAGTGTTTTACTGATGGTAGGCTTCGTTACTTTGGTCCCAGCTCTCTGCAGGTCATTCACTAGGTCCACCCGTGTGGTTCTTGGATTTTTGCTCACCGTTCTTGTGATCATTTTGACCCCACGGGGTGAGATCTTGCGTGGAGCCCCAGATCGAGGGAGATTATCAGTGGTCTTGTATGTCTTCCATTTCCTAATATTTGCTCTCGCAGTTGATTTCTTCAAACCATCCTGCTTACCTATTGCAGAATCAGTTTTCCCAGCCTGGTGCAGGTCTACAATTTTGTTTCGGGTGTCTTTTGACAGCTCTTTGGTCTGGGCCATAGTGGAGTTTGGAGTGTGGATGTTTGATGTTGTGGACAGGTGTCTTTTATACTGATCACAAATTCAAACACGTGCCATTAATTCAGGTAACGAGTGGAGGACAGAGGAGCCTCTTAAAGAATAAGTTACAGGTCTGTGAGAGCCAGAAATCTTGCTTAATTGTAGGTGACCAAATACTTATTTTCCACCATAATTTTCAAATAAATTCATTAAAAATCCTAAATGTGATTTTCTGGATTTTTTAAAATAATTTTGTCTGTCATAGTTGAAGTGTAACTATGATGAAAATTACAGGCCTCTCATCTTTTTAAGTGGGAGAACTTGCACAATTGGAGGCTGACTAAATACTTTTTTGCCCCACTGTATGTGCTCTGCAAGCATATTGGTTTGACGAGGTGAAATAAACTTGTAAAGTTGTAGGATGACAGACGACACAACAACGATGATGAGAATATTACTTTTATTGAGACAGATGTTGTGTAACCGTAATGATGGATGAGAGTGACATCATGTCCTTCTTTGACCCCTCCCACTGACAATGTGGGGCCTATTCAGTCAAACCCTATATTGGTCTTTCTTGTATCAAAATAAAAACATATTGACCTGGTCTACTTCAACATACAAACCAAATCAAATGTTATTTGTCACATGCGCCAAATACAACAGGTGTAGACTTTACCGTGAAATGCTTACTTAGGAGCCCTTTCACCACAATGTAGAGTTAAAAAGTAAGAAAATTTGCTCATAAAAATCTAAAATATTAACTAAATAAATAACAATAGCAAGGCTATATACAAGGAGGCCAGGGACCAATTCAACATGCAGGGGTACGAGGTAGTTGAGGTAATATTTACATGTAGGTAGGGGTAAAAGTGACTTGGCAATCAGGATAGATAACAAAGAGGAGCAGCAGTGTATGTGGAAGGGCAAAGTGTGTGCGCGTGTGTTGCATCAATATTTACGTGTGTGTGTGATGTGTGTGAGCATATGAAGTGTGTGTTTGTGTGTGTTGGATTGTCAGTGTAAGTATGTGGGTAGGGTCTAGTAAGTGTGCATAGCAAAGTTATTATAGTTTTGTGTTTTAAAATTAGTTTAAACAAAATCTGTTTAGCTGTAGTTAGTTTTCAAAACAGATTTGCCAGTTTTTATTTAGTTTCGTTTTTTTGTTGTTGTATTATTTAGTTTCAATTTACGTTTTGTGTTTGTGACTGAGCATGCGTAGGCGGCTAGGAGCCATTTGTGTTGTATAATTTTTGTTTTTGTTTTTGGGATGTCACTTCTTCAATCGAATGTTTTTTTAACTTGGCCGAGGCTGCGGATCCATAGGTAACCGCCTTGTCCAGCCCCCTTGGATCCCTTTTCACTTAAGCTGAAGATCCGAACAACATTCTGTGCTTGTGTTTCTTTAACTTAACGCACGCATTTCTGTGGTCACTCTCCCTTCCCATTTCTCACTGTTAATCGTGAATGATGATTATTCAGATTTTACGGTTGAAACATCCATGAAGCATCTGCATGACAACCATTTGATCTTAATTAGCTTCATAGGGATATACATTTAGACCTTCTTGAGTTATGCATTGTTGTTACGAAGAAGCCTAGTGTTGTTTTGAATTACAGTATTTACAGTGCATTCAGACCCCATTGCTCCAAATTGTATTACCTTTACAGCCTTATTCTAAATTGGATGACATATAAATGATTCCCCTCATCAATCTACACACAATACCGCATAATGACAAAAAGAAAACAGGTTTTAACAAATGTCTGCTACGTTATTAAAAATAAAACACAGAAATACCTTATTTAGATAAGTATTTAGACCCTTTACTGTGAGACTCGAAATTGAGCTCAAGTGCATCCTGTTTCCATTGCTCATCCTTGAGATGTTTTTACAACTTGATTGGAGTCCACCTGTGGTAAATTCAATTGATTGGATATGAGTTGGAAAGGCACACACTTGTCTATACAAGTTCCCACAGTTGCATCTCAGAACAAAAACCAAGCCATGAGCTTTGAGCTCTGAGACAGGATTGTGGTCCTTCTGTAGCTCAGTTGGTAGAGCATGGCGCTTGTAACGCCAGGGTAGTGGGTTCGATCCCCGGGACCACCCATACGTAGAATGTATGCACACATGACTGTAAGTCGCTTTGGATAAAAGCGTCTGCTAAATGGCATATATTATATTATATTATTATTATTATTATTATTATTATTATATTATTATTATTATTATTATTATATATTATTGTGTCGAGGCACAGATCTGGGGAAGGGTACCAAATCCTTTCTGCAGCATTGAAGGTCCCCTAGAACACAGTGGCCTCCATCATTATTAAATGGAAGAAGTTTGGAACCACCAAGACTCTTCCTAGAGCTGAGCAATTGGGGGAGAAGGGCCAGCGCTCCAGAGTTCCTCTGTGGAGATGGGAGAACCTTCCAGAAGAACAACCATCTCTGCAGCACTCCACAATTTAGGCCTTTATGTTAGAGTGGCCAGACGGAAGCCACTCCTCAGTAAAAGGCACATGACAGCCTGATTGGAGTTTGGGCAATGGCACCTAACGGACTCTCAGACAATGAGAAATAATATTTTTTGGTCGGATGAAACCAAGATTGAATTCTTTGGCCTGAATGTCAAGCGTCACATCAGGAGGAAATCTGGCACCATCCCTACGGTGAAGCATTGATCTGGCAGCATCATGCTGTAGCAAGGTTTGCTGTAGCAGCAGAGACTGGGAGACTAGTCAGGATCAAGGGAAAGATGAACGGAGCAAAGTACAGAGACTCCCGTAATGAAAGCCTGCTCCAGAGCACAGAGGGCTTTAGACTGGGGTGAAGGTTCACTTTCCAGCAGGACAACGACCCTAAGCACACAGCCGATACAATGCAGGAGTGGCTTCGGGACAAGTCTCTGAATGTCCTTGAGTGGCCCAGACAGAGCCCGGACTTGAACCCGGTCGAACATCTCTGGAGAGACCTGAAAATAGCAGTGCAGTGACGCTCCCCATCCAACCTGACAGAGCTTGAGAGGATCTGCAGAGAAGAATGGGAGAAACTCTCCAAAATACAGGTGTGTTAAGCTTGTATTGTCATACCCAAGAAGACTCAAGGCTGTAATCACTGCCAAAGGTGCTTCAACAAAGTACTGAGTGAAGGGTCTGAATACTTAAATATAATATTTCAGTTTTTTATACATTTGCAAAAATATCTAAAAACATGTTTTGCTTTGTCATTATGGGGTATTGTGTTTCAATTATTGAGTGAAAATGTATTTTAGAATAAGGCTGTAACGTAATTTTTTCCTGAAAAAGTCAAGGGGGCTGAATGCTTTCCGAATGCACTGTACAGTAAGTGAATTTTAGAGCAGATCACCATTAGCCTAACAGTGTTTGATTTCAATCAAAGCGCACATTTTGCCTAGTGGCACGCGCCACATCAAATCAAATGTTATTTGTCACATGCACCGAATACAACAGGTGTCATAGACCTTACAGTGAAATGCTTACTTACAAGCTGTCACGAATACCAACGAAGGTGGCTCCCCTTCCTGCTCGGGTGGCGCACGCCGGTCTTTTAGCTGACACCGATCCCTTTTTCCTTTTAGTTTGTTTTTGTCTAATTGTTTTCACCTGTTCCTTGTTGGGGTTTTGGGATGGGTGTTATTTAAGTTAGTTTTGCCCGCTGGTGTTTGTGCGGGCTGGTTGGTTGTTACGTTTGGTGATGTATCGTGTTTTGGTTTTGGGTTTTTCGCTGTCCAGTGTGAGTCTAGGTTTTGGGTTGGTTTTAACCTCTTGCTCCTACCTGACACGCAGGCGTCCCATCTAGACATCTGGAAATGCAAATGTGCTACGCTAAATGCTAATAGTACTAGTTAAAACTCAAACGTTCATTAAAATACACATGCAGGGTATTGAATTAAAGCTACACTCGTTGTGAATCCAGGCAACAAGTCAGATTTTTTAAATGCTTTTCGGCGAAAGCATGAGAAGCTATTATCTGATAGCATGTAACACCCCAAAAGACCCGCAGGGGACGTAAACAAAATAATTAGCATAGTCGTCGCTACACAAACCGCATAAATAAAATATAAAACATTTATTACCTTTGACCATCTTCTTTGTTGGCACTCCTAGATGTCCCATAATCACTATTGGGTCTTTTTTTCGATTAAATCGGTCCATATATAGCCTAGATATCGATCTATGAAGACTGTGTGATAAACTAAAGAAAATAGCGTCTTATAACGTAACGTCATTTTTTAAAATTAAAAAAGTCGATGATAAACTTTCACAAAACACTTCGAAATACTTTTGTGATGCAACTTTAGGTATTAGTAAACGTTAATAAGCGATCAAATTGATCACGAGGCGAAGTATATTCTTTAGCTGTCCGTCTGGAAATAATGTCCGGGTAAATCTCAACCAAAATATCCGGTCGGAGGCTTGAACAAATGGCTTGTCTCTTCTTCGTTTGACCAAGAAACAAAGCCTAGGCAAATGACAAGACTGTTGACATCGTGTGGAAGCTGTAGGTATTGCAACCTCAGCCCCATTTATTGTGGTTCGCCTTTATCAATGGGTTGAAGTGGCGGATGGATATATATTTCCAATTTCAGTGATCAGATTTTCCTGCGCTTTTCGATGAAACACACATTCTGTTATAGTCACAGCCGTGATTTAACCAGTTTTATAAACGTCTGAGTGTTTTCTATCCACACATACTAATCATATGCATATACTATATTCCTGCCATGAGCAGCAGGGCGCTGAAATGTTGCGCGATTTTTAACAGAATGTTCGAAAAAGTAGGGGGTAGGAGTAACAGGTTAAGCACCAGTGTTTTGGGCATTCACCCATGTTTTGGACCTGTTACGATTTGAAGGACATTAAAGCATTTTCCCATTCATTTCGCTCTCTGCATCTGACTCCTCACTCATTTCACTCACACATCCGACAAGTGTCCTATATTGACGGATTTGATGGCTCGTCGGAGGTCGTAGCGGGCTTTCTTGTAAGCGTCAATGTCCGTGTCCCGTTCCTTGAAAGCGGTAGCTCTAGCTATAAGCCTAGCACATACAGTGCATTCAGAAAGTATTCACACCCATCAACTTTTTCAATATTTTTTTGTGTTACTACGTGGGATTAAAATTGATTTCAGTGTAAGTATTTGTCTACGATCAACACAAAATACTCTGTCATGTGGAGTAAAAAAAACGCATGAAAAATAAAGCACTAATTATATATCTAGTGCAAAGAAGACTGAAACAGGTTTCCTCTATCATTTTGCCTATGCTTAACTCCAATCCGTTTCTTTTTTTTTTATACTGAAAAACTCCCCAGTCCTTAACGATTACAAGCATATACAGTAAGAGTGGTACTCAGTAATGTCTTGTATTGGATTAGCCCCAAACATAACACTTTGTTTTCAGGACAAAAGCTCTGCCACATTTTTTGCAGTATTACTTCAGCATGCATGTTTTGCAATATTTTGATTCTGTACAGGCTTCCTTCTTTTCACTCTGTCAATTAGATTAGTCTTATGGAGTAACTAGCATCCTCAGTTTTCTCCTATCGCAGCCATTAAACTCTGTAACTGTTCTAAAGTCACAATTGGCCTCTCTGAGCGGTTTCCTTCCTCTCCGGTAACTGAGTTAGGAAGAACGCCTTTATATTTGTGGTAACTGGGTCTATTGATACACCATCCAAAGTGTAATTAATAACTTCACCATGCTTGAAGGGATATTAAATGCCTGCTTTTTTGTATTTTTACCCATCTACCAATATGTGCCTTCTTTGCGAGGCATTGGAAAACCTCACTGGTCTTTGTGGTTGAATCTGTGTTTAAAATTCACAGCTCGACTGAATGACCTTACAATTATCTTTATGTGTGAGGTGCAGAGATGAGTCATTCAAAAATCACGCAGAACACTATTATTGCACACAGAGTGAAGCCATGCAAATTATTATGTGACTTGTTAAGCACATTTTTACTCCTAAACTTATTTAGGCTTGCCATAACAAAGGAGTTGAATACTTATTTACTGAAGACATTTCAGTTAAAAAATATATATTAATTTGTAACAATGTCAAAAAACATAATTATTGTGTAGGCCAGTGACAAAACATTTCAAATTTGTACTGTAACATAACACAATCTGGAATAAGTCAAGGGGTGTGAATACTTTCTGATGTCTCTGTACTACAGTACTTCACGATGGTTTGTGAATATAGGGTCCAACACAACAGCAGTGCATACTGTAAGTGATATCACAAATACACTAAACGTGTTACTATAAGGCTTGCCATACTGTATTTTGGCTTAATTAAAGGTCCATTTTGGGTTCAAACAGAATCCCAGTGAGGTCTTCAAAATGGGCCAATACTCAGAATTCCTACATCATGTAGCTCATGAACTGAAGATAGTCTTAATCACCTGATAAAAAAGCAATTACTGTGTAATCATGAACGCAATGTTAATTTCCCAAGAAATAATAACTGGACCACAAAAATAGAAGGTAATGATGCCGAAGGATTACTTTTTATCCTTTAATGCAGTCTGAAAAACACTTGGGTTCATTGTGGGGATTAAAACAAGTGTTTCTGGCAATCGAGCCGTGCCTCACCATATCGAGCCATTAAACTGGACAGAAACTGCTCTGGCTGCCTGTTAGTTGTTTCACAAGCCTTAACCGAACTTTCTCAACATGTGTGTGAACATGGATCTGCATCAAAGAGTCGCCTCTATGAGTTTCAGACGAGCCCTGTGTGACCTTAAAATAGATCAGTGTGATCTCATTGAACATTGCTGACCTCTTGGAACTTCTTTAGTGACCTATTTTAAACTCTTTATGACCACTTTATGACCGCAGCAGATAGTAAGCTGTAACCCCGCTGAGTACAAAGATGGCTTCCCTTCCTCTTTGTCTCCTGTCAGAATCTGCTGGACAGTTGAAAGCTAAGAAAAACCCATCCGGCATGTTTCTGCCTTAGTGCTCTCCCCTCTTGTGTCTTCCGACAGGGGAGGTGGAGAGGGAAGAGGAGAGTCCCGACAAAAATATATTGAATTGGGGTCTTTCTCTCCTCATGGCAGTAACCAACAACATGCAAAGACTGATACCCTTTTTTTATTGCCATACTGTAACGGATATCGTCCTCTTTGTCTGAGGAGGAGTAAGGATCGGACCAAAACGTGGTATGTGTTCATGATGATTTTAATTAAAGAAAGCACTGAACACTGAATCAAAACAATAAACAACGACGTGAATTTACAAAACCGAAACAGTACCGTGTGGCCCAAACACACACATGGAAACAAACACCCACAAACCAAAATTGAAACCCAGGCTACCTAAGTATGATTCTTAATCAGAGACAACTAATGACACCTGCCTCTGATTGAGAACCATACTAAGCCGAACACAAAAACCAACATAGAAAAACAAACATAGACTGCCCACCCCAACTCACGCCCTGACCATACTAAAACAAAGAATAAAATAACAGAACTATGGTCAGAATGTGACACATAAAAAGTTCAGGTCATTTTCCAAATCAATTTGTCAAGGCTGTCGGTCCATTGACCATATACCTCAGTTTTTGATTCTCCTGCCAGACTTGCCCCTTTAAACATTACCCAATCAAAACCCTCTACAACCACTGTGATTATTATTATTTGACCCTGCTGGTCATCTATGAACATTTGAACATCTTGGCCATGTACTGTTATAATCTCCACCCGGCACAGCCAGAAGAGGATTGGCCACCCTTAAGAGCCTGGTTCCTCTCTAGGTTTCTTCCTAGGTTCCTGCCTTTCTAGGCATCTGATTGAAATTTGATTGAATAAACCAGCAAGCTTGTGCACCGAAATGCTTCAACAATGACTGCATTGTTGTTTCCATGGGGTATTATTCCATGCAGTGTACAATTAAAAGTAAATAAGCCTGCATTTCCAAAGCAAAGGCTAACGAAAGTCGTGGCTAAAACAAACAAACAGGTGTGATACACAGATCTGCTTGTTGTAAAACCCGCAGCAGCAGCAATACGGCAAGCAATCGCCCAGGCCCTTTAAAAGGCACACAGCGCACTCTTTAAACCTGGCATGACCTCATGAGGAGAGAGACCTAGTTACTGGGTCAGTTTGCCGAACCAGCACCCTCATCATCATAAACAAAATAACAAAGGTGGTTTGGATTACCTTATTCGGTGGACAGTCCTCATACATAGCCATTATCTCATTAACCAAACCAAGGCAGGGGAACTTTTTCGGGGGAAAAGAAAAGGAGCTGGCCATGATGTCATTCAAACACCCCCGTTATTTTTTTATGTTCACATAAAAAGGTATCGCTCCTTGTTATTATGTATTACGCCAGCCTTGGAGATGGTAAATAATAAAAATACCAAGGCTTTGACCCTGACCAATTGGCAATCTTTAAAAAAAAAAACGATGGGGGGGGTTGAATGGCAGCTGGGGTGGAAGAAGGAGAGATCACCTCTTGATACCCCTCAATACAATACCTAATTACGGCATCCATATTAGGACGTCTTCGTTTTCCTAATATGGATGCCGTAAAAGTCTACTAAGCGTCTCCCTTGTCCCTTTCCCAGTTGTTACCAAATCCTTCCCTTCTCTCCACTATCCATACATTTAATAACCATCATCTACGTATGCTAAGCCTTATGTAACTAGTTAATTCAGCCAATCCATTTTCTAATATCTGTGTCGGTTCCTCTCACACTATTTTGGCCATTGGAGTGTAACAAAGAAAGAAAAACTTTGTGGATTTATAGAGCGTCCCTGACATCTTGGAACACTTAGTATACCGTGTGTGAATCCGCTTTTCAGTTATCCTTCAGGCTTCAAGTAAAACAAATTGGTTAACATCATGTCATGCACGCAGAGGGGTAAAGAATGAAGGTCATTTTGTTAGCATTGTGTTTTCCTTACTGACAGGCAGCGAACCCACATGCAGGTCTTGTCAGGTTGACACTGCACTTTGGGCCATTTGATTGTGGCAGTAGTTTGGACTCTCTGCTCTTTGACTTGTGCTCTCTCTGTTTCTCTCTCATATAGTACATACATACACACATACCTATAAACTACACATACCCACAGTCACCCACAGACCCTTGCTCACACCCTCATACACACATGGCAAATACACACATGTAAACAATCTCTTGCACTCACATTCACACATTCAGCCACACACTCAACGGGTCAGTAGCAATCACAGCTGTGAGATTCCTGAAAGAAGGAGGCCTGCAGGATGGATGAATCATCCATCCATGCACACCTTGCCCACAGCCCTCACCCTACCCTAATCTGAGACTGCAGCGGTGGCTGAGCAGGTGTCTTGTCTGCCCTCTCCTCTGCTGACCTCCAGCAGGAGACAGTAACTAGGATTAGGATGGCCACTTGTTGGAAAATAGGAGAGTGAGGAAAGACTAGTGTTGTTGCCACTGCACTGCAGAGAAGTTCTCGACAACAGTAGCATACTTCCACATGGAGTGAACTTTTTTTACAATCCCTGCCATTTTTCTGACAGTAAAAATACAATTCTTGCATCAATATTTTTTTTGTTTTGTGCAGTTTTGTGGAAAATCTACTCCCCTTTCTTCCTGAAATGAAAGGTATTCTTGATGACAGCAATATGTTATCCAGTCCTTTCATTTATCAGTGGTTACACAGAAGAAGAGAGGAGACCATTGAATGATAATCGGGACCTAACATTACGAAGGAGGAGGCTCCATTCATCCCCATTGCACTCTCAATCTGTCTAGCTGTTGCTGGATCGGGTGAACAAGGACAGAACGATGGAGGGAAGGAAACACATGCTAGAGTCATCTTTCCATAAATGACGACCTTGTTTGGCCCCTCAGAATTTTGGGGGATATGAGGAAAAGGAGTGCAGCAAACCGAACAGTCAATTAGGAAAGGAAGCTCATCCACAAGTGACAAAGGCGGGTCACCAAATCACTCCCCAGGCATCTTGAAGATTCATAAAGCAGAAGTCTGTGTTTTATCGGGTTCCCCTTTTTTTATTATTATTATGTTGTTCTGTCAGATAATTTTTTACATTTGAAACATTTCCAGACAGGCAGATGTGGTTGAAACCCAAAAAAGTTGGAGAGAAAAAGTAAAACATTACAGTACTGGTTCATGACATCATCACGGCAGACATAGGACTAATCTTGCCCTGCTGCAAGATTCTTTTTCTGGGGGTTAAGCATTCTAAGACATGTCGTAAAACCATGAATCATTTGCCAGTCTTCTCCATCTCAGAGCGCGCAAATGTAGTGTTACTGGTATGAATAACAGTTAAAGGGTAACTTCCATTGGACATAATTCTCGCCGGTGTGACTGTGAATTTGTGACAACAGTGGGTTTGTGGATTACCCAGGTTTTTTTGGCAGAAGGGTAAAGACGTCCATCTAGCTTGTATTGAGGACTATCCTAGAAGTCCATATAATGTCATAGCACCCCCATGTGGAGTGTCTCAATCTATCATTGATTTTCACCAACTACAGTGAAATGAGACAGTAAGACACACTTATTTTATCCCCATGGGCTTGTTCAAGCTGGGCTGCATTGGACATTATGCATCGTTATACACTGTAAGGCCTCTTGCTGAGATGACACATCTGTGGAAATGCGTTAGTATCAGCATGACCATTGTTGTCAGAATGTACACCACAGTTGGGAAGTTTCAACTCTCTCAATCAACTGAATTAATTTACACCATTCATGAATGTAAATTCCATCCTATGGTTGAATAGAATCATTGACCCCTATCCAAACATGCATACTGTACATACTCTAAACATATGCTGCATGGAAGGCAACTGAGAAGCCAACGTGTAATAAAGAAACAGTCCATTGTCCAAAAGGAATAGCAGTAGTCCTTTAGATATGGATGAAAATGGCAACAAGTTCAACAGCCATGGTCGTAACCTTTGACCTCTGTATTCCCACACAGAGGAGCCTGGCTTCATGGTGACTATGTTCCATGTGCCAAATTGCTTTTCCACACAAAGATAATAGGAAATAATTGTAAGCCAAATTTCCTCTACCCCTCTGTGGTTAATCCAAGCACTAGAACTGCATGCATACTCCCCATATTACATTTATCCATGCATTGGTATCAAAGAGGTGCCTTTAATGAAATTGTGCATGTTGGTTCAGCCTCTCACTCATTCGTGATCGGTAATAGAAGGCATATGAGTCGGGCTACTCAAATGATTCAATTAATGATTGACTCATTTGATATTGTGAGTTGGATTTCCCTTTTCCAAAACATCTCATTGGGGTATTGCATTGGGAATCCCTAATGCGATGGATCAAATGTCCTCCATTTTTTAGAGCTGCCAAAATTATCATTATTTGTGTGTGAGCACTTTTGTGTGGGTAGGCATGGCCCATCAGTGAAGAGAGACAGCCTATTGTATGTGAAGTGAGCAACTGTGTGAGGGTATTGAGTGCAAGTGAAACAGTGTACAGAGTGGCAAACCTATTTAAGCAGTGTAAACAAACATATTTACGGTATCTATATCAGGACCGATGTATGACTGTCCTATTATGGATCCAGCACATATTGGGGTTGCTTTTGGGTGCACTTCGCTTCTAGTCCTCAATAACTAAAAAAAACAGACTCTACTATGACTTAATGCTTTCTCAGTTCTCTGTATTAAGCATGAACTTTATCCCAACAATATAATGCCTTGTCATTTATAAGCATGTATAAGCCCTTAGCAACTCATAATGTCTCATTCAGTCTTTTGGTGGCAGTGGACTCAAATGGCTGATAATCACTTCATGAGAAATAGACATGTCTTGTAATGCAATATCATATCATACTCATGATAATGGTTTAAAGTGTTACTAACTAATGGGTAATCATGCATTGTTATTGTGCTTCCCTTTGTCAGATACTGTAAAAACCACAAAACTACAAGTGCTCTCTAAATGCCTGTTGGATCCCACACAACCTAATTGTCCCTCTCCTCTCCCAGAGTTCCTCCTTGCAATGCAGGGGGCATATTAAAATGCATGTGCTTTTGACAGAGGAGGTTAGAGGGTTTAAAATATATATTTCATCTGTAGCAAGAGAAAGTACCATTTGTACAAATGTGGCGACGAAGTGTACTGGTGGTGTGACGTTTGAATAATTCCCAAAGGCGGAGAAAAGCTCAAGAGGAATACTATACCACACTTGCCTTGTGTCAGGGTGGGGTTTCAAGTAAGTTCCACCATTACCACGGATGTCTCATCTCAGCAAGAGGTCAGAATCTAGAACCACATCTGTAGGGAGTTCAAGCTACATATATGCATACTTTAGGTAGCATTGTTGCCAGAAAAAAAACATGACAGGCGTCAAATAATGTTATTATTTTGGCAAAAGGGTGTTTGGTTGGGCACTTGCTGTGTCTTTCGGTTATGGGTTAAGACCTATATGGGATTCAATACAAATCCTCTTGTCTGAACACATTATAAATAGATTATTCACAAAAAAAGATGGAGTGAGAGACAGAGAAAAAAGCAAGAGAGAATAAGAGGGAGAAAGAAGTAAATGCCTATGTTCCACCAAAATGGTATGATTTCTGATCATTTCAATCACTTGTAAGCTACTACTTGTCCTTACTTTAAGATTTGTGTTATTATAATTTTTTTTGTAGGTTACATTGTTTCATCATCAAATCTGTCTTTTTCACAAGCTACTATGTCACTGCAGCCTCAAACAGTCGCATGCTCTTAAAACGTTCACGACAGGGACATTAGTCTTCACTTTAATTTGAAGTTTGCACCTGTTCCCCTGCTCTGTCTTCTTTTCTTCCTCATTTTCCCCTTCTCCTCTTCTTTTCTCCTTCTCTCTCTCTCTTGCTGGAATAGACAAGTGCTCCTGGTGTTTTAACACCTTCTGTGAGTCCCAGAGCAGGTCCAGGTGCACTGGGCCTTCTGACGCATGTCTTCCAGCAACCCAGCGAGTGGCTGAGGCTGCTGCCAGTGGCCCGTGCCAATCGCCGTGGGGGGCATCATAGAAGAGGAACTGGGTTGGTTAGATGGATCCCGTGCCAACTGGGCGGCACACAAAAATATGAGTGAGGTGTGTAGCTTATGTAGCTTATGTTTACCGCATGGCACAGGCTAAACATTGGACTCTTAATAGATCATGAGTCAGTTCTTGTGAACATCAGATGCGCTATGCATGACACTGTAGTCAATTAATACTGATGTGGCTGGAGGGAAGTGGGTGGACTACAAGATCAGTTCCTAATAATAACCGATTACTGTGGAAAATACACCCTCACTGCTGTTGTTTAAGAGGCATTTGTTTTGTCCCCTTGCACCTGTTTTCTGAAAAGTAAACAATGCATTTTCCACTCGTTTTTTTTTCTTCTTCTATTAAATAGTCTGACTCATTCCTTACTTCCAAACCCTCAACCGTAAAATACCTTCATACCTCAAGCATTTACTAGCGACCAGCTGGGCTAATGTGAAGGAAAAGTGGGTTTACACAGAAAAGTGATTACAGGCTCCCTCCACAGGCTCCCTCCGTATGAGGAGTCATTTGCAATAGAGATCACGGACAAAGTTGATGAAGTACAGGTAGTTGTGGGTCATATTGGGGCTTGAAACGTATTTTCTTACTTGGAAGACTAGTCATCTAATTGACTCATGTCTATAGACTTGATGCTGAGGGTGTCCTAAAATGTAAACTTGAATCTGGTTGAATCTGCTTTTACAGTGCATTCTGAAAGTATTCAGTCTTATTCTAAAATGTATTCAGCCTTATTCTAAAAAATTTTTTTTTAAATCCCCTTATCAATCTACACACAATACACCATAATGACAATGCAAAAAATTACTTTTTTTTTATTCTACATTTGCTAAAAATAAAAATAACAGAAATGCCGTATTTACATAAGGTTTCAGACCCTTTGCTATGAGACTCGAAATTGAGCTCAGGTGCATCCATTGATCATCCTTGAGTTATTTCAACAAGTTGATTGGAGTCCAACTGTGGTAAATTCAACTGATTGGACATGATTTGGAAAGGCATACACCTGTCTATATAAGGTCACATTTTACAGTGCATGTCAGAGCCAAAACCAAGCCATGAGGTTGAAGGAATTGTCCGTAGAGCTCTGAGACAGGATTTGGTCAAGGCAAAGGTAAGGGTACCAAAACATTTCTGCAGCATTGAAGGTCCCCAAGAAATGTGGAACTACCAAGACTCTTCCTTGAGCTGGCCGCTCGGCCAAACTGAACAATCAGGGGAGAAGGGCCTTGGTCAGGGAGGTGACCAAGAACCCGGTGGTCACTCTGACAGAGCTCCAGAGTTCCTCTGTTGAAATGGGAGAACCTTCCAGAGCGACAACCATCTTTGCAGCAATCCACCAATCAGGCCTTTATGGTAGAGTGGCCAGACGGAAGTCACGCAACAGTAAAAGGAGTTTGCCCACTTGGAGTTTGCCAAAAGGACTCTCAGACCATGAGAAAGAAGATTCTCTGGACTGATGAAACCAAGATTGAACTCTTTGGCCTGAATGCCAACCATCACGTCTGGAGGAAACCTTGCACCATTCCTACGGTGAAGCATGATGGTGGCAACATCATGCTGTGGGGATGTTTTTTACCAGCAGGGACTGGGAGACTAGTCAGGATCGAGGGAAAGATGAATGGAGCACAGAGAGATCCTTGATAAAAACCTGCTTCAGAGCACTCAGGACCTCAGACTGGGGTGAAGGTTCACCTTCCAACAGGAAAACGACCCTAAGCACACAGCCAAAACAACGCAGGAGTGGCTTCGGGACAAATCTCTAAATGTCCTTGAGTGGCCCAGATTGAACATATCTGGAGAGACCTGAAAATAGCTGTGCAGTGACTCTCCCCATCCAACCTGAAAGAGCTTGACAGGATCTACAGAGAAAAATGGGAGAAACTCCCCCAATACAGGTGTGCCAAGCTTGTAGCGTTATACCCAAGAAGACTCGAGGCTGTAATCACTGCAAAAGGTGCTTCAACAAAGTACTGAGTAAAGGGTCTGAATATTTAAATATAATATTTCAGTTTTTTATACATTTGCAAAAATATCTAAAAACATGTTTTGCTTTGTCATTATGGTGTATTGTGTTGATATTTCAGTTTTTGGGCTGCTGTGTGTAGTTTGATAAGGGGAAAAATGATTGAATCGATTTTAGAAAGTAACCAAATGTGGAAAAGGGTAAGGGGTCTGAATACTTTCCAAATGCACTGTAGAGCAGGCCCATCACCTTCTAAACTGACCTGGAGCTAGATTAATTTTGTTTGAATTTACATATTCTTTCAACTCTGACAAAAATGGCTTTTTACAGTGATTTCAAGGATTTCGCATCAGTGGGTTCCCAAGCTAAAAAAATAATAATTTATATTTCTTATATATGTGTTACTGTGCTCCCTTTACCATACAGATTTTCCAGACTTACAAAACAAGATGTCAATTGTACAGATGTTCTATTTCGTCCACTATAAAAAAAACGGAAAAACTAAATCAAGCATAAGGACGCCATATGTGTGGGTAACCAACAAATGTTTTGATGTTTTCTCTAACTTGGCATACTTGCTAATGAATCCAGAAAAAAATAAGCCTTGGTCTGTACCACAATCAATGTCCACTTCCTGCAACTTCCATCATTAAGATTACCAAAGGGGAGAATACACCAGGAAAATAACCTCCTTTTTGTCCTCATTTTCAGCTCCAAACCTGTATGTAACTTCAACTTCAAATATACAAATTAAATTTCAAGTAGATTTCCTTATAAAAAGTTAGTAATGATTTGTGGTAGTTTCAATTATGCACTCAGAGTATGAACTACAAAAGTAACATTTATTAAATTAATCTCTAGACTGTGGGCTGAAACCTGACGTGAGATGTGGGTTTACACATATCTCTGTTTAGGATTCAGCCCTATGTTCATTGCAAAAACCAGAAACCCTGTGTATGGTGTATATACAGTATCCATATTAGGACAGCTTCAACGTCACAGTGTCACTGTACCTATAAACTATACTACTGGTATTTTGTTCAACTCATGTACCTGCATGTGCCATTTTCACTAACATGTAGCTGAAGCAACAGTTGTGGAATGAAAAGGTCATCAGCACTTGTTGGCATGAAACGCCTGTAATGCCCGAGATAATTAGGGTATTGTTGGATTGTTGTTTTTTCCTTGAAAAACACCAACATTCCTCATTTTAATGTCCACATAATTTTGTTCCTTGAGCAACACTGACCTGTTTTCTGGGTGATTGGTTTTTTCTCATCGCTGGGCGGATTTTTAGAACTGATTCGTCAACATCTGGGGTCCAAATGCAACAATAAACAAACAATAAGATGGTGTGATGCTGACCTTGCTTAAATGTTGGTTCGCTTTGAGTTCCAAGAGTTGAAACAATGGATGACTGCATGTACCATGAAACCTTGTCAGAGATGACTTCAAGGCAATTTCAAAGTGTGAAGTCGGGCCAAAGAAAATTTTGAAATTCAAAAGTTATTCAGAAGGTAGTTGTTTACTTTATCTTAAAACTTTGAGGGTTATGCAAACAGTTCCTTTTATTACCCGCTGCTCTATTGAAGTAATATCAGTAACCCCAACTCGCACAGCTTTTCTCAATAGACTAGAACTGTCTAATCTACTTCCCAGATCTTAATCTGTGTTTACTTGCTCCTCTGTGCGAGTGAATATGAACCAGGCCAGCATGTGTACTACTAACAATTCCAAGTGTCTCCAACACTAACTCAAAGTGACTCTTGATAATATGGAAGCCATACTAATGCATCATACTATGTACCTGACCCTGTGACATGGGTGAGACACAAATCCACTCCTGAAACCAAACGAGACCTGGCTGCTACCACGGAGATTATGTAGATCTAACATATTGGCCTTCCCTAGCACCCAAGACTGTGTTAAGTCATTGACAATAAATGTGCGTGGCACAGGTATTTAAAGCTTGATTTGATATTGTACATCGCTGTACATTTGTGATGATGATGTGTTCGTAAATCCATTTGGCCCTTGGGAGATTTTAGCACTTGGTTTACGAGGCCCTTTTTTGTAGGAAGGAGGTGGAGGGAGGTGGGTGGTGCTAGTTGGCCTAATGAGTTTGGTGCTAGGCTCTGTTGTTGCCCAAATGACAGATGTGTTGCTCACAGGCTGTTCTAGGCAGTGACGTAGGTCTGGACACTGGTGTGTATGTGAAGGTGTTCTAAATACACTGAACAAAAATATAAACGCAACATGCAACAATTTTACTGAGTTACAGTACATGAGGAATTCAGTCAGTTAAAATAAATAAATTAGGCCCTAATCTATGGATTTCATATGCCTGGGAATAGAGATATGCATCTGTTGGTCACAGATATCTTTTTTTTAAAAGCTAGGGGCGTGGATCAGAAAACCAGTCAGTATCTGCTGTGACCACCATTTGCCTCATGCAGCGCAACACATCTCCTTCACATAGAGTTGATCAGGCGGTTGATTTTGGCCTATGGAATGTTGTCCCACTCCTCTTCAATGGCTGTGTAAAATCGCTGGATTTTAGCGGGAACTGGAACATGCTGTTGTATGCGTCAATCCAGAGCATCCAAAACATGCTCAATGGGTGACCTGTCTGGTGAGTATGCAGGCCATGGAAGAACTGGGACATTTTCAGCTTCCAGCAATTGTTTACAGATCCTTGCGACACGGGGCCATGCATTATCATGCTGAAACATAAGGTAATGGTGGCGGATGAATGGCACGACAATGGGCCTCAGGATCTCGTCACAATATCTCTAGTGCATTCAAAATGCCATTGATGAAATGCAATTGTGTCCTTACAGTTTGTGCAGGACTACTTCGGTTGTGCAAACCCGGGTTGGACGCACTGCCAAATTCTCTAAAATGAAGTTGGAGGCAGCTTATGGTAGAGATATTAACATTACATTCTCTTGCAACAGCTATGGTGGATATTCCTGCAGCCAGCAAGCCAATTGCACGCTCCCTCAAAACTTGAGACATCTGTGGAATTGTGTTGTGTGACAAAACTGCACATTTTAGAGTGGCCTTTCGTTGTCCCCAGCACAATGTGCACCTGTGTCACGATCATGCTGTTTAATCAGATATATGATATGGCACACCTGTCAGGTGTGATGGATTATCTTGGCAAAGGAGATATACTCACTAACAGGGATGTCAACAAATTAGTGCACACAATTTGAGAAAAATAAGCCTTTTGTGCCTATTATTTATTTATTTCAGCTCATGAAACATGGGACCAACACTTTACATGTTGCGTTTATATTTTTGTATAGGGTAAATTATTCGGACAGTTTAGTGAAACCGTAAGGTCCTCATCCTGTGCCTAGGTACTGTAAGCCTGAGTACTATTGTAGAGGAACTGACTGTAGAGGGTCCTGCTTTAGTGGGACCTGGTTTATAGGGATCTAGCTTAGAGAGACCTGTCTTAGAGGGACCTGGCTAATAGGTGCCAGACACACCGAGAAATCTGACGGCCGCTAGGTACTTGTAAAATTGGAATGCTCGGCGGTGGTCGACAACTTGACTTTGAGCCAATCATAGAGCACAAAGCTCCATGTGGGGGGTTGATAGGAGTAACAAGAAAAGGAAGAAAAAAAATAGGGCACTTTTCCCAGTGTAATCTTTCCTCTTTTCTTCATAATTGTTCCAACTAAAACAACAAAGCTGCATACATATTTTTTTCTAGAGCAAGTCTTTACATATTTTACATCTAGCTGAGGAGTTTTGTTGCTTGAAGAAGGATTTGTTGGGGGTTTAATCATGTGCACTAGCTCATTAGTTAGCTAGCTAACATTAGCTTAGCTAACTGAGCTAGGCAGTCACACAATAAATACACACAGGTAGTCACACAATAAATACACACAACAATAAATGCTTTACCAGTGTCAGGCGGTGGGTGAATCAGGTGCAGGAGAGCAGAGATGAGTGTACAAGGTATTAAATTCCACGACATCACCAGTATACAGACAATACTCAAGTTGTGGAGAAATACCAGTCACTCGAAAATAACGGGCGTAAATACATAACCCGGAAAACATAACCAGCCGATAAGTTTTGACATGAACAATCAATAAACACGCACACTAACATGTGGGAAAAAGAGGGTTAAATCATGAACATGTGGGGAATTGGGGAATTGAAACCAGGTGTGTAGAAAACAAAGACAAAACAAATGGAAAATGAAAAGTGGATCGGAGATGGTGATGGCTAGAAAACCGGTGACGTCGACCGCCGAACACCGCCGAACAAGGAGAGGGACCGACAACCAGGCTGTCTAATACCGCCAGTGCAAGTTCGCTTGCTAGCTAACGTTAGCTTAACGATTAGCATCACCATTTTCCAGCCAGCTGCCTCTAATTGGGAATCATACAAAAACACCAACATAGAAAAACCAAACTAAAACCCCACATAGAAAATATAAACTAGACCAAACCCCTACTCACGCCCTGACCTACTCTACCATAGAAAATAAAGGCTTTCTATGGTCAGGACACAGACTCAAATCTCTGGCCATTTTAATAAATGGACTTACTAATAAAGGTATCACTAGTCATCTTAAATAACGTAACTTTAATAATGTTTACATA
Source organism: Oncorhynchus keta (assembly GCF_023373465.1). Taxonomy (NCBI): domain Eukaryota; kingdom Metazoa; phylum Chordata; class Actinopteri; order Salmoniformes; family Salmonidae; genus Oncorhynchus; species Oncorhynchus keta. The sequence goes on from NC_068455.1 coordinate 49,190,163, forward strand.
TCCTACATTACTCATCTCATATGTATATACTGTTGTATACCATCTACTCCATCTTGCCAATGCCTATTTTCAATGGCTAGTACTGTTTTGAGATAGTCTGTATAAATCACTCCCGTGCACCACTGTTTTGGTTCAGAGCAGTTAGAAAGCACTAATTAAACCGCTGCTTTTTAAAATGAAAAGGCACCTGCAAAAGAAAATGTTTCATCTATTTTGATGTGCTGTTGTTACAGTTGTATTGTTGTTTCATGTTGATGCACTCAGGGTGTTGTGACAGTTTATTTGAGCAGCTGTTACGGTTTTCTTCCCTCGAAGGAGAGTCGGACCAAAATGCAGCGTGGTTAGTTTGATACATTAATAGATGAAAAAAACAAGACAAAAAAAGAACGTGAAAACCTAATACAGCCTATCTGGTGAACAAACACAGAGACAGGAACAATCACCCACGAAATACTCAAATAATATGGCTGCCTAAATATGGTTCCCAATCAGAGACAACGATAATCACCTGACTCTGATTGAGAACCGCCTCAGGCAGCCATAGACTATGCTAGACACCCCACAAAACCCCACGACAAAAACGCACCACAAAAACCCATGTCACACCGTGGCCTGACCAAATAAATGAAGACAAACATACTATACTTCGACCAGGGTGTGACAGCAGCGTGCACCACAAGCAAATTCATTGTCATTTCACATTGCCTGTAAGAACCATGATGAGCACAAGCACGTCGGATTAGGCTTCGCTGTACCGCAGCCTCTGACTCTGAGTAACACAGAAAACATGTTCGGTAACTCTTGGGCTGTCAATGAGTAGCTCCCATGTAGATACTGAGAAATAATCAGTCGGCCTTATATTACATAATTCAATATTTTAAATACTTTTTCTCCCCAAACTGTTTACAGGAATTTGACATATTTCCCATATTTCCCAATATCAATGTTAAATCACAGAGTAAAAATGTTTTCATTCAGTTACAATAGGAACAGTCATCAAGAGGTGACATTAAAACTGGCCACTAGGGGCAACAGTGAGCGCTGTTACCTTCAAGTAGGCGTTTAGTTTTGCATTGTGGACAGGGATGGTGGATGGGTGTAAGCATCTGCGTCTGGTTCTAAAGGTTGCATGTTTGAATACAACGATATAAAGTTGTTTTGGATATTTTTCTGTTAAGCCTATCCAACCCTTGACCCTTACCTTAACCATTCTTAGTTAAGATTGAGTTAATGCATAAACTTGTCCCTGTAACGATATAGAGAAGTAACCAAATAATTATAAATTTGAAGTTTCCAACAACTTCAAAATTAGACATTCGAGAAACGTGGATGAACATCTAATTCTGACATGAGACTGTGAGAGCTTGTTGCTTTCTATTGGCTCACAGAGACCCCACTGCCAAGACTTTGAGTGCATCGGTACAAGAAGCACGCTAAATTACACTCATGATTAGGCCTTTACCTCATCTTATTCATTCAGGGCTGGCACTAACAAAAAGAGAGAAACCCAATTCCCTACCTCAAACTTTGTACTGAAAATGGCTACCCAATGGTAATGTTGGCACATTTCACAAAAGGAGCTGAGCCTGAAATCAGTCTCTCCTCATTTGATTCCCAGTTTTAAATAAGCACTGGCTTTAAGTGCTTTTACAGGGCAGAATTAACAAATGCGTACTCTGCCTAACAATATTAAGTCAGGTCACCCCACATATGATGTGACAAGGTGAAATGAGGAGGGTTCAAACTGTCTTACCATGGGAGGGTCTCAGATTTCCCTTTGTACTCTTCACCAGTACAGTAGCTAGGGCTTTGGTCGGTGCGTGCGTGCGTGTGTGTACGTGTGCATGCATGAATGTGTAGAATGAATGTGTGTGTGTGCATACGTGTGTTTACTTGCGCATGTGTGTCAGTGTTGCGGGCCAGGATACCTAGTGTTTTCAATCCTGGGCCATACCTCCACGCAAATACAAAAGGTATTTCTGCATGTGACCACAAAACCTTGGTGTGCATACTTCAGGTTGTTCACTTAACAGAGGAGGACAGACTAAAGTCCTCCACTGGAGACTATAATTATAGCTTTCTTCTAGGCCATGTACCACAAGTGGAATGAACGAAGCTAGACCCGATCTTAATCTGGTGACGACAGTTGGCCACATTACGACTTGTGACATAAACATGAGAGGGGGCTTAAAATATTACCCCAACGGGGTTGTTGTTTATTTTGTTTCTTCTGCTGTTGTCTAGGCCCTAGGCCTCACCACCGCATTCTGTTTAGAGGTCGGAATTAGGACCGTCAGTACAGTTAATTGCAGCTGACACAATGCATGAATCATTTGCTTTCGTCAGCAGAAAAAACAGAAGCACTATAGTTTACAGTGTTGAAATAAGAGAGTAACAACCTGGAAAGTATCTGGAAACAACTTGGAAACAAGACAGAAATGATCAGGTAAGTACGTGGTAATAACCAGTTAACAGTTAGTATTTAGCTGCTTATTAGTGATATAAAAGGGAGATTCATTTCCTGATTGTTATGTAGAAACAATTATGTGTTACTGAAGAACTATCAATAACAGAGGCTAATAAGCAGAAGTTATGTAGTTAGTATTTTAAGGCCAATTCACCTCGACATCTATGCTTATTAAGAATTTACTTGGTACTTTCACAGTAATGTTAGAGAAGCTACATCATACTTATACTGAATGTGGTCTAACTTCAAAACGTACCTTTTGTGTCTTTGCTCGTAGCTGGGTAGGTACTTTTTTGTTGCCGTCTTGTTTCCCTGATGTTTACTATGACTTTCTGGTCGTTAGCCAGTTATTTTAGTACTGTAATTTAGTACTGTTTCACCATACTTTCAGCAAAAATCACCATACTTTCAGCAAAAATCAGTTCCACTGTTACCATGTAATTTACCATTACTTTCTTTATAGTTTCACCATAGTTCCTGTGTACCTTACTGTTCCTTTATTTACTGTTTCAAAGACAGATTAACGGAACAGTATACTTACAGTTCATTATTTCCATAACCAGCCTATAGTTTTATATAACACAAAGAACATCAATAATATACTATTTGTCACGCCCTGGTCGAAGTATTTTGTGTTTATCTTCATGTATTTGGTCAGGCCAGGGTGTGACATGGGTTTTTGTATGTGGTGTGTATGTAGTGGGATTGTAGCTTAGTGGGGTGTTCTAGGTAAGTCTATGGCTGTCTGAAGTGGTTCTCAATCAGAGGCAGGTGTTTATCGTTGTCTCTGATTGGGAACCATATTTAGGCAGCCATATTCTTTGGTTGTGTTGTGGGTGATTGTCCTTAGTGTCCTTGTAACTGTCTAGTGTTAGTTTGCACCAGTTTAGGCTGTTTCGGTTTTTGTTACGTTTATTGTTTTGTAGTGTTTGTGTTTAGTGTGTTTTCTTCATTAAACATGAATCGTAATCTACACGCTGCGTTTTGGTCCGACTCTCCTTCACCACACCTAGAAAACCGTTACACTATTAGCAATTCACACTTGAATGAAAGGATTGTCAATATTTATTTTGCTTCTTGTAACATACAACAATCATCGCTCATCATAGCTAGAAAATAAGATAACATTTACTATAAACAGACCTTATCTTCAGAAGCAATAGTAGCTAGCTCGCTAGTCTAACTAATAATACTAACGTAGTTATCTAACCTGATGGCTTCAGTTGATAGTTACTGGACGGCCCCAATTCAGCCAAAGCGATCCACACATTGATATTTACATTTACTTGCATCAATGCTGTGAGGCCCAAACATGAGGTAAGAGCATTATCCATTTCTTCAGTACCTTGCTACAACAAACCCTAGCAAATATTTAGTCAGATGATGTTGAACCAGATCCTCGTGACTCACGTAAGGAAGATGCTTGTCCAACAATGGCTTCGCAGGCAGGGCACTTGGGTTTGTAGCTAGTCAACGCCTGTCTCGCTTGTCTCGCATTGTAGCTAGTCCTTGTCAATCTTTACTAATGACCTGCCACTGGCACTGAGTAAAGCCTGTGTGTCTATGTATGCTGGTGACTCAACACCATACACATCAGCTACCACAGCAAGTGAAATCACTGCAGCACTTAACCAAGAGATGCAGTCAGTTTCAGAATGGGTGGCAAAGATATAAGCTGGTCCTAAATATTTCAAACTAAAAGCATTTTATGTGGGACAATTCATTCACCAAACCCCAAATGTCAACTCAATCTTGTTGTGAATAAGGCTTGGTGTAACCCTGGATTGAACTGTCATGGTCAAAACATATTAATGCAACTGTAGCTAAAATGGAGAGAGGTCTGCCCATAATAATGCACCGCTCTGCTTTCTTGACATCTCTATCAACAAAACGAGTACTACATGCCCTGGTTTTGTCTGGTTTTGTCGCACCTGGACTACTGTCCAGTCATGTGGTCAAGTGCCACAAAAACTGACAGACAAATTACAATTGGCCCAGAACAGAACAGCATGGCTGGCCCTTAGATGTACACGGACAGCCAGCATTGATAATGTGCATGTCAAGCTCTTCTGGCTCAGGTTGGAGAAGAGATTGACTCCATCAATGCTTGTCTTTGTGAGAGGTATTGACAAGTTGAAATCAGGAGCTGTCTGTTTAAGCAAGTAGTGCACAGCTCAGACACCCATACATACCCTAGAAGACACGCCACCAGAGGTCTCTTTACAGTCCCCAAGTCCAGAACAGACTACTGGAAACGCACAGTACTACATAGAGCCATGACTACACTGAACTCTATTCCACATGATGTACCTCAGTCAAGCAGTAATATCAGATTAAAAAACACCTTAAGGAACAGCTCGGACTGTGAAGAGACACACAGGCACACACACAGCATTCACAAACGCATGCTAACACATGCACTCGACACACACATACATTTTAATAGTTATTTTGCTGTATTATTGATTTTGTATTGTATGCTAGAGTACTGTGTAATAGTGTGTTTTGTGAATTGTTTTATTGTATGTAATTGGATCCCAGGAAGAGCAGATGCTGCCTTGACAGCAGCTTATGGGGCTCAGGACTAAAATACACCAAAAAAATACTGTCAGCTAAATGTTTTGAAATTTCAAATGCTATATATACAGTACCCCTTGATTATGGCTTATACTGGAGCAGAGTAACTGTGTTATGATATCAAAACTAGAACAATGAACTACGACTGGGGAAGTCTAATGGGAGCCTTATAAAACAAATTATATTTCTGGCCACCACTAATGTAAACAACTCGGAAAGAATTAAGACAGTTTCCCTAAGCGATTTCCCTCAAACAACCTTAGTTTTGAGTTACAGCAGCACAATGACAAAATGCAGCGGAAAGGCAAGGGGTCGAATGGGCAAAATTAAAGGGTAAAATAATACATTTGTCCTCAAGTTCTTTTGAGGGGCTATATGCTGTCTGTGACCAACTGAGTGGCCTTGTGGCTAGTGTCCACCCTGAGATTGGAAGGTTGGATGTTTGATCCCCGTCTGAGTTAACCAAAGACTGTAAAAATAGGGCCCAATGTGTCTCTGCATTGTAGTCTCTGCGTGCATACATTAAGGACATGGCGTTCCAGCTCGCACAAGCCAAGGCTCATGAAAGGCCACTTATTACTTTACTGAGGGGCTGTCTAGACACTCATGCCCCCAGTTCCTGCTGTTATTGGGTAGTGGGTACTGACTTGTTTGGCCCCCATGGTCCACCAGGACAGGATGGTACTCCTGGTAAACTTTCAATATGTGGTTATGTGGTAGCCTAGTGGTTAGAGCGTTGGACTAGTAACCGGAAGGTTGCGAGTTCAAACCCCCGAGCTGACAAGGTACAATCTGTCGTTCTGCCCCTGAACAGGCAGTTAACCCACTGTTCCCAGGCTGTCATTGAAAATAAGAATATGTTCTTCACTTGCCTGGTTAAATAAAGGTAAAATAAAAAAAATAAAAAAATTAACTGTATACATATTTCAATCCCAGCCAACTGACATTGCTGATGCTGATGATAAATCATATAGTGAATATCAAAAAACTTTTTTAGATAAGCTTGAATAGTGACATATTTATTGAAACTGTTTTTACCCCTATTTGTAAAAAAAAAAATATTGGTTGACTGTCCTTAGTACAACTGTCTTACCCCATTATATAACTCCAAATGACACAATTTAACTCATTTTTAATGTTTTTGTTGTCATATACAGTGCATTCAGAAAGTATTCAGACCCATTGACTTTTTCCACATTTTGTTACGTTACAGCTTTCTTCTAAAAATGGATTTGATATTTTTTAAATCCTCATCAATCTACACACAATACCCAATAATGACCGGGGACACCGTGGAGAGAGGTGGACCGGGCAGGCACCGTGTTATGCCGTGAGGCGCACGGTGTCCCCGGTGTGCAGGCATAACCCGGTCTATAGCAGGTATAGCCCGGTCCATAGCCCGGTTATATTGTTGTATCATCTTTAAAATGAACAAAACAAAACAAACATTCAGATAGGATGATGGGGACCATTTCAGTGAAAAACATAAGAGGGCAACATTTATCATGAAGTGTCCCAGGTGTCCCAAACAAATAGCCCAAATATACCCAAGTGGCCAAATTGGTGAAGTTATACATTTTGAATGGAATAACTATATACAAAATACCAAAATGGTATTCTACCACAGCCCCCCACGAAAAAATTTTGGGAGAAAAAACATGAAAAAATATATATATAACACTTTCACTATTTGGAAGACCCTCAGTCCTCTACACAATATTGTGCTGCTGATGCCAGGTGCCATAGCAGTCTCTTTCTGCTGTAAAGCAGAGGGTCACCAAGCATGTGGTGCAGGTGATGGGGGACTTTTTGCAAAGAACACAGCGACGCCTCCATGCTGTGCTCTTTTGGTCCTGAGACACATCCATGCCTGCAGAAATACATTTGGGCAGATGAACAGCACTTGTGGCAGGAGCAGAAGGGACAGAGGTAGAGGGGCCAGAACGTGATGCTGTGGTGCTGTAGCCAGCAAGCTCCTTGATGAGCAGCTCTCTGAAGGCTAGCTGTGAGATGGGGGGCTTTCCACAGCTCTTAGCCATTTCCTTGTGTAGAATGAATGCATTCACCACAGCAATGTCGATGAAATGATAGAAGCAGGTCTTGTACCATTTCATCGTCTTATGGAGAACATTGTAATAGCCTATCAGCGCATTTGACAGGTCCACACCTCCCATGCTCTAGTTGTAGTCCTTTATTGCAGTTGGAATGGAGATACATTCTTGCGGTCCATGCCCCAGTAGCGCTGAGACAACAGGTGTCCGGATGGAGAAACCAGCTTCAGTGGGGGATGGACACATTGGCACTGGGGGCTCCCATTCGGAGTCAGTGTCACTGTGAAAGAAAATGTTCAGTTAGAATAGTTTCACATATGAGCCCTGTATCAACAGGTATAATAAACAGATATATATAGAGTACAGGGAACATAAGGTTGAATATATTATGACAGACCAGCTAGATCTACTGTCTATTCTATATTATGACATTTCCGCTAGAACTACGGTCTCTATTATAGTATGACAGACCAGCTGTATCTACAGTCTCCATTTCACTTTGGCCATTGTTGTGGGCCTGCCCTCCCCTCAACAGCCTCAAATAGGCTATTTCATGAGGCCATTCTCCCTCTAATCCACAATCTGTATATATACACACACAAACATAGGCTATTGGTCTTAAACATACATACAAACATACCCCCACCCACAATGTATAGCCAACGTGTACTTTACACATTTCATTAAATTTGTATATATTGCTACTAAAAAATGTTTTTAAATCACAAATAATATTTTATATTATTAATTTCAAACAACAGCATTAGCATGAGAAGAATTTACCATTCAAAAAATATTGCTCCATTTGGGAATCAAAGCTATGCTAGCTAAATTAATCGTCCTCCAACAATCTCTGTCTCACTTTCCCGATCAATTTCTTCTAAAATGTTGTGTATATCTGTATATCTACACTTACATTTAGCTTTCCCTGAATTAGTCACCAGACTGATTGATATATAAACAGCTGAAGATGCGCTTTACCAAAAAAGTGCTGTGCGTAACATACGCTCCTTCCAGTATGAATCTTCAATGGCGAATGCCCCTCTTTACGCCGGAGTTTACTACATGGGTTGGTCTTCCAACATATAAACATTACATATTGCCGTTTACCTCAGCTCATTGGCTATCTGCCCAGCTAGATTTCAAGACGATCAGTGGTCATTGGGTTAAAATACAATCAATCCACGAAACAGTGGAGCACAATATCATTGGTGCACAATGATGTCATTACTTGTTGTCTTCAAATCGGTTTCTTTCAGTCAATACGTCCCGCGAAATGACCCATCATGTTTTCAATTAAACCAAACATGACTGGAAAAGTCCCGTTTAGTGTGTGTATTTACATCGAATGTGTCGTCGAAAATTGAATGAGACGGAATTCACGACACAAGCGGTTCACAAAATGGATTTGATCAAACAAAAGACCATCCATTGTGTAACAATGAGCATTGGGAATGCAAACAGAGGAATATCGTCAAACGTAAACTATTTATTTTATTGCAATTTGTGATTTTGTTACGCCTGTGCTGGTTGAAATAGTTGTTTTTTATGGGGCTCTATCCTCAGATAATCGCATCGTATTCTTTCGCAGTAAATCCTTTTCTAAATCAGACAACGCAGTTGGATTAGCAAGATTCTAGGCTTTCGAAACATGTGAGACACTTGTATTTTCATGAATGGTTAATATGACTATTTATGTAGCGATCACCGTATGTTGTCGAATTTAATCCTGCTAGCGGGTTCGGTGCGCAGAGAGGTTAAAGCTTGGTCACAAATGGGTCTTCCAAATGGACATTGACCCCAAGCATACTTCCAAAGTTGTGGCTAAAATGGCTTAAACACTTTAAAGGCAATACTACCACATACTAATTGAGTGTATGTAAACTTCTGATCCACTGGGAATGTGATGAAAGAAATTAAAGCTGAAATAAATCATTCTATGCACTATTATTCTGACATTTCACATTCTTAAAACCTCTCTAGGCTAGGGGGCGGAATTTTCACGTCCGGGTGAAAAGTGTGCCCAAAGTAAACTTCCTGCTACTCAGGCCCAGAAGCTAGGATATTTAGATTTAAATAGAAAACACTCTGAAGTTTCTAAAACTGTTTGAATGATGTCTGTGAGTATAACATAACTTATTTGGCAGGCGAAACCCCGAGGACAAACCATCCAGGGAAAACAATTGGATTGTTATAGGGATCTAGATTTCTAATGCAATTGCTTGCAGTTCCTATCGCTTCCACTGGATGTCAACAGTCTTTAGAAATTTGTTGATGTTTTTTGTTTGGGTACTGAAGAAGTAGGGCAGTTCAGAATGAGGGTCGAGTGAAGTGTACTGTTTGTTAGAGGCGCGTGACATAAAAGCACTCTCCACTTTGTCTTCATCCGGTATTGAACGTAATTTATCCCGTCTTAAATTTGATTGATTATTTAAGTTAAAAAATACCTAAAGTTGTGTTAGGAAAGTTCTTTGAAATATTTGGACAAAGATTACAGTTAATTTATTAGATATTTTGTAGTCGAGCTGGAACCAGTGTTTTTCTGGATCAAACGTGACATTTTGGATATATAACGACGGAATTAATCGAACAAAAGGACCATTTGTGATATTTATGGGACATATTGGAGTGTCAACATAAGAAGCTCTTCTAAGGTAATGCATGAATTATATCGTTATTTCTGAGTTTTGTGTCGCGTCTGGCGGGATGAAATATGATTGTCTGTGTTTGTTTGATGGGGTGCTGTCCTCAGATAATCGCATGGTTTGCTTTCGCCGTAAAGCCATTTTGAAATCTGACACCGTGGCTGGATTAACAAGACGTCAAGCTTTATTTTTTGTGTATTTGTATTTTTTATTTGTGTGCGTGTGTATTTTCAGAATGTTAAATATTTACAATTCTGTATTTTGAATTTGGCGCCCTTCACTTTCACTGGATGTTGGTCAGGTGAGACGGTAGCGTCCCATCTAGCTTAGAGAAGTTAAAATAAAGTGGTGATTCTAACTGACCTAAAACAGGGAATCATTACTAGGATTAAATGTCAGGATTTGTGAAAAACTGAGTTTAAATGTATTTGGCTAAGGTGTATGTTAACTTCTGTCTTCAACTGTTTATGTTACATGGGAGACTATGACTGTGACGATGGTCTGGTGGTACCCATCGTAATCAGCCTCTGACTCCATATCTTTCTGCCCATCCATTTTTTTCAGTCTGCAGAGCCTTGTGCAGCCGTTCTGTGATGTTGGATTGTGGAAGGGTTAGTGTAAGCTAGTCTTTCTGCACAACTCAACCTTGTTCGTCTTTAAAACTTCTTATGGCTGGGGGTGCAGTATTGAGTAGCTTGGATGAATACGTTCCCCAAAGTAAACGGCCTGCTCCTCAGTCTCAGTTGCTAATATATGCATATTATTATTGGTATTGGATAAAAACACTCTAAAGTTTCTAAAACTGTTTGAATGATGTCTGTGAGTATAACATAACTCATATGGCAGGCAAAATCCTGAGGAGAAATCTAAACAGGAAGTGAGAAATCTGAGCTTGGTATGTATTCACTACAGTTCCCAATGAAATCCCATTGAGATATTAATGATGTTGCACTTCCTAGGGGTTCCACTAGATGTCAACCATCTATAGAAATTTGAATGAGACTACTGTGTTGTGGGACTGAATGAGAGCAAAATCTATCAGGTGACTGGCAGTCAGCCATTTTCTGATCACGCGCATTCCTCATGGTATCCACTTACATTCCATTGCTCATCAAGGCACAAAGGAATACTCAGGTTGGAACTTTATTGAAGCTATATGTTAAAAACATCCTAATGATTGATTCTGTACTTAGTGTGAAATGTTTCTTCGACCTGTAATTTAACTTTTTGAAGTTTTTGACCGACGTAACGCTGACCAGAATGAGCGTTTGGATATGTATACCAAACACGCTAACATAAATAACATAAATAACGGACATTATCGAACAAAACAAACAAAACAAACATGTATTGTGGACCTGGGATTCCTGGTGTGCTTTCGGATGTAGATCATCAAAGGTAAGGGAATATTTATCATGTAATTTCTTGTTTATGTTGACGCCAACATGGCGGCTATTGTGACTATTTCTTCTGAGCGCCGTCTCAGATTATTGCATGGTTTGCTTATTCCGTAAAGTATTTTTGAAATCAGACACAGCGGTTGCATTAAGGAGAGGTAAATCTATAATTACATGTGTATAACTTGTGTATAACTTGTATTATCATCTACATTTATGATGAGTATTTATGTTGAATGATGTGGCTATGCAAAATCACTGGATGTTTTTGGAACTAGTGAATGTAACGCGCCAATGTAAACTCATATTTTGATAAATATTAACTTTATCAAACAAAACATACATGTATTGTGTAACATGAAGTCCCATGAGGGTCATCTGAAGATCATCAAAGGTTAGTGATTCATTTTATCTCTATTTGTGCTTTTTGTGACTCCTCTCTTTGGCTGGGAAAATGGCTGTTTTTATTGTGGTTTGGTGGTTACCTAACATAATCGTTCGTGGTGCTTTCGCCATAAAGCTGATTTGAAATGGGACACTGTGGTGGGATTAACAACAAGACTACCTTTAAAACGGTATAAAATGCATGTATGTTTGAGGAATTTTAATTATGATATTTTTGATATTTTGAATTTGGCGCCCTGCACTTTCACTGGCTGTTGTCATATCAATCACGTAAACGGGATTTCAGCCATAAGAAATGTTTATAACTATAATAGCTCTGGGTGACCTATCATCTCCACAGTGGAACACATAATCACAGTCAAATATATAAATGAGAGAACCACATATGTGCTGTACTGTACTGTGGACATTCACACATACATCAATGCACGGATGCACCCACACACACAATGCCTAAATCTACATTTTACACAAACTCAAGTCAAAAGCGCAGACACATGCATTCAATCAGTGATGTGACCCACTCTTAAAACCTAGAAGAGTTGTTTCCCTTGCCCTGAAAGGGCCACAGTTTTAAGGAGTGATAGGTCAATATGTTTGAGTCCAAATTGGGGCAAGGAGAGAGACGGAAGCAACACTGTCACATAAAGTAACACACATCCATTAACAGAATATCTGAGAGAATATCAGTAAAATCTCTTGGTTCCCATGCAGGCAGGTTAAAAAAAAATCTTAGCTGATATTTACGACTGCAGCAGCGACCATATTTAGTTTATAGCCTAAGATGATAGAAAGGTATGATTGGACTGATGCCCAGATATCACTGATGTTAAATGAGCCATGTCAAGGGCAGTACAGACTACTTTTGTAAGTATTAATTGAGGACCCAGGTGAGGAGGGACACAATCTTGTTGGACGTCAGGTCCTCTGCAGCCAGTTCCTGCACCCTCATGGACACAATGTTGTGGTAGAGCTTAATAAAGAATCTGTCAAAGTGGTGTAACGTGTCGGGAAGCACTGCAGAAGTGTCGCTATTCACTGTGGCCTGCAGCCTTGCCCATGACACAATGCAGAACTATCAACAGTTGCTTGGCCAGGTCGTCCGTTCATGTTGTGGTCCTTCTGTAGCTCAGTTGGTAGAGCATGGCGCTTGTAACGCCAGGGTAGTGGGTTCGATCCCCGGGACCACCCATACGTAGAATGTATGCACACATGACTGTAAGTCGCTTTGGATAAAAGCGTCTGCTAAATGGCATATATTATATTATATTATTGTGCATGTTCGAGCTGCCCATGCAGTACTGATTGTACATGAGGTTATTCCATGAGCTCTCCAGGTTCATCAGCTTGTGGTAGCCCTCCCTCCATTATTAACGGAGTGTCTGCCGTCTCAGGTACTGCACAGGAAGGGAGAAGAAATATGAATACTCAAATACATTGTAACTGTACAGTGTCACATAATAGCCAACAATAATAGTTCTCAATCAAGTGGCATGTAATGGTGCAGCTGAACATACCTGAAAATATATTTTTCACGTTCTCCATGGCTGAGGCAAGCTGTATCTGTTGCTTCACAGCATATTTTACGTCCTTCAGGTTCTTAATGGTGTTGATGCTTTGCCTCCAGTCATTGCTGGATTTCCTTCATGTCCCGCAGGGCATTGTGGAGATGACGGCCGGAATGACCCCGGGAGTGGATTGCAGCCTGGAGAGTGAGGACGGACAATTTTAAATGGTTTAGATAGGGTTTTACATTAATCAAAGGGCAGTACAAATTTAATCCATGTCAAAGCTAAACATACTATTTTCTACCTTCAGTCATGCTTCTACTAAAACTCCAGATCTAACTGTGATCAATAAACTTTGTCAGTTTCTAGGTTTTAGCAGGTGAATGGTAAATTGTCTAATGAGTATGCTAGCTACCTAGATATTGTGCCATACATAATCAAGGTAGCTAGCTAGCTAGCTTAAAAATGTATAGAAAAAAAACTTTCTCTAATCAATTTCAGTAGCTAGCATCAGACTGTAAACTCCTAATAACTATGTATTGGACAAAAGCTTCCAAAAATGTATAACAAAGAAGAAAAAAGCTTGCTACCTAGCCATAAAAGAAAGACATTTAATCTTACCAGCCATTGCTGCTTTGGTGGACATTGCTCAATCAATCTCAGTGCTAACCTGGTACCGCACGTTGTGAATGATAGGTAGTTGAGCCAGACTACACTGCCCATGTGAGCTACTGTCACCAACAGTATGTTGGTCTATGAAAACCTCATCTGATTGGTTAGAAGAAACAGGTCCTGCTCTCTCTGGCTGCATTCCAAACATGTAAAAGACACACCCCCATCCCTCAAATGAAGTGGACACTTCTGATGACGTATCATGACATATGATGAGTCAACACTTGCAGGGCAAGGGAAGAATCAATTAATTTTAAATGGACCGCCCTTGCCTAGAAATTCTTCACTCGTTCGTCCCACGTTTCTGTTTTCAGTCATCATGGAACCGGTAGCTATTGTATGTGCTTTTTAATGCGCTACAGTCAATTATGATTGCCTTTCATATCTTCGCTAGAAGACATCGCATCCGCAGACATTGAATACTAGCCATCTGATGATATCAGCTAAATCGAAAATTACAATAAGCATTCGGAAAGTATTCAGACCCCTTGACTTTTTCCACATGTTGTTACTTTAGAGCCTTATTCAAAAATGGATTACATCTTCTTTTCCCTCCTCGATCTACATGCAATACCTCATAATGGCAAATCAAAAACCGGTTTTCAGAAATGTGAACAGGAACTATTATATTTACATAAGTATTCAGACCTTTTACTCAGTACTTTGTTGAAGCACTTTTGGCAGTGATGACAGCCTCAAATATTCTTGGGTATGATGCTACAAGCATGGCACACCTGTTTTTGGGGAGTTTCTCCTATTCTTCTCTGCAGATCACCTCAAACTGGATGTGGAGTGTCACTGCACAGCTATTTTCAGGTCTCTCCAGAGAAGTCCGGGCTCTGGCTGGGCTACTCAAGGACATTCAGATACTTGTCCTGAAGCCACTCCTGTGTTGTCTTGGCTGTGCGCTTAGGGTCCTGAGTGCCCTGGAGCAGGTTTTCATCAAGGACCTCTCTGTACTTTGCTCCGTTCATCTTTCCATGGATCCTGACTAGTTTCCCAGTCTCTGCTGCAGAAAAATATCCACACTGCATGATGGTGCCATCACCATGCTTCACCGTAGGGATGGTGCCAGGTTTCCTCTAGACGTGACGCTTGACATTCAGGCCAAGGAGTTCAGTCTTGGTTTCATCAGACCAGATAATCTTGTTTTTTATAGTCTGAAAGTTCTTTAGGGGCCTTTTGGCAAACTCCAAGAGGGATTCCTTCTGGCCAATCTACCATAAAGGCCTGATTGGTGGAGTGCTGTAGAGATGGTTGTCCTTCTGGAATGTTCTCCTATCGCCACAGAGGAACGCTGGAGATCTGTCAGAGTGAGGTCACCTCCCTGATTTTTGGTCACCTCCCTGACCAAGGCCCTTCTCCCCCGATTGCTCAGTTTAGCCAGGCAGCTAGCTCTAGGAGTCTTGGTGGTTCCTAACTTCTTCCATTTAAGACTGATGGAGGCCACTGTGCTCTTGGGGACCTTCAATGCTGTAGAAATGTTTTGGTACCCTTCACCAGATCTGTGCCTTGACACATTCCTGTCTCAGAGCTCTTCACAGGTTCAACGTCATATGCTTTCTAGTGAGCTATATGCTCGCTAGCTAGCTAGCTGCAGTCAACAATAATTTGTTATGTTGTAGCAAGATACTGACGAAATGGGTAATGCACTTGCTTCATGCATTGATTGTAGTTAAAGTACACTGAAACTATAGTGAAACTATAAAGAAAGTAACAGTAAGGTACACAAAACATCACATCCACTGCGGAGAGTTGTTTGGAATCAGGAAAAATCACAAAACAAGAATGTGACTTCCTGTGTGAGAAATTTCTATGCGTGAATATACCTAGTTTTTACACAGTCCCTAAATATCACAACCAAGTTTCCCCAGGTAGACCTATTGTGGCAGCAATTGACTCAGTGGCATCTAACATTTAAAAGTTTGGATCATCACATCAAACCATTGGTTGAGAATCTTCCCTTTCATGATCTCATTGGTGGAGGGCCTCGGCACCATATTTGCCACTTTGATGTGGAGAGCTTGCACACCAACATCCAACACTGGAGGTCTACAAGCTCTACAACACTTCCTCTAACAGAGAGACCCTACCTTTGCTTCATCCAATGAATGTATCCTGCAACTCATTGAACTGGTATTATCCAACAACTACTTAATTTTTGAGTCAGACTTTTTTCCAGATTTAGGGTGTGGCCATGGCGCTCCATTGCCCCCAACTATGTTAATCTATATGTGGGACAATTTGAGAAAGAGTTAATTTACAAAACAGAGACGCATCCACTCCTGTCAAAAATCCTCCTAAAGATACATAGATGACGTCTTTTGTCCTCTGGCGAGGAAGTCAGTAGGAGCTAAATTAATTCCACACTGCTAAATGAAATATTGAAAATTCACCATGCAGACTGATGAGATATGGATCATTAAAGAGAATGATGCATTGCACAGTGACTTGTACACAAAGTCCACTAACCGCAACACCCTGCTACGCACAGACAGTATGCATCCCCTCCCACTCAAGAATGGTTTATCATATAGCCAGTTGTGTACGGTTAAATGCAACTGTGGCCAACCGTCTGATATTGTACACCAATGTTATGAAAATGATCGATGAATTCCAAATTAGTGGCAGGAAGGACAAAACTCCTACTGATACAATGGTGAAAATATCCCCCAAAAACAAGAAAGGAACTGCTCAAGACTAAGACAAAAAATGAAAATAAAGCAACAGTCTTTTGCACAAAGTACACCAAGTGCTCAGAGAAAATTAAAAGCTATCCTGAAAAAACACTAGTGTATTCTGCAATCAGAAAAACAATTGTGCACTTTTTCCCGGAACCCCCTTGGTGGTCTACTAGAGAGGCCGCAACATTGGGGACAGCATAGTGAAATCAGCTCTATCAAGGTAAATTCAATGTAACAATAATGATTGTTGATAAATAGATTATCTAATCATGTTGACATAAGATTATGTAAATAATTGCCCCATTTATTTAACTTCTTGACATGCTATAAAATATTCGTTTTTGAACAGTTTCACCTTTTTATCGCTCATTACATTAATTACTATGTCACGCACATCACTGTGGCTGCACTAATTGCATTGTTTGACTACATAACCTGGCTCAAGCATTTACCATGTAAACCCTCAAGAAAACACTGCATGCCAAAATGTTGGTTGCTATAACCATTACATTTTTGACAGCACAATTAGTCAGCACCTCTACAAAAATATTTTGGGTGTGTGTCAGCTTATGTCTTTTACTCAACTCTGATTATTCACACCAACACTGGTGTATTCACACCAACACCAACACTGGTGTAAGTCCTCAATCAACACTAGAAATGTTACACTGAAATATCCACACTAGTTTACACTGGCCAATTTGTCTGTGCTATGAAAAGGACATCTGCCCGCTTCCATACATTTCAAGAACTGTTTAGAATCAGTGTCAGCTTAATAGACGGATTAGCTGACAATGTTATGAAAACGATGCATACGCTTCAAATGGGGCAGAAGTCTGTGTGTTGTACTTCTGATGGCCAGATAGCTAGCAACAATGATAGCTAGCAACAATGACAAGAAGGTGCCATATGGGGAATCGTAGGTGGCTTGATTCAGCTAGTGCTCATTGTGCAAATGTATTTATGTTTTCCAATTCGTCAACCCCATCTGTTTTGCCCAATAGTTGCGCACTCAGCGATTTTGTTGCCAAACAACCAACCCTCAATATATGAACCGGAAAAGATTGTCTGTAGCCCCCACCCAGTGACGTTTGTGTTGTTGTTTTGGGATAACGTTAGGTACAGCTGTTATATTTCATCACTGAAAATGTCTGTTCACATACATACAGATGTCGTCGGAAGTTTACATACACCTTAGCCAAATACATTTAAACTCAGTTTTCACAATTCCTGACATTTAATCCTAGTAAAAATGCCCTGTTTTACGTCAGTTAGGATCACCACTTTATTTTAAGAATGTGAAATGTCAGAATAATAGTAGAGAGAATGATTTATTTCAGATGTTCTTTCTTTCATCACATTCCCAGTGTTTACATACACTCAAGTAGTATTTTGTAGCATTGCCTTTAAATTGCTTAACTTGGGTCAAACATTTCGGGTAGACTTCCACAAGCTTCCCACAATAAGTTGGGTGAATTTTGGCCCATTCCTCCTTACAGAACTGGTGTAACTGGTGTAACATGAACTGGTGTAACATGTAACATGCACATGCTTTTTCAGTTTTGCCCACACATTTCCTATATAATTGAGGTCAGGGCTTTGTGATGGCCACTCCAATACCTTGACTTTGTTGTCCTTATGCCATTTTGCCACAACTTTGGAAGTATGCTTGGGGTTATTGTCCATTTGGAAGACCCATTTGTGACCAAGGTTTAAAAACTTCCTGACTGATGTCTTGAGACGTTGCTTCAATAAGTTCAATAACCAACCTCATGATGCCATCTATTTTGTGAAGTGCACTAGACCCTCCTGCAGCAAAGCACCCCCACAACATGATGCTGCCACCCCGTGCTTCACGGTTGGGATGGTGTTCTTCGGCTTGCAAGCCTCCTCCTTTTTCCTCCAAACATAACAATGGTCATTATGGCCAAAGAGTTCTATTTTTTTCAAAAGACCAGAGGAAATTTCTCCAAAAAGTACGATCTTTGTCTCCATGTGCAGTTGCAAACCGTAGTCTGGCTTTTTTTATGATGGTTTTGGAGCAGTGGCTTCTTCCTTGCTGATTGGCCTTTCAGATTATGTCGATATAAGACTAGTTTTTACTGTGGATAAAGATACTTTTGGACCTGCTTCCTCCAGCATCTTCACAAGGTTTTTTGCTGTTTTTCTGGGATTTATTTCCACTTTTCGCACCAAAGTACGTTCATTTCTAGGGAACAGAACGTGTCTCCCTCCTGAGCAGTATGACGAATGCGTGGTCCCATGGTGTTTATACTTGCGTACTATTGTTTGAACAGATGAACGTGGTACCTTCAGGCATTTGGAAATTGCTCCCAAGGATGGACCAGACTTGTGGAGGTCTACAATTTTTTTCTGAGGTCTTGGCTGATTTCTTTTTATTTTCCTATGATGTCAAGCAAAGAGGCACTGAGTTTGAAGGTAGGCCTTGAAATACATCCACAGGTACACCTCCAATTGACTCAAATGCCA
Source organism: Oncorhynchus keta (assembly GCF_023373465.1). NCBI lineage: Eukaryota > Metazoa > Chordata > Actinopteri > Salmoniformes > Salmonidae > Oncorhynchus > Oncorhynchus keta. The sequence continues at coordinate 49,209,059 of NC_068455.1, forward strand.
ATTAGCCTATCAGAAGCTTCTAAAGCCTTGACATAATTTTCTTGAATTTTCTAAGCTGTTTGAAGGCACAGTCATCTTAGTGGATGTTAATTTCTGACCCACTGGAATTGTGATACAGTGAATTTAAGTGAAATAATCTGTCTGTAAACAATTGTTGGAAAAATTACTTGTGTCATGCACAAAGTAGATGTCCTATCCGACTTGCCAAAACTATAGTTTGTTAACAAGAAATTTGTGGAGTGGTTGAAAAACTATTTTTAATGACTCCAACATAAGTGTATGTAAACTTCTGACATCAACTGTAAGTAGCTAACATTTGGAATTATGTTTTTGGAGTATACCTGAGTTTACCATAGGCCCCTTCATCTCACACTCCTTCACATAGATCCTGAAAATACATAAGATGAAGTACAACATTAACCAAAACATGATCAAAGTAGAGTAATGTAAACATTATGTACCTAGACTGCCACATACAGTACCTTCAGAAAGTATTCATAACCCTAGACTTTTTCCACATTTGGTTGTGTTACAGCCTGAATTCAAAATGGATAAAATATGTGTTTTTTTCCTCACTCATCTACACCCTATAATGAGAAAGTGTTCATTTGTTTTAACGAATTTTAGAAAATGTATTTAAAAAATGAGATACAGTATCTAATTCACATAAGTGTTCACACCCCTGTGAATACCTATGGCAGCGATTACAGCTGTGAGCTTTCCACACTTGAATTGTGAAAATGTGCCCATTATTCTTTAAAAAATTATTCAAGCTTTGACAAATTGGTTGTTGATCATTGTTAGATAACGATTTTCAGGTCTTGATATAGATTTCCAAGTAGATTTAAATCAAAACTCTAACTCGGTCAACATTCTTCCGGCTAGCTGAAGAGGCCCATCAGCCACTCCTGAGCTACAATATCCGGACCTCTTCTACTGCCGGTACGGGGCACGGAACCCCGCCGATCCTTCACGACTGGACTACCGACGTAACCTGCTCGAGGGGGTACTTAACTGGCCCCTACGCCGCGACGTCCCATGAATGCCCTTCTGCTAGCCTGCTCGCCACGGCCCACTAGCTGCTTGCCACGGCCCGCTAGCTGTCTAGAGCATATTGGACTGTTATCTGAATAGATCCATCGGCCAATTTCGTGGGCCACTGTACCTATTTTGCCAATTGGACTTGGACCTTTCTGCTACTCGGAACCCTACTAATCCATCACATCTGGTCTATCAATGTCACCGCACGCGGAGGCTAAAACAGACTTTCCTCCGTCGCGACGTCCTTCTAAGGCCCACCTGCTAGCTTGCTAGCCCCGGCCTGCTAGCTGTCTGAATCGCCGTGTCTCCAGCCAGCCCAATCACTCACTGGACCCCTATGATCACTCGGCTACGCATGCCTGTCCCTAATATCAATACGCCTTGTCCATTACTGTCCTGGTTAGTGATTATTATCTTATTTCACTGTAGAGCCTCTAGCCCTGCTCAATAAGCCTTAACCAACCATTTTAGTTCCACCTCCCACATATGCGGTGACATCACCTGGTTTAAACGTCTCTAGAGACAATATCTCTCTCATCATTACTCAATGCCTAGGTTTACCTCAAATGTACTCACATCCTACCATACCTTTGTCTGTACATTATACCTTGAACTTATTCTATCGCAGCCAGAAACCGGCTCCTTTTACACTCTGTTCCGAACGTACTAGATGGCCAGTTCTTTTAGCATTTAGCCGTACCCTTATCCTACTCCTCCTCTGTTCCTCTGGTGATGTAGAGGATAATCCAGGCCCTGCAGTGCCAAGCTCCACTCCTACTCCCCAGGTGCTCTCATTTGTTGACTTCTGTAACTGTAAAACCCTTGGTTTCCTGCATGTTCACATTAGAATTCTGCTCCCGAAGTTTGTTTTATTCACTGCTTTAGCACACTCTGCCAACCGGAAGTCCTAGCCGTGTCTGAATCATGGCTTAGGAAAACGACCAAAAACCCTGAAATTTCCATTCCTAACTACAACATCTTCTGACAAGATCGAACTGCCAAAGGGGGTGGTGTTGCAATCTACTGCAGCGATAGCCTGCAGAGTTCTGTCTTACTATCTAGGTCTGTACCCAAACAATTCGACCTTATATTTTTTTAAATCCACCTTTCCAGAAACAAGTCTCTCACTGTTGCCACTTGCTATAGACCACCCTCTGCGCCCAGCTGTGGCCTGGACACCATATGTGAATTGATTGCCCCCCCCACCTAACTTTAGAGCTCGTGCTGCGAGGTGACCTAAACTGGGACATGCTTAACACCCTGGCTATCCTACAATCTAAGCTTGATGCCCTCAATCTCACACAAATGATCAATGAACCCACCAGGTACAACCCCAAATCCGTAAACACGAGCACCCTCATAGATATCATCCTAACCAACTTGCCCTCCAAATACACCTATGCTGTTTTCCAAGATCTCAGCGATCACTGCCTCATTGCCTGCGTCCGTAATGGGTCTGCGGTCAAACAACCACACCCCATCACTGTTAAACGCTCCCTAAAACACCTAAAACAGTTCTCATCGACCTGGCCCGTGTATCCTGGAAGTATATTGACCTCATCCCGTCAGTAGAGGATGCCTGGTTATTCTTTAACTTCTTGCGTCGAGCCATCCCGGATCCGGGATCGTGAATACAGCCTCAAGCTCATTACCATAACGCAATGTTAACTATTCATGAAAATCGCAAATGAAATTAAATAAATATGCTAGCTCTCAAGCTTAGCCTTTTGTTAACAACACTGTCATCTCAGATTTTCAAAAATATGCTTCTCAACCATAGCAAAACAAGCATTTGTGTAACAGCATTTAGCGTTAGCATAGCATTTAGCGTTAGCATTCAGCAGGCAACATTTTCACAAAAACCAGAAAACCATTCAAATAAAATAATTTACCTTTGAAGAACTTCGGATGTTTTCAAGGAGGAGACTCAGTTAGATAGCAAATGTTCAGTTTTTCCTGAAAGATTATTTGTGCAGGAGAAATCGGTCCGTTTTCTGCGTCATGTTTGGCTACCAAAAAAAAATGAAAATTCATTCATCCAAACGCCAAACTTTCTTCCACATTAACTCCATAATATCGACTGAAACATGGTAAACGTTGTTTAGAATCAACCCTCAAGGTTTTTTTTCACATATCTCTTCATGATATATCATTTCTGGAAGTCTCCTCTCTGTCTCAATCACATGGATGAATGTGAGCAGCTTGGAGATTACGCAACAATTTCAACAAAGGACACCGGGCGGACCCCTGGTAAATGTAGTCTCTTATGGCCAATCTTCCAATGATATGCCTACAAATAAGTCACAATGCTGCAGACAACTTGGAGAAACGATAGAAAGGGCAGGCTAATTCGTGGCGCTTTCACAGCCATATAAGGAGACAATGAAAAACAGAGCGTCAAAAATCCTGCTCATTTCCTGTTTGAAGTTTCATCTTGGTTTCGCCTGTAGCATCAGTTCTGGTGCACTCACAGATAATATCTTTGCAGTTTTGGAAACGGTAGAGTGTTTTCTTTCCAAATCTGCCAATTATATGCATAGTCGAGCATCTTTTCGTGACAAAATATTGCGCTTAAAACGGGCATGTTTTTTTATCCAATAATGACATAGCGCCCCCATAGGTTAAAGAGGTTAAAAGTGCCTTCCTCACCATCTTAAATAAGAATGCCCCATTCAAAAAAATTAGAGCCAGGAACAGATATAGCCCTTGTTTCTCTCCAGACCTGACTGCCCTTGACCAGCACAAAAACACCCTGTGGCGTTCTGCAAAAGAATTGAATAGCCCCCGTGATATGTAACTTTTCAGGGAAGTTGGGAGCCAATATACACAGGCAGTTAGGAAAGCTATCTTTTTCAAGCAGAAAATTTCATCCTGTAGCACAAACTCAAAAACGTTCTGGGACACTGTAAAGCCCATGGAGAATAAGAGCACCTCCTACCAGCTGTCAACTGCACTGAGGCTAGGAAACACTGTCACCACCGATAAATCCACTATAACTGAGAATTTCAACAACAATTTTTCTAAGGTTGTCCATGCTTTCCACCTGGCTACCCCTACCACAATGAACAGCACCTCAGCCACGCTCAAGGTCCTAAACGATATCATTAACCACCATCGATAAGAGACATTACTGTGCAGTCGTTTTCATCGACCTGGCCAAGGCATTCGACTCTGTCAATCACCACATTGTTATCGTCCGACTCAAGAGCCTTGGTTTCTGATGATTGCCTCGCTTGGTTCACCAACTACTTCTCCGGCAGTCTCTGGGGGTGGCACAGGGTTCAATTCTCAGGCCGATTCTTTTCTCTGTATATATCAATGATATCGCTATTGCTACTGGTGATTCTCTGATCCACCTCTACGCAGACAACACCATTCTGTATACCTCTAGCCCTTCTTTGGACACTATGTAAACTAACCTCCAGATGAGCTTCAATGCCATACAACTCTCCTACCGTGGCCTCCAACTGCTCTTAAATGCAATTAAAACTAAATGCATGCTATTCACCCGATCGCTGCCCGCACCTGCCCGCTCATCCAGCATCACTACTCTGGACGGTTCTGACTTAGAATATGTGCACAACTACAAATACCTAGGTGTCTGGTTAGACTGTAAACTCTTCTTCCAGACCCACATCAAGCATCTCCAATCCAAAATAAAATCTAGAATTGGTTTCCTATTTCGCAACAAAGCATCCTTAACTCATGCGGCCAAACATACCCTCGTAAAACTGACCATCCTACCAATCCTCGACTTTGGCAATGTCATTTACAAAATAGCCTCCAACACTCTACTCAACAAATTGTATGCAGTCTACCGCAGTGCCACCCCTTTTGTCACCAAAGCCCCATATACTACCCACCACTGCGACCTGTATGCTCTCATTGGCTGGCCCTCCCTTCATACTCACCGCCAAACCCACTGGCTCCAGGTCATCTACAAGTCTCTGCTTGGTAAAGCCCTGCCTTCTCAGCTCACTGGTCACCATAGCAGCACCCACCAGCTGCACTTGCTCCAGCAGGTATATCTCACTTGTCACCCACAAAGCCAATTCTTCCTTTGGCCACCTTTCCTTCCAGTTCTCTGCTGCTAATGACTGGAACGAACTGCAAAAATCACTGAAGCTGGAGACTCATATCTCCCTCACTGGCTTTAAGCACCAGCTGTCAGGGCAGCTCACATATCACTGCACCTGTACATAGCACATCTGTAAATAGCCATTCAACTACCTCTTCCCCATACTGTCTTTATTTATTAATCTTGCTCCTTTGCACCCCAGTATCTCTACTTGCACATTCATCTGGAGCCTTCCTCTGGAGCCTTCCTCTGCACCGATGTCCAGGCCAGGACTGGTGTCTCGTCCCGCTCCATGGCAGGAGCCTTCCTTGACATCAACGTCTAGGCACAGTGTTCAGCCCGGGTCCATGGCTGGATCTGCAGGATGAGCAGGTTCTTCGTCCCGCACCAGAGCTGCTACAAACACTAATCACCCCCCCTACCCTCCCCATTTAGTTTCAGGTTTTGCGGCCGGAGTCTACACCTTTGGGGGGAAACTACTGTCACGCCTAGACCATAGAGAGCCATTTCTCTATGGTGTAGTAGGTCAGGGCGTGACTGGGGGTGATCTAGTTTATTTATTTCTATGTGGTTTTCTAGTTTATTTTCTTTGTATGATTCCCAATTAGAGGCTGCTGGTAATCGTTGTCTCTAATTGGGAATCATATTTAAGTAGCATTTTTCCCACCTGTGTTTGTGGGATATTGTTTTGTGCATGTGCACCACGTAGTCACATTTCGTTGTTAGTTTATTCATTTATTGTTTTTGCTAAGTTTCACTTTATTAATAAATTATGTGGAACTCAACATCCGCTGCGCCTTGGTCTGTCTCTACACACGAACGTGACAGATGCACAATGTAAAGAGTAGTTTGCTTCTACAAGGGTTGTGTGTGGTGCAAAAACACATATGTTCATTACTTTAGCTACTTGGTATGTGCACTTATTTGGAATCCCAATCGCATTTCATCTGTCACAGGTTTTTTGGATCAAATCCAACAGCTATTACATGTCTGGCACCATAGTCAAAAGGGCACCTTGCTATAGAGATACAGCATTCTCCCATTCGCCATAATCACTGCTGCAAGTCACCCAATCACCCTCATCCAAATCGGTCGTGAAACAGAAATGCCCTCGGCTTACAGACACACTGATTATCTGTCCCCCCCACACACACACCAATGGCTGTCGTTAGAAGCAGTAGCTCCAGAGCGATTTGCTGCTTGGTTGAAGGGGAAGAATAATAGCCACTCGCCCTAAAGTATGTCTACAGCCACGTTGCCCTATATTTGCTTGACTGGTGTGAGCTTGGTCTGGTTCCCCTCCAATTAACAAATACGCACACACGCACAAACCTCCAACCCCTAAGGAGACGTTTTGTGAGGAAATAAACAAGATGTCGTTGGGGGAGGCCTTATCAGTCGCAGCCTGTTTCTTGGGCAATGACCAAAAACAACCAATCTGGTTGAGCAGAGGGAAAAGGGTAAACCATCGGGTAACATGCACGGCTTCCATTTTCCAAGGAAGCAGATCAATCAGGATAAGGCTGTATGTGTCAATTGCCGATGGGTATCGGACCCTGTGGCTCAATTAGCATTTGATTAGAAATTCTTATTTCCTCTCTTCTGGCCTGAGAAAAATGTCTGTTGAGTTGCGTGGCTGACACAGCAGGCCATTCATAAAAACAAACAAATTCCACTGTAATTGATTCTGAGTGGGCAGATATGAAGTCATAATTCCCGATTGCCTGAGACTGATATCATATTCTTGTCATCAGTGAAAAATATGACTGTCGTGTTTGTGAGAACCATTATCATATTTCCCAGCATGCTCTACTGCAGTTAGATGTTTAGAATGGTTTGTTTCACTATCTGTGTTTTTGCATGTACAGTACATATATAGATTAATTAATCAATTAATTTATTGCTAAACAATGAGTTCGACACCCCTGAGCTAGACCATGCTAATCAGGCTAGTTTGACCAGTATAGACCAGCATGGACCGGCTTGACATTTATGGAGGTCTATGCTGTTTTCTTGGGAGCAGGGAATGTATGAAATGTGTTTTTCAAAATGCTTAATTTCATCACACTTTGCTCAATGCATTCATAACATAAAAGGACATAATTTCAAACAATGTTTTTGGTTACGGAAAATATATTTAACATGGTACAATGATTCTCTATACTATACTTGCTTGTTTTGTCACATAAACTGAAATTAGATGAACTATTAGAATGGGTGGGGAAACGGCTGCTTGCACTGCCATCCAAAACCAGGCACAGTGCGTGGGCCAACAAACACAATCACCCCAGCTCATTAGGGGAACTAGTCCTAGTGTACACAGCTGTAATTGTGCAGATTAGAAGAGAACAGAGTTGAAATAATAGCCTTCTCTTCAAAAAACACTGGTTTAGTATACCCGGCAATGGTTATTTGCATTGTCCCCGATAGGCATTTTATTTGCATGTAATTTCCAATGTGGGAACAATTTGAGCATCTTAATTGGACGAATCTCAGTAGAATCTGCCACTGATTTCCCTGTCTACCCGAGTGTGATCGTGTACATAAAATACCAATCGAAGTTTGGACACAACTAGTAATGCAAGGGTTTTTACATATGTTTACTATTTCTACATGTAGAATAGTATTTAATAACAAATATGGAATCATGTAGTAACCAAAAAAGTGTTAACACTTCAAACCATTTAAAGTCTAAGAACATTCCCAGAATACAGCAGTGTCCATTACCAGGGGTTTTAGAGAACACTGGTATTCCTGTATAATTCATTGAACCAAAAGTTGTTAGATGGTCTTGCCACAGTCATGTCACAAAACTATACTAACTGTGTCACTTGTGGTTAAATAAATAACACATCTTGGAAGAGAAGATAAAGTATGATTTTGGTCGATAGGACGTACTTCTCACCAATAAAATTGTACAGTTTGGCCAGTGTAAGACATCAGTTGTAAACCGAGAGTATCAATTTTGAACCATGACATAATTAGGGAGTGGAATGTCTGGGTGTCCCTGAGGGGATGTTTGGAAAACACTGTTCTACTGTAAAAAATAACATAGTTTACATGCATTGATGGCGGGAGGTGAAAATACATTTTAATGAATATAATCGCATTGGTATCTCCACATAGATTTCCTTTGAGAGGAAAAATATGATTGCTTAGTGTACAAGTATGTTGTTTAGTAATAACATGGTAACAATGTCCTTCTCCTGAATGTTAAGTGGTCCTTCTGAGACTTGAGTAATTTATTCTCCTGAGTTTTACTGGTGTTTATCTCTGTGATATCAGTGCATAGGCTCTTGACCTGTGACAATGCAAACCCCAAATCTCACTCTGAACTTTTGTTCATCCTCAAATATCTTGCCAAGTCATTTTCGAGCATTGTTTCATCATGTGTGGAGTCACAGGAGACCAGGCTGAGAGAGAATGACACCTCCAAAATAGGATTTAATCAAATAAATAAACATCTAACTGAAGGTGATAAAGCAAGTCAGTCCTTCCAGGATTTTGTGGAAATTGTTTGTGATATTTGCTGGCAAAAAGGCTTGATTTTGCTGCGGCAATCCTGGAGGGACTGGAAAATGGCCCAGACATATTTTAAACAATCTCCTCTTGGTTTAGCTTTCCTTCTTTGGTGAAACATGCTTCTTTCTCTTATCGTGAGCACCAGATGGATATAGTTGAGATTATGGAAAACATACAAATACTGTATATTTCTTGGCTTCTGATGAAACACAATTTGAATTGGATGACAGTGTTATATTGTTTTGTGTTGGGCCTATTGTGGCAACCAACATTACAGCAAAACAAACACACCCCCATTGCTTTGAAATGCATCGAATGGGTTGCAACTCTACCGGTTTGCTTAATAACTTTTGATTGATATCGTGGACAGCATGTCCCTAAATGCAAGTAGGATAGGACCACTGAATCGGCTGTAGTATGAGGCCACCTAGTGGAAAAAAAGAGGGAATGAGGATCCATTCTCGACTGGTCCAACCAGTTAGTTCCAACAAGGTAGGCCTACAGTCAGGAAAGTCAGTAGTCTAGAGATAACCAAATTGTTTTACTAAAGTGTTGAAAGAATACACCTTTTTCAACTTGTTGTTTGTAAAATTGTCTCATTCTAAGGAAAGAGAGATACTGTATCTTTATGAGTGTGGTAGCTTTTAACAATTAAGAGTGTTCTAGCTATTAAAATGACTAACAATTTCCCAAGCACACGTCAAAAGACGAAACAACTGACTCAACAAAAAGCTCACTGTAACAGCTCTGGAACCTGTTCAGTGTTCCTTTTCCTTTCCCAACTGTCGATCTCATATCAGGTTGCATCTAAAGTAAACACTGGTCTGACAAACACAAACTGTCTTTTATTTAAGTGGTAATGCCCAAGAAGCCGGTGTTTGGAGGATAAACACCGTCTTCGAGGACATCACTTTTATACCACGGGTTACCAACATATTCAAATAATGATTGACATATTTTCATTAAACACAGTATTTTGATGAATTTATTCATACTATTTCATCCTTCCACAATATCCTGAAACAAATCAATGGTTGCTACCCTAGCCGGCTGGTTGTTCGTTTTATTGGTTCGGTTGCCAGACAACGACCCTGTCGTTCAGTCTTTTTGTTCTGTATCTATGAACTTGTCTGCTAAATGACTTAAATGTAAATGTAAACTTCGACCCTGTCGTTCGTTCCAAATGTTCCTTTGCCATCTGGCTGGCAACATTCTTATCCCTTGCTTGCTAGATAGCCAACTATGTCTAACTTACAGTCACGTCAAACAGTGCAGGAAGAATAACAACAGTAGCAGCATTTGTTTAAGCTGTTTTCTAGTGACATTTATTTAACAATGAGCTACTGAGGCACAATTTCGCCTGACATAGAAAATGTGCTATCCCGTTAGGACACTGTTGTTGTTCAGATGAGCTAGCCAACAACACAGCTAACACAATAACTTCAAACTGAAGCTGGAAAGTCTGCAAACTAGCTGCACTTTGTTTCATTTTTACCTTTTTCCAATTGACATTTCTTTGAATATATTCATAAAAATATGCTAGCTGATTCATGAATTCGACTGGCTGAGAAACGCTGCATGCCTCTCTCTCATCCCAATTCCCGACCCCTACACGTTCATTACTATGCGACAGATGGAGATTGAATGTATTTGAATATTGAAACAATGTTGCAAATGTCCGAGAGATAGACAGTAAGGTTTATACAAATCTCCGCTGTTGAAAACAAAATGTTAGTCTAAAGGAAATGTGAGATAATGTCTAGATGCTTTTTATGGTGGAGATCAAGTTGATAACTTTCCTGCCTGGGCTGATGAGACAGGGACTGTGCAATCAGATGGAACAGAGTAAATAGGCATTTTAACGTCATAGATTTAGCCGGTGGTAACTTGTGGAATAGACACTGGCTGGAATGTATTTTTAACCAATCAGCAATCAGGATTAGACCCACTCGTTGTATAATATCATACAATCTCACATCATCAAGCTAATATATCAAGCTGCCAGAGAAGCGGTCACATTAACAACCTTGCTAATTATGCAATTTGCGCATGATTTACAACCATGACATTCAGGACTCGTACACCTGTGCACCATGATACAATAAATCAATGCAAGAATTAACCACCAAAAACTTATGAGAACAACTGATAGCTACTCTCCTCCTTGCTCCCTTTCTCCTCCTATCCCTCAGAGTTGCATGGAATCAGGTTGGGCGCTTGGCAAATGCTTTAGGCTCTAATCAGTCACGGTTGGTTTCTACAGCCCAGCAATCTATGGTTTGAATATTAAATGAACCGTGAACAGCTTGACAGATGCAGATCTTGACGACGTTTAACAGCGCCGCGTCATGGATACCAGGTTACAGGTCCTGATATTTGGTAAATAGGTGGGAATTGGATCCAGAATGGGCAACAATATGTCAGGCCCTTAATCATGTACACACGCTATTGAAAACATATGAAAAGGTCTCAGCTTGGTAGGGGACTGTGGAAATATCTGGAAATAGATGGCCAATTTTTATATAATGATTAATCATAAATGCATTCTTTATGTATTGTATTTGTTCTATTTCAAACTCTTTCACCCAGAGTTGGTTTCTATTCACATGTTGAATGTATTGCCATACTCTGAGAGCTGCAGTGGCATCTATGCAACGGGTAGGTTTTCATGCCATCTGACGTCACTTCCTGGAGTTGTTCCTGTCATGAACTCGGATACCTCCTGCGCCTCGACCTATTCCTTCAGAATGTTGTTTTGTTCATGAGTGTTTGTGTCAACACCTGCTACCAACTAGCCAGTTAGCTAGCTAGCTAGGTTGCAATGGAGCCCACTTCGCCTGGAATAGCTAACAAACGTTTCCTGTGCTGTAGAAGCTGTGTTTGTTAATATTGTCCCGGACAAGAGCGTAATAATCTGGAGTTCCAATAAAGTGATGAGGTGGCTAGGCTTAAACTCCTATGGCTGGACACCGCTGGGCCTGATAGATGTTTTGCCGCCTTGTCATCTGTCCCTGTCCGAATGGCCTGTGCTACCTGGAACTTGCCTACCAAGGAAGTCGTCTATCTGCTTCTCCTCCTCCATCCTGTAGTGAAGTAGACGGAGAACAGCAAGAAGATTGGAACAATCAGCGCTGGTGCCATGTCACAATTGACTAAGGAATAGCGTCGCTGCACTTGTCCCTGATCTACCTGCGACTTCATTGCTGGGATTGCCTGTGTCAGCGACAGTTATTCTGCCTCCTAACTATGCTGACTCCAGCGGTGGCTTTGTCGTCAGGTTTGGCTCCTTTCCCTCTCTCTGACGGGCACTGCCTGCTGTGGGAGATCTGGACCTATCTCCGGGAGCAGCAGGCGTACGCTATAAATAAATAAATATTTAAATATTGACTGGCTTTCATCAGGCTGCCCACTAAAGGTTCAGGTTATCAGTCAACCTACCAGGGTAGTTACAAACAGCATATAAATAAAACCATGAACATGTATTGATCACGTCTTTACTAATGCTGCAGAACTTTGCTTTAAAGCAGTATCCAAATCCGTAGGATGTAGTGATCACAGTATAGTAGTTAGTTATATCTAGGAAAACAAAGTTCCATAGGCTGGGCCTAATATACCATATAAGAGGTCATACAATAAGATTTGCAGGAATTCCTATGTCGTTGATGTAAAGACTATGTGTTGATCTGTGGTGTGTAGTGAGGAGCAACCAGACATTGCACGTAATACTCGCCTGGCCCTTAAATGTACACGAAGACTTAACATTAATGATATACATGCCAATCTGTCATGGCTCAAAGTGGAGGAGAGATTGACTTAATCACTACTTGTTTTTTCAAGAGGTGTTGACAAGCTGAATGCACCATACCTTCGGTTTAAACTACTAGCACACAGCTTGGATACCCATGCAAACCCCACAAGACATGCAACCAGAGGTCTCTTCACAATCCCCAAGTCCAGAGCAGACTATGGGAGACGCACAGTACGACATCACTACATGGAACTCTATTCCACATCAGGTAACTGATGCAAGCAGCACAATCAGAAAAAAAAACTGATACAAATATACCTTCAGGAAGAGTGGGGACTGTGAAGAGACACAGGTACAGGCACACTCATACACACACAGGCGCTAGCACACACACTCTACACGTACATTGTAATATTGTTGTACAGTGGTACCACATTTTGTGTTGTGGTGGTGTGACAGTGTTATATGATGTACTGTTTTATCTTTTGGTTTTATGTGTACTTTTAGTGTCTTAAAGAGTTTGGACCCCAGGAAGAAAGGCAGCAGCTAATGGGGATCCCTAATAAAATACAAATACTTAAACATTTTAAACAGGTGACCAGCATGGTGCTTGTGTTTTTCAGTAAGTAGGTGTGTGTGAGTGAGTGAGTGTGTATGGTCTAACTTTACTATCCTCACAAAGAAAAACAAGGACAATTCTGATAAGTAGAGACATTTAGCCGGTCCCAAAAATGAAAAATATGTTAGGGTTAGGTTTAGGGTTACAATTAGGTTTAGTTTTAGTTTTAGGGTTGGAGTTAAGGTTAGGTTAAGGGTTAGGGTAAATAGGATTTTGATATAAATGTTTTGGTCCCTACCTAGATAGTAAACCAACGTGAGTGTGTGTCAATCTGTGAATGCTGCCATGTTCATATAACATCCACACCCCTCTTGTCAAATTCCTACCGTCCTCCTCAGAAATTACAACTCTTTGCAATTCAGGTAAAGAAAATCTGAGGTTATCCTGTGAGGCCTATAAAACCAAAACACCCTTGCAGCCCACTGCTCACTTTTCACTGCTTCTTGGCTGTAGGCAAAGCAACAGACGCACCAGAGCAGGATTGGGACGAGGGGCAGCAGCAGAGATAGCCTGGTTAAACCTGACTGAACATTGCACTCACCATTGTTTCACTGAGCACAGTGTTCATTCTGGTTTAAGCAGGCTACATGAGAGCAGAAAAATAGAACCCCTGAAGGACAGAGAGTTGGATTTTGGAGCAAAAAGCAAGCGGAGTGGAGATCGAATGACCGCGTTCCCCACAGAAGGGAGTAATGAACAACCGAGTAGTGCCGCCATGTTTTTGTTTCTTGAACGTTCACCAAAAGGGATGTAGGGATGAAAGAGAGGGAGAGTAAACAGAACATCTCCCGATGCCGCAATGATTGGAAGTTTGGGAACTACCCCACTTACTATGTTTGACTTTCATGGGTAATGTAATATAACTTGTACAATCACGTGTATTATTGTTAAAACACGACTAATAGTGTTTCAGGGGGGTTGTGTGTGTGGATTGAGTGCAATATACTGCAATATACCGAATAGTATGTTTTGATGGCGCTGAGCATCCAGTTTCTGGGGGGTCACATGTGATGGGCATATCATTGCTCACACCTCTCCATGCAATTCAAAAACTCTGTATTAGGAAGCATACAGCACTCAAATGAAAAAAAGTACTTACTTAATTAATGGTCAGGACTGTTTTGACTGACTATTGCACACCTAGCTATAATCCACCATTACTGAAAGTGTAGCAGTTCTTTACAAGCCAGTGTTCAAAGACAGGCATTTGGTTGGCCATAAACCAGACACTAAGTATCGTTACACGAAAACACAGGGGAAAATCTGAGTTGTCCAATGAGAAGCACCCTCTGTGGAATCGAGAAGAGACAGGTCTCATTCTGATGGCAGTGGAAAACAAGCACATGGAGACAACACTGCCATTCAGAGAAGAGACAATGCTTCATTCATCCTCAGGTATGACACTGCCCTCCCACTGTGTATGTTCCTACAGGTCTAGGCTGGGGCTTCTAACCTGCCCAAGGCCCAGGCAGAAGTTCTTTACACACCTCTCTTCAGGTGGTGGTGTTACGACACGGGGAACTGAGAAAATTTGGGCTTTCGCAGCTGCAGCCTGTTCCTGCTTGACAAAAAAATCCCCCTCTCGATTCAAAGAAGTAGACATCTCTTGGGTTAAACTGCTGTCTTGTTTCTGATGAGTAACTGATATCACTGTCGCTTTTCATTGACTCCGACTAAGAAAATAAAGTAGGTGTGAATTTACAGGTTTGTATTGTTTTGTGTATTGGATTTAAATTCAGAAAACAATTGACGCAATAGACAAACCATAGCTCTACCTGTCATTCCGTTAATGTTATTGGGACCGCCCCAAACATTCATATGAATGCCGTAAAACATGCAGACACAAAGGGTGAGGATTTGTTTTCGATAACGCAGCTGTAAATGTGTCATCAGCTGTTTGTATTCACTATGTTGCCCAGGGGGATGTGTGTGTGTTCATGCTCATCTAAACTGGGTTGTTACGCAGTGCGTATACCAATCTGGTGGTTTCTCACAGCTTCTAAGTAAACAGTGGTGGTTGAACTACCAAACAGTGGATGAGTTCCAGATACAGGTACACTGTGTACATTGACTTTGCTGGTCAGCTGCGCAGGTCTGAGGGACAAAGTATCAGATCTAAGAGAAGAAGTATGTAGGTGTCTAAAGACCAAATAAAGTTATGTAACCTGTGCATATTTGCACAGAAAATGTAGATCTGGAATGCTACTCTGTGTGTGGGGGCATGTCACAGGTACAGTATGTGGGACACTGGTAGGCCCATTCTCTAGTTCTCTAGTAAAATTCTCTAGTAAAATTAGTAAAATTAATTCAGGGCTGACGTTCAATTCGATCACCCCTTTTCAGCTATGCACCTTTTAAAGGCAATGTTCCCGCATTCGCAGAGACTACATTCACAATAAACACTGCATATATCCCCTCAATTGGAAATTACCTTTCAATGTCAAGCGTGCTGTAATGCTAGTCTTCCGAGGTCCGGATTGAATCTAGGCCCTAATGAAAGATACCTGCAATTGTCTTTTTAGGGGTATAGCTTACTGTCTTTGTTCAAATTGTGTTATCTTTTTGCTGTTGTTGTAATTCAAGCCTGAGCAAAATACAGCAGGCTGGATCCAGACCGCCAGTTAATTAAATGTGGCCCGCAGTAGATTTTATAAAACAATTTAATGGAGGTAATCTATCAACAAGTTACTGAATGTGCCGCTTAGTTCATACAGCCTCCGTTACATAAATACCATCTGATGTTTGCTATGTGCAGTTGGTACGAACAGAGAGGTTTCTGTTTAATTCCTACCAATTTGACTCTAGATTTTGAACGGTTAGAGGTATTAGCTATTACGACCCCATTCCTGAAGGCTTCTGTTTGCCTCTACGACGCTCACAAGCCACGTAGGACACGTTAAAGGGACTGTGACAAAACCGCAATATTGAAAGCAATGGAGATCTACTTTTCTGCACACACAATTATTACCTGACGAGCTTACCTGTGATTTCCTGCACTTCTACAATACCTTTCTGATGCAAATATATTTTTTTGTTTAAACCTGTCCCACAATCAAGTTATTGAACATATTTCCTTATTAGCCTTATGAATTATTTTGGATAAAAATAACACCAGGCTACACTTGAACATCTAAAACCAGATAGAAAGTACAGTTACATCGGAAGTTTAAACCTCTTATGGCTGCATCCCTTGTTCTCAATTTCCGGCTGAAGACATACCCTAATCTAACTGCCAGCCCCAGAGGCAAGGATACACATATTCTTGGTATCATTTGAATGGAAACATTCTGAAGTTTGTGGAAATGTTAATTGAATGTAGGAGAATATAACACACTAGATCTGGTGGAAGAAAAGAGAAAGAAAGAGCATACGTTTTCTGTTTTTTATTGTTGTAGCATCATCTTTCACATGTACTAGAATAGCCACACAATAAGATATGATGCTGGAGATAATTTTGATGGATAACACAAGAGGGCAACTTTTCAGACGGATATCTTCAGGAATGGGTGAGCTACATGACATTTAGCATGAAGTCACCCAGGTGTCCCACACAAGTTGCCCAAATGTACCCAAGTGGCCGAATTGGTGAAATTACCTATAACTGTACACAACAGTGCAAATAACTATATACAACACATCAAAAAGCAATTCTAACACACACACAAAAAAAACATGTTTAAAAAAATATTTGGAATTCTTCTACACAATATTTTGCTGCCTGTGCCATGTCCCATAGCAGTCTCTTTCTGATGTAAAGCAGAGGGAAACTGAACAAGTGGTGCAGTTCATGCGACACAGAACACAACGACGCCTCCATGCTGTGCCCTTTTGGCCCTGAGGCACAGTCATGCCTGCAGTAATGAACTGTGGCATATGAACACCACTGGAGGCAGGAGTAGAGGGGGCAGAGGTAGAGCGGGCAGCTTGGCACCGGGGGCTCCCAGTCGGAGTCACTATCACTGTGAAAGAAAACATCAAAAAAATATTTGTATTGTATGAGCCTTTTATCATCACATAAAATAAACAGATATGTATTGTACAGAGCAGAGGGAACAGTCACTAAGGTGAAGTACTGTTCCATTCAACTCCGGCCATTGTAGTGGACCTGCCCTCCCCTGAACAGCACCCAATATAATAATAATAATATATGCCATTTAGCAGACGCTTTTATCCAAAGCGACTTACAGTCACGTGTGCATACATTCTACGTATGGGTGGTCCCGGGGATCGAACCCACTACCCTGGCGTTACAAGCGCCATGCTCTACCAACTGAGCTACAGAAGGACCACCCAATGGCTAATTCAAATGGAAATGGAGAAGAGTAGCAGGCGCAGTGGCCATGTGTGGGTTTGCTGTTCTACTCCATTCCATTTGAATAAAACAATGGAAAATATATATAACTGACATGGACATTATATATATCTGACATGATATATACATATATACTGCAAAAAAAAAATAAAGGGAACACTTAAACAACACAATGTAACTCCAAGTCAATCACACTTCTGTGAAATCAAACTGTCCACTTTGGAAGCAACACTGACAATACATTTCACATGCTGTTGTGCAAATGGAATAGACAACAGGTGGAAATTATAGGCAATTAGCAAGACACCCCCAATAAAGGAGTGGTTCTCCAGGTGGTGACCACAGACCACTTGTAACGGCGTTCTTCTATCTCCTCCTCTGATGAAGAGGTAGAAAAAGGATCAGACCAAAATGCAGCGTGATGATTCATGATAGATTTTAATGAAGGAAAACTATACATACAGAAACTACGAAAATAATGAAATGAAATAATGAAAACCGAAACAGCCCTATCTGGTGCAAACACAAAGACAGGAACAATCACCCACGAAAACACTCACAGAATATGGCTGCCTAAATATGGCTCCCAATCAGAGACAACGATAATCACCTGACTGATTGAGAACCGCCTCAGGCAGCCATAGACTAATTAGACACCCCACAAAACCCCAAGACAAAAAACACACCACAATAACCCATGTCACACCCTGGCCTGACCAAATAAATAAAGAAAACACAAAATACTAAGACCAAGGCGTGACACCACTTCTCAGTTCCTATGCTTCCTGGCTGATGTTTTGGTCACTTTTGAATGCTGGCGGTGCTTTCACTCTAGTGGTAGCATGAGACGGAGTCTACAACCCACACAAGTGGCTCAGGTAGTGCAGCTCATCCAGGATGGAACATTAATGCTAGCTGTGGCAAGAAGGTTTGCTGTGTCTGTCAGCGTAGTGTCCAGAGTATGGAGGCGCTACCAGGAGACAAGCCAGTTGATGCTATGGACTGGCCCGCCCGTTCCCCAGAACTGAATCCAATTGAGCACATCTGGGACATCATGTCTCGCTCCATCCACCAATGCCACGTTGCACCACAGACTGTCCAGGAGTTGGCGGATGCTTTAGTCCAGGTCTGGGAGGAGATCCCTCAAGAGACCATCCGCCACCTCATCAGGAGCATGCCCAGGCATTGTAGGGAGGTCATACAGGCACGTGGAGGCCACACACACTACTGAGCATCATTTTGACTTGTTTTAAGGACATTACATCAAAGTTGGATCAGCCTGTAGTATGGTTTTCCACTTTAATTTTGAGTGTGACTCCAAATCCAGACCTCCATGGATTGATACATTTGATTTCCATTGATCATTTTTGTGTGATTTTGTTGTCAGAACATTCAAATATGTAAAGAAAAAAGTATTTAATAAGAATATTTCATTCATTCAGATCTAGGATGTGTTATTTTAGTGTTCCCTTTATTTTTTTGAGCAGTGTACATGTACATATACATACACACACACACACCCAAACAAACCAACACACACACACAAACCACACATTTCATTGCAAATTGCTAAATATATATACAGTGGGGCAAAAAAGTGTTTAGTCAGCCACCAATTGTGCAAGTTCTCCCACTTAATAAGATGAGAGAGGCCTGTAATTTTCATCATAGGTACACTTCAACTATGACAAACAAAATGAGGGAAAAAAATCCAGAAAATCACATTTGTAGGATTTTTAATGAATTTATTTGCAAATTATGGTGGAAAATAAGTATTTGGTCACCTTCAAAGAAGCAAGATTTCTGGCTCTCACAGACCTTCTTTAAGAGGCTCCTCTGTCCTCCACTCGTTACCTGTATTAATGGCACCTGTTTGAACTTGTTATCAGTATAAAGACACCTGTCCACAACCTCAAACAGTCACACTCCAAACTCCACAATGGCCAAGACCAAAGAGCTGTCAAAGGACACCAGAAACAAAATTGTAGACCTGCACCAGGCTGGGAAGACTGAATCTACAATAGGTAAGCAACTTTGTTTTTTTCAAGTAATCAACTGTGGGAGCAATTATTAGGAAATGGAAGACCTACAAGACCACTGATAATCTCCCTCGATCTGTGGCTCCACGCAAGATCTCACCCCGTGGGGTCAAAATGATCACAAGAACGGTGAGCAAAAATCCCAGAACCACACGGGGGGACCTAGTGAATCACCTGCAGAGAGATGGGACCAAAGTAGCAAAGCCTATTATCAGTAACACACTACACCACCAGGGACTCAAATCCTGCAGTGCCAGATGTGTCCCCCTGCTTAAGCCAGTACATGTCCAGGCTCGTCTGAAGTTTGCTAGAGAGCATTTGGATGATCCAGAAGAAGAATGGGAGAATGTCATATGGTCAGATGAAACCAAAGTATAACTTTTTGGTAAAAACTCAACTCGTCGTGTTTGGAAGACAAAGATCACTACTTTGTATCCAAAGAACACCATACCTACTGTGAAGGGGGTGGAATCATCATGCTTTGGGGCTGTTTTTCTGCAAAGGGACCAGGACGATTGATCCGTGTAAAAGAAAAAATGAATGGGGCCATGTATCTTGAGATTTTGAGTGAAAACCTCCTTCCATCAGCATGGGCATTGAAGATGAAACGTGGGTGGGTCTTTCAGCATGAAAATGATCCCAAACACACCGCCGGGGCAACAAAGGAGTGGCTTCGTAATAAGCATTTCAAGGTCCTGGAGTGGCCTAGCCAGTCTCCAGATCTCAACCCCATAGAAAATCTTTGGAGGGAGTTGAAAGTCTGTGTTTCCCAGCAACAGCCCCAAAAGACCAGTGTGTGAAAACCTTGTGAAGACTTACAGAAAACGTTTGACCTCTGTCATTGCCAACAAAGGGTATATAACAAAGTATTGAGAAAAACGTTTTTCTCATTTTGTCTGTCATAGTGTAACGGCGTTCGGTTTTGAAAGAGAGTCGGACCAAAATGCACAGTGGTGATTACTCATGTTCTTTAATGAAACTAATGACGATACATGAAATAACTCACCCACAAAATAATATACAAAAAAAAAAAAAAATCACCTGAATTGAGAACGCGAAAACCTATACAGCATCATGTTATGGGTATGCTTGTAATCGTTAAGGACTGTGGAGTTTTTCAGGATAAAAAAAATAAACGGAATGGAGCTACACACAGGCAAAATTCTAGAGGGAAACGTGGTTCAGTCTGCCTTTCACCAAACACAGATGAATTCACCTTTCAGCAGGACAATAACCTAAAGCACAAGGCCAAATCTACAATGGAGTTGCTTATGCTGAGAGTTACCTATGCTGCAGAGGATAAGTTCATTAGAGTTAACTGCACCTCAGATTGCAGCCCAAATAAATGCTTCACAGAGTTCAAGCAACAGACATCTCAACATCAACAGTTCAGAGGAGACTGCGTGAATCAGGCATTCATGTTTGAATTTCTGCAAAGAAACCACTAAAGGTCACCAATAAGAAGAAGAGACTTGCGTGGGCTGAGAAATGGACGTCAGACCGGTGGAAATCTGTCCTTTGGGATGATGAGTCCAAATTTGAGATACTTAAATGTTGACACTGTCTGTGATTTATTTCGAATTCAAGGCACACTTAACCAGCATGGCTACCACAACATCCTGCAGCCATACGTCATTCCATCTGGTTTGCTATCTGGGACTGTCATTTGTTTTTCAACAGGACACTGACCCAACACACCTCCAGGCTGTGTAAGGGCTATTTGAACAAGAAGGAGAGTGATGGAGTGCTGCATCAGATGATCTGGCCTCCACAATCACCAGACCTCATCCCAATTGAGATGGTTTTGGATGAGTTGGACTGCAGAGAGAAGGAAATGCTGCCAACAAGTGCTCAGCATATGTGGGAACTACTTCAAGATTGTTGGAAAAGCATTCCAGGTGAAGCTGGTTGAGAGAATGCCAATAGTTTTCATAAATGTCATCAAGGCAAAGGGTGGCTACTTCGGACAATCTAAAATCTTAAATTGTTACTAAATTATTCCATGTGTTTTTTCATAGCTTTGATGTCTTCACTATTATTCTAAAATTTAGAAAATAGTCAAACACAAGGAAAGGTGTCCAAACCTTTGACTGGTACTGTATATATATATATGTTATATATTTATTTATTATTATTTTTTTTTTCACACACATTTTGGGGAGGCACAAAACTACCTTCATACTTCCATTCATTTTTTTAAACCGGTACTGGTTACCTTCAGATGAGTCCCGTGACAATTATGTTCAATCTACCCTTTCAACAGTCGGGTCACATTAGTATGTAGCCCAAACGGTTTGGACGCTACAAACAGAAGTTGGCACAGCGACAGTTCCATCGTATTCATGAGAGTCTCCCTTTTCCATAGTGGTCATAATAGGGTTGTCACGATACCAGTATTGCGATACTCTGAAGTATCATGGCAAGGAAACAAAACACGAGGCGGATTTAATTTATTGAGGAAAACAGTCCTAATTTTAGTCACAAGCGACAATTTGTTGTCACCTAGAGTCACAATTGTTTATTTTGCAAGCTTTAGCACCCACAATTTTACATAAAGTATGGTTTTATAGGACCATAGAATTTAGTCAAATTTTTGTTTTCTTTTTTTGCCATGGAACATCTGCTATCGTATTATCACGATACTGGTAGCGTGACAACCCTATGTCAAAATAGGTCAAATGTAAGTCAAACCGTTTGGATACTACAGATGTTTTCGGGATCTGATAAACACCGCTCTAGCTCTGCCACCTTTCACAGCAGATGTGGAAATGTGACATAGGCGGATGTGGTGGATTGAGATGAATCCAATGCAAAAAAAACATCTAAAGTTTAAACTGACAGATTTTAAAGTGATTTTTTTTTATGCGTCAATCGAATCTAGGCGTTTTTAAATAACTTGTAAACACTGCCATAAAGCATTATGACCATCCTGTGTCACTTTACATGGACTAAGAAAATGCCCTTAATGACACTGTCATGAAGCATTATGACCAACCTGTTTCACTTGACTTGGACTAAGAAAATACACTCTGACACTATCAAGAAGCATTATGACCATCATAATCATATAATCCAGATAGGCCTAACAGGTACATGCCCTTTTGTCAGTCTTCAGTCACAAAGAGGGTGTCTTGTCCTGCTCCTGAAATCTGCTCCTGCATTCATCCCAATCATCAGAAACAGAGCATTGGGGTAGGTGCATATCTGACATCAATGTGTGCATGATTACAATGATAATTTAATATTGTACATTCAGAAAATGTTATATAACATAAACATGCTGTTGACAAGTAGGCTATGGTGTAATGTAATGTTTTGCCTTGTGTGTTAGGTTTTGTGGGTTTTGACACTTATGTAGGTGTCATAACCAGCCTTAAAATAACTACCGTGGTAGGTATTGTGGGTTTTGACACTTTTTATCATAACCAGCCATAAAATAACGCAATGTCACAACAGGTCTAAATATATGTGTCCTGACAGTATTATGACCATATTATGACAAGTTATGTCAGCTGTTATTACATATTATGACATGGTTATGACTGTGTCATAATATGTTATGACATTGGGTGTCAAGTAAAGTGTTATCATATTTTCAATACATAAATATGATCGTTCACTGTTCAATGTTGTCATTTCACTTACTTTTCAGTTTGTACACTTTACCTGTGAAATAGTCATTTAAATGATTGGCTGTATCAAAAGATTGTTATAAATGACCCATCAACTTCAATGAATGATGGAGTTTAATTGGGTTTTCTGCCCATAATATCATTTAACACTACATCCACCATAGGCCAACGGCGACTGACGCTTTATTTTGTCATTTAAAAATCACCCCCCCAAAAAAGCTATGTCCCACTGACTTTTCCTAAATGTTTGTATTTTACATTGGAAAAATCTGAAAAATGGGCAATCACAAACAGTAAACTACTGAAAATAAAGACTTTAGGTAACATTCGAAAACTAATGAACTACTTAAATGAAAATAGTTTATTTGAAATATGTTTTTTTCTAATGTTACCTAAGACCTTTATAAACAACCAAATTATTATTATTTCGATAGCATATATTAAATGTATTTATTAGACTGTTAATGTTGATGTGTCATTGGCTTGAAGTATCAAATTGGATTTAGGCCTACATTTTTCACTAGGACAAAACATATCCCTGACTCTCTCTAAACAAATCATTATTGATATTTTTTTACATGGATATATTGCCATGAATATTCCTTCATGCAATTCATGCTTTGCAATTGTTTATGCACTATATATTAAGCCTAGGTGCTTATGTTTGTCTAATCTATCTTGTGTGAGTACCCAAGGGGTGTAGGGGTGGGAAATACCTGCTTTTGGCCCCACCTGGTGGCTAAAGCAGTCATTACAATGTGTGGCATCTCCCCACAGAGACTTATTTGACTGCAGCTGCACATCTTGTACAGCTGGCTGCAATTAGTGCGGCAGAACATGGGGAGGCAGAGGCATTCAGAGAGAGAGAGAGATGTAAGGAGGACACGCCGAACCTCTGTTACAAACATTGGACCAGTCAGCACCAAATTCCGAAGGTTTGAAGCTCTGTCTGCCCTGGAGTAAAATATTATCCTCCCCAGTGATTTAAGTTTACGTTCAGTTACTGACATAAAGGGCCAGTTGTTGATTTTGAGTATTGGCCTTATTTCTTTGTGAGAATGTTGTGGAAATTCTACACAGGCTTCAATCTTAAATTAATCATTCTTTATTGTCAGCATGCTGGAGAGGTTCCAACCAACT
Source organism: Oncorhynchus keta (assembly GCF_023373465.1). Classification (NCBI taxonomy): domain Eukaryota; kingdom Metazoa; phylum Chordata; class Actinopteri; order Salmoniformes; family Salmonidae; genus Oncorhynchus; species Oncorhynchus keta. The sequence continues at coordinate 49,233,190 of NC_068455.1, forward strand.
CAATGCTCCAAGAATACATGTCGATCACGAGCTCTCCCGGGCAGTCCCGTTAGTTTTCTTATATACAGACAAGTTATATTTGCATGATTTAGCTTATTCATAATTAATTCATCTTTAACGTTTGCTTCCTTCATGTGATCGACCAATACTGGGTCATGCATGTGACAGACTCAATACCAAGGCTTCTTCTCTAAGCTGAGATCTTGAAACTGAAATATCCCATTCTCAAAACAAGGTTCTGGGCATACTGCCAAATTGCAGAAACTGATAGTGAGGATATGTTCAGTCAGTCACTTGCACGAACACAGCTATGAGAAAAACACATGATTAGAACACAGACATTGGTTATTAGAAAAGCACACACATAAAAATGTCCATCACAAGAACATTATTTTGGGACATGAAGATTCCCCAAGCTGCCTATGAAAAAAATATGTTTGGTTAATGAATCCCCTTTGAGTGCTGAAGTGCCTTGTCTGTCTCTTGGTTTTGCACTACCACACGTGACTCACTCCACCTACGGAGTTGTTACACATGTTTTGGTATGATTGGCAAAAATAATTTACAAATATTCCAAGTGCTGCATCTGGATTCTCCTCCTTATACACATCAGGCCAACATACATGTTTTACATTTTCAACAAAAGTGTCCTGAGAACATTTTCTATGATTTCTTATAAATTACTCTAGGCCTGCCTTTGGTACTTTGGCTTTCCTTGTTATTGTCACACTGTTATGGTCACTACAGACAATGGGAACTGATATTGCTTTGGATGCCACAGATCCCACACTATTGGTATACAGTACAGTCTTGTTGGAACTTCTTTGGGATAGGGGGCGGTATTTGATGTCCGGATGAAAAGCGTGTCCAAAGTAAACTGCCTGCTACTCAGGCCCAGAAGCTAATATATGCATATTATTAGTAGATTTGGATAAACAACACACACGTTTCTAAAACTGTTTGATTCATGTCTGTGATTATAACAGAACTTATTTGGCAGGCGAAACCCGAGGACAAACCATTCAGAATAAAAAAAATTTGAGGTCACTCTTTTCAATGAGCTTTCATTGGGAACTTTCTTGCAGTTCCTGTCGCTTCCACTGGATGTCAACAGTCTTTAGAAATTGGTTGATGTTTTTCCTTTGAGGAATGAAGAAGTAGCACTGTTCAGAACGAGGTTCGAGCGAAGTGTACTGTTTGATAGAGGCACATAACCTGAAAAGCACTCTCCACTTTGTTTTCCTCCGGTATTGAACACAGTATGTCCCGTCTTAAATTTTATTGATTATTTACGTAAAAAAATACCTGAAGTTGTATTAGGAAAGTACCTTAAAATGTTTGGACGAAGCTTACAGGTAACTTACAGTGTCGGCAAAAAAACATTTTTATTTATTTAACCAGGCAAGTCAGTTAAGAACAAATTCTTATTTTCAATGATGGCCTGGGAACAGTGGGTTAACTGCCTGTTCAGGGGCAGAACGACAGATTTGTACCTTGTCAGCTCGGGGGTTTGAATTTGCAACCTTCCGCTTACTAGTCCAACACTCTAACCACTAGGCTACCCTGCCGCCCCAATTAGTCAGCCACCAATTGTGCAAGTTCTTCCACTTAAAGATGAGAGAGGCCTGTAATTTTCATCATAGGTACACTTCAACTATGACAGACAAAATCAGAAAACAATTCCAGAAAATCACATTGTAGGATTGTTTATGAATTTATTTGTAAATTGTGGTGGAAAATAAGTATTTGGTCACCTACAAACAAGCAAGATGTCTGGCTCTCACAGACCTGTAACTTCTTCTTTAAGAGGCTCCTCTGTCCTCCACTCGTTACCTGTATTAATGGCACTTGTTTGAACTTGTTATCAGTATAAAAGACACCTGTCCACAACCTCAAACAGTCACACTCCAATCTCCACTATGGCCAAGACCAAAGAGCTGTCAAAGGACACCAGAAACAAAATTGTAGACCTGCACCAGGCTGGGAAGACTGCATCTGCAATAGGTAAGCAGCTTGGTTTTAAGAAATCAACTGTGGGAGCAATTATTAGGAAATGGAAGACATACAAGACCACTGATAATCTCCCTCGATCTGGGGCTCCACGCAAGATCTCACCCAGTGGGGTCAAAATGATCACAAGAACGGTAAGCAAAAATCGCAGAACCACACGGGGGGACCTAGTGAATGACCTGCAGAGAGCTGGGACCAAAGTAACAAAGCCTACCATCAGTAACACACTACGCCGCTAGGGACTCAAATCCTGGAGTGTCAGACGTGTCCCCCTGCTTAAGCCAGTATATGTCCAGGCCCGCCTGAAATTTGCTAGAGAGCATTTGGATGATCCAGAAGAAGATTGGGAGAATATCATATGTTCAGATGAAACCAAAATATAACTTTTTGGTAAAAACTCAACTCGTCGTGTTTGGAAGAAAAAGAATGCAGAGTTGCATCCAAAGAACACCATACCTACTGTGAAGCATGGGGGTGGAAACATCATGCTTTTCTGCAAAGGGACCAGGACGACTGATCCGTGTAAAGGAAAGAATGAATGGGGCCATGTATCGTGAGATTTTGAGTGAAAACCTCCTTCCATCAGCAAGAGCATTGAAGATGAAACGTGGCTGGGTCTTTCAGCATGACAATAATCCCAAATACACCGCCCGGGCAACGGAGGAGTGGCTTCGTAAGTAGTGTTTCAAGGTCCTGGAGTGGCCTAGCCAGTCTCCAGATCTCAACCCCATAGAAAATCTTTGGAGGGAGTTGAAAGTCTGTGTTGCCCAGCAACAGCCCAAAAACAAAACTGCTCTAGAGGAGATCTGCATGGAGGAATGGGCCAAAATACCAGCAACAGTGTGTGAAAACCTTGTGAAGACTAACAGAAAACATTTGACCTCTGTCATTGCCAACAAAGGGTATATAACAAAGTATTGAGAAACTTTTGGTATTGACCAAATACTTATTTTCCACCATAATTTGCAAATAAATTCATAAAAAATCCCACAATGTGATTTTCTGGATTTTTTTTCTCATTTTGTCTGTCATAGTTCAAGTGTACCTATGATGATAATTACAGGCCTCTCACATCTTTTTAAGTGGGAGAACGTGCACAATTTTTGGCTGACTAAATACTTTTTTGCCCCACTGTATGCGGGGAAAAATTATGTTTGTACATGAGGTTCCAAGTGAGAAGTACTTGCTTATGAAAGTTAGCAATCTTAATAGGGATCTTACCCACATCAAAGTTGCATTTGAGTAGGAATTCTAGACCACCAATCTGTTGCAAAACTAAATTAGGGATTATATTCCAAATGCAATCCTTATTTCTTAAATAGGTTTGTATCCATTTGATATTAAAGATTTTATTACAGATTTTAAAATCCAGAGCATTCAACCCTCCCTAACTTTAATTTCATATCTACCATTTTAGTTACTTACAGAGGAACATCCAAGGCAAGGGGGTATAAACTAATCTAGACTACCTTTAGATTTTGGCAAAACTACACGTCCAAATAAAGAAAGATATCTTAATAACAAGGAGTTAAATCTCTTTCCAATTTTCTCTACAACAGGAGAGAAATATAAGTTGGCCCTTTCTTTCTGAACTTTGCTAACTTTAATAACAAGATATTTGATCACATCTTTTACAGGGATATTACATACTGAGTTTAAGTCACATCTTTTTGACGCAAATAATTCTAATTTCCTAATATTCAGAGATAAAGCAGATGTGAGAAGGCATTAATATACTCAATAGCCATCCTGAATTCACTATATTTAAAAAAAAAAATGGTGGTCTCGTTTTCCCTTTATCTTGTATCTGAATACCCCATTATTGATATGAAGTGCCAGGAGAAATTGGGCATCCAAGTTTAATTCCGTCTAATGTCTGTCACACGAGCCTTCGCTTTGGTTGCCCCTCCTGTCCAGCTGGCCTTCTTGCGGCAGCCGAACGCCTTTCACTCATCAACCTCAACTTGTCTCGTCATCATTACACACACCTGGTTCCAATCCCCACTCTACCACTGTATATATACTCTCTCTGTCATTTGTCTTTGTCGTTCATTGTAAATGTTGCTTGTTTTCCTGAGAGGAATCACTCCTACTATTTCCTGAGTACTTTATTTTTTGCATTTTGGGTTCGCCCTGTGCCTTTCTGTTTATGAAGATATATTTTGAACACAACAGCCTTTGAGATTCAACTCGCTTTGATCTGTGGTGCTTAAATCAACTCAGTAGTTCTAAAACTGTGACTGCCTCCTGCCTACTCCTCTCTACATCAGTGACAGAACCAATTGCAAACGTTTTTGTGCTATTTGTGCGTTTTTTTGCGTTGTTTGTAAATAATTGTTTTACTTATTTTGTACATAATGTTGCTAATACCGCCTCTTATGACTGAAAATTATTTATTGATATCAGAACAGCGATTACTCACCTCGAAGTGGAAGAAGCCTTTCCCTTCAACGAGTCTGACGAGAAGGATATAAAGCTCTCCTGGGAACATGCCCAAATCCCTGCTTAGAAAATATGGAGGAAAAGGGGGCGCAGGTTGCCTTCTGAGAATCCGTAGGCGAGCGAGTAAACTCCCACTGCCATCCATTCTACTGGCTAACGTGCAATCATTGGAAAATAAAATTGATGACCTATGATTAAGATTATCCTACCAATGGGACATTAAAAACTGTAATATCTTATGTTTCACAGAGTCGTGGCTGAACGATGACAAGGATAATATAGAGCTGGCAGGATTTTCCATGCACTGGTAGAACAGGGTGTGTGTCTATTTGTCAATAACAGCTGGTGCGTGATGTCTAATATTAAATAAGTCTCGAGGTATTGCTTGCCTGAGGTAGAGTACCTTATGATAAGCTGTAGACAACACTATCTACCAAGAGATTATTATTTGTAGCCGTCTATTTACCACCACACCCCGATCCTGGCACTAAGACTGCACACAACCATAAGCGAACAAGAAAATGCTCATCCAGAAGTAACGGTCCTAGTGGCCGGGGACTTTAATGCAGGCAAATGCAGGCAAATGCAGGCAAATTTTTACCAGCATGTCACATGTGCAACCAGAGGAAAAAAAATTATAGACCACCTTTACTCCACACATAGAAATGCATACAAAGCTCTCCCCACCCTCCATTTGGAAAATCAGACCATAATTCTATCCTCCTGGTTCCTGCTTACAAGCAAAAACTAAAGCAGGAAGTACCAGTGAATCGCTACAGGACTGTTTTGCTAGCACAAACTGGAATATGTTCCAGGATTCATCCAATGACATTGAGGAGTATACCACCTCAGTCACCGGTTTCATCAATATGTGCATCAATGACGTCATCCCCACAACGACTGTACATACATATCACAACCAGAAGCCATGGATTACAGGCAACATCCACATTGAGCTAAAGGCTAGAGTTGCCGCTATCAAGGAGCAGGACACTAATCCGGACGCTTATAAGAAATACAGCTATGCCCTCAGACGAACCATCAAACAACGAAACCATCAATAAAGGATTAAGATTTAACCCTACTACACCAGCCCTGACGCTTGTCGGATGTGGCAGGGCTTGAAAACTTTTACGGACTTTAAAGGAAAACCCAAACATGTGCTGCCCAGTGACGCGAGCCTACCAGATGAGGTAAATGGCTTTTATGCTCGCTTCGAGGCAAGCACCACTGATGCATGCATGAGAGCACCAGGTGTTCTGGATGACCAGAAACAGGTCAACATTCACAAAGCTGCGGGGCCAGACAGATTACCATGACATGTACTCAAACCATGCGTGGACCAACTGGCAAGTGTCTTCACTGACATTTTCAACCTCTCCCTGACCGAGTCTGTAATACCTACATGTTTCAAGCAGACCACCATAGTCCCTGTGCCCAAGGAAGCGAAGGTAACCTGTCTAAGTGATTACCGCTCTGTAGCACCCACGTCAGTAGCCATGAAGTGATTTGAAAGGCTGGTCATGGCTCATATCAACACCATTATCCCAGAAACCCTAGACCCACTCCAATGTGTATACCGCCCCAACAGATCCACAGAAAATGCAATCCCTAATGCCCTTTCCCACCTGGAAAAATGAACACCTATGTGGGAATGCTGTTTATTGACTCTAGCTCAGCGTTCAACACCATAGTGCCCACGAAGCTCATCACTAAGCTAAGGACCCTGGGACTAAACACCTCCCTCTGCAACTTGATCCTGGACTTCCTGACGGGCCGCCCCCAGGTGGTAAGGGTAGGCAGCGCCACGTCTGCAACGCTGATCCTCAACACTGGGGCCCCTCAGGAGTGTGTACTTAGTCCCCTCCTGTACTCCCTATTCACCCACGACTGCGTGGCCGCGCACAACTCCAACACCAACATTAAGATTGCTGATGACACAACAGTGATAGGACTGATCACCGACAACGATGAGACAGCCTATAGGGCAGAGGTCAGAGAACTGGCAGTGTGGTGCCAGGACAACAACCTCTCCCTCAATGTGAGCAAGTCAAATGAGCTGATCGTGGACTACAGGAAAAGGCGGGCTGAACAGGCCCCCATTAACATCGGCAGGGCTGTAGTGGAGCGGGTTCAGTTTCAAGTTCATTGTTGTCCACATCACCAACAAACTATCATGGTCCAAATACACCATGACAGTCCTGAAGAGGGCATGACAAAACCTATTCCCCCTCAGGAGACTGACAAGATTGGGCATGGGTCCTCATATCCTCAAAATGTTCTACAGCTGCACCATTGAGAGCATCCTGAACTGTTGCATCACCGCCTGGTGTGGCAACTGCTCGGCATCTGACCGTAAGGTGCTGCAGAGGGTAGTGTGTACAGCCCAGTACATCACTGAGGCCAAGCTTCCTAACATCCAGGACCTACAGAGGGGAGAACAAGTATTTGATACACTGCCAAATTTGCAGGTTTTCCCTACTTACAAAGCATGTAGAGGTCTGTAATTTTTTTATCAAACGTACACTTCAACTGTGAGAGACAGAATCTAAAACAAAAATCCAGAAAATCACATTGTATGATTTTTAAGTAATTCTGAAGTGCCAAGTCTAGGACCAAAAGGCTCATTAATAACAGCTTCTACTCCCAAGCCATAAGACTACTGAACAACTAATCAATTGGCCACTGAACTATTTACATTTACACCCCGCCACCATTTGTTTTGTACACTGCTGCTACTCGCTGTTTATTGTCTATGCATAGTCACTTCACCCCTACCTACATGTACAAATTACCTCAGCTAACCTGTACCCCCGCACACTGACTCGATACCTATACACCCTGTATATAGCCTCGTTATTGTTATTTTATTGTGTTACTTTTGATTATTTCTTACTTTAGTTTATTTGGTAAATATTTTCTTAACTTTTCTTGAACTGCACTGTTGGTTAAAACTTCTTGGACATAGGGGGGCACTATTTTAATTTTTGACAAGATATTTTGTCACGAAAAGATGCTCGACTATGCATATAATTGACAGCTTTGGAAAGAAAACACTCTGACGTTTCCAAAACTGCAAAGATATTGTCTGTGAGTGCCACAGAACTGATGTTACAGAAAAAAAAACAGATAAAAATCCAATCAGGAAGTGCCGCATTTTTTGAAACCGCCTCATGCCAATGACTCCTTATATGGGTGTGAAGGAGCTAGGAGTCAGCTTACATTTCCACGTTTTCCCCAAGGTGTCTGCAGCATTGTGATGTATTTGTAGGCATATCATTGGAAGATTGACCATAAGAGACTACATCTACCAGGTGGTCGCTTGGTGTCCTCCGTCGCAATTATTGCGTAATCTCCAGCTGCAGTATTTTTCCGTTTGCTTCTAATGAGAAGCCAACTGCCAACACTGATAGATTATCGAAACCATATTTGAAAAACACCTTGAGGAGTGATTCTAAACAACGTTTGCCATGTTTCAGTCGATATTATGGAGCTAATTTGGAAAAAAGTTTGGCGTTTTGTAAGTGACTGTATTTTCCGGTCTTTTTCTTAGCCAAACGTGATGAAGAAAACGGAGCTATTTCGTCTACACAAATAATATTTTGGGAAAAAATGAACATTTGCTATCTAACTAAGAGTCTCGTCATTGAAAACATCTGAAGTTCTTCAAAGGTAAATTATTTTATTTGAATGCTTTTCTTGTTTTTGTGAAAATGTTTCCTGCTGAATGCTAGGCTTAATGCTATGCTAGGCTATCAATACTCTTACACAAATGCTTGTGTAGCTTTGGTTGAAAAGCATATTTTGAAAATCTGAGATGACAGTGTTGTTAACAAAAGGCTAAGCTTGTGTTGCAATATATTTATTTCATTTCATTTGCGATTTTCATGAATAGGAACGTTGCGTTATGATAATGAGCTTGAGGCTATGATTACGCTCCCAGATACGGGATTGCTCGACGCTAGAGGTTTGTAAGTACGCGTTTCAGGTCTACGCTTGTTGTATTCGAAGCATGTGACAAAGTTTGATTTTGTCACGGTCGTTAATAAGGACGGACCAAGGCGCAGCGTGATTTGAGTTCCACATCTTTATTCTCAAAGTGAAACTACCAAAAAACAAATAACCAACAATGAAAACGTGACCTCAGTGGTGCTACATGCACAGACACAAAACAATGTCCCACAAAGCAGGTGGGAGAAAGGGCTTCCTAAATATGATCCCCAATTAGAGGCAACGATTACCAGCTGCCTCTAATTGAGAACCATAACTCACCAACATAGAAATAAAATTACTAGAACACCCCCCTAGTCAGGCTCTGACCTAAACACCATAGAGAATGAAGGGCTCACTATGGTCAGGGCGTGACAGATTTGATTTATTTGAAGTCCAAACTCCCCTTCCCTTCTCCCCTGGCACACCCTCCTGAATACTGATTTCATTGGGCCTGTAAATGTATTTATTTGTTTTTTTTTGTGTATGTGGATAGATTTATTTACCTATTACTGCTATTGAAAATGTTGTATTACATTTGACAAATTATATCCTGTTGCAGTGAAAGCTACACGATTGCAAAATCTAAAGATTTATTTTTGATTTTGTGACTCAAACTTTTCAAAACATGGGTTTGAACTACAGTGCATGGCAAAAGTATTCATCCCCCTTGGCGTTCTTCCTATTTTGTTACATTACAACCTGTAATTTATTTGGATTTCATGTAATGGACATAACACAAAATAGTCCAAATTGGTGAAGTGAAATTTAAAAAATTACTTGTTTCAAAAATATTCAACAAAAAAAAAACTGAAAAGTGGAGCATGCATATGTATTCACCCCCTTTGCTTTGAAGCCCCTAAATAAGATCTGGTGCAACCAATTACCTTCAGAATTCACATAATTAGTTAAATAAAGTCCACCTGTGTGCAATCTAAGTGTCACATAATTTGTCACATGATCTCAGTAAATATACACCTGTTCTTAAAGGCCCCAGAGTCGGCAACACAACCAAGCAAGCGGCACCATGAAGACCAAGGAGCTCTCCAAACAAATCAGAGAGAATGTTGTGGAGAAGTACAGATCAGGGTTGGGTTATAAAAAAATATCAGAAACGTTGAACATCCCACGGAGCACCGTTAAATTCATTATTTTAACAAATTATTAAACAATTGAAAGAATATGGCACCACAACAAACCTGCCACGAGAGGGCCACCCACCAAAACTCACAGACCAGGCAAGGAGGGCATTAATCAGAGAGTCAACAAAGAGACCAAAGATAACTGTCCATAGGACCACTTTAAGCCATACATTCCACAGATCTGGGCTTTATGGAAAAGTGGCCAGGAAAAAGTCATTACTTAAAGAAAAAAATAAGCAAACACGTTTGGTGTTCGCCAAAAGGAATGTGGGAGACTCTCTAAACATATGGATGAAGGTACTCTGGTCAGATCAGACTAAAAGCTTTAGCTTTAGCTTTTTGGCCATCAAGGAAATCCCAACACCTCGCATCACCCCGAGAATACCATCCTCACAGTGAAGCAGGGTGGTGGCTGCATCATGCTGTGGGGATGTTTTTTCATCAGCAGGGACTGGGAAACTGGTCAGAATTGAAGAAATTATGGATGGTGCTAAATACGGGGAAATTCTTGAGGGAAACCTGTTTCAGTCTTCCAATGATTTGAGACTGGGACGGAGGTTCACCTTCCAGCAGGGCAATGACCCTAAGCATACTTCTAAAGCAACACTCAAGTGGTTTATGGGGAAACATTCAAATGTCTTGGAATGGCGTAGTACTGCAAAAGGTGGCTCTACAAAGTATTGACTTTTGGCGGGGGTGAATAGTTATGCACGCTCAAGTTCTGTTTTTTTGTTTTATTACTTGTTTGTTTCACAATAAAAGAGCGGTTGTGTAAATCAAATGATACAAACCTCCAAAAAATCTATTTCAATTCCAGGTTGTAGGCAACAAAATAGGAGAAATGGCAAGGGGGTGAATACTTTCGCAAGCCACTGTATGCACATCCATATGTTTATGGTTGAAAATAAATAACAACTATTTGCACTTATTTGCTTTATTTCTTCCCCTGCTCTACCCTTGATATAACAACCTGTGTCTTATATTCTTTGTCAATTGTTACAAGATGACCATACCTTGTTGAAAAGGTGGCGTAGTACAACTACCTATAGAACGCTCTGTTACACCAGTACAGTGGAAAGGAGGGTAGATACTGATAATCTATTGTTGAGAAAATAATAGTATTTGAGTCACCATTTTTGTACCATGTCTCCTAGTGTCACGTTCTGACCTTGTTTCCTTTGTTTTGTCTTTTGTTTTAGTATGGTCAGGGTGTGAGTTGGGTGGGTTGTCTATGTTAGTTTGTCTATAATTGTCTATTTCTGTGTTTGGCTTGGTATGGTTCTAAATCGGAGGCAGCGGTCAATCGTTGTCCCTGATTGAGAACCATATTTAGGTAGCCTGTTTTCCATTGTGTTTTGTGGGTGGTTATTTTCTGTTTAGTGTTGTGTTGCACCTTACAGGACTGTTTGTTGGTTGTTTATTGTTTTGTTTTCAGTGTTCATAAAAATTAATAAAATACGGACACTTTCCCCGCCGCACCTTGGTCCTCCTCTCCTTCCCCAGACAACAAGCGTTACAGAACCACCGATCAAAAAAGGACCAAGCAGCGATCTCAGGACTCCTGGACATGGGAGGACGTTTTGGACGGCAAGGGTTGCTACACTTGGGAGGAGATCCTGGCTGGAAGGGATCGCCTCCCATGGGAACAGGTGGAGGCAGCCAGGAGAGCGGAGGCAGCAGGTAATGGGAGCCAGCGCTTCGAGGAACACGGCTGGCAAGGAAGCCCAAAAGACAGCCCAAAAAATGTATTGGGGGGAGAACACGGGGAGTGTGGCTAAGTCAGATAGGAGACCTGAGCCTCCTTGCTGCTTTTTGTTCTATGTCTGTATGCTACGTCTTGCTTGTACTATGTTGCTCTGTCTGTATGCTATGTCTTGCTTGTTCTATGTTGCTATTGTCTATATTGTAATTGTTTTTAATAACCTGCCCAGGGACTGCGGTTGAAAATTAGCCAGCTGGCTAAAACCGGCACTTTTACTGAAACGTTGATTAATGTGCACTGTCCCTGTAAAAAAAAAAAATAATAAAAAAATAAAAAAAACTCCCAGTGCTTACCCGGAGAGCGAGAGGGACCGGACAGGCACCGCATTATGCCGTGAGATGCCCGGTACGTGTGCATAGCCCGGTGCGGTACATTGCAGCGCCTCGTATCGGCCGGGCAAGAGTGGGCATCGAGCCAGGTGCCATGAAGCCAGCTCAGCACATCTGGTCTCCAGTGTGTCTCCTCGGGCCGGTGTACATGGCACCAGCCTTACGCTTGGTGTCCCCGGTTCGCCAGCACAGCCCAGTGTGGGCTATTCCACCTCGCCGCACTGGCCTGGCTACGGGGAGCATTCAACAAGGTAAGGTTGGGCAGGCTCGGTGCTCAAGAGCTCCAGTGCGCCTTCACGGTCCGGTCTATCCGGTGCCACCTCCATGCACCAGCCCTCCGGTCGCAGCCCCCCGCACCAGGCTGTTTCTCTGTCATCCCCCTACAGGTGCTCCCGCCTGTCCAGCGCTGCCAGAGCCTTACTCCTGCCCAGCACTGCCAGAGTCTTCCCTCTGTCCTGAGCTTGCCTGAGTCTCCCGTCTGTCCTGAGCTTGCCTGAGTCTCCCGTCTGTCCTGAGCTGCCTGAGTCTCCCGTCTGTCCTGAGCTGCCAGAGTCTCCCGTCTGTCCTGAGCTTCCAGAGTCTCCCGTCTGTCCTGAGCTGCCAGAGTCTCCCGTCTGTCCTGAGCTGCCAGAGTCTCCCGTCTGTCCTGAGCTGCCAGAGTCTCCCGTCTGTCCTGAGCTGCCAGAGTCTCCCGTCTGTCCTGAGCTGCCAGAGTCTCCCGTCTGGCCTGAGCTGCCAGAGTCTCCCGTCTGGCCTGAGCTGCCAGAGTCTCCCGTCTGGCCTGAGCTGCCAGAGTCTCCCGTCTGGCCTGAGGTGCCTGAGTCTCCCGTCTGTCCTGAGCTGCCAGAGTCTCCCGTCTGTCCTGAGCTTCCAGAGTCTCCCGTCTGTCCTGAGCTGCCAGAGTCTCCCGTCTGTCCTGAGCTGCCAGAGTCTCCCGTCTGTCCTGAGCTGCCAGAGTCTCCCGTCTGTCCTGAGCTGCCAGAGTCTCCCATCTGGCCTGAGCTGCCAGAGTCTCCCGTCTGGCCTGAGCTGCCAGAGTCTCCCGTCTGGCCTGAGCTGCCAGAGTCTCCCGTCTGGCCTGAGCTGCCAGAGTCTCCCGTCTGGCCTGAGCTGCCAGAGTCTCCCGTCTGGCCTGAGGTGCCTGAGTCTCCCATCTGTCCTGAGCTGCCAGAGCCGCCAGTCTGTCCTGAGCCGCCAGAGCCGCCAGTCTGTCCTGAGCCGTCAGTCAGCTAAGAGCTGCCAGAGCCGTCAGTCAGCCAGGAGCTGCCAGAGCCTCCTGAGATTCCGGAATCGCCCTTCACTCCCGCGCTGCCGGAGTCGTCCTTCACTCCGGCGCTGGCGGAATCTCCCTTCCCCAGTCCGAGGTCGGTGGCTAGGGTTGCCGCTCTTAAGAGGCCACGGAGGCGGTTAAACAACTTCTTGTGACTCCCAAACCCGCATGCGGGAGCGTAATCATCGCCTGAAACGAATTAGCATAACGCAACGGACATGATATCCCTAGACAATATTCCTATTCATGAAAATCACAAATGAAATATATTGAGACACAGCTTATCCTTTTGTGTGAAAATCACACAGATTTTCAAAAAATGCTTTACAGCCAAAGCTAGACAAGCATTTGTGTAAGTTTATCGATAGCCTAGCATAGAATTTTGTCCAGCTAGCAGCAGGTAACTTGGTCACGGAAATCAGAAAAGCAATCAAATTAAATAGTTTACCTTTGATGAGCTTTGGATGTTTTCACTCACGAGACTCCCAGCTGGATAGCCAAAGTTCATTTTTTCCCAAAATATTATTGTTGTAGGCGAAATAGCTCCGTTTGTTCTTCACGTTTGGCTGAGAAATCGCCCGGAAATTGCAGTCACGAAAACGGCGAAAAATATTCCAAATTAGCTCCATAATATTGACAGAAACATGGCAAACGTTGTTTATAATCAATCCTCAAGGTGTTTTTTTAATATCTATTCGATAATATATCCGTCGGGACAATTCGTTTTTCAGTAGGACCGATTGGAGTAATGGCTACCTCTGTATTTTACGTGAGAGTCACCCTGGGAGCCATCATGTGACCACTTATGCAATGTAGCCGCCTACGGCTATTCTTCAACATAAATGCGTAAAACCACGGCACCATGCTGTAGACACCTTGGGGAATACGTAGAAAGCGTAAGCTCGTTGATGGGACATTCACAGCTCAATAGGGAGTCATTGGAACGCAGCGCTTTCAAAATATGGGGCACTTCCTGATTGGATTTTTCTCAGGCTTTTGCCTGCAACATCAGTTCTGTTATACTCACAGACAATATCTTTACAGTTTTGGAAACGTTAGAGTGTTTTCTATCCAAACAGGTTTTAAGGAGGCGGAGAAAGACTATGGTGGAGTGGGGTCCACGTCCTGCGGCAGAGCCGCCACCGCGGACAGACACCCACCCAGACCCTCCCCTATAGGTTCAGGTTTTGCGGCCGGAGTCCGCACCTTTGGGGGGGGTTACTGTCACGTTCTGACCTTAGTTCCTTTGTTATGTCTTTTGTTTTAGTATGGTCAGGGCGTGAGTTGGGTGCGTTGTCTATGTTAATTTGTCTCTGATTTTCTATTTCTGTGTTTGGCCTGGTATGGTTCTCAATCAGAGGCAGCTGTCATTCGTTGTCCCTGACTGAGAACCATATTTAGGTAGCCTGTTTTCCATTGTGTTTTGTGGGTGGTTATTTTCTGTTTAGTGTTGTGTTGCACCTTACAGGACTGTTCATTGGTTGTTTATTGTTTTGTTTTCAGTGTCCATTAAATTTTTTAAAATATGGACACTTGCCACGCTGCACCTTGGTCCTCCTCTCCTTCCCCAGACAACAAGCGTTACACCTAGAGGTCTTTACCAAGAGTTTGATATCAGACCATTTCCTACATGAATATGTCACTTATGATTTGTCTTGCCTTCCAAGTTACTTACTTGGTCATTTTGTAAATATATATTATTTTCTGTAAGTACTTGATGTGCCAATCTCATTGATATCAAATTATTAGAGATACACAAATTGATTTTGCACCCACCATACCATTTCATGTATGGTGAAATGTGTATATTTTGGTATGTGATCACTCAGTTTGTTATGATATGGTAATAGTGGTAGATCCAAGGCCTTACACCTATCAGATTCAGTTACAACACCCCCCAGACCCAACTCATCAGAATGCCCTCACCGCTTGAACCAACTAGCAATTCAGACCAGTCCGAATTCAGGTCCTAACTCCACAAGGTCTCCGTCTTAATAAAGGTTAAATAACATTTTAATAAATCACCTAATCACCAAAATCTAACCCCTATGTCAAAGAGGACTATGGAGATCTTAAAGCAGCACCCCCCTACACACACCAAACACATATGCACACACACTCCCTCATTTTTACATGACCATCTGCCAGGGGAGCTGGACCTGATTTCTCAAAGGGAAACTGCAAACACACACTGCTCTCAATTACGACTTTTGATATGGACGTGAGCAATTTAACAAGTGCCCCATAAACATGTTATTTTCTTGCAAGGTTGTTTCTTATTCCATGTCTTAATTACTTGGATGGTAACGGTTACCAACACATGCTACCCAGCTGCACCAAATCAGCATTAATTCTCAAAAAAGTCTTCTAACCTGGTAGCCTACCTACATACTAATACATTGATAAACTTTTTTTTTTTACATAGCTACATGCTAAAAGACATGTTGTAATATAATGAGTTCCAGTACTCAGTAAATGTCATGAGAGTGTATCACATCATTCAAATAAAGTATGGTATGATGATAAACGTGTCTTTTATAGCAAATAAGGATGCATCTTATGTGTATACTTTACATTTACATTTACATTTAAGTCATTTAGCAGACGCTCTTATCCAGAGCGACTTACAAATTGGTGCATTCACCTTATGACATCCAGTGGAACAGCCACTTTACAATAGTGCATCTAAATCTTTTAAGGGGGGGTGAGAAGGATTACTTTATCCTATCCTAGGTATTCCTTAAAGAGGTGGGGTTTCAGGTGTCTCCGGAAGGTGGTGATTGACTCCGCTGTCCTGGCGTCGTGAGGGAGTGTGTTCCACCATTGGGGAGCCAGAGCAGCGAACAGTTTTGACTGGGCTGAGCGGGAACTGTACTTCCTCAGTGGTAGGGAGGCGAGCAGGCCAGAGGTGGATGAACGCAGTGCCCTTGTTTGGGTGTAGGGCCTGATCAGAGCCTGGAGGTACTGAGGTGCCGTTCCCCTCACAGCTCCGTAGGCAAGCACCATGGTCTTGTAGCGGATGCGAGCTTCAACTGGAAGCCAGTGGAGAGAGCGGAGGAGCGGGGTGACGTGAGAGAACTTGGGAAGGTTGAACACCAGACGGGGTGCGGCGTTCTGGATGAGTTGTAGGGGTTTAATGGCACAGGCAGGGAGCCCAGCCAACAGCGAGTTGCAGTAATCCAGACGGGAGATGACAAGTGCCTGGATTAGGACCTGCGCCGCTTCCTGTGTGAGGCAGGGTCGTACTCTGCGGATGTTGTAGAGCATGAACCTACAGGAACGGGCCACCGCCTTGATGTTAGTTGAGAACGACAGGGTGTTGTCCAGGATCACGCCAAGGTTCTTAGCGCTCTGGAAGGAGGACACAATGGAGTTGTCAACCGTGATGGCGAGATCATGGAGCGGGCAGTCCTTCCCGGGAGGAAGAGCAGCTCCGTCTTGCCGAGGTTCAGCTTGAGGTGGTGATCCGTCATCCACACTGATATGTCTGCCAGACATGCAGTGATGCGATTCGCCACCTGGTCATCAGAAGGGGGAAAGGAGAAGATTAATTGTGTGTCATCTGCATAGCAATGATAGGAGAGACCATGTGAGGTTATGACAGAGCCAAGTGACTTGGTGTATAGCGAGAATAGGAGAGGGCCTAGAACAGAGCCCTGGGGGACACCAGTGGTGAGAGCGCGTGGTGAGGAGACAGATTCTCGCCACGCCACCTGGTAGGAGCGACCTGTCAGGTAGGACGCAATCAAGCGTGGGCCGCGCCGGAGATGCCCAACTCGGAGAGGGTGGAGAGGAGGATCTGATGGTTCACAGTATTGAAGGCAGCCGATAGGTCTAGAAGGATGAGAGCAGAGGAGAGAGAGTTAGCTTTAGCAGTGCGGAGCGCCTCCGTGATACAGAGAAGAGCAGTCTCAGTTGAATGACTAGTCTTGAAACCTGACTGATTTGGATCAAGAAGGTCATTCTGAGAGAGATAGCGGTAGAGCTGGCCAAGGACGGCACGCTCAAGAGTTTTGGAGAGAAAAGAGAAGGGATACTGGTCTGTAGTTGTTGACATCGGAGGGATCGAGTGTAGGTTTTTTCAGAAGGGGTGCAACTCTCGCTCTCTTGAAGACTGAAGGGGCGTAGCCAGCGGTCAGGGATGAGTTGATGAGCGAGGTGAGGGGAAGGGAGAAGGTCTCCGGAAATGGTCTGGAGAAGAGAGGAGGGGATAGGGTCAGCGGGCAGGTTGTTGGGCGGCCGGCCGTCACAAGACGCAAGATTTCATCTGGAGAGAGAGGGAGAAAGAGGTCAGAGCACAGGGTAGGGCAGTGTGAGCAGAACCAGTGGTGTCGTTTCACTTAGCAAACGAGGATCGGATGTCGTCGACCTTCTTTTCAAAATGGTTGACGAAGTCATCTGCAGAGAGGGAGGGGGGAGGGGGAGGAGGATTCAGGAGGGAGGAGAAGGTGGCAAAGAGCTTCCTAGGGTTAGAGGCAGATGCTTGGAATTTAGAGTGGTAGAAAGTGGCTTTAGCAGCAGAGACAGAGGAGGAAAATGTAGAGAGGAGGGAGTGAAAGGATTACTTTGAAATGAACATGGTTGCTGATATAGGAAGATGGACTACAGATGGTGGTCTGCAGGTTAAAAATCATTGCACAACAAAGTAGGTTGAGGGGGAGAAAGGGTTGACCTTCACCCCTCTTACCAGGTTGTGTTTGAGAGAAAACATGTTGTTTTCCTACAGTGACATATTACACATATGCTGGCACCAAATCATATGGTTCTAACCTTTGTAATATTTAGGAATCAGCTCTAGAGATATTAATAGTCATTTTAATCACAAGCGTGACACTGCTTTTCAAAACTCAGGCATTTGATCAAGCCGGCAGGGTAGCCTAATGGGGGCGGTAGGGTAGCCTAGTGGTTGGTAACCGGGCGTTGGACTAGTAACCGAAAGGTTGCAAGTTCGAATCCCGAACTGACAAGGTACAAATCTGTCGTTCTGCCCCTGAACAGGCAGTTAACCCACTATTCCTAGGCCGTCATTGAAAATAAGAATTTGTTCTTAACTGACTTGCCTAGTTAAATAAAGGTTAAAAAAAGCCAACATATGGTATTTCTAGTAGGAAGTAGGGATTAGCTGGGAAAAAATACCCCAACTCTGAATGTATTAAATAGCTTTGCATGTCTTTTCATTTAATATAACGGCATGATTTTCAAATATCAATGTAATGGTTACTGTTCCAAATGAAGTCCAAAAATTAGAGGGCCAGTCAGCTTTATAAACATCAAGAATCATTTTGAATTTAACCTTTGACGTACTCCAAGGAGTATTAATGCTGTTTATTATGATGAGGATGTGCAACTCTAGTGCTAAGAGCCTCTGCTATGGAACGCTCAGAGTGTATGAACAGCCTTGGACACCCAGGTCAGGTTCTGGGTCACACTCTGTCTGCTGTAGTTCTTGAATTAGTCCATGGGTCAGAACCCCACATTTGGGATATCAGGGTGATGATGTCTGAGTGAGTTTCTTGAAGGTCTATGTCCCTAGAGATGGAAAATGTGTGATAGCAATGGCAGCTTTCTCTGTGTTACCACCCTTTCTTTCATCTGTCATTCTCCCATAGGGATTTTACCCTATGACAAACAATGTCAGTATACAACAAGTTGCTCACATATACATTTTAATCATATATCATTTGAAAGCTTAGATTCACAGCTATCCATCAGACGCATTTTCAGGAATGTTCAGGTAAACAGAACTTTGACCTCTAGGGTACATATCAGAAATGCCTGTATAAATTGCTTAATGAAACCCTTATCTTATACATTTTGAACATTGTTTGAAACGTGGTTCTGAAAGGACATGAAATTATCTTTTCAAATAATATATAATGTAACCAACTTTGAAAGCACAACCTACAACTATTGTTTAAAAATAGCCCATATTGTGCAATTTGACATTAGAATGTTGGAAGCTAAGCCATAGAAATCCATGTAGTGGAACAGCTATGTTTTTTAATCAAATTACACACAAACACCTAGAAAATAGTTTAAAAAATATTTGCAGATATTTTTATCTACAAATATTCTGAGTGTAATAAGCGAGAATATTACTCGCTAATGTTCAGTCTCTGGATAATAAAGTTCACGAGCTCATGGGAAGGATTTCTTTCCAGCGAGACATCAGGGATTCTAACATACTCTGTTTCACGAAAACATGGTTCTCTCAGGATGTACTGTCTGAGTCCGTCCAGACAGTTGGGTTCTCAGTTTATCGCCCTGGCAGGAATAAATATCTCTCCGGGAAGATGAAGGGCGGGGTGTATATTTCATGATTAATGACTTATGGTGTGATTGTGATAACATACAGGAACTCATGTCCTTTTGTTCATCTGACCTAGAATACCTCACAATCAAATGCAGACAGGATTGTCTTCCAAGAGAATTCTCTTGGCCCTTTATATCCCCCTCAAGCCGACAACACGACGGACCTCGAAGAACTTCACTGGACTGTATGCAAACTGGAAACCACATATCCTGAGGCCGCATTTATTGTAGCTGGGGATTTTAACAAAGCAAATTTGAGGAAAAGGGTACCGAAGTAGCCAACATATTGACTGTAGTACTCACTCTGCTAAAACACTCGACCACTGCTACTCCAACTTCCGGGATCCCTACAAGGCCATCCCCCCGCCCCTGTTCGGCAAACCTGATCACAATTTTGGTCCTCCTTCCTATAGGCAGAAACTTAAACAGGAAGTACCCATGCTAAGGACTATGCTTCAAGATTGTTTTGATCAAGCGGACTGGGATATTATAGCCTCCCGAGAGAATAATATTGACGTATGCACTGATACAGTGACTGAGTTAGTCAGGAAGTGTATAGGAGATGTTGTACCCACTGTAACTATTAAAACCTACCTAACTAGAAACCGTGGATAGATGGCAGCATTCGCGCAGAACTGAAAGTGCGAACCATCGCATTTAACCATGGCAAGGTGACTGGGAATATGACAGAATATAGTGTAGTTATTCCCTCCGTAAGGCAATCAAACAGGAAAAACGTCAGTAAAGAGACAAAGTGGAGTCGCAATTCAACGCCTCAGACAAGAGACGTATGTGGCAGGGTCTACAGACAATCAAAGGGAAAACCAGCCACGTCACGGACACCGACAACTTGCTTCCGGACAAGCTAAACACCTTCTTCATGGCTTTGAGGATTTGACACAGTGCCACAGTGACGTGAGTAAGATATTTAAGCGTGTTAAACCTTGCAAGGCTGCCAGCCCCGACGGCATCCCTAGCCACGTCCTCAGAGTGTCATGCCCTGATCTGTGTCACCTGTCCTTGTGCTTGTCTCCACCCCCTCCAGGTATCGTCCCTCTTCCCAATTATCCCCTGTGTATTTATACCTGTGTTCTCTGTCTGTTTGTTGCCAGTTCGTCTTGTTCATTCAAGCTAACTAGCGGTGTCCTGTCAGCTCCTGTTGTTTCCCAGCCTCTCTTTCCTCGTCCTCCTTGTTTTTGACCTCTGCTTGTCCTGACCCTGTACCCGCCCACCTGACCTCGCTGCCTGTCCCTGACCCTGAGTCCACCTGCCGTCCTGTATCTTTGTCTTACCCTGGATCTTCGATCTTCCCCTGCCTGCCTTGACCTGTCTTTGCCTGCCCCTGTTGCGACAATAAACATTGTTACCTTGACAGTCTGCACCTGGGTCTTACCTTGATTTCTGACACAGAGCATGCGCAAGACCAGCTGGCTGGAGTGTTTTCAGACATTCAATCTCTCCCTATCCCAGTCTATTGTCCCCACATGCTTCAAGATGTCCATTGTCCCTGTACCCAAGGAAGCAAAGGCAACTCAACTAAATGACTATCGCCTCGTAGCACTCACTTCTATCATCACGAAGCGCTTTGAAAGACTAGTCAAGGATCATATCACCTCTACCTTACCTGACACCTAGACCAGGGGTGTCAAACTCATTTCGCATCGTGGGCCACATACGGCCTAGGGAGATGTCAAGTGGGCCGGACCATTAAAATTATACCATACTCTGCTATAAATAACCAAAATATCATGTATTTCCTTTGTTTTGGTGTAAAGAAGCACAAGAACATTAGGAAAATATTGAAATTTAATGAACTATCCTTTTACAAAACATTTCATGAAACACCTCATATTTCCTTAGACAAATGTGCAATTTACTTTTATCATTCACAAATATGCATTGCAACTGATCCCACTGATTGTACAAAGGCACAAAACTTTAATTGGTACTGAAAAATATAGTAATGCACTTTAAGATTAAATGAGACTTTTAAAGAAAGGAATTTTAAACCACTTACACATACGCATATAAAATCTAAATGTAATCCCTCGTACACCTTACAAACTAAGGAGAGTGATTTTAAATGTGTAATGAAGAAAGTGTTCGCCTGTCCTGTAAATCTGTAAACTTCATACATGAAACATACATACACATACAATACATACTGAAAATGTATGGAGTTGTATGAACAGTAGAATTCCATCACACAACTTTTGTTTTGAAGCTGCTGACTAACATTAAAGTGCACATTTTTTAAATCACCACAGTAAGGATTCATCTTCACAGAGCTGTATTCTTTCAATGCAAACAGTATCTAAGGCAGCATTTTAAAGGTGTTAGTCTAGTCTGGACTTGTATTTGTACCTGAAACTTGGCATCTTTTGGCCTGTACAAGTGCATCAACACCAGGTGTCATGTCCTGACTAGCTGTCACTTTCAGAATGTCATTTAAGTGCTTGTTTGTGAGCCTTGAACGCATTTTTTGTTTTATTGATATTCATCACTGAGAAAATTTGTTCACAAAGGTAGGTTGTCCCAAACATGCACAAAATTTTAGCAGCCAGGGCTGTTAATTTGGGGTACCCTGGTAGTAGATACTGATAAAATCAGGGCAGGGTTGCCATTTGCCAGTTGCATCTCCCACAAAGTCAGCTTCAACTTAAATGCATGTATGTTGTCAGAAAACTGTATGACAACTTTTTTTGCGGACCTTGCAACATTTTGTTCAGATTGTTCAAGTGTTCAGTAATATCAACCAAGAATGCAAGGTCCCGTAGCCATTCCTGAGATTGTAATTCCAACACCGGTTTTCCTTTTTCTCCATGAACTGTCCGATTTCCTCTCGTAGATCAAAGAAATGCCTCAGCACAGCGCCTCGGCTTAACCATCTCACTTCAGTGTGGTATGGCAGGCTGTGGGTAATGTTGCTGTCGCTGAGAAGTTTGTCAAACTGACGATGGTTCAGACCTCTGGACCGGATGAAATTTACAGTGCGAACAACCACCTCCATGACGTGGTCCATTTTCAGCGACTTGCAACACAATGCCTCCTGGTGCAAAATACAGTGAAATGTCCAGAAACGATCTCCTCCATTAAGGGCTTGTACTTTGTCTTTGAACTTTGTCGCGACACCTGCTTTCTTTCCGACCATGGATGGCGCGCCGTCTGTAGCCAGGCTGACAGCGCGGGACCAGTCCACTCCAACTCTGTCCAATGCAGCAAGGACAGAGCCGAAAAATGTCCTCGGCTGTTGTGGTGTCCATCATTGGCACCAACTCAAGAAACTCTTCAGTAACAGTCAATGTCTCATCAACTCCTCGAATAAATATGGCCAGTTGGGCCACGTCTGTGATGTCAGTGCTCTCGTCAATTGCCACGGAAAATGCAATAAATGACTTGACTCTCTGTTTCAATTGACTGTCTAAATCTGCCGATAGTTCCGAAATCCTCTCTGCTATAGTATTCCTCGTCATGCTAATATTGGCAAAAGCTTGTCGCTTCTCGGGACATACAAGTTCAGCCGCCTTCATCATGCATCGTTTAACAAAGTCACCGTCGGAATACGGCTTCGATGCTAATGCTATTTCGCTAGCAATTAGGTAGCTGGCTTTTACCGCTGCTTCACTGACTTCTCGGCTCTGGATGAAAGTTGACTGCTGTTTCCTCAGACCCGCCAGCAATTCGTTAATCTTATCTCTTCTCAGTTGTCCTTGCAAGCCGTCATATTTTTCGCTGTGATGAGTCTCGTAGTGGCGTCGAATATTATATTCCTTCAATACCGAAACTTGTTGCAAACACACCAAGCACAAAGGTTTTCCGTGCATCTCTGTAAATAAATAGGACGTGGTCCATTTTTCTTTGAAAATTCTACACTCCTTATCTACTTTTCTCCTTTTGGATAACGACATTTTGGCTAATGAGGGTGTAGTGGAGAGGTAGAGACATTAACAATCTTAACAACGTCGTAACAAGCAGCAGATGGCGCATTGATACCGTCTGCTGTTTTCAGTCTGTCTCAGTGATGCGGCTTGTCTTAAAAAAAAAAAAAAAAAATTAATTCCATGTCTTTTATGCATTTTTTTCCACTTTCAAATTATCCTGCGGGCCTGATCGAACCTCCTTGGGGGCCGGTTCCGGCCCGCGGGCCGTATGTTTGACACCCCTGCCCTAGACCCACTTCAATTTGCTTACCGCTCCAATAGATCCACAGACGATGCAATAGCCATTGCACTTCAAACTGCCCTATCCCATCTGGACAAGAGGAATACCTATGTAAGAATGCTGTTCATTGACTATAGCTCAGCATTGAACCCCATAGTACCAACCTCATTGAGGCCCTGGGTCTGAACACCGCCCTGTGCAACTGGGTCCTGGACTTTCGGACAGGCTGCCCCCAGATGATGAAGGTAGGAAAAAACACATTCACTTCACGGCCCAACTAGGATGCGTGCTCAGGATGCGTGCTCCTGTGCTCCCTGTTCACCCATGACTGCGTATCCTCACACGACTCTACATTTACATTTACATTTAAGTCATTTAGCAGACGCTCTTATCCAGAGCGACTTACAAATTGGTGCATACACCTTATGACAACCAGTGGAACAGCCACTTGCATCTAAATCTTGTTGGGGGGGAGAAGGGGGGGTGAGAAGGATTACTTACCCTTACTTACCCTATCCTAGGTATTCCTTGAAGAGGTGGGGTTTCAGGTGTCTCCGGAAGGTGGTGATTGACTCCGCTGTCCTGGCGTCGTGAGGGAGTTTGTTCCACCATTGGGGGCCAGAGCAGCGAACAGTTTTGACTGGGCTGAGCGGGAACTGTACTTCCTCAGTGGTAGGGAGGCGAGCAGGCCAGAGGTGGATGAACGCAGTGCCCTTGTTTGGGTGTAGGGCCTGATCAGAGCCTGGAGGTACTGAGGTGCCGTTCCCCTCACAGCTCCGTGGCGAGCACCATGGTCTTGTAGCGGATGCGAGCTTCAACTGGAAGCCAGTGGAGAGAGCGGAGGAGCGGGGTGACGTGAGAGAACTTGGGAAGGTTGAACACCAGACGGGCTGCGGCGTTCTGGATGAGTTGTAGGGGTTTAATGGCACAGGCAGGAGCCCAGCCAACAGCGAGTTGCAGTAATCAAGACGGAGATGACAAGTGCCTGGATTAGGACCTGCGCCGCTTCCTGTGTGAGGCAGGGTCGTACTCTGCGGATGTTGTAGAGCATGAACCTACAGGAACGGGACACCGCCTTGATGTTAGTTGAGAACGTCAGGGTGTTGTCCAGGATCACGCCAAGGTTCTTAGCGCTCTGGGAGGAGGACACAATGGAGTTGTCAACCGTGATGGCGAGATCATGGAACGGGCAGTCCTTCCCCCGGGAGGAAGAGGAGCTCCGTCTTGCTGAGGTTCAGCTTGAGGTGGTGATCCGTCATCCACACTGATATGTCTGCCAGACATGCAGAGATGCGATTCGCCACCTGGTCATCAGAAGGGGGAAAGGAGAAGATTAATTGTGTGTCGTCTGCATAGCAATGATAGGAGAGACCATGTGAGGTTATGACAGAGCCAAGTGACTTGGTGTATAGCGAGAATAAGAGAGGGCCTAGAACAGAGCCCTGGGGACACCAGTGGTGAGAGCGCGTGGTGAGGAGACAGATTCTCGCCACGCCACCTGGTAGGAGCGACCTGTCAGGTAGGACGCAATCCAAGCGTGGGCCGCGCCGGAGATGCCCAACTCGGAGAGGGTGGAGAGGAGGATCTGATGGTTCACAGTATCGAAGGCAGCCGATAGGTCTAGAAGGATGAGAGCAGAGGAGAGAGAGTTAGCTTTAGCAGTGCGGAGCGCCTCCGTGATACAGAGAAGAGCAGTCTCAGTTGAATGACTAGTCTTGAAACCTGACTGATTTGGATCAAGAAGGTCATTCTGAGAGAGATAGCGGTAGAGCTGGCCAAGGACGGCACGCTCAAGAGTTTTGGAGAGAAAAGAGAGAAGGGATACTGGTCTGTAGTTGTTGACATCGGAGGGATCGAGTGTAGGTTTTTTTCAGAAGGGGTGCAACTCTCGCTCTCTTGAAGACGGGAGGGACGTAGCCAGCGGTCAGGGATGAGTTGATGAGCGAGGTGAGGTAAGGGAGAAGGTCTCCGGAAATGGTCTGGAGAAGAGAGGAGGGATAGGGTCAAGCGGGCAGGTTGTTGGGCGGCCGGCCGTCACAAGACGCAAGATTTCATCTGGAGAGAGAGGGGAGAAAGAGGTCAGAGCATAGGGTAGGGCAGTGTGGGCAGAACCAGCAGTGTCGTTTGACTTAGCAAACGAGGATCGGATGTCATCGACCTTCTTTTCAAAATGGTTGACGAAGTCATCTGCAGAGAGGGGAGGAGGGAGGGGGGAGGATTCAGGAGGGAGGAGAAGGTGGCAAAGAGCTTCCTAGGGTTAGAGGCAGATGCTTGGAATTTAGAATGGTAGAAAGTGGCTTTAGCAGCAGAGACAGAGGAGGAAAATGTAGAGAGGAGGGAGTGAAAGGATGCCAGGTCCGCAGGGAGGCGAGTTTTCCTCCATTTCCGCTCGGCTGCCCGGAGCCCTGTTCTGTGAGCTCGCAATGAGTCGTCGAGCCACGGAGCGGGAGGGGAGGACCGAGCCGGCCTGGAGGATAGGGGACATAGGGAGTCAAAGGATGCAGTAAGGGAGGAGAGGAGGGTTGAGGAGGCAGAATCAGGAGATAGGTTGGAGAAAGTTTGAGCAGAGGGAAGAGAAGATAGGATGGAAGAGGAGAGAGTAGCGGGGGAGAGAGAGCGAAGGTTGGGACGGCGCGATACCATCCGAGTAGGGGCAGTGTGGGAAGTGTTGGATGAGAGCGAGAGGGAAAAGGATACAAGGTAGTGGTCGGAGACTTGGAGGGAGTTGCAATGAGGTTAGTGGAAGAACAGCATCTAGTAAAGATGAGGTCAAGCGTATTGCCTGCCTTGTGAGTAGGGGGAAGGTGAGAGGGTGAGGTCAAAAGAGGAGAGGAGTGGAAAGAAGGAGGCAGAGAGGAATGAGTCAAAGGTAGACGTGGGGAGGTTAAAGTCGCCCAGAACTGTGAGAGGTGAGCCGTCCTCAGGAAAGGAGCTTATCAAGGCATCAAGCTCATTGATGAACTCTCCGAGGGAACCTGGAGGGCGATAAATGATAAGGATGTTAAGCTT
Organism: Oncorhynchus keta; assembly: GCF_023373465.1. Classification (NCBI taxonomy): domain Eukaryota; kingdom Metazoa; phylum Chordata; class Actinopteri; order Salmoniformes; family Salmonidae; genus Oncorhynchus; species Oncorhynchus keta. The sequence continues at coordinate 49,259,617 of NC_068455.1, forward strand.
GAAAGGGCTGGTAACTGTGACAGCATGGAATTCAAAGGAGGCAATAGACAGATGGGTAAGGGGAGAAAGAGAGAAAGACCACTTGGGAGAGATGAGGATCCCGGTGCCACCACCCCGCTGACCAGAAGCTCTCGGGGTGTGCGAGAACACGTGGGCGGACGAGGAGAGAGCAGTAGGAGTAGCAGTGTTATCTGTGGTGATCCATGTTTCCGTCAGTGCCAAGAAGTCAAGGGACTGGAGGGAGGCATAGGCTGAGATGAACTCTGCCTTGTTGGCCGCAGATTGGCAGTTCCAGAGGCTACCAGAGACCTGGAACTCCACGTGGGTCGTACGCGCTGGGACCACCAGGTTAGGGTGGTCGCGGCCACGCGGTGTGGAGCGTTTGTATGGTCTGTGCAGAGAGGAGAGAACAGGGATAGACAGACACATAGTTGACAGGCTACAGAAAAGGCTACGCTAATGCAAGGAAATTGGAATGACAAGCGGACTACACGTCTCGAATGTTCAGAAAGTTAAGCTTACGTAGCAAGAATCTTATTGACTAAAATGATTAAAATGATACAGTACTGCTAAAGTAGGCTAGCTGGCAGTAGCTGCGTTGTTGACACTACACTAATCAAGTCGTTCCGTTGAGTGTAATAATTTCTACAGTGCTGCTATTCGGGGCTAGCTGGCTAGCTAGCAGTGTTGTTTACGTTACGTTGAGTTAAAGAACGACAATAGCTGGCTAGCTAACCTAGGAAATCGGTCTAGACTACACAATTATCTTTGAAACAAAGACGGCTATGTAGCTAGCTATGTAGCTAGCTACGATCAAACAAATCAAACCGTTGTACTGTAATGAAATGAAAATGTGATACTACCTGTGAATGCGACCGGGTTGTTGAGTTCTATTCAGTAGACGTTGGCTAGCTGTTAGCTGTTAGCTGTTGGCTAGCTAGCAGAGTCTCCTACGTTAAGGACGACAAATAGCTGGCTAGCGAACCTCAGTGAATTAAGATAATCACTCCAAGGCTACACACACTAAACTACACAATTATCTTGGAAACAAAGACAGCTATGTAGCTAGCTAACACTGAACTAATCAAGTCGTACAGTTGAGTGAATAGCACTACAGTGATGCTAATCTGTGTGCGTTAGCTAGCGTTGCTAGCTCCTGGGCGAATAGCAGTGAAGGCTACGTTAGGGCGACGAAATACGAAATACGATAATTAATGCAATTATCTCTGATACAAGGACGGCTATGTAGCTAGCTAAGAAGAATGGCTAAGATTATGTAGCTAGCTAACAGTAAACTAATCAAGTCGTACAGTTGAGTGAATAGCACTACAGTGATGCTAATCTGTGTGCGTTAGCTAGCGTTGCTAGCTCCTGGGCGAATAGCAGTGAAGGCTACGTTAGGGCGACGAAATACGATAATTATGCAATTATCTCTGATACAAGGACGGCTATGTAGCTAGCTAAGAAGAATTGCTAAGATTAGACAAATCAACCGTTGTACTATAATGAAATGTAATGAAAAAGTTATACAACCTGCAGAGCGAAGTGCGAATGCGACCGCTCGCTCCAACCGGAACCGGAAGAACTAACTCTAACTCAATCATCAAGTTTGCAGACGACACATCAGTACTAGGCCTGATTACCAACAATGGCGAGACAGCCTACAGGGAGGAGTTGAGGGCCCTGGGAGTGTGGTGCCAACGTCAACAAAACAAAGGAGCTGATCGTGGACTTCAGGAAACAGCAGAGGGAGCACCCCTCTGTCCATATCGATGGGACTGCAGTGGAGAAGGTGGAAAGATCCAAGTTCCTCGGCATACATATCACTGACAAACTGAAATGGTCCACCCCACACGGACAGTGTGGTGAAGAAAGCGCCTGTCGGCCCGTATCAACACCTGGTACGGCAACTGCACCGCCCGCATCCACAGTGCTCCCCAGAGGGAGCCAACGCATCACCGGGGGCAAACTACCTGACCTCCAGGACATCTACAGCACCCGATGTCACAGGAAGGCCAAAAAGATCCTCAAGGACAACAACCACCCGGGCCACTGCCTGTTCACCCCGCTAAGGCGAGGTCAGTACAGGTGCATCAGGATATTTGTATAAATGGTTACAATGTGTATCGCACTGATTGAGTTAAGAAAGGTGGGGGTGTGTCTATATATACTAAATTCCTTGTAAGTGTGGCAAAGTCTAACTATTTGTAAATAGTTAGAATTTCTTGCTTAGAATCTTGAGGTTTCAAAGGGTCTCTCTATAACTGTATAACTATAACTGCTGGTATAGACCCCCAACTGCTCTCGGTGATGCATTTTCTTCTCTGATGCACCTTATGTCTAAACTTCTTTACAGTGAAATGATGTTGATTGGTGAAATGGTGTTGGCTAAAGCCGATGTCTGGTGATTTTAAGATGTATTTTAATTCTATGAAATTTACCCAGTTGATTAACTCACCTACCCGCCCAAATCTTAAATGTCCAGAGAAATCTACCCAGATTGATTTGATATTGACAAATGTTCCACATAAATATTCTGCGGTTTGTGTTTTCTGTAATGATTTAAGTGTTGCTGTTGGAAATACAAATGTTCCTAAAACAAACCAACGGTTTATTCGTAAGAGAAAATGTTAAGAGTTTTAATGAGCAGGCGTTCTTTCATGATTTGTTTTATTTTGACTGGAACAAGATTGAGCTTATTAAACTGCCTGGAAATGCTTTCATTATGTTTTTTTCCAAATAGTAAACAAACATGCCCAATTCAGCAGGTTCAGAGTTAACCTGTAGTGACACCCCATCCCGTGAACGGGACCGTTGTCATCATCTGACAATAATTAGCATAATGCAACGGACATAAATCTTCTTAGAAAATATTCCTATTCATGAAAATCACAAGTGAAAAATATTGGAATACAGTTTAGCCTTTTGTTAATCACCCTGTCATCTCAGATTTTCAAAATATGCTTTACAGCCAACGCTAGACAAGCTTTTGTGTAAGTTTATCATAGCCTAGCATAGCATTATGCCTTGCTAGCAGCAGGCAACCTTGTCACGGAAATCAGAAAAGCAATCAAATTAAATTGTTTACCTTTGATGAACTTGGGATGTTTTCACTCACGAGACTCCCAGGTAGACAGCCAAAGTTAATTTTTTCCCAAAATATATATTTTTTTTAGGCGAAATAGCTCCGTTTGTTCTTCACTTTGGCTGAGAAAACGCCTGGAAATTGCGGTCACCACAACTCCGAAAAATTCCAAATTAGCTCCATAATATCGACAGAAACATGGCAAACGTTCTTTAGAATCCATTCTCAAGGTGTTTTTCTAATATCTATTCGATAATATATTCGTCGGGACAATTAGTTTTTCACTAGGACCGATTGGAGTACTGGCTACCTCTGTATTTTACGCGAGAATCTCTCTCGGAGCCACCATGTGACCACTTACGCAATGTGGCCGCCTATGGCTATTCTTCAACGTAGATGCATAAAACTACGTCACAATGCTGTAGACACCATGGGGAATACGTATAAAGTGTAAGCTCATTGATGGTACATTCACAGCTGAATAGGGAGTCATTGTAACGCAGCGCTTTCAAAACCTGGGGCACTTCCGGATTGGATTTTTCTCAGGTTTTTGCCTACAACATCAGTTCTGTTATACTCACAGACACGTTAGCGTGTTTTCTATCCAAAGCTGTCAATTATATGCATATTCTAGCATCTTTTCCTGGCAAAATATATTTTGCCAAAAATGAAAACACTGCCCCTAACACCAAGAGGTTTTAAAGGGCAGGATAATCCATGGTTTTCTTCTGAGCTGTTTTGTATTATTCACGAACATAATCTAACCTGGGCTAAGGCAAGGAAATATTTTTTCTGATGCTGATTGGCTTCTTTTTAGGCAGCTACAAAACAAGTGTTCTTCGCTTCTCGGGAAAGCCAAGTCTGAATATTTTAAGTATGTTACCACTGATGACCATAGAATGTTTTGGAAGGCGATTAAGTCTATGTCTGGTAACAGTAATGTTAATGAATTACCGTCATGTGAATTGAAGGACTCTTTTGCTGTATATGACAAAACTGAAATGCTGAATTGTTTCAATGAGCACTTCGCATCATCTGATAGGCTGTTTGATTCAGTATTCTCTGGCTCTGTACACTACTGTGTGGATGAACTGGTGAGAGCTGGTCAAACCTATAGCTGTTTGCCATTCTTAGTGCAGGAAATCCTTAGATCAGAGAAAGCCTACAGGTCCTGATCTTCTTGATCCATGATTTTTTCAATTGGTGAAATTCCAAGGATCTGGAAATCAGCACTTGTCCTACCACTTTTAAAAGGGGGAGATCCAACTATTTTAATCATTTATAGGCCAATCTCAAAGCTGTCAACCCTGGCGAAAATACTTGAAGCCCTTGTTAGTGAACAGCTAAAAGAGTTTTTATATACAGTACTAACTTTACTAATTTGATCAATGTACCAATCAGGCTTCCGAAAGAGGCATAGCACAATTACAGCAGCCATGAAGGTTTTAAATGATATCAATGAAGCCCTTGACAAAAAACAGCACTGTCTCACTTTTTATTGATCTCTCTAATGCTTTTAATACAGTTGATCATGCTATACTGAGACAGAGATTGTCGCGCGTAGGTCTTTCGGTGCATGCACTTGCATGGTTAGGTAACTATCTGTCTGACTGAACTCAGTGCACTCAATTTGATGGGCACATGTCTGTTAAATGGTCTGTCTGTAATGGTGTGCCCCAGGGCTCTGTACTTGGTCCCCTCTTATTCACTATTTCAAATGTGCAAAATGCGCAACTTCACTGTTATGCTGATGATACTGTTATTTATTGTTGTGCCTCATCTCTCACAAACGCTTTCCAGAACTTGCAAACTGCTTTTTATACTGTTCAACATACCCTGTGTCAATTGAAGCTTATCGTCAATGCTGACAAAACTAAACTAATGGTGTTTTCTAAAGCAAGAAATAGACCTCTGAACCTTTCACGTATTACTGTAAGGGCAATGAGATTGAGGCTGTAACCTCATATAAATATCAAGGAATTTTAATTGATGACGGCTTCTCTTGAATATTGCATATTGCATATTCAACAATTTACAAAAAAAATATGAGCTGAAGTTGGGATTCTATTTTAGAAATAAGACCTGTTTTTCTTTTGAAGACAGGAGGCTAGTATCAGCTACATTTATGCCTCTTCTAGTGATATTTTATACATGAATGCTTCCGCTCAGAGATCAATTGACACCCATAGGTATACTCCCGTGATTTATATGGTTTTTACTAGATTACTGGTAGTTTTTCATGTATTCTGTCTGTAGTTGTGTAATGACTTGGTGCTGCTTATCTTGGCCAGGATGCTCTTGAAAAATATATTTCAAATCTCAAAGTGCCCTTCCTGCTTAAATAAAGGTTAAATAAAATAAAATAAGGGGCTATTAAATTTGAACAAAATTTGAGAATCAATGCAACACATTTACTAGCTATGCGACTGGTGAATATTCTGTGAATCAAAACATTTACCGATGTCGAATCTGTGCGCTCAGTTTTGAGTTTTGGCACTAATTTTGTGACAATCCTCTGCCAAAAGTTTTGTAGTTGTAAAAAGATTCTGCAAGCAACCATTCGTGAACGTTTCTCGGGATGTAAACATGGTTTCCATTGTGCTAAATATGGATAACTACAGTTGAATTCGGAAGTTTACATAAACCTTAACCAATTACATTTAAACTCAGTTTTCACAATTCTTGACATTTATTCCTAGTAAAAAATCCCCGTCTTAGGTCAGTTAGGATCACCACTTTATTTTAAGAATGTGACATGTCAGAATAATAGTAGAGAGAATTATTTATTTCAGCTGTTATTTTTTTCATCACATTCCCAGCGGGTCAGAAGTTTACAAACACTCAATTAGTATTTGGTAGCATTGCCTTTACATTGTGTCACTTGGGTCAAACGTTTTGGGTAGCCATCCACAAGTTTCCCACAATAAGTTGGCTGAATTTTGACCTATTCCTCCTGACAGGGCTGGTTTAACTTAGTCAGGATTGTACACACGCTTTTTCAGTTCTGCCCACAAATGTTATATAGGGTTGAGGGCAGGGCTATGTGATGGCCACTCCAAAACCTTGACTTTGTTGTCCTTAGGCCATTTTGCCACAACTTTGGAAGTATGCTTATTAGTAGTGCGAACGGCCCATTGTTCATTTGGAAGACCCATTTGTGACCAAGCTTTAACTTCCTGACTGATGACTTGAGATGTTGCTTCAATATATGCACATCATATTCCTACCTCATGATGCCAGTGCTTCACGGTTGTGATGGTGTTCTTCGGCTTGCAAGCCTCCCCCTTTTTCCTCCAAACATAACGATGGTCATTATAGCCAAACCATTCTATTTTTGTTTAATCAGACCAGAGGACATTTCTCCAAGAAGTACGATCTTTGTCCCCATGTACAGTTGCAAACCGTAGTCTGGCTTTTTTTATGGCGGTTTTGGAGCAGTGGCTTCGTCCTTGCTGAGCGTCCTTTCAGGTTATGTCGATATAGGACTTGTTTTACTGTGGATATAGATACTTTTGTACCCGTTTCCTCCAGCATCTTCACAAGGTCCTTTGCTGTTGTCCTGGGATTGATTTGTGCTTTTTGCACCAAAGTACGTTCATCTCTAGGAAGGTGTCTCCTTCCTGAGCGGTATGACGGATGTGTGGTCCCATGGTGTTTGTGCAGATGAATGTGGTACCTTCAGGCGTTTGGAAATTGCTCACAAGGATGAGCCACATGTGTGGAGGTCTATACTTCTTTTTCTGAGGTCTTGGCTGATTTATTTTGATTTTCCCATGATGTCAAGCAAAGATGCACTGAGTTTGAGGGTAGGCCTTGAAATACATCCACAGTTACACCTCTCAAATGATGTCAATTCGCCTATCAGAAGCTTCTAAAACCATTACATCATTTTCTGGAATTTTCCAGGCACAGTCAAGTTAGTGTATGTTAACTTCTGACCCACTGGAATTGTGATGCAGTGAATTATACGTGAAATAATCTGTCTGTAAACAATTGTTGTAAAAATTACTTGTGTCGTGCACAAAGTAGATGTCCTAACCGACTTGCCAAAACTATAGTTTGTTAATTAACAAGAAATGTGTGGACTGGTTGAAAAACGTATTCTAACGACTCCAACCTAAGTGTATGTAAAAGTCCGACTTCAACTGTGTGTGACTTGTTATGCAAATGTTTACTCCAGAACTCATTTAGTCTTGCAAAGGGGTTGAATACTTATTGACTCAAGACATTTTAGCTTTTCATTTGTATTTACTTTGTAAACATTAATAAAACAACTCTACTTTGACATTATGGGGTATTGTGTCTAGGCTAGTTACACAATCTCAATTTAATCCATTTAAAATTCTGGCTGTAACATAACAAAATGTGGAAAAAGTCAAGGGGGTGTGAATACTTTCTGCAGTATGGATTTTCTTTTTGCAGTATGGATCAGATGACCACTAAATGCATTAAAAGGACCATTTTAGGTGTGCCGCAGAATTTCGTATCCCATCAAGGTGTGCCATGGTTAAAAAGGTTGGAAACCACTGCTCTACTGAACTCTACTGTACTGCTATTATTAAGCAATCAGGGCTCGAACCACCCAGTTGATAATGTAATTTATGAAACAGGTTTTTTGGATCCTGATTGGTTGATATGCGGGAGTCTAGGACAACAACTCCTGCAAAATACCATGATTTTTGAACTTCACAATTCCACGGTCCCGCAGCCCAGGCGTGAAATTCATCAACTTCAACTACAAGGGGTGGGGGTCTATGTATTATTTTAAACAACAGCTGGTGCACGATATCTAAGGAAGTCTCGAGCTATTGCTCACCTGAGGTAGAGTTTCTCATGATAAGCTACAGACCACATTACCTACCGAGAGAGTTTTCATCTATATTCCTTGTAGCTGTTTACATACTACCACAGTCAGAGGCTGGCACTAATATAGCATTGAATGAGCTGTATTCTGCCATAAGCAAACAAGAAAACACTCACCCAGAAGCGGCGCTCCTAGTAGCCAGGGAATTGAATGCAGAGAAAATTAAATCAGTTTTACCAACTTTCTAACAGCATGTTAAATGTGCAAGCAGAGGGAAAAGTACTCTGGACCACCTATACTCCACACACAGAGTTGCATACAAAGCCTCACCCTCCATTTGGCAAATCTGACCATAATTCCATCCTCCCCTCTTACAAGAAAAAATTAAAGCAGGAAGCACCAGTGACTAGATCAAGAAAAAGTGGTCAGATGAAGCAGTTGCTAAGCTACAGGACTGTTTTACTATTACAGGGATTCCTCCAATGGCATTGAGGAGTACACTACATCTGTCATTGGCTTCCTCAATAAGTGCATCAATGACGTCGTCCCTACAGTGACCATACGTACATACCCCAAACAGAAGCCATGGATTACAAGGCAGCATCCGCACTGAGCTTAAGGCTAGAGCTGCCGCTTTCAAGGAGAGGGACATCAAACAGGCAAAGCGTCAATACAGGATGAAGATTGAGTCGTTCTACACCAGCTCTGATGCTTGTTGGATGTGGCAGGGCCTGCAAACCATTACAGACTACAAAGGGAAGCACAGCCGAGATCTGCCCAGTGACAGGAGCCTACCAGATGAGCTAAACTACTTCTATGCTAGCTTCGAGGCAAATAACACTGAAACAGGCATGAGAACACCAGCTGTACTGGAAGACTGTGATCACGCTCTCCGCAGCCGATGTGAGTAAGACCTATAGAAAGTTCAACATTCACAAGGCCGCAGGGCTAGACGGATTACCAGGACGTGTACTGCGAACTAACAAGTGTCTTCACTGACATTTTCAACCTCTCCCTGCCCGAGTCTGTAATACCAACATGTTTTAAGCAGACCACCATAGTGCCTGTGCCCAAGAACACTAAGGTAACTTGCCTAAATGACTACCGTCCCGTAGCACTCACGTCTGTAGCCAAAAAGTACTTTGAATGGCTGGTTATGGCTCACATCAATACCATCATCCCAGAAACCCTGGACCCACTCCAATTTGCATACCGCCCCAACAGATTCACAGATGATGCAATCTCTATTGCACTGCACACTGCCCTTTCACACCTGGACAAAGGGAACACCTATGTGAGAATGCTATTCATTGACTACAGCTCAGCGTTCAACACCATACTGCCCTCAAAGCTCATCAATGAGCTAAGAACCCTGGGACTAAACAGCTCCCTCTGCAACTGGATCCTGGACTTCCTGATGGGCTGCCCCCAAGTGGTAAGGGTAGGTAACAACACATCCGCCACGCTGATCCTCAACATGGGCCCCTCAGGGGTGCGTGCTCAGCCCCCTCCTGTACTCACTGTTCACTCCATGACTGCACGGCCAGGCACGACTCCAACACCATCATTAAATTTGCCAATGACACAACAGTGGTAGGCTTGATCACCGACAACAACGAGACAGCCTATAGGGAGGAGGTCAGAGACCTGGCCGTGTGGTGCCAGGACAACAACCTCTCCTTCAACGTGATCAAGACAAAGGAAATGATTGTGGACTACAGGAAAAAGAGGACCGAGCACGCCCCCGTTCTCATCGACGGGGCTGCAGTGGGGGCAGGTTGAGACCTTCAAATTCCTTGGTGTCCACATCACCAACAAAATAACATGGTCCAAGCACACTGTGACAGTTGTGAAGCGGACACGAGAAAGCCTATTCCCCCTCAGGAGACTGAAAAGATTTGCCATGGGTCCACAGATCCTGAAAAGGTTCTACAGCTGCACCATCGAGCGCATCCTGACCGGTTGCATCACTGCCCGGTATGGCAACTGCTTGGACTCTGACTTTAAGGCACGACAGAGGGTAGTGCGAACGGCCCAGTACATCACTGTGGCCAAGCTTCCTGCCACCCAGGACCTCTATACCAAGCGGTGTCAGAGGAAGGCCCTAAAAATTGTCAATTGACTCCAGCCACCCTAGTCATAGACTGTTCCCCCTGCTACCACACGGCAAGCGGTACCGGAGAGCCAAGTCTTGGTCCAAGAGGCTTCTAAACAGCTTCTACCCCCAAGCCACAAGACTCCTGAACATCTAGTCAAATGGCTACCCAGACAATTTGCATTGCCCTCCTCCCCTCTCCACACCACTGCCACTCTCTGTTGTCATCTATTCATAGTCACTTTAATTAACTCTACCTACATGTGCATACTACCTCAACTAACCGGTGCCCCCGCACTTTGACTCTGTACCAGCACCACCCTGTATATATATAAAGCAAGGGCTGATTTCAAGGTTTTACTGCTAACCTACAAAGCATTACATGGGCTTGCTCCTACCTACCTCTCTGATTTGGTCCTGCCGTACATACCTACACGTACGCTACGGTCACAAGACGCAGGCCTCCTAATTGTCCCTAGAATTTCTAAGCAAACAGCTGGAGGCAGGGCTTTCTCCTATAGAGCTCCATTTTTATGGAACGGTCTGCCTACCCATGTCAGAGACGCAAACTCGGTCTCAACCTTTAAGTCTTTACTGAAGACTCATCTCTTCAGTGGGTCATATGATTGAGTGTAGTCTGGCCCAGGAGTGGGAAGGTGAACGGAAAGGCTCTGGAGCAACGAACCGCCCTTGCTGTCTCTGCCTGGCCGGTTCCCCTCTTTCCACTGGGATTCTCTGCCTCTAACCCTGTTACGGGGGCTGAGTCACTGGCTTGCTGGGGCTCTCTCGTGCCGTCCCTGGGGGGGGTGCGTCACCTGGGTGGGTTGATTCACTGTGGTCGGCCTGTCTGGGTTGCCCCCCCCCCTTGGGTTGTACCGTGTCGGAGATCTTTGTGGGCTATACTCGGCCTTGTCTCAGGATGGTAAGTTGGTGGTTGAAGATATCCCTCTAGTGGTGTGGGGGCTGTGCTTTGGCAAAGTGGGTGGGGTTATATCCTTCCTGTTTGGCCCTGTCCGGGGGTGTCCTCGGATGGGGCCACAGTGTCTCCTGACCCCTCCTGTCTCAGCCTCCAGTATTTATGCTGCAGTAGTTTATGTGTCGGGGGGCTAGGGTCAGTTTGTTTATCTGGAGTACTTCTCCTGTCCTATTCGGTGTCCTGTGTGAATCTAAGTGTGCGTTCTCTAATTCTCTCCTTCTCTCTTTCTTTCTCTCTCTCGGAGGACCTGAGCCCTAGGACCATGCCCCAGGACTACCTGACATGATGACTCCTTGCTGTCCCCAGTCCACCTGGCCATGCTGCTGCTCCAGTTTCAACTGGCCTGGGCCCTAGGACCATGTTTGACATGAGGACTGGCCTGCTCCTGGCCCTGGGCCCTAGGACCATGTCCCAGGACTACCTGACATGAGGACTCCTTGCTGTCCCAGTCCACCTGGCCATGCTCCTGCTCCAGTTTCAACTGTTCTGCCTTATTATTATTTGACCATGCTGGTCATTTATGAACATTTGAACATCTTGGTCATGTTCTGTTATAATCTCTACCCGGCACAGCCAGAAGAGGACTGGCCACCCCACATAGCCCGGTTCCTCTCTGAGGTTTCTTCCTAGGTTTTGGCCTTTCTTTAGGAACATCTTGGTCAGTTTTTATAATCCTAGCCACCGTGCTTTTACACCTGCATTGTTTGCTGTTTGGGGTTTTAGGCTGGGTTTCTGTACAGCACTTTGAGATATCAGCTGATGTACGAAGGGCTATATAAATAAATTTGATTTGATATACTTTTTTACTTCTGCTCTTTAATTACTTGTTACTTTTATCTTTTATTCTTATCTGTTTTTTTTTTAAACTGCACTGTCGGTTAGGGGCTCGTAAGTAAGCATTTCACTGTAAGGTTGTATTCGGCGCATGTCGTATTCGGCGCATGTGACTACATTTTTAATATTTTATTTGCTGATATTGCTGTCCATCTCTCTCTGTTTTATTTTGCTGAAGGTGACCACCTCCTTCATAGTAGAATCCTCAAACCAGTTTCTAAAGATGGTTGACCTCTAGTGGAAGCCGTAGGAAGTGCAACTTGACTCCATAGACACTGTGTATTCGGCAGACCAAGCTTTGAAAAACTACAAACCTCAAACGTCCCACTTCCTGGTTGGATTTTTCTCAGGTTTTCGCCTGCCATATGGGTTCTGTTATACTCACCGACATCATTCAAACTGTTTTAGAAACTTCAGAGTGTTTTCTATCAAATACTAATAATAATATGCATATATTTGCATCTGGGACATAGTAGGAAGCAGTTCACTCTGGGCATGGCGTGCTTTCGCTGTAAGGCCTTTTTGAAATTGGACACGATGGGTTGATTAACAAGAAGTTAAGCTTTAATTTGGTGTTTTACACTTGTGAATGTATGAAAGTTACATATTTCTAAAAAATATGTTTGAAATTCTCGCTCTGTCCTTTTCAGCGGAATGTTGTCGAGTTCCGCTAGCGAACTCCTAGCCGTAAGATTAACTGAGTGCCTTTTCAGCGCAAGGCAACCCCTGTTTGGGGTTTTAGGCTGGGTTTCTGTACAGCACTTTGATACAGCACTGAGATATCAGGTGCTGTAAGGGCTTTATAAATACATTTGATTTGATTATACATCTCACAGGAAAAAGTCAATGAAAGATAAATCTGATGACAAACCCATAACATGTAATGTTCCACTTTGAGTATTCTTCCTCGGCAGTTCCATGCTTCATGATCAACACCAATTTATAAATTTCTTCCTGAAACAAACTTAGATAGTTGTTGTTTTAGGTCTGTTTCGTGTAAACAGTTTGATAAGTGAATGTAAATACAATGCATTTGGAAAGTATTCAGACCCCTTGATCTTGACTTTTCAGTCTCATAAAATGCAGACTGTTGGAGCTCTCGCCAATGCCAGGTACAGGGAAAACACTTTGGCTAGGCAGTAGATATTTTCCTGCCACTCAAGGAAAGCCGGTATGTGTGTGAGGGCTCTTGTGGCCTTGTTGTAGCGGCTGGTGGCAGAATCTGTAGACGGCCGGAGGGATGCTGCTCTGAGGATTTTCTCTTTCCTCAGTTCCTTCCTTCCTAACTGTCTCCCTCTTCATTGAGGCCTCCAGCTCCCATTGAAAGAAGCAAAATCCTCAAATGGCATCCTTGAATTGGTGAGGCTTTCTGCTGTGTAAGTGGAGGTGGCAGGGAACGTGACTGGGACACTGACTGTTTCACTCTCTGCAGTAACATAATGCCATAGCTGTGTGTCTCTAGAAGCATCTCTGGACTCGTGTTAAGAGCAAAACAGATCCACCCACTTCGGGATCTCTTCCTCAACGTGATGCATGGCCAGTACGACATCACTGGCAGCTCTAATGGGCTCTGTCCATCGGAGTTGGTCAAAGATGAAGGGCCGAGTGGAGAAGTTGTCAAGGGCATTGGTGGTGTGCTTGGCAGATCTGAAAAAGAGGCACAATATTATTGTAATGACCAAGCCTTTCCTATACACTAACCTAAATTGTGTGTGTGTGACATGCAAATAATCTGGGTAGCCAATTGATTAGATGTTCAGGAGTCGTATGGCTTGAGGGTAGAAGCTGTTTGACACCGCCTGGTATAGAGGTCCTGGATGCCAGGAAGCTTTGCCCCAGTTATGTACTGAACCGTTAGCACTACTCTCTGTAGTGCCTTGCGGTCGGAGGCAGAGCAATTGCCATACCATGCAGTGATGCAACCCGTCAGGATGCACTCAATGGTGCAGTTGTAGAACCCTTTGAGGATCTGAGGACCCATGCCAAATCTTTTCAGTCTCCTGAGGGGGAATAGGTTTTGTCGTGCTCTCTTCACGACTGTCATGGTGTGCCTGGACCATGTTAGTTTGTGGACACCAAGGAACTTGAAGCTCTCAACCTGCTCCACTACAGCCCTGTCGATGAGAATGGTGGCGTACTCGGTCCTCCTTTTCTTGATCACGTTGAGGGAGAGGTTAGGCTGTCCCGTCGTTGTCGTTGGTCAGGCCTACCACTCTTGTGTCATCAGCAAACTTAATGGTGGTGTTGGAGTCGTGCCTGGCCCTGCAGTCATGTTTGAACAGGGAGTACAGGAGGGGACCGAGCACGCACCCCTGCGTGATCACCTTTACCACCTAGGGGCGGCCCGTCAGGAAGTCCAGGATCCAGTTGCAGAGGGAGCTGTTTATTCCCAGGGTACTTATTTCAGTGATGAGCTTCGAGGGCACTATGGTGTTGAACGCTGAGCTGTAGTCAATGAATAGCATTCTCACAAAGGTGTTCCTTTTGTCCAGGTGTGAAAGGGCAGTCTGGAGTGCAATAGAGATTGCATCATCTGTGGATCTGTTGGGGTGGTATGCAAAGTGGGTGGGTCTAAGGTTTCTGGGATAATGGTGTTTATGTGAACCATGACCAGCCTTTTAAAGCACTTCATGCCTACAGACGTGAGTGCTACGGGTCGGTAGTCATTTAAGCAGGTTACCTTAGTATTCTTGGGCACAGAGACTATGGTTGCCTACTTGAAACATGTTGGTATTACATACTTGGTCAGGATTTCTTATAAGCTTCCGGGTTAGAGTCCCGCTCCTTGAAACTTGCTAATTGGCAATCAATCCCCTATGGCATTACTTGACACATAAACAAACATTAATAATTCACTATTATTAATAATTCACTTTGGTAATTAAATTATATTCTTCTTCCGGCGTTCTCTACATTGCGCATCACGTAGAGTGAAAAAATAAAATGTAAATCAATACATAATAGTAATAAGGTTATACAAACAATAATTACATCCCAAGAGCAGTAAAATAACATACATACATACCAATAAAAACATATATATATTTTTAACAGAAGTCGCTTGAACCCAGTCTGACACAGAGAAGATTCATATGGGAGATTTTTTAACTTACTTTTATTAAAACAAGGCAAGTCAGTTATTAAGAACAAATTCTTATTTTCAATGACAGCCTAGGAACAGTGGGTTAACTGCCTTGTTCAAGGGCAGAACAACAGATATTTACCTTGTCAGCTCTGAGATTTGATCTTGCAACCTTTCGGTTACTAGTCCAACGCTCTAACCACTTTTGCCCCAGATAAGCAGATTTGCAGAGAAAAAGCCATATCTCAGACTGGCTAATAAAATAAAGACTAAGATGGGCAAAAGAACACAGACACTGGACAGAGGAACTCTGCCTAGAAGGCCAGCATCGCGGAGTCGCCTCTTCACTGTTGACATTGAGACTGGTGTTTTGCGGGTACTATTTAATGAGGCTGCCAGTTGAGGACTTGTGAGGCGTCTGTTTCTCAAACTAGACACTCTAATGTACTTGTCCTCTTGCTCAGTTGTGCACCGGGGCCTCCCACTCCTCTTTCTATTCTGGTTAGAGACAGTTTGTGATCTTCAGTTTCTTGACAATTTCTCGTATGGAATAGCCTTCATGTACCTTATCTGTTTTGAAGTATATTTTTAGCTTTCATCTTCAGTTGCTGCCAAGTACGTTTTGTGCCTGTTGGATTGCACCTGCATAAATGGTAAACACGCACGCGCACACACACACATTATATAAGTGGAACACTTAAGATAAAACTTTTTTTTTTTTACTCACGCATTGACTTGTTTGCAATATTCTGCCACGCCAGCTCACATTCTTTTGCTGCTGCTACGGTATTGCTTTTTTTCTTAAAAATTTACTCATATTCTGCATAAGCATTCATTAATATTTCTAACTCCACTGGGGATAAGTAGGAGGTTTGAGCCCTCTTTTCTCCTGTTGCCATTATGAATCATGTAATCTGCGTTCCATTGATGGGGGCTTTTTGTCTCCTCATGCATGTGCTTTACTCAGGGTTAACTTAACATAGAGTAGATTGAACTAATTGTTATCACCTGTTCTGAAACCGAAAACTGAGCTTGCAGGCTCAGAGTTAGTCATCCCAGAGTTCAGGTTTAAACTCAGAGTTTGTTAAACCTGCTTTCTGAAACTCGGCCCGGGTGTCTCATTTGATTGAGAATTGCTGATACTATCTATGTCTATTTTCTTCAGGAATTCTGCCACTGAATCACACACATTTAATCAGGGCAAGGTGACCGGAAACATGACCAAATACAAACAGTGTAGCTATTCCCTCCGCACGGCAATCAAACAAGCTAAGCGTCAGTATAGAGACAAAGTACAATCGCAATTCAACGGCTCAGACACGAGAGGTATGTGGCAGGGTCTACAGTCAATCACGGACTACAAAAAGAAAGCCAGCCCCGTGTGTCTTGCTCCCAGACAAACTAAACAACTTCTTTGCTCGCTTTGATAACAATATATAAAACATTTAAACGTGTTAACCCTCACAAGGCTGCCTGGCCCAGACTGCATCCCTAGCCACGTCCTCAGAGCATGCACAGACCAGCTGGCAGGTGTGTTTACGGACATATTCAATCAATCCCTATCCCAGCCTGCTGTTCCCACATGCTTCAAGAGGGCCACCATTGTTCCTGTTCCCAAGAAAGCTATGGTAACTGAGCTAAACAACTATCACCCCGTAGCACTCACTTCTGTCATCATGCTTTGAGAGACTAGTCAAGGATCATATCACCTCCACCCTACCTGACACCCTATATCCACTAAAATTTGCTTACCGCCCCAATAGCTCCAGGGGCGACGCAATCGCAATCACACTGCCCTATCCCATCTGGACAAGAGGAATACCTATGTAATACCGATGCTGTTCATCGACTACAGCTCAGCATTTAACACCATGGTACCCTCCAAACTCATCATTAAGCTATCGACCCTGGCTCTCGACCCCGCCCTGTGCAACTGGGTCCTGGACTTTCTGACGGGCTGCCCCCAGGTGGGGAGGGTAGGAACAACATCTCCACCCCACTAATCCTCAACACTGGGGCCCCACAAGGGTGTGTTCTCAGCCCTCTCCTGTACACCCTTTTCACCCACGACTGCGTGGCCATGCACTCCTCCAACTCAATCATCAAGTTTGCAGATGACACTAGAGTGAGAGGCTTGATTACCAACAATGACAAGATGGCCTTCGGGGAGGTGGTGAGGGCCCTCAGAGTGTGGTGCCAGGAAAATAATCTTACACTCAACATCAACAAAACAAAGGAGATGATCGTGGACAGTAGAGGGAGCACCCCCCTATCCACATCGACGGGACAGTAGTGGAGAAGGTGGAAAGTTTTAAGTTCCTTGGCCTACACATCACAGAACAAACTGAAATGGTCCACCCACACAGACAGCGTGGTGAAGAAGGCGCAACAGCGCAACAAACTTTTACCGATGCACAATCAAGAGCATCCTGTCGGGCTGTATCACCGCCTGGTACGGCATCTGCTCCGCCCACAACCACAAGGCTCTCCAGAGGGTAGTGAGTTCTGCACAACACATCACCGGGGGCAAATTACCTGCCATCCAGGACACCTACACCACCCAATGTCACAGGAAGGCCAAAAAGATCATCAAGGACAACAACCACCCAAGCCACTGCCTGCTATCATCCAGAAGGTGAGGTCAGTACATATGCATCAAAGCTGGGACCGAAAGACTGAAAAACAGCTTCTATCTCAAGGCCATCAGACAGCCATCACTAACATTGAGTGGCTTCTGCCAACATACTGACTCAAATCTCTAGCCACTTTAATAATTAAAAATGGGATGTAATAAATGTATCACTTGTCACTTTAAACAATGCCAGTTTATATAATGTTTACATACATATTGCTCATCCCATATGTATATACTGTACTCTATACCATCTACTGCATCTTGCCATCTTTGATGTAATGTATCACTAGCCACTTTAAACAATGCCGCTTTATATGTTTTCATACCCTACATTACTCACCTCATATATATATACTGTACTCTATACCATCTACTAAACCTTGCCTATGCCGTTCGACCATCGCTCATCCATATTTATATGTACATATTCTTATTGATTCCTTTACAGGTAGTTGTTGTGAAATAGTTAGATTACTTGTTAGATAATACTGCATGGTCGGAACTAGAAGCACAAGCATTTCGCTACACTTGCATTAACATCTGCAAACCATGTGTATGTGACCAAAAACGTTTGATTTGATTTGATTCTATCTAGTGAGAATGCACAGAACATTTTAGCTTTAATTACCTGGTTGTCCCACTGAAGTCAACATAAGTTTTTCCATTGCCATGTCTCATTTTCGCTTAATTGATAATGATGCTTTTTCAAACAAGCATTGCAGAGCTGGCTTCAATTTCAATTTCATCCCCCTGAAAAGATAGAACAAATATTTTTGCTGAACTCAAATGTGCTGGTTGATAAAATACCGGTATTTATAGGAAATATGTTTGAAAAGGGTATTTTGTTCTTAAAGGATATTGTAAATTGTAATGGTAGAGTTATGTCCTTCATGGAGTTATCAGAATTGTACTGCAAGGTCTGAATCCAAGAGTACAACCAATTGATTTCAGCATTGCCCCAAAAATGGAGGAGGCGGGTGGCAGCGGGAGGAGGTGGGGGACTGGTCTGTCTGCCCAATATAAAGGATCAAAACTGGCGGAGGAATAAAAATAGCATAAATAGGAAAGTATACCAGTTTCATTTGAGGACCAGGATGTTGACAACTGTGCCATACAGATTGCAAAATAGTTGGGAAGAGATTTTTGATGTACCGATTCCATGGTACAGGGTGTATGAGTTGATATATAAAACAACGCAAGATTCAATACTTCGTGCTTTTCAGCTAAAATTATTAAAAATAATTCTTGCCACCAACAAAATTTTGAAAGTTCAGGGCATAAAATCATCGAAGCTCTGCAGATTTTGTTGTGAGGATACAGAATCAATAGACCATTTATTTTGGTATTGCCCTCAGGTAGCCTGTTTCTGGTCTCAGGTTCAGGAATGGCTGAAAATGCATAGCATTGATCTAAAATTGACCCTAGAAATAGTACTGTTAGGAGATCTGGAGAGAGCGGGTCAGTCAATTACTAATATACTAATACTCGTAGTAAAAGTATTTATCTTCAACACACAATTTGTAGATTCTATTCGATTAGATAGATTGAAATTGTATGTTAAACATCATAGCAGAGTTGAAAGATATATGTTGCGTCGAAACACGAATTGGGTGGCCAGCAGAGATAAATGGGATGGTGCTGGGAAGTTGAGGGTTGGTATGTGGAATTGGAGACAAGTGGGAGTGGAGTTGCTGTGTGAGAGAGAATGATGGTCAAAATAAAACATAATAAAAGTACATTTGAATGACACTAAGTGGCAGTGTTTTTACAACTAATGTCGGTTTGCCTGAGGCTGATGCCGTGCAGGTGTTTGTACACATGCATATACACACACTCTCATTCAAATAAACACATACAAGAACACACACATACAGTGGGGCAAAAAAGTATTTAGTCAGCCACCAATTGTGCAAGTTCTCCCACTTAAAAAGATGAGAGGCCTGTATAATTCTCATCATAGGTACACTTGAACTATGACAGACAAAATGAGAAAAAAATCCAGAAAATCACATTGTAGGATTTTTAATGAATTTATTTGCAAATTATGGTTGAAAATAAGTATTTGGTCAATAACAAAAGTTTATCTCAATACTTTGTTATATACCCTTTGTTGGCAATGACAGAGGTCAAACGTTTTCTGTAAGTCTTCACAAGGTTTTCACACACTGTTGCTGGTATTTTGGCCCATTCCTCCATGCAGATCTCCTCTAGAGCAGTGATGTTTTGGGGCTGTCGCTGGGCGACACAGACTTTCAACTCCCTCCAATGATTTTCTATGGAGTTGAGATCTGGAGACTGGCTAGGCCACTCCAGGACCTTGAAATGCTTCTTACGAAGCCACTCCTTCGTTGCCCGGGCGGTATGTTTGGGATCATTGTCATGCTGAAAGACCCAGCCACGTTTCATCTTCAATGCCCTTGCTGATGATAGGCTTTGTTACTTTGGTCCCAGCTCTCTGCAGGTAATTCAATAGGTCCCCCCGTGTAGTTCTGGGATTTTTGCTCACCGTTCTTGTGATCATTTTGACCCCACGGGGTGAGATCTTGTGTGGAGCCCCAGATCGAGGGAGATTATCAGTGGTCTTGTATGTCTTCCATTTCCTAATCATTTCTCCCACAGTTGATTTCTTCAAACCAAGCTGCTTACCAATTGCAGATTCAGTCTTCCCAGCCTGGTGCAGGTCTACAATTTTGTTTGGGAACTGTGGGGGAACTGTGGGGGATCTTGGAGGGTTCGGGTTTCACAAGATTGTGATCATGAAAAAGGAAACTATGACATATATTTTATATCACTATCATGCACACGCACCCTCACACATAAGGATGGCTCTGTTGTGGAAAGACTGATACATGTTTGATAGTGTCTTGATGCTGTATTGTTTGTCCTTCATGTTCTAATACTTTAATGTTACCCCTTCCTTGTGTGTTTTTTTGTAATAAATTAAATGTAAAAAAAAACATACGTTTTTCATGGGAGACCTGCTAGTATGGATGAAGGCTTGAGTATTTTCACTCTTTAATGCAAGTGAATAGCTAAACAAGTGACACTGCCACAGCTGCATGAATTTGTGATATCTCCATAATGTTCATTTAACAATTACAATTTCTAAGTCCAACTAGATATACAGACAGTGTTCCTGCTACATTGTTGTCATTCAGTAAAGGTGTAGCTAGCTGCTGTAACTTTTACTGTACTAGCCTACTGTAGCCTACAACCAAACTAAATAACGTTATAGTTAACACACTTTTGTACATCGCGCTGTAACATAGAATTTACCTTATTTTAGCGCCCAAAAAATGTAATACTTCCAGGTCAACTGTAATATGAATACCATTGTAAAGCACAACTTCATGCTGTCCATCTCTGCATGATTGATGAAGGCAATGAGCTGCGTTGGGTCTTGCTGTGTGATAGAGAAAGGGCCGTGTGGGGAAACAACTTTTCACCCGATCTGTCCAACTTATCACCTCTGAAATGTAAATAAAACACTACAAAGAGTTTACATAATGTGTCATTACATACCTATTTGATGACTATAAAGTTCTAAAAGCAAGGTCACTACCTGTCTTTTTGGCGACTGCTGATCTGCTGGCAAACTGGATCTAGAGCCAGCTAAAGTTAGCTATCTTGGACATAAAACAGAGGAAATCATTTCAGTTGTGTTGTAAGAAGTAATTTACAGATGGTGAAATGCCAGACCAATCTGTAATAACTAACAAAAATCTGAGTCTACAGTGATAGTTTATTTATTTAACTAGGCAAGCCAGTTAAGAACAAATTCTTATTTACAATGACGGCCTAAGAACAGTGGGTTAGCTGCCTTGTTCAGGGGTAGAACAACAGATTTTTACCTTGTCAGGGATGATCTAGCAACCTTTCAGTTACTTGCCCAACACTTTAGCCACTAGGCTACCTGCCACGTCCTTCTTCCTCTTCTTTTTCGATGAGGTTTAACGGTGGTTGGCATCAAATATATGTTGCATTACTGCCACCTACTAGACTGGAGTATAACTCCCTTATACTTTGCTGTAAACAATAAATAAATAAAATACAACTAATACCCTACCATCTAACACTACGCTCACAAAAATCCCCAAATAAAATTAAAATAAACATACTTGACTATTTGAATCTATTTAGTCCTACTTCAGGACAACAGCCTGAAAGGATGGGACCACTTAATACACTCTGTAACTCTTCTGATGTCAAGTCTCGCACACCCAAATACCTCTCTGCAGCTGCCACCACAACCTCTATTTTCTGTGACTTTATGTTCCATCCCTGCAGTACAGTTGATAACCATTATTATAAATGCTAAAAATCCAATCTTACTGAAACATATAACACTTGTTGGTTTATCCCTCTGTACCTCCCCCCTACACACTGCTGGCACATGCCCATAAGCTTGACACCTGTAACAACGTAATGTATTTAGCACAAAAGCTCATACAGGATAGCTTATATATCCTAACATCTATTTGCCGGTCAAACATCAAAACTCAAAAGAACAGACAATGACACTTCTGTTTCTCCACATTCTCCACATACGCCACCCTGTCTGTCACCTAAAAAACAAGCATCACAAACACTGGGAAACACTTCCCCTTCATTTGGTCAGCTTTCACATTTCCCACTACCCCAGTAATCACTCCTTTCAATGGCACCCTAATCACTCCTTCTGGTTACCCTCACCGATTCCACAGCACCCAACTATGTTTTCACCCACCCTGAAACCATAAATGGATCAGCCAAAAGGCAAGGGTCCACTTTTGCCAAAAACTTAACTCCTACTGTCACAGACTCTGCTCCTTTCTCCGTGAGTTACCTAATGTTTTAGTGTGTGGAGTGTGGAACATTGTCACAAAACCAACCAGTGGCCAGAAATATATTACACCCATAGTGATAAGACACCTTAGAGAATGAATAAGCTTTACTATATCACACACACGAACCGACCATTCCAACATTATACCCTTGTCACCTCTGTATCCCCTGTTACTTATAATCTGATTCAGCAGATTTAGTGCCGGGAAGGCAGTGTTCCCATTTTGAACCATTTCATGTGTCTGAAGGTAGCTCTCCACCTACCCGGAAGGCCCAGAGAGCAAATCAAGTGCACCTATTGGCCTACCACTGGCCAATCAGATAGCTCAGATCACAGTGTCTGCACAGTTTCCTCGAACCATAGACTGTGAAAAGAATCCTCGAACCATAGACTGTGAAAAGAAACCTTGAACACACAGTAAAACCTTTAAAAAAAATAAAAAATCATGGCTAGAGACTCAACGAATACAGCAAAGAGCTGCTGTTTTTATGAGTAAGTTCATTTTTGTTGTTATTCAGCACTTTCAACAGTTTTATAAGCCATAAAATGCCCGTTCCTCCTACTTCCACTCACACTACAACCAGCACTGCAGCTGCAATGAATGAGTATCACAGAGTGTTCGAATAAGTTTGCGTTGTTAATATTAGCGGCTTGTGTCTTGAGGAATATTTCACATTCTCTGTTCAAAGGAGTAACAACATTCATTATATCCTTCCTGTTTGGCCCTGTCCGGGGGTGTCCTCGGATGGGGCCACAGTCTCTCCTGACCCCTCCTGTCTCAGCCTCCAGTATTTATGCTGCAGTAGTTTATGTGTCGGGGGGCTAGGGTCAGTTTGTTATATCTGGAGTACTTCTCCTGTCCTATTCCGTGTCCTGTGTGAATCTAAGTGTGTGTTCTCTAATTCTCTCCTTCTCTCTTTCTTTCTCTCTCTCGGAGGACCTGAGCCCTAGGACCATGCCCCAGGACTACCTGACATGATGACTCCTTGCTGTCCCCAGTCCACCTGACCATGCTGCTGCTCCAGTTTCAACTGTTCTGCCTTACTATTATTCGACCATGCTGGTCATTTATGAACATTTGAACTTCTTGGCCATGTTCTGTTATAATCTCCACCCGGCACAGCCAGAAGATGACTGGCCACCCCACATAGCCTGGTTCCTCTCTAGGTTTCTTCCTAGGTTTTGGCCTTTCTAGGGAGTTTTTCCTAGTCACTGTGCTTCTACACCTGCATTGCTTGCTGTTTGGGGTTTTAGGCTGGGTTTCTGTACAGCACTTTGAGATATCAGCTGATGTACGAAGGGCTATATAAATAAATTTGATTTGATTTTGATTTGATTGGTGCATGAGGCAGAAATAACGCAGTTTCGCCATCAGTTCGAAGACTGTGTCCCTTTTTCTTAGCGGAGGGAGAGCAGAGGAATGGTGAGTAGGGTGAGAGGCCTCCCTGCTGCTCCCTCCCCTCAGACTGACCGTCAGATGAAGGCCATCGGTCCAGTAAAAAAAAAATAATAATAATCTAAAAAATGGTCTGAGAAGAACACATTGGCAGGGCAATTCAAGCACAGCCAATACTGTATGCAGTGATAATGTATTGAGCCTATAGCCTACTGCACAAACCTTATTGCATCATAACTGTTTTTAATTGGTTAATGTTGCATAGGTTTATGTTTTTAAGTATTTAAAAAAAATCTTAGTGGTAGATCTCGACTTGAATTTTGACTCAAAGTGATCTTGACTCAGAAAAGGTGGGTGACCACTGAATTCGGCTATTAATTTAGAATCCACAGGTGGCACCTTGTGTGGCCATACATCTCTGGAATCAAATTACTATTGTGGTGCATAAATGCCATGGTTTGCTATTGTGATGCATAATTGATAGTAATTTGGAATGTAATGAAATGTAGTCATTCTAAAATAATAGTTTTAAACATGGAATTTTAACACCACTAATACATCTTTAATTTCTTGTTATTTCTTTACAATATACAGTAGGGTCCAAAATTATTGCCACCTTTGATAAAGATAGGAGAAAAAAAGACTAAATAAATAATACAAATACTGAGCGATATTGTATGCTCACAAAATGGGAAAACTACTCAAACCCTTAGAAGAGCTGCTGCATATATGATTGCCATGCCTGTAGCATAAACTGAATTATTTTTTTAAGTGTTAGAATAGTTTGTACATTGTCTTTTGGGTTGATATGTGATACAAAGCTTTTTGTGCATGTACATAGGTTGGCCATGTTCGACAAAGCC
Organism: Oncorhynchus keta; assembly: GCF_023373465.1. Classification (NCBI taxonomy): domain Eukaryota; kingdom Metazoa; phylum Chordata; class Actinopteri; order Salmoniformes; family Salmonidae; genus Oncorhynchus; species Oncorhynchus keta. The sequence goes on from NC_068455.1 coordinate 49,284,212, forward strand.
ATTGGGTGGAAACCTTACAAAGATACATTGTAAGGTTTCCACCCAATGGCTTTATCGAACATGGACAACATATGTACATGCACAAAAACGTATAGGGTGATCAGTATAGCATAGATCCTTCGCAAAATTACTCAAAAGAGGACTACATTTATTGTCAGATCTACCCCCCTACACACACCACTAGGATCTTAGTGAAACATTCAGTAGTCTAAGTAGTCTAAGTGTTTTCCCAAGCCTTCATTGGTAAAGTGGCTCTTAAAAACCTTCACACATCTACGAGTGATCCAGACCACTTGTAGAGCTGCATCGTAAGATGTGCATCGTAAGATGCTTTTTTCCCCTTCCGTGTCACTTTATTTACAGAAGATCTCCGCTAAACATAGAATGAAGTAGATGAGGCTATATGTCTGAGTGTGACTGCTGATAACTTCAGAATGAAGTTGACTACAAAACAAAGTTGCCAAAGAATTTGCAAGTGTTACAAACAAGTGAAGTGAACAATGATGCTTCAAATTAAAACTGAGATGACCTCATTAAAAAGTACATAGCCAATATAGGCCCTTGTAGCCTATTTCAAAATATTTAAATCAAATTAATATTCAATTTAGTTATATTTTACGACTAGGCTTCTGTCTGTAGTTTTTGCCTCAATGTGTTTCATGATGTGTGGCAACGTGTGCAATGATGTGCCCAATCTGTGATTTAGTGCATTATTATTGGGTAAGCACAATAAGCTGCCTCAATAGCCTATTTGTGGCCATAGGTTGTAATATCTCTCTAGGAGCTGATCCGTTGTCTGTATTGTGGAATAGTTATAATGTTAAGGTAAGATTTGAATGTAAAAGCTGATCAGAGAGCAGCGCTGCTTTTCTTTCAATCCTATCAGTATTGACACATGGTCTAACAACAAACTAAGAAAAAAGGCTTTTTGGGGAAACACTTAAAAAGTTGACCTGTAAATAAGAATGCATCTGGCACGATCATCGGAATGCTTAAGTTTGATCGCAACTGGAAACCGAGGCCCTGACTGGTCCTGTGTCCTACACTGTCCAGACCGCAGAAGATGTCATTTGGAAAAGGCTGGGTGACATCCTAACCCAGCAGTCATCACCTAGGGGCTTACAAGTCACGTTCTCAGGACACTGACTCAGCCGCACCCACACAAGTGTGTGACGAGACGGTGACACAGGCTACTCACATGCCTACGCCTGTGTCAAGGCCACAGTCTGAAGACATTGTTGTTGAGAGTCAGGTTGACCGCCGTTACCCTACGAGAGATAGGCAGGCACCAAGATGCTTGGACTTGTAGAACATGCTCTCCCAACAGTTAATGTAGAAGGGGAAGATTTGTTGTGTATTGGGGTTGTGCCGCAGAGCACAGTCTCCCCTCAGGATTATTTTTGAACGTTGAAGATCATTTAATGCATTTCTATTAATTAAAATAAACTTAAAATACTATTTGGAGAACAGAAAAACTATAAAAATGACCACAGCCATTATTCACCTCAGTCGATCTACAAACAAATAGCCTATTAACTATACAATTGTAATGTTATACCCCTAAAAGGCGGGAAATGTGAGAAATTATTCATACTGACACGTAGCGTCAGCGACTGTTCAGTCAGTTGTAATGATGAATTGCATAAAATCGTCAACTCATCAACTGCCGTTCACATTTGTATTCCTAGGCATTACTAATCAAGCTCCGCGCAAACAGACACCATTGGAGCACACAGATGATCATATTATCACATTCACATCAGTGGAGGCTGCTGATTGGATGACGGTTCACAATAATGGCTGGAACCGAGCGAATGGAATGGCATCAAACACATGGAAACTATGTGTTTGTTGTATTTGATACCATTCCACCAATTCCGCTCCAGCCATTACTACCATCCCGTCCTCCCCAATTAAGGTGCTACCAACCTCTTCCACATGAACTATTACAATAGTACTTATGAGTCTTTATTCATATCAGTGATGTAGTGGTGAAAATGGTGGGTCATGGCCAAACTATATCTCCAGTAGGTGATCGAGATAAGATCAACAACCACTGACATAAACTAAAACATATGACATTTTTAGAGCTGTATTGGTTGCATTTTGATTGCATTTTAATGTAGGGCTATAGGGAAGATAGGCCATGTGGAGATGTTAATATTGAAACATATCTTAATTTTTGAAAGTTCCTAACTTGTTTGATAAGATAACTATCGATTTTCTCAGAGGAACCCACACGGGGCCACTATGCTAATGTCTCTCTTTGCTTGCTTCCTCTCTCTCGCTGTCTCCTCTGCTTCCTCCTGCATGCATTGCAACCTGCCTCAGCATCACCATTGAGCACCACATCACTGTCTGTCTCAGTAGCCTACTCTCTGTTAAGCAAAGTTATTATGATAACTTAGTATCATATTGTTTGATCCTGCTGGTGTAGGCTCCATTTAACTTTAACATCTTACTTCATCCTTCTAGCTGGCTAAGTAATACTAGCCAGAGCCCTTTAATGTTACTGCAGTGGCTGGAATCAATATTTACTGTAGATTTTGAGCCATAATTGATTTGCTGTATACAAAATATATAAATATTTATTATTACATTTTTCAAATTCAACCTCTATGTCCTCATATGTAGTTATGGCCCTGCTGGTTGCCAGTGTCTGGGACAACATTTAGAATTACACATGAGAATGGAAATGCAGCCCTGTCGGTTGCCATTGAGTGGCCATGACTAATACCTGTTCCTTCTCTTTCCATGGAAGCAGGAGTCTGTTATAATGAGAGAACTAGTGAAAGCTGACTGGGGTAGAAGGGACTTGGACACAGAGCACATGGAAAATAAATCCATACCCATTTGTAATAGTCACACAAACACAGGAGGTTGGTGGCACCTTCACTTGGGAGGATGGGCTCCTGGTAATGGTTCGAGCGGAAAGAAAAAAAATCCATTGTCTTTGTCTTGACCCATCTTTTTCTTTGCATTCTTAATATTTTTCCTAAAACTCAACCTCAACCTCAAATACTCTCCTGCGAAACGCCTCACCCAATGTGGTGTGGATCTGTTTTTTTCCTAAAGTATTTCTATTTACCTCCGAACTGGACTGCCTCAACTGAAGCTAGCTAGCTAACTTGCTACCAGCTATCAGTCAGATACCCACTGCTAGCGGTCATCAGCTAACTTTTAGCTCGGAAAGCTCTCGGCAGTTCGTACAACACATTTTAAACCAGAGCATACCGGACCTATGCTAGACGGCCAGTTCGTATAGCATTTAGCCGTACCCTTGTCCAACTTCTCCTCTGTTCCTCTGGTGATGTAGAGGTTAATCCAGGTCATGCAGTGCCTAGCTCCACTACCCAGGTGCTCTCATTTGTTGACTTCTGTAACCGTAAAAGCCTTGGTTTCATGCATGTTAACATTAGAAGACTACTCCCTAAGTTTGTTTTACTCACTGCTTTAGCACACTCTGCCAACCCAGATGTCTGAATCCTGGCTTAGGAAAACTACCAAAAACCTTGAAATCTCCATCGCTAAATATAACATTTTCCACCAAGAGAGAATTGCCAACGGGAGCGGTGTTGCAATCTACTGCAAAGAAAGCCTGCAGAGTTCTGTATTACTATCCAAGTCTGTACCTAAACAATTAAATCTTCTACTTCTAAAAATTCACCTTTCCAGAAACAAGTCTCTCACTGTTGCTGCTTGCTATAGTATCCCCTCTGCCCCCAGCTGTGCCCTCGATACCATATGTGAATTGATTGCCCCCCATCTATCTTTTGAGCTCGTGCTACTAGGTGACCTAAACTGGGATATGCTTAAAGACCTCTCTGGGATATGTGGGACTCTAGCGTCTCACCTGGCCAAAAGCCAGAGAAAATGCAGAGCACCAAATTCAAATTCATTTCTTTAAAAATCTAACTTTCTGTCACGCCCTGTTCGAAGTATTTTTTGTTTATCTTCATTTATTTGGTCAGGCCAGGGTGTGACATGGGTTTTTGTATGTGGTGTGTATGTATTTGGATTGTTGCTTAGTGGGGTGTTCTAGTTAAGTCTATGGCTGTCTGAAGTGGTTCTCAATCAGAGGCAGGTGTTTATCGTTGTCTCTGATTGGGAACCATATTTAGGCAGCCATATTCTTTGTGTGTTTTGTGGGTGATTGTCCTTAGTGTGTTGATGTCCTTGTTCTGTGTGTATGTGCACCAGTATTAGGCTGTTTCGGTTTTCGTTACGTTTATTGTTTTGTAGTGTTTGTATTTAGATTTCGTGTTACGTTAGTTGAATAAACATGGATCGCAATCTACACACTGCATTTTGGTCCGACTCTCCTTCACCACGAGAAGCGTTACACTTTCATGAAATCACAAAAGCTTCACGTGTTGTGAATCCAGCCAACATGTCAGATTTCAAAATGGCTTTTTGGCGAAAGCAAACGATGTTATTAACTGAGGATAGCGCCATAGAAACAAAGAGAGAAAACATATTTCAACCCTGCAGACTCGACACAAAACGTAGAAATAAAAATATAAATCATGCCTTACCTTTGATGAACTTCTTCTGTTGGCACTCCAATATGTCACATAAATATCACCAATGGTCCTTTTGTTCAATTAATTCCGTCGACATATATCCAAAATGTCAATTTATTTGGTGCTTTTGATCCAGAAAAACACCAGTTCCAACTTGTGCAACTTGACTACAAAATATCTCAAAAGTTACCTGTAAACTTTGCCAAAACATTTCAAACTACTTTTGTAATACAAATTTAGGTATTTTTCAAAAGTAAATAATCTATCAAATTGAAAACAGGATGATCTGTGTTCAATACAGGAAGAAAACAAACTGACGCTACCTTTCTGGTCATGCGCGTGTAATAAACAGTACACTTGAAGTGACCCTCATTTTGAACAGGGCTACTTCTTCATTACACAAAGGAAAAACCTCAACCAATTTCTAAAGACTGGTGACATCCAGTGTAAGCGGTAGGAACTGCAAGACGGTCCCTTAGAAATCTGGAATCCCAATGAAAATCCATTGAAAAGAGAGTGACCAAAAAAAAAGTGTTTTTCCTCTGGGTTTCGCCTGCCACATAAATTATGTTATACTCACAGACATTATTCAAACAGTTTTAAAAACTTGCGAGTTTTCTATCCAAATCTACTAATAATATGCATATCTCATCTTCCGGGGATGAGTAGCAGGCAGTTGAATTTGGGCATACATTTCAGCCAGAAGTGAAAATACTGCCCCCTGTCATCAAGAAGTTATTAACACCCCGGCCATCCTACAATCCAAGCTTGATGCCCTCAATCTCACACAAATTATCAATGAACCTACCAGGTACAACTCCAAATCCGTAAACACGGCACCCTCATAAATGTCATCCTAACTAACTCGCCCTCCAAATACACCTCTGCTGTTTTCAATCAAGAACTCAGCATTCACTGCCTCACTGCCTGCATCCGTAATGGGTCTGCGACCAAACGACCACCCCTCATCACTGTCAAACGCTCCCTAAAACACTTCTGCGGGCAGGCTTTTCTAATTGACCTGGCCAGGGTATCCTGGAATGACATTGACCTCATCCCATCAGTAGATGATGCCTGCATATTCTTTAAAAGTGCCTTCCTCACCATCTTAATGTCCCATTCAAAAAATGTAGAACTAGGAATAGATATAGTCCTTGTTTCACTCCAGACCTGTCTGCCCTTGAAAAGAACAAAAACATCCTGTGGCGTTCTGCATTAGCTTCGAATAGCCCCCGTGATATGCAACTTTTCAGGGAAGTTAGGAACAAATATACACAGGCAGTTAGGAAAGCTAAGGCTAGCTTTTTCAAACAGAAATTTGCATCCTGTACTACTAACTCAAAATAGTTCTGGGACACTGTAAAGTCCATTGAGAATAAGAGCACCTCCTTCCAGCTGCCTACTGCTCTGAGGCTAGGAAACACTGTCACCACCGATAAATCCACTATAATTGAGAATTTCAATAAGCATTTATCTACAGCTGGCAATGCTTTCCACCTGGCTACCCCTACCCCGGTCAACTGCCTTGACACCCTCCAATGCAACCCGCCAAAGCCTCCACAATTTCTCCTTTACCCAAATCCAGATAGCTGATGTTCTGAAAGAGCTGCAAAATGTGGACCCCTACAAATCAGCCGGGCCAGACAATCTGGACCCTCTCGTTCTAAAATTATCTGCAGAAATTGTTGCAACCCCTATTATTAGCCTGTTCAACCTCTCTTTCGTATTTTATGAGATTCCCAAAGATTGGAAAGCTGCCGCGGTCATCCCCCTCTTCAAAGGGGTGACACTCTAAACCCAAACTGCTACAGACCTATATCTATCCTACCCTGTCTTTCTAAGGTCTTCGAAAGCCAAGTCAACAAACAGATTACCGACCATTTCGAATCCCACCGTATCTTCTCCGCTATGCAATCTGGTTTCAGAGCTGGTCAAATCAAATCATATTTTATTTGTCACATACACATGGTTAGCAGATGTTAATGCGAGTGTTGCGAAATGCTTGTGCTTCTAGTTCCGACAATGCAGTAATAACCAACAAGTAATCTAACTAACAATTCCAAAACTACTGTCTTATACACAGTGTAAGGGGATAAAGAATATGTACATAAAGATATATGAATGAGTGATGGTACAGAGCAGCATAGGCAAGATACAGTAGATGGTATCGAGTACAGTATATACATATGAGATGAGTATGTAAACAAAGTGGCATAGTTAAAGTGGCTAGTGATACATGTATTACATAAGGATGCAGTAGATGATATAGAGTACAGTATATACGTATGCATATGAGATGAATAATGTAGGGTATGTAACATTTTATAAGGTAGCATTGTTTAAAGTGGCTAGTGATATATTTTACATCATTTCCCATCAATTCCCATTATTAAAGTGGCTGGAGTCGAGTCAGTGTCAGTGTCAGTGTGTTGTCAGCAGCCACTCAATGTTAGTGGTGGCTGTTTAACAGTCTGATGGCCTTGAGATAGCAGCTGTTTTTCAGTCTCTCGGTCCCAGCTTTGATGCACCTGTACTGACCTCGCCTTCTGGATGATAGCGGGGTGGACAGGCAGTGGCTCGGATGGTTGTTGTCCTTGATGATCTTTATGGCCTTCCTGTAACATCGGGTGGTGTAGGTGTCCTGGAGGGCAGGTAGTTTGCCCCCGGTGGGTGCACCTCAGCCACGCTCAAGGTCCTAAACGACATCATAACCGCCATCGATAAGATATATTACTGTGCAGCCGTATTCATCGACCTGGCCAAGGCTTTCGACTCTGTCAATCACCACATTCTTATTGGCAGATTCGACAGCCTTGGTTTCTCAAATGATTAACTCGCCTGGTTTACCAACTACTTCTCTGATAGAGTTCAGTGTGTCAAATCGGAGGGCCTGTTGCCCGGACCTCTGGCAGTCTCTATGGGGGTGCCACAGGGTTCAATCCTCGGGCCGACTCTCTTCTCTGTATACATCAATGATGTTGCTCTTGCTGCTGGTGATTCTCTGGTACACATTCTGTATACTTCTGGCCCCTCGTTGGACACTGTGTTAACTAACCTCCAGACGAGCTTCAATGACATACAACTCTCCTTCCGTGGCCTCCAACTGCTCTTAAACGCAAGTAAAACTAAATGCATGCTATTCAACCGATCACTGCCCGCACCTGCTCACCCATCCAGCATCACTACTCTGGACGGCTCTGACTTAGAATACGTGGACAACTACAAATACCTGTCTGGCAAATACCTGTCTGGCGAGACAACTCTCCTTCCAGACTCACATTAAGCATCTCCAATCCAAAATTAAATCTAGAATTGGCTTCCTCCATCGCAACAAAGCATCCTTCACTCATGCTGCCAAATATACCCTCGTAAAACTGACCATCCTACCGATCCTCGACTTCGGTGATGTCATCTATAAAATAGCCTCCCACACTCTACTCAACAGATTGGATGCAGTCTATGACAGTGCCATCCATTTTGTCACCAAATCCCCATACACTACCCACCATTGCGACCTGTACGCTCTTGTTGGTTGGTCCTCACTTCATACTCGTCGCCAAACCCACTGGCTCCAGGTCATCTACAAGTCTCTGCTAGGTAAAGCTCCGCCTTATCTCAGCTCACTGGTCACCATAGCAGAACCCACTCGTAGCACGCGCTCCAGCAGGTATATCTCACTGGTCACCCCCAAAGCCAATTCATCCTTTGGTTGTCTTTTGTTCCAGTTCTCTGCTGGCAATGACTGGAACGAACTGCAAAAAAATTCTGATGCTGGAGAGTCATATCTCCTTCACTAGCTATAAGCACCAGCTGTCAGAGCAGCTCACAGATCACTGCACCTGTACATAGCCCATCTGTAAACAGCCCATCTATCTACCTACCTCATCCCCATACAGCATTTATTTATTTATCTTACTCCTTTGCACCCCAGTATCTCTACTTGCACATTCATCTTCTACACATCTTCCATTCCAGTGTTTCATTGCTTCGCCACCATGGCCTATTTATTGCCTGAACTCCCTTATCTTACCCATTTGCACTCACTGTATACAGACTTTTGTTTTCTTTTGTTCTACTATTGACTATATTTTGTTTATTCCATGTGTAACTCTGTGTTGTTGTATGTGTCGAATTGCTATGCTTTATCTTGGCCAGGTCACAGTTGCAAATGAGAACTTGTTCTCAACTAGCCTACCTGGTTAAATAAAGGTGAAATAAAAAATAAATAAAAAATGAGTGGAATGGTATCAAAAAAGTTAAATGCATGGTTTCCATGTGTTTGATGCCATTCCATTTGCGCCATGTCAGCCATTATTATGAGCCGTCCTCCCCTCAGCAGCCTCCTGTGTTACACAAAGTGCTCACGGGGAAAACATTTTCAGTCAATCCATTTGAACTCTGTTGGACACACAGAGGCAATTTACCTGACAGAATATGATGATATTGACAGCTTTTGTCTGGCTTTCACAAGGGGGCACAAATCAAATAAAATTGTATTTGTCACATGCTTCGTAAACAACAGGTGTAGAATAACACGGGGGTACCAGAACCGAGTGGATGTGCAGCGGTACGAGGTTATTGAAGTAGATATGTACATATAACTAGGAATAAAGTGACTAGTAAACAGGACAGAAAAATAAACAGGAGCAGTGGCGTATGTGATGAGTCAAAAAAGTTAGTGAAAAAAGGGCTCATGCAGAAAGTCCAAGTAGCTATTTAGTGAACTATTTACCTGACTATTTAGCAGTCTTGTGGCTCAGGAGGAGAAGCAGTACAGGGTTCTGTTGGTTCAAGACGTGGTGCATCAGTACTGCTTGCAGTGCAGTAGCAGAGAGAACAGTCTATGACTTGGTTGGCTGTAGTCTTTGACAATTTGTAGGGTCTTCCTCTGACACCGCCTGGTATAGAGGTCCTGGATGGCAGGGAGCTCGGCCTCAGTGATATACTGGGCCCTATGCACTACCAGCCTTTCAAAGCATTTAATGGCAACCAATGTGAGTGCAACGGGGCAATAGTCATCAAGACAGGTTACTTTGGCATTCTTGAACACAGGGACTATGGTGTCGGTATTACAGACTGGCTCAGGAAGAAGATGAAAATGTCAGTGAAGACACATGCCAGCAGGTCAATACATGCTCTGAGAATGGGTCCTGGTAATCTGTCTGGCCCGGCGACCTTGTGAATGTTAACCTGTTTAAAAGGTTGTTTTACTCCCATTGGCTACGGAGAGCGTGATCACACAGTTGTCTAGAACAGCTGGTGCTCTCCTGTATGGTTCAGTGTTGCTTGCCTCGAAATGGGCATTGAAAGAATTTAGCTTGTCTGGTAGACTCGGGTCACTGGGCAGTTCGCGGCTGAGTTTCCTTTTATATTCTGTGATAGTTTGCAAGCCCTGCCACATCTGATAAGCGTCAGAGCAGGTGGAGTAGGATTTGATCTTAATCCTGTATTGACGATTTGCCTGTTGGATGGTTTGTCGGAGGTCATAGTGGGATTATTATTTATTTATTTAAAACATTTTGGTATATTTTAGCCCATTTTTTTCTTTTCCCACTTTTGTGATATCCAATTACAATCTTGTCTCATCGCTGCAACTCCAACAGGTTCGGGAGAAGCGAAGGTTGAGTCAAGTGTCCTCTGAAACATGACCCACTGCAGGATTTCTTATAAGGGTCCGGATTAATGTCCTGCTCCTTGAAAGCAGCAGCTCTAGCCTTTAGCTCAGTGCGGATGATGCCTGTAATCCATGGCTTCTGGTTGGGATACGTACGTACGGTCACATATGTACGTACGGTGAGGACGACGTCGTCGATACACTTATTAATGAAGCTGGTGACTGTGAACATATTCCAGTCTGTGCTAATGAAACAGTCCTTCATCGGACCACTTCCGTATTGAGTGCATCACTGGTACTTCCTGTTTGAGTTTTTGCTTATTAGGAGGATAGAGTTATGGTCAGATTTGCCAAATGGAGGGTGAGGGAGAGCTTTGTATGCATTTCTATGTGTGGAGCAACTCTTCGAACTCGCCGATAGCGTCATTGCGCAAAATAGTATGCAGCCTCATCTGAATATGTATGCAACAAAAGTTCAACATTCACCTTCTGCTACCATTTCTGTCAAGCCGTCTATGTATACAGTTTGACGCTTATGTTCGATAAATCCAAAGTATGCACCACACCGAACGCACTGCAACTGCCTCTGCAATGCAATGCTGCAAGGCAAACGCAGCGTTTCATTGGAAATTAATGTAATTCTGGTGTACCAAAATGCAATGACGCTGTCGGTGTGTTCGAAGCGTCAAGGTGATCTAGAGTTTTTTCTCCTCTACTAGCTACACAGGTGACATGCTGGTAGAAATGACATGAAACAGATTTCAGTTTTCATTCAATAAAATCACTGGCCACAAGGCGTGCCACCTCTGGATGAGCATTTTCTTGTTTGCTTATGGCCAGTGAGTGCGGTCCTAATTCCAGTAGCAGTTTGTTATGGTAAATAGACAGCTACGAAAAATGTAGATGAAAACTCTCTTGAGAAATACTATAGCTTATCATGAAGTATTCTAACTCAAGCGAGTAGAACCTCGAGACTTCCTTAATATTACAGATTGCGCACCAGCTGTTGTTAAAATTTTAAAACTTGTTAGGGCTAGGGACCTTTTTTCAGAATTTCCACCTGACTGACGTGCCCAAAGTAAACTGCCTGTTACACAGGCCCAGAAGCCAGGATATGCATATAATTGGTACCACTGGATAGAAAACACTTTGACGTTTGTAGAAATGTTACAATAATGTATGAGACTATACGACAATTAATATAGTAGGAGAAAATCCAAAGAAAAACCAACCAGAAGTTGTTGTTTTTTTAGTTCCCATGCTCTTACAATGGGAAGCTATGGGTCCTATGCAATTCTAGCTCCCAGATTGCAATTCCTATGGCTTCCACTAGATGTCAACAGTCTTTGTTCAAGGTTTCAGGCTTGTTTCTTCCTAAATGACTCTTGGTACAGGGAGTCAGTTGGAAATCATTCAGGGGCGCGGGACAAAGAAGACGCGCACTTGCTAATTTTACTTTTCTATTGAACATACTTCTTTCTGTATGAAATATTATAGTTTAATTACATTTTAGGGTACCTGAGGATTTCATAGAAATGTAGTTTGACAGGTTTTAACGAAGTTTAGCGCTAGCTTTTTGGGTTCCTTTGTCTGCACTCAAATCGATGGCGACAACTAAACAGACTTTTTGCAATATAAAGAAGGATTTTATCTAACAAAACGACCATGCATGTTGTAGCTGGGACCCTTTCGATTGCAAATCAGAGGAAGATTTTCAAAAAGTAAGTGATTATTTAATCGCTATTTGGGATTTTATGAAGCCTGTGTTGGTTGAAAAATATGTTGATGTGGTGCGCCGTTGTCAAACAATCGCATGGCATGATTCCGCTGTAAAGCCTATTGGATATCGGACATTGCAGTTGGATTAACAAGAATTTAAGCTTTTAACCGATATAAGACACTTGTATGTACCTAGATGTTTAATATCCATAATTTTACGATTATTTATTTGAATTACGTGCCTTCCAATTTCACAGGAAATTGTCGACAGGTGTCCCACTGACGGGATGCCTAGCCCTAAGACATACACTCCTCCTTTAGTGACAGGACAGTCTCGAACAGAGCTAGTCCAATTTGTCTCCGTTGATTCTACGTTCGCCAATAGTACGGCGGGTAAGGGGGGTTTTGTCAGGGTGCCCACACGTCAACCTCTCTTACTTTGCCTTTCTTTTTTCAGAATTTCGGCAATTAAGGGCATGGTCCAGGGTGAGCAGTATGTCCTGCACCTCCAACTCGTTGAAGTAGAAATCTTCATCAAAATCAAGGTTAGTGATCGCTGTTCTGATGTCCAGAACCTATTTTGGGTCATAGGATATGATGGGGAAACATTATGCTCAAAAAATGTTACGATCAGCGGAAGAAGAAAAATATGCAGAATTGGTCATCCAGCCTGTAACACAACAGCTATCCATTGCAGCGCTTTTTTTATTTTTATTTTTTTACAGTTGATTGTTAATCTATTATCGATTGAGGCTGAGAAGACATCTAACAAAGATGGAGCATTCTCAAGACCATATGAGAAGGCTATGGCATTATGGATTAAGGCAGTGTTTCTCAAACTCGGTCTTCGTTTGGATTGCTTGTGAACAGAGACTCAATCTGAAATGGTATGAATGGTTCCTGTAAACACACTATGAATCTCACTGCCGATAGACTGCTGATAGGTACTTATCACAGCGGGAGGTTGTTCCTTCTCTTGCTAGAACAAAAGTGGTACCTCCTGTGAGCCGACCCGTTAGCAACGATCCTGACACTTCTACTTGTAAAATCGCAATGCTCGACAGTGGCCAACAATTTGACATTGAGCTAATCAGAGAGCACAAACCCCTGCATCGGGAGCAGGGTTGGGGAGTAACGGATTACATGTAATGGAATAAAACAACTGTAATTGTAATCCGTTACATTACCAGCAAAAATATTTGTAACCGGATTACCAATACTTTTGAAAAAGTTGCTAATTACTTCTAAGATTACTTTCAAATTTAGAAGGGATGTTGGCAGAAAAAAAAGGAAACAATTGCCTGTTTTCTTAATGACCTTTCATAATAACATCAGTAATTAACCGAGTGCTACTTTGATCTTCCCGCCTGAGCAACATACACGGTCACAAAAGAAAACGTATGGTGCACCAACGCAGTGCATATTTTGGATAGCGTTTCAAAGAACAAATTGTGATCAAAGAAAAGGGCAGGAATGCAAACTGTTTGCCCATGGTAAAGCTGCTTTCGACATACAGAGACTTGACTTCAAACCTGAAGAAACACTTGGAGATAAGGATGATGATTGGCAGAGTCTAGCTAGTCTCTAGAGACAGACAGGTTGCCTTGACAATGTTACCAATGTTCCAGCTAACAGTACCAGTCAAAGGTTTGGATACACCTACTCATTCAATGGTTTTTCTTTATTTTTACTATTTTCTACATTGTAGAATAATAGTGAAGACATCAAAACTATGACATAATACATATGGAATCATATAGTAACCAAAAACGTGTTCAACAAATGAAAATGTATTTTAGATTTTAGATTCTTCAAAGTAGCCAATTAGGCTCTGCATAAAGGCAGTTGAATAAATAGCCCTTACATAGCCTGAATGTGTTTTGGGTCATTGTCCTGTTGAAAAACAAATTATAGTCCCACTAAGCGCAAACCAGATGGGATGGCGTATCACTGCAGAATGCTTTGGTACCCATGCTGGTTTAGTGTGCCTTGAATTCAAAATCAATCACCAACAGCGTCACCAGCAAAGCACCCCACACCATTATACCTCCTCCTCCATGCTTCACGGTGGGAACCACATATGCAGAGATCATCCATTAACCTACTCTCACAAAGAAACGGCGGTTTGAACCAAAAATCTCAAATTTGGACTCATCAGACCAAAGGACAGATTTCCACCGGTCCAATGTCCATTGCTAGTGTTTCTTGGCCCATGCAAGTCTCTTACATTTACATTTACATTTAAGTCATTTAGCAGACGCTCTTATCCAGAGCGACTTACAACTCTTCTTATTATTGGTGTCCTTTAGTAGTGGTTTCTTTGGCAGCAATTCAGCCATGAAGGCCTGACTCACACAGTCGCCTCTGAACAGTTGATGTTGAGAGGTGGCTGTTACTTGAACTCTGTGAAGCATTTATTTGGGCTTCAATTCCTGAGGCTGGTAACTCAAATTAACTTATCCTCTGCGGTAGAAGTAACTCTGGGTCTTCCTTTCCTGTGGCGGTCCTCATGAGAGCCAATTTCATCATAGCGCTTGATGGTTTTTGTGACTGCACTTGAAGAAACTTTCAAAGTTCTTGAAATTTTCCACATTGACTGACTTTCATGTCTTATTAAAATTCTATACAATGTGTCACTTCATTTGTGCTATTTGATGGGAACTAGCCCCTGTCCCCCTACACACCTAAAGTTTGCTCTTTCAGGCCCGCAAATGCAACAAGAAAAATGTTGCTCTATTAATTTCTCTCAAAACTCTTCATTTGAAGATCAACCACCATAACCACTACTCTACCGGTTAGACAGAGTCAAAATGTTAAGGGGTACTTAAAAATTCACACACCAAAGACACGATTTCAGAGGTTGGAGAATGGTGTGGGGGCTTGTACTTCTTGGATCCATCAACCATTCCTCAAACTTCTTCTGATGACTACAAGCATAGATTATGAACCTTCAAAACCTACAATATAGGATTGATGTGTTTAGGAATGGGGGACGCAATTCAAAAGTTACATGTTTCCAATTACCAGCAAATAGACGCTAGAAATGTTACACCATCATATTATTGTACATTTTTCCCTTCATTTGCCTACTACTGTTACTAAGCTATCATAACATGTGGGTTTTTTCAGGGTGACAAGGTATCAGAACGCTTTAGAATGGTTTTCAATTACAACCACACCAGCTACAGTAATTCTTATTACATAATATGGGCTAACTATAACAATGTGATACTCATTCAAATTACAATATTTTAAAAAAACGAAAAAGCATCAATACAAAACATACAATTTTTAAAAACACAAAATGGCTCACGTGTTTGTGCAAGGTAGAGCAATGCAAAGTGTTACAAGAAAATATATATAGGATTTTCTTTGTTTGTACAAAAGGTAAAAGTAGGCTTTTGCAGAGAAGGGTTATAGTTACTCCACAACATAATATGTTATCACTCCATTAAATTAATGATGGGCTGTCATTTGTCTTTGCTTATTTGAGCTGTTCTTGCCATAATATGGACTTGGTGTTTTTCCAAATGGATCTTAAGTCACCACCTCTAACTTGTCACAACCCAACTGATTGGCTCAAACTCAAATAAACATATTCAAATAAATTCCACAAATGAACTTTAATTGAGGCACACTTTTTAATTTAAATGCATTCCAGATGATTACCTCTTGAAGCTGGTTGAGAGAATCCCAAGAGTGTGCAAAGCTGTCATCAAGGCAAAGGGTGGCAACTTTGAAGAACCTCAAATATAAAATATATGTTGGTTGGTTTAACACGTGTATTTGTTATTTCATAGTTTTGATGTCTTCACTACATTTACATTACATTTAAGTCATTTAGCAGACGCTCTTATCCAGAGCGACTTACAAATTGGTGCATTCACCTTATGACATCCAGTGGAACAGCCACTTTACAATAGTGCATCTAAATCTTTTAAGGGGGGGTGAGAAGGATTACTTTATCCTATCCTAGGTATTCCTTAAAGAGGTGGGGTTTCAGGTGTCTCCGGAAGGTGGTGATTGACTCCGCTGTCCTGGCGTCGTGAGAGAGTTTGTTCCACCATTGGGGGGCCAGAGCAGCGAACAGTTTTGACTGGGCTGAGCGGGAACTGTACTTCCTCAGTGGTAGGGAGGCGAGCAGGCCAGAGGTGGATGAACGCAGTGCCCTTGCTTGGGTGTAGGGCCTGATCAGAGCCTGGAGGTACTGAGGTGCCGTTCCCCTCACAGCTCCGTAGGCAAGCACCATGGTCTTGTAGCGGATGCGAGCTTCAACTGGAAGCCAGTGGAGAGAGCGGAGGAGCGGGGTGACGTGAGAGAACTTGGGAAGGTTGAACACCAGACGGGCTGCGGCGTTCTGGATTAGTTGTAGGGGTTTAATGGCACAAGGCAGGGAGCCCAGCCAACAGCGAGTTGCAGTAATCCAGACGGGAGATGACAAGTGCCTGGATTAGGACCTGCGCCGCTTCCTGTGTGAGGCAGGGTCGTACTCTGCGGATGTTGTAGAGCATGAACCTACAGGAACGGGCCACCGCCTTGATGTTAGTTGAGAACGACAGGGTGTTGTCCAGGATCACGCCAAGGTTCTTAGCGCTCTGGGAGGAGGACACAATGGAGTTGTCAACCGTGATGGCGAGATCATGGAACGGGCAGTCCTTCCCAGGGAGGAAGAGCAGCTCCGTCTTGCCGAGGTTCAGCTTGAGGTGGTGATCCGTCATCCACACTGATATGTCTGCCAGACATGCAGAGATGCGATTCGCCACCTGGTCATCAGAAGGGGGAAAGGAGAAGATTAATTGTGTGTCGTCTGCATAGCAATGATAGGAGAGACCATGTGAGGTTATGACAGAGCCAAGTGACTTGGTGTATAGCGAGAATAGGAGAGGGCCTAGAACAGAGCCCTGGGGGACACCAGTGGTGAGAGCGCGTGGTGAGGAGACAGATTCTCGCCACGCCACCTGGTAGGAGCGACCTGTCAGGTAGGACGCAATCCAAGCGTGGGCCGCGCCGGAGATGCCCAACTCGGAGAGGGTGGAGAGGAGGATCTGATGGTTCACAGTATCGAATGCAGCCGATAGGTCTAGAAGGATGAGAGCAGAGGAGAGAGAGTTAGCTTTAGCAATGCGGAGCGCCTCCGTGATACAGAGAAGAGCAGTCTCAGTTGAATGACTAGTCTTGAAACCTGACTGATTTGGATCAAGAAGGTCATTCTGAGAGAGATAGCGGGAGAGCTGGCCAAGGACGGCACGTTCAAGAGTTTTGGAGAGAAAAGAAAGAAGGGATACTGGTCTGTAGTTGTTGACATCGGAGGGATCGAGTGTAGGTTTTTTCAGAAGGGTGCAACTCTCGCTCTCTTGAAGACGGAAGGGACGTAGCCAGCGGTCAGGGATGAGTTGATGAGCGAGGTGAGGTAAGGGAGAAGGTCTCCGGAAATGGTCTGGAGAAGAGAGGAGGGGATAGGGTCGAGCGGGCAGGTTGTTGGGCGGCCGGCCGTCACAAGACGCGAGATTTCATCTGGAGAGAGAGGGGAGAAAGAGGTCAGAGCACAGGGTAGGGCAGTGTGAGCAGAACCAGCAGTGTCGTTTGACTTAGCAAACGAGGATCGGATGTCGTCGACCTTCTTTTCAAAATGGTTGACGAAGTCATCTGCAGAGAGGGAGGAGGGGGGGGGAGGAGGATTCAGGAGGGAGGAGAAGGTGGCAAAGAGCTTCCTAGGGTTAGAGGCAGATGCTTGGAATTTAGAGGGGTAGAAAGTGGCTTTAGCAGCAGAGACAGAGGAGGAAAATGTAGAGAGGAGGGAGTGAAAGGATGCCAGGTCCGCAGGGAGGCGAGTTTTCCTCCATTTCCGCTCGGCTGCCCGGAGCCCTGTTCTGTGAGCTCGCAATGAGTCGTCGAGCCACGGAGGGGGAGGGGAGGACCGAGCCGGCCTGGAGGATAGGGGACATAGAGAGTCAAAGGATGCAGAAAGGGAGGAGAGGAGGGTTGAGGAGGCAGAATCAGGAGATAGGTTGGAGAAGGTTTGAGCAGAGGGAAGAGATGATAGGATGGAAGAGGAGAGAGTAGCGGGGGAGAGAGAGCGAAGGTTGGGACGGCGCGATACCATCCGAGTAGGGGCAGTGTGGGAAGTGTTGGATGAGAGCGAGAGGGAAAAGGATACAAGGTAGTGGTCGGAGACTTGGAGGGGAGTTGCAATGAGGTTAGTGGAAGAACAGCATCTAGTAAAGATGAGGTCGAGCGTATTGCCTGCCTTGTGAGTAGGGGGGAGGTGAGAGGGTGAGGTCAAAAGAGGAGAGGAGTGGAAAGAAGGAGGCAGAGAGGAATGAGTCAAAGGTAGACGTGGGGAGGTTAAAGTCGCGGGGAGGTTAAAGTCGCCCAGAACTGTGAGAGGTGAGCCGTCCTCGGGAAAGGAGCTTATCAAGGCATCAAGCTCATTGATGAACTCTCCGAGGGGACCTGGAGGGCGATAAATGATAAGGATGTGAAGCTTGAAAGGGCTGGTAACTGTGACAGCATGAAATTCAAAGGAGGCGATAGACAGATGGGTAAGGGGAGAAAGAGAGAATGACCACTTGGGAGAGATGAGGATCCCGGTGCCACCACCCCGCTGACCAGAAGCTCTCGGGTGTGCGAGAACACGTGGGCGGACGAAGAGAGAGCAGTAGGAGTAGCAGTGTTATCTGTGGTGATCCATGTTTCCGTCAGTGCCAAGAAGTCGAGGGACTGGAGGGAGGCATAGGCTGAGATGAACTCTGCCTTGTTGGCCGCAGATCGGCAGTTCCAGAGGCTACCGGAGACCTGGAACTCCACGTGGGTCGTGCGCTGGGACCACCAGATTAGGTGGCCGCGGCCACGCGGTGTGGAGCGTTTGTATGGTCTGTGCAGAGAGGAGAGAACAGGGATAGACAGACACAGTTGACAGGCTACAGAAGAGGCTACGCTAATGCAAAGGAGATTGGAATGACAAGTGGACTACATGTCTCGAATGTTCAGAAAGTTAAGCTTACGTAGCAAGAATCTTATTGACTAAAATGATTAAAATGATACAGTACTGCTGAAGTAGGCTAGCTGGCAGTGGCTGCGTTGTTGACTTTGTAGGCTAGCTGGCAGTGGCTGCGTTGTTGACACTACACTAATCAAGTCGTTCCGTTGAGTGTAATAGTTTCTACAGTGCTGCTATTCGGGGGCTAGCTGGCTAGCTAGCAGTGTTGATTACGTTACGTTGCGTTAAAAGAATGACAATAGCTGGCTAGCTAACCTAGAAAATCGCTCTAGACTACACAATTATCTTTGATACACAGACGGCTATGTAGCTAGCTACGATCAAACAAATCAAACCGTTGTGCTGTAATGAAATGAAATGAAAATGTGATACTACCTGTGGAGCGAAGCGGAATGCGACCGGGTTGTTGAGTGCGGAAGTTCTATTCAGTAGACGTTGGCTAGCTGTTGGCTAGCTAGCAGTGTCTCCTACGTTAAGGACGACAAATAGCTGGCTAGCTAACCTCGGTAAATTAAGATAATCACTCTAAGACTACACGCTCTAAACTACACAATTATCTTGGATACGAAGACAGCAAAGACAACTATGTAGCTAGCTAACACTACACTAATCAAGTCGTTCAGTTGAGTGTAATAGTTTCTACAATGTTTCACTATTCTTCTACAATGTAGAAAATAGCAAAGATAAAGAAAAACCCTTGGATAAGTAGGTGTGTCCAAACTTTTGACTGATTTCAGGGAGTTCTAGCTAGCTAGTTAGTCATATTTCTAGCTAGATAACCTGTTTAGTTTGCTAATTTGCTTGCCAACTTTCCTACACTATGTGGTATGCTGCTAACTTTTCTTGGGTCACCCATCCCATTAGCGGGATCATTTTCGTCAACATCCGCTGAATTGCAGAGCGCCAAATTCAAATTAAATTACAAAAAATATTTAATTTTTATGAAATCACAAGTGCAATATAGCAAAACACAGCTTGCTTTACAGCAAAAGCTATCCAAGTGTTTATGTTCGGACATCTCTCTCAGCAGACAAAACATTACAAACAGCTAGCAGCAAAGTAGATTGGTCACGAAAGTCAGAAAAGGAATAAATTAATTGCTTACCTTGATAATCTTTGGATGTTTGCACTCACGAGACTCCCAGTTACACAATAAATGTTCCTTTGGTTCGATAAAGGTAAGTTTTATATCCAAAAACCTCCATTTGGTTGGCGCGTTTTGTTCAGAAATCCACAGGCTCGTGCAGGTCATGACAGGCAGACAAAAATTCCAAATAGTATCCGTAAAGTTCGTAGAAACACGTCAGACGTTTTTATAACCAATCCTCAGGTTGTTTTTACAATAAATAATTTATAATATTTCAATATAGCTTTTTCAATGGGAGAGAGAGAGAAAATGTCTGCTCCAAGCTGTTGCGCATATGCAAAACTCTGCTGGCACCCAGCCAACCACTGACGCGATGTGATAGTTCTCGCTCATTTTTCAGAATAAAAGACTAAAACTATGTCTAAAGACTGTTCACACCATGTGGAAGCCATAGGGAAAGGAATCTGGTTGATATCCCTTTAAATGGAGGGAAGGCATGCAATGGAACAGGGAGATTCGTTTCTCTTAGGCACTTCCAGGTTGGATTTCCTCAGGTTTTCATTTACATTTACGTCATTTAGCAGACGCTCTTATCCAGAGCGACTTACAAATTGGTGCATTCACCTTATGACATCCAGTGGAACAGCCACTTTACAATAGTGCATCTAAATATTTTAAGGGGGGTGAGAAGGATTACTTTATCCTATCCTAGGTATTCCTTAAAGAGGTGGGGTTTCAGGTGTCTCCGGAAGGTGGTGATTGACTCCGCTGTCCTGGCGTCGTGAGGGAGTTTGTTCCACCATTGGGGAGCCAGAGCAGCGAACAGTTTTGACTGGGCTGAGCGGGATCTGTACTTCCTCAGTGGTAGGGAGGCGAGCAGGCCAGAGGTGGATGAACGCAGTGCCCTTGTTTGGGTGTAGGGCCTGATCAGAGCCTGGAGGTACTGAGGTGCCGTTCCCCTCACAGCTCCGTAGGCAAGCACCATGGTCTTGTAGCGGATGCGAGCTTCAACTGGAAGCCAGTGGAGAGAGCGGAGGAGCGGGGTGACGTGAGAGAACTTGGGAAGGTTGAACACCAGACGGGCTGCGGCGTTCTGGATGAGTTCTGAATGCAAATTAATTACTTAAAAATCATACAATGTGATTTTCTGGATTTTTGTTTTAGATTCCGTCTCTCACAGTTGAAGTGTACCTATTACATGCTTTGTAAGTAGGAAAACCTGCAAAATCGGCAGTGTATCAAATACGTGTTCTCCCCACTGTATATATATCCATATATATACACATATGCATACATATACATACACATACCTATATAGACATACATACTTTTTTTAGAATATACCCTTACTATTCCCCGCAAACCCTACCACCCTTCCCCCAATTGGAGTGAACTAATAAACAATAGCACTTAGGCTTCTACCTTCAGTTTATACATCTTATACACATTTTACAGACACAATATATTTTACAATAATAATATTTGGTTTGTTTTTAGTCCTTCCTCTATTTCTGATGTCCATCCAGTTTGATTTCTATTTGTACATGTGCTATTTCACAGATTTTCTGAACCTATATTAATTTTACAGACCCCCTATGTTTTACATTGGTTATCTTGTTATTAGTCCCACCCTTCAGCCCCATTCAACCCCTGCCATCTATCTCTCGACACCATCCATTTTGGAACGGACTGCCGACGTGCCGCCGGAAACTCCAGACTGCAGACCATCCGCCGGAGACTCCGGACTGCCACCGGAGACTCCGGACTGTGGACCACCGCCGGAGACTCCGGATTGTCGCCAGAGGCACCAGACTGTGGACGGTCTCAGGAGGTTTCGGACTGGGAAACGTCGCCGGAAGCTCCGGACTGGGAAACATCGCCGGAAGCTCTGGACTGTGGAGGTGCACTGGAGGCCTGATGCGTGGGACCGATACAGGTGGCACCGGGCTGATGACATGCACCTCAGGGCGAGTGTGGGGAGGAGGCACAGGACGTACTGGACTGTGGAGGCGCACTGAAGACAGAGTACATATGGCCAGCACAGGATATACTGGGCCGTGGCGGCGCATTGGAGGTCTGGAGTGTAAAGCTGGCACAACGCATCCTGGCTGGATGCTCATTTTAGCCCGGCAAGTGCGGGGCGCTGGCACAGGACACACTGAGCTGTGAAGGCACACTGGTGACACAGTGCGTAGAGCCGGCACAGGATATACTGGACCGTGGAGACGCACTGGAGGTCTGGAGCGTAAGCTGGCACAACGCGTCCTGGCTGGATGCTCCCTTTTGTGCGGGGCGCTGGCACAGGGCGCATTGGGCTGTGAAGGCGCACTGACGACACAGTGCGTAGTGCCGGCACAGGATATCCTGGACCGAGGAGGCGTACTGGAGACCAGGAGCACTGAGCCGGCACAACCCATCCTGGCTGGGTGCTCACTTACGCATGGCAAGTGCGAGGAGCTGGCACAGAACATATCGGGCTGTGGATGCGCACTGGGAGACACATGGTGTATCTCCGCAAAACACTGGTCCCACACTCCTCACGGCGACTGTTTTGCTCCACCAAACCATCCACTCTACCTCATCACTCCCCTCCCTCAACCATCTCACAATACTCCTCACTCAGTCTATCCCAATACTCGTTTTTGCTCTCAAACTCTCCTCTCGGCTTCGGCAACCAACCCGTGTGCCACCGCCCCCAAAAATTTGGGGGGCTGCCTCTCGGGCTTCCTTCTTGGTCGTGAACTTCGGAGTCGCCGTTGGTCCTTCTGCACTGCCTCCGCCTGCTTTCATGACAGGGTCCCTGCCATAACCTCCTCCCATGTCCATGATGTCCTCCACTCACTTTTCTCGCGGGCCCAGGATCCCTGCTCCTCCTGGCCACGCTGCTTGGTCCTTTGGTGGTGGGATCTTCTGTTACGTCCGTTGTTAGAAGGAGACCAACGTGCAGCGTGGTAGGCGTACATTATATTTTTATTTTAAATGACACCAAAAAACAACAAAATGCAAAAGGAACGTAAAGCTATATGCAGTGCAGAAAGCAACTACACACAAAGAAGATCCCACAACTGAAGGTGGGAAAAAGGGCTGCCTAAGTATGATCCCCAATCAGAGACAATGATAGACAGCTGCCTCTGATTGGGAACCATACCCGGCCAACAAAGAAATAGACAAACTAGAATGCCCACCCAAATCACACCCTGACCTAACCAAATAGAAAAATAAAAAGGCTCTCTAAGGTCAGGGCGTGACAATTTTGGAGATTATTTCATTTTCAAACAACCAAAAGTGAGCAGTTGTAATCTGAATAAAAGGATCAGATTAGGTTACCGATTATAATTTTAGACAGGTAATTAGTAACGGATTACATTTAAGAAGTAACCTACCAAACCCTCAGTGGGAGCCAACAGAAGTGTCAACAAAAGGGATAATAAACCACACTAAATACACTAAAGGACACTAAACAACACACAACAACACAACACTAAATACTTTCTACAACTCATTATAATTCAATCACAATGGATTCGTTTCCATTAAAAAACTGCCTGTGTTAGCTGCTGAGTTAGTGCAATGTCATTGGCTAGGTAGCTAGCTATGTTGTGCTAGCTAGCAAATATGCTAATGTTCACTAGCTAGCTAAACATTTGTCTATGGGCTGGCACTGTTGGTAGTGGATTATGCAGAGTGAATTAAACACTGTATTTGTCATCTTGCTGTGGCCATCTCGCTAGTATCAACAAGGGCTTTCTACAAAATAGCAACATTAGCACAGCTACTGTAGCCAACTTGATAATATTGGCATCTAGACCATGAATTAAGCAACACACACAGACATGCATTGCGAAACAACGCTACTGGCACCTTCTGGATAGAGTATTTTAACAAGGCCGAGTAGCTGACTACTTCAAGGTTTTTCTGTGTGAACACAATAAATATTGACTGCTGACACTCTGTACGGAGGTCATAAGTGCTGTCGGCAGGCAAACATTTGACAATCCTACCACTGTGTCTGAGCTATACGGATTTATATCCTACGCCAACCCTTCCATTATAGTTCAGAAAGCTATCATTATCAGACACATTTAATGTCTGGTAGCCTATACCACATGCCCTAGGATGGAGAAATACATTTCTACAGATCACATAATTTACTTAATTTCCGGTGACTATGACAAATTAATCGGCCACATCGTGAAAAACAATATTTAAATATCTTAAATGCCTAATTATGTCTGTACCCTCCTTCACTCCCCCCAAGTCTGAACCGAGTGCACACCCAGACACAAATGCTAGATCCACAATCGGTGCTATGTGTGCACGCCTTAAGAACTGAGCATTCTGCTCTTTGGTACTTTTTTGATGGGGTCAGAAGGAAACCAGGCCACCAGCAGTTTTTTTCCCCGACCAAATTGACATGACAAGCGAAGTGGTAGCAAATTACATTTATCGAAATACGGAAAAACAATATTACACCGAGTCCTTGAATTAGCCTCAAGAGCATCTGGAAATAAAAGGCACTCTAAGTCGCAAACGATTGAATCAATGGACCAATGTTTTTTCTAAAGAAAGCGAAGACAGCCACTCCAAATTGAAGATCTTAAGGACAGCTGAAAATGGGATGAGTGACCTTGCAGGTGTACTCCATTTTCTTGCAGGTGTACTCTATCTCAAGTGTAGATAGAGTTCTACTGTCATTGACTTAAACTGTGTACAACATCTGTGCACGGAAACAGACCGACTGAAGTCAATTTTCACTGGGGAACTTGTCAAAGTATTTCACTGCAATAGCCTGCGAGGTATGAGGGGAATGAACACACATGGACACATACACAAGTGAGGGAACATGCACACAGACACACACACAAACAACCCCAAGGTAATAGATCAATACAGTACAAGGCGATTAAACTGTAAGTAGTTTACCCTTAATAAGCTTTTATCAAACATGCAGGCTGTTAGACATGCAAATGGAGTTAGGTTAAAGGGTTAAGGTTAGGGGAGGGGTTAGCTAGCATGCTAAGTAGCTGCAAAGTTGCTAATAAGCTAAAGTTGTCCGTAATGAGAGAAAATCATTTGTGTTGCTAGACATTCGCGTTATAAGCCCAACCAACCGTCCTCCTATTGTTTCTGTCTTAGGTAACCTACTGTCTTTATCTGTGATTGAAATTAACTGTATAGAAAATTGTGTAATGCACACAAAAAAAAATCACATCTTTGTGTGCCTGTCACAAAGTTCCAATAAGCAACTTGTGTCTATTTCACAATAATCTGTGATACTGGGTTGCTAATTACTATATTGGATTTCCAAGAGTCCTTGATCCACTCAATAAGAATATATGAATGGCCACCTTTAATTCACAAGGAAAGATGGATTACACATTAAAGTGGCATAAGACATCAAAGGGCTGTTGTAAGCACGGGGCATTTACCTTTTTGTGACACTCAAAAAGGTGTCATGAGGAAACTATGAAAGGTCAACATATGATAAAAGAGTACCTTTTATCGTTCCAATATTTTATCGGATTTGAGGATCAATATTAATGAAATGAATGTAAACTTCTGTGTCCGTACATATCAGTTGTCTCAAAGAAGTGCTGATCTTGGATCAGCTTGCCCCGTCCATGTAACCTTATTCACTGTAATCTAAAAGCCAAAACTGATCCTTCAACTACTCCTACTCTAAGACGCTTGATACATACGGCCTATGGAGACATCCATTATTGTATGTGTCAGAAGACAAAATTATGTTGAATTAAACACTGAAAGCAGACCTAGCAGGACACCATGTGGTGGGTTTGTCTTAGTATGCTTCTCATGTTGTTCAACAGCTCATCTCACTGAACCAGGAGAAAGTTAAAGAGCAATTCCACCACTTTCCAACCTCATATTCATAATCTCCAGATAATAAGAAAGGTCCTAACAAATGCCTCTCTGTAACCACCTTTCATCCAGTTTTTAAATGCGAAGGAAGTAATAGAGAGGATATTTTCTTGCTCCCCACATCACTTTGAATTTCATAGTGTTTGAAAATCACGTTTTTAAACTTTGTAGAACATTGTAACTTTATGCAATTTTTCTATAAAAAAAATATATTTTTTCTTTTTTACATACGTTGACACGGGTATGGTGCTGGAGATAATGAAAATGAGGTTGAAAAGTGATGGAGTTGCCCTTTAAAAGCAGAAAGATTTAGAAGAAAGTCAAGAAGTAGAAAGTCAACTCCGTTCAGGAGCTAAATGAGAGTAAGTTACTGATGTTAATTGGTAAGAATTTGACACAATGTCATGCACACGCACAGATTAGTCAGACTGACTTTGCAATCTCGTCAAATTAAACTCTTGGATTCAAAATCATATAATATTTATTCCATTTAAATATTGTTTTATATTACACAGTTCCATGTTATATGATACAAACACTCTGTGCTATGAATATCCTTTCCAAGAATTCCCAGAAACTCCATGCTAAAACTTTTCTACACCGGGGAATAAGTTGAATTTGACATTTTACACTCCTTCTATTCCCTTTTTGGTAAATCCATTTGTTATCAATTAACAGAATTTACCAGAAAAAAATGTCATTTAAAAAATACATAAAATAACAATAATGTTGTCCTACTTTTCTTGGAAAGTAGTCAATTGCACAAGTGAATGCATTCAACCGAAATGTGTCTTCCACAGGGGATGCCTTAATCGACGTCATCGGCGCCCAGGAAGCAGTTATTGTTGGGGGTTAACTACCTTGCTCAAGGGCAATGAACACTTGTTCATTGGTCAATTCAAGGCTGGGTAGTAGGGCAAAACCATTATCTTGGGGTGGCCCTTCCAGTTAAGAGTCATCGGTCATTCATATGCTGAATTAAAAAAAACAGTCCTTTCCTTTCTGCCCTTCATTTGCACGTTCATGCACGCCCCCGCCATATGCACAATTGTCCAAAACTGAGGGAGTTAAAATTATCAAAGTGATAGCCACAACACGCAGCGCAATATGTTTGGAGTTTGCGCGAATATGCATTAATTCATGTCTGATTTTGAGCAAATACCAAATAAATTACCTAAAAAATTCTATGTAATCTGTTAACTGTTACTGAGGTTTATATCTTCTAAGACAACAAGGGGAATTTGTTCATTAGAATTTCCTGCTCATATAATTATTTAAATTATTATTTAAATGTGAAACATGAATTGCACGATTCAAGTCACAAGTGTGTACCAAAGTTGATGGGTTTATTTCATCACCTCTCCACTCTAGAAGTCCCCCTAGGAATTTCTTCAGCAGCCCATGACAACGGAGGGCATGACAACGAAGGGCACCTCTGAGTGAGTTGGTAAGGGCGAGGGGCTGGTTTGGGATTCACAGGTACTTTACCTCTAAGACAGTGCAGACAGCGAGTCAGTGTTGGCAAACGCCTGGATAATTTCTCGTTTTGAAAAGTCTAAATAATTCACTCTTAAATTACTTCAAAAATAAATGACATTTTCTCCATATATAAATACATATTTCTCTATGCACTTAAGCCAATTAAAATTTAAATTCAAGACTAAATCATTACAGATAAAAGTGTTAAGCCTTCATTTAATTTATGAGTCATCCCGTTAAATCCAAAACAAGTCTTAACTCGTACCATCTATCAACACGAAACGTGACTACTAACCCACATATTTATAGGCAAAGGAATGGGATGAAGCAAAAATAAAATCATCATTTGGCAAAGTAGTAAAAACAAAAAAGGGGATTTGTGCTTGGGATGATAAAAAACATTTCCTCATTGAACAATTGTGACCCACAGGACTTGCGAGAAGAGAGAGAGAGAGAGAGAGAGAGAGAGAGAGAGAGAGAGAGAAAGAGAGACATTGAGCAAAAACACTTCCAGACATCGAGACTTACTCAGCCTAAAACTGTTGACATCTCACACCCCTCTCAAAACAGAGTGGCTTGGTCTGTCTCAACTGGCGCTTTTGGTGAGGATTCTGAGCAAAGAACAAAATAGTGTATTTTTAACCTCTTCTTTCACTGTTTAATATTCCTTCCTTCTACCACTGTCCTCACAAGTGCTACTGCAGGTTCTTCAGGATGCGCCCGTAGCGGAAGTCGTAGACGTGGCGACAGACGAACACCAGGTTGGGGTCGATGTCCGTGGGCACACAGCGGTGGGCAGAGTATTCAACACAAGGCCGTACCATTCTGGTGGCACTTTCAGGGAGACCCTTCCCGCGACATTTCACGAAGGCACAAAATCTGAAATACCATGTCAAGAAGACCACCCAAATGCTTAAATGGAAATTCCACAGTTTTTTCACCTCATTTTCATTATCTCCAGCAAAATACCAGTGTCTACATATGTGAAAACGGCACATTTCTATGTTTTGTAGAAAAAATATATAACATTTAAAATGTTCCTCCTGATGACCTCATCAGAAGTTAATGATTTTCAAAAACGAAGAGTTTCGCGCTGCATCGAGAGCATGAAAATACCCTCCCTGTGGCTAGGAACTCGTTGATGGTTTTGAAAATCACTGTTTTTCGTACTTTTAATACTACCTTGTGATGACACAGAGAAGCATTTTTTTCTTGTCTTTTTAATCACAGATCATAGAAACACATAGTTTTTACATATCTAGACACTGGTATGGTGCTGGAGATAATGAATATGAGGGTGAAAAGTGACGGAATTGCCCTTTAACATCTTAGAATAGCTCACAGAGAAAAATAAAAGTGAACAAATACAATGCAACAGATATAATGTAATACAATCCACTCAACATCATGTGGCTCCCACATCCTATTGATTCTCACGCCCAACTTCCATCAGCGAAAAACAGACACCTTACCTACAGTACTGTGCTAACGTCAAAACATAGCACTTGTCTTCAATGCAGGCCACACTGTTCTGGTCCTGATGACGAGATGCAAAAATCTCATTCTGGAAACAAGGTCAGGTGACAAGACTGAAGAAAATTATGCATGAATCTTCACTTATGAACCAAAACAAATACCTTGCTTAAAGGGATATTTCAGCAATTTTACATATGTACATGTATCAAAATATGTCATAACTGAACTATCCCTTTAATATGAAGAGGAATCTCGTAACTATGTGTATCTGACATCATCACCAAGACCCACTTACCATCATGAAATCACACAGTCATGGGAGATTTAAAAAAGTGTGTCTTGTTTTAATCCTAGCTAGTTATCCTTACAGAGGCTTTAGTAGAGCAAAGCAGTAGCTTTGGTCTTCTCAAGGGCCTAGGGTATTAAGTAGGGCACACTGCAGCAAAATGTTTTACAACAGGTCATGAAAATCAGGCTGTACCACTCTGGTGGCACTTTCAAGGAGACCCTCCCCGCTATGTTGGACAAGTTCAGTTAGTGCCTCCCTGTTTCAAAACGTTTTTCTCCCTACTAGCTCTCTCGCAGATCATTTCCACTGGGCACACATTGATTGAATCAACGTTGTTTCCACGTCATTTCAATTAAATTACATTGAACTAACGTGGAATAAATGTTGAATTGACATCTGTGCCCAGTGGGTTGTGAATAAGGCTGCTGTTTATTATTTCTAGCCTGGGTGAACAAAGTCTGTTTGTTCCTGAGGGATATTGACAACGGGAAGCCTGTAGCCTATTTCTCCAGGAAATACATAATTCAACGGAAGCAATGTGTTTGCCATGTCATTCCCTACGGAGAACCAGGCCGGGGCTGGACAAACATTGTGGATTGCAGCCACACAGTATGAACTCAGCTTCTGCAAACTCACCTCACAGTGTGTGCTGGGATTGCGGCCTCCCTGTGTGTGTTCTGGGCGGTAGTACCAAAACAGACTCATCATCATCTCTTCTAAGGATACACACAGACAGTGCAATTTTCAGAGTGAAAAGAGGATAACTGAAGTTGTATCGAATTATGATGGGTAGGGATCCTATTCATAATATTTCACGTTTTGCCATGTCACATTCTCTAAATGATTATGCAGCAAACAATGGTCTGTTTAACAAACCTTGGTTCAAATGGTATTTGTTTTCATTCTAATGTTTTGAGCAATTTATTCCTGCCTGGAACAAAAGATGGGCAGGTTTTGTACTTTGGGGGCTATTCCTTTAGTTCCATTGTGCAAGGCACGCTCAATCTGAAGTATTTCAAACAAAATCAATACTATTTGACCTGTGGGTCTATGGTTTTAAACATGGCTATAGTTTCGTTTTTCATCCATCTGTGTCAGTTTAGATTTATGTAAAAAAGGCGGTGCCTCACCGGATTCTGAGTCCTCCCATAGGGCTGAGATTTTGGCTATGTAGGGCAGATACTTCTTCCTGGGGCCAGAGCGCAGCAGGACTGTGTCTCGAACCCAAATGACCTCCCCATCCCGCGTGACCCCTTCAAAACATTTGCGCAACACTGTTGTCTCTTCCCCCTGGAAACATATTCAATATATAACCATTGTTGCCACATACTATTAGCAATGTTATTAGTATATGCAAGCACATGATGTGTAATAATATCATACATGCATACAGACAAAGTTTGTCTTTACAGTACTAAATATAATATTCTGTAGCCTCAGCAAGTTACCTTACAAGGTACAACCAATATCCCTTAAAGGAATAATCCACCCCAAACCACTAATTCCAATGTTGAACATTGTTAAATTAACACTAAAATGTGAAAGAAATATTTTTGGGTGAAGAAATGTTTCATTTTGTTGTTATAACAAAGGTTGGTAGCAACATGTGAATTATTTTTTATTTTGTTGCAACGTGAAAATCATTGTGGAAATCTGTTGCAGCTCAAGTCGACTACAAAACCAACATTGTAGCTAGCCCAGAGAGAGAGCATTACAATGTCGGTTTTGTAGTCGACTTGAGCTGCGACAGATTTCCACAACAATTTCCAAATTGCAAAAGAAGCTAGCAAACATAGCTACGTACAATAATACCAGAGTAAATATCAGCATGTAAAGTAGCTAGCAAGCTGGAAAATGACCTAAACAAATTGCTCTATCCATTTAGAAGTTTATCTCACTGAGTTCAACTTGCAGTTCCTCTCTGCCCAGATCAAGTGCAGAGTACATTGCTTTGGGAACAATGGCCCTTTCCCACATTTCACACAGGCAAACAGGGCGCATTGCGAGATGGTACTTGAAGGAGAAACTGAATTGAACATTTGGTGCACTGTTTAGATTGAGCACATTTAATCAAAATATGCTTTCTTGTGACGATATAAACGGTTGGATGTGTTCTAGACCAGTGGTTCTCAACTGGTTTTGCCTCGGCACCCAAATTGAACCAGGTTGTCTCAGTCGTGACCCAATATTTGAAGAAAAAAAAATAGCCAGAACACAATCTGGAAACATATACTGATCAAAAATATAGACGCAACATGCAACAATTTCAAAGATTTGACAGTTCATGTAAGTGAATCAGTCAATTAAAATAATAAATTGATTGATTTCACAGGACTGGGCTATTGATTTCACAGGACTGGGCAAGGGTGCAGCCATGAGTCAGCCTGGGAGGGCATAGGCCCACCTACTGGGGAGCCAGGTCCAGCCAATCAGAATGAGTTTTTCTCTACAAAAGGACATTATTATAGACATAAATTCTCCTCAGCACCCCCTCAGATGATCCCGCAGGTGAAGAAGAAGGATGTGCAGGTCCTGGGGGCTGGCGTGATTACACGTTGTCTATGGTTTTGAGGCTGGTTAGACGTATTGCCAAATTCTGTAAAACGAAATTGGAAGCTTATGGTAGAGAAATTTACATTCAATTATTTGTCAACAACTTTGGTGGACATTCCTGCAGTCAGCATGCCAATTGCACACACCCTCAAAACTGCACATTTTAGAGTGGCCTTTTATTATTCCCAGCACAAGGTGCACCTGTGTAATATTTAATGCTGTTTAATCAGCTTCTTGATATGCCACACCTGTCAGGTAGATGGATTATCTTGGCAAAGGAGAAATGCTCACTAACAGGAATGTAAACAATTTTTTCACAACATTTGAGAGAAATAAGCTTTTAGTGAATATGGAATATTTATGTGATCTTTTATCTCAGCTCATGAAACATGGGAACAAAACTTTACATGTTGCGTTTATCCATTTCTTCAATATATTTTAAATGCTATATTGATATTAAATGTAGCAATTACATGACAAGGGAACATCATTCCCACCCCTTTTATTGTCAATAATAAAATTGAGTGCAGGTAATTGTTTTAAAAGCATTATTGGATGTGATAGTGTGATCCCTTATCTCCAGTGACGAAAACCATGTACAGTAGCTATAATGCGTTCCTACATGATTTCCTGATTTCACAGACGGACCACTTAGAAGTTAAATCACTGGAATATTATCACTTTACCTACTGATTAAACATAGGCTTTCACCAAATTGACAGGAGTTTCATGATTTTTATTTCTGGGGGTGGATTATCCCTTTAACACAGCAACACGTACCACAGTGAATACCTCCCTCTCGAAGGGCATGCCCACGGGCAGCCAACCATTGGTTGCCCGGCGACGGGTGAACCTCTGCTGCTTGGCAGCTCTGCAGGCTGCGAGGCCGGCGGGCCCCAGCTGCTGCTTGTCTTGAATGTGGGGGCAGACGGAACACGAGCCGCTGCTCACCCCAGACAGAGAGCTGCTGGGTGGCTTGGCACTCTGAGGGCACTCCCGGACCACCTGCAGCGGGACCTGCAGTTGGCTGGGGTCTGATAGAGAGGTCTGAAAGCAGGCCACTGATTGGGCAGCTGGGGGAGTGCTGGGGCTGGCGGGGCAGCCGGAGAGGGGCCGGGGTGCGGGGGAGGCTGGGACAGAGGAGGAGCTGTGGTCCTCCAGAGACGAGGAGTAGTCTTCTGTAGGGAGAATTGGAGCTGTCAGACACTGGAGTGACCGGTCTCGTAAACACACACACACATGCACCCACATGCACCCACATAGACCCTCACAAAAACTCTACACTTATCCTCTCCTTTCCTGTCATGGTGAACCCACTCTGTTTCAGCACTACTGATATAGAAACACTGACGCTGCATGCAGTAGAGATTAGAACACTGCCTATCTGTATCCCCTGTATTAATTGTAGCTGTGAGGCACAAGGCTGAAACAGCAGGCCACAAATGCACATCAGAATGACAGAGATGTCCATTTATTGTGGTCTGATGGACCACAGACCGGCAGTGTGGAATCAGAGAACTGGTTAAAGTTGATATGATACTGTAATATACAAAGTGATGCAGTCAGTTGAGGTCAAAGCATTTTATGCACCTTTTTTGTGAATAGCGTTTAGCCACCTATTACGCTAAATATGTTTTTTTTTGTTTGTATTATAGCATTTATGCTACTTGACTCTCATCTCAATCGGCACTCATTTACCACTTCTGTTTATTCCTGGAAGTATATTATTACATAATCTGATGCATGACTGGATCTGTGCACAAAGGTAGTAGAGACGCTGTATTGTACTCTAATGTAATGTAGAGTCTTTTTTTTAAACATAGGAATCAACCAAGCTGTGGGGCAGCTTCACCTGACCATTAAGGCCAGCTAGGATGAGAGAGGATGCAATAAATGTCACATGTCACACAGTGCAACAATATGATGAAGTGTGAATATTTCTGCCACCCACATACAGGAAAACGGTTCCAAATAAATGACATTATTACGTGTTCCACCACCCATGTTATTTACATGATTACATTTCCATGTGGGCTGTGCTATGTCGGTAAAACCTTCCACTCTCTCAAACAGAGAATCAGTGAACATAAAAGTTCAGTCAGGATAAACGACAGGGATTATCAAGTCGGAGTACATTTTAATGTCCTAAAGCATGACATTTCTACCTTTAGATTTTGTGGCATAGAGAAAGTTAAAATATCAGATAGGTGAGGTGACAATAATACTCTGAGTAAAAAATTATGTTTTCGGATTTTCACCCTCCAAACATTATTTCCTAAAGGTCTTAATGATATGTTATGTTGTGAATTTGAACATTAATTATTCCCCTATTTAAGATTGCTCTGATGTTTTTCGTACGATGTACCCAATGATTAATGTAAAACTTGCTCTGTAGGTCTATGTCCTCATTGTGGTTTTACATACGTGTTTAATACATCTTATTTACACACTTTATTTGAATATTTGTGAAATGCATATTGTTATATTTGGTAACACTTATTTGTTTTTCCTTCACCTCCAACCACTTTTGATGCGTGGAACGGATGTGGGTGGGGCTAGGTCTACATAAGGGTGCTTATTTTTTTTAAACTCACAAAAGCTCTGACGAAGGATGTGAGGCTGATACGTAAAGCTTATTAAAGATCAGTGATACTATCAAGAGCAGTGTGCAGTTTCCTTTTTCCTTCATCATGTGTGTACAGTACCAAGCTCTGCTACAAAGATTAACAGACCCTATATATATATATATATATATATATATATATATTTTTTTTTTTTTTTTTACCTTTATTTAACCAGGCAAGTCAGTTAAGAACATATTCTTATTTTCAATGACGGCCTGGGAACAGTGGGTTAACTGCCTGTTCAGGGGCAGAACGACAGATTTGTACCTTGTCAGCTCAGGGGTTTGAACTCACAACCTTCCGGTTCCGGTTACTAGGACGACTGGGAGCAATTGGGATTTCAGAGTAACTGGACTTCAGTTGATCAAAGACCACAGCTTGGCATCTCCGCATGAACACTACTCAGCTTCAGTAGTAAATACAGTACATTCTATCTAAACCATCTGTGGTGAATACTCATACAACTAGTGGCTAGATACAGTGGTTAAGGAACCCCCATGACCATGTACGTTGAGTGGGGGGGGGGGCAAGGATAAAAAAAAAAAGTTCAGTTCAGGTATGTGGATGTTAAACCCTACGAGGCTTTTAGACCCCACTGAATGAATCCGGAGAACATGACTGAACAAATTTCTTGTGAAATGTTGATTCTTCCCTCCTATGTGACATTTCTTATTCTCTGTAACCTTTTCCTATAACTGCCATTCCTGTGAGGAGTATTCTCAAGGTCAAACCATAAGTATTCTCCACAGATTGTTGCTGGTTTGACTGATCGACTTAAAGGACACTGAGCCATCTCAAACATGTGGTTAACACCCTGCAACTATCATTGCCATTTCACATCATTATCACTGTATACATTCACTTCCAAAATGATTAGCGTCCTTGATAAAGATGAGCAAAAAAAGACTGTATAAAATAAATTTGACAAATACTGAGCTATATTGTAAACTAAAAAAAAAACATTATTTTAGACAAATACAATTGCTCAGAGAAAGAGATTTTGTTTAACAAGTGATAACAATCAATCAAAATTATTGGCAACCCTGTTTTTAATACTCCGGTAGCAAGGATAACTGCACTGAGCCATTTTCTAAAATGTTTTTTGAGATTGGAGACATATTGGGAGGGATCCTCCATACAGAATATTCCCAGATCCTTAATAACCTTTGGTCTGCGCTTATGGACTGCCCTCTTCAATTCATTCAAACCAAAGGTTTTCAATGGAGTTGTCGTCCGAAGACAGAGATGACCATTGCCAAAATTTTGATTTTGTGGTCAATTAATCCTTTCTTTGTAGATATTGATGTGTGCTTGGGGTTGTTGTCTTGCTGGAAGAGCCACTTGTTGCCAAGTTGAACCACCTGGCAGAGGCAACCAGGTTTTTTGGCTAAAATGTCCTGGTACATAGTAGAGTTCTTGATGCCGTTGACCTTAACAAGGTTCCCAGGACCAGTGGAAGCAAAACAGCCCCATAACATCAAAGATCCCCCACCATATTTTAAAGTAGTTACCCAGCTAGCACATTTGGTTCCTTGGAAGTTGTGGGAAGATACATTTTTGGTTTCTCACTAGTTCTGGGAATGAAGCCATAAGTTTCCTGACTGGTAAAACTTTTTTTTTTTTTTAATGTTCTGAGAACTGACGTGAACATTTAGCCTGTTCTGTTAATTCGTGTATGCAGGTAGATTCTGATAACGTTTTACTATGGTTCCCTGGGAGGCTTTATTAACAATCTGAGAACAGAATGTATAGGTTATTTGAAGCTAATTATTAAATTATGTTCTGAGAATATGTTTCAATAAGACTTTTAATAACACTGCTAGCTTAGGCTAACTGTTTTCTAGCTTAGGCTAACTCCAGGAACACATGGAAATTCATTTTCTTAGGCATTAATCATGGAAACACGTTTATTTTTTATTGTGGCACTATGTCAGTGTGATTTGAACCTATGATCTTCTGTTCTCTATCCATGGAATTAGTCCATTGCACCACCAGGATGGAGTTAGCATGCCATGTTTTTTTTTACTTATACAAAGCTGTTCATTTTAGTGTATTCAGACAGAACCCATTTCAAAGGAAACAAGTACTCATTAAGATCAGGTGTGGCCAATTAGTGGCTGAAACACTTAACAAGATTGAGGATCGAGATACGTGTAGTTTTGATGACGCTGAGAACGGAATGTATATGTTTTTAAATAATATTTTTTGAACGTTCTCTGAACGTTACTAACGTTTTCTTATGGAAAGTTGTCTTAACGTTCTCAGAACAATTTGAGAACAAGACTTTAAATAGAACCATGAGGAAACCTGTAGGAAATGTTAGGACATTGTTCTGAGAACATTAGAGACAATGTGAGAACATTCCCAATGTCAAACCAGTTGCATTCCTAAAACATTATCAACATTTTTATTAAATCCAACCATGTTTGAACTTTTAGGAAACTTCTGTAAAGTAATAAAATACCAAGAAAATAATTAACCACACTCTCACCAAGCTCTAAGAAACATATGGTTCTCAGAATGTTATTTGCTAGTTGGTTATGAGTTTCTTTTCTGAATACACATCCTGCTTTAGTCTCCAAACTCACCACTGGTGTGCATGGCCAAAGAGCTCTATTTTCATGTCATCTGACCATAGCACTGGTTCCAAACTAAGTGCCAATACGTTTAGCGAACTCCTGGCATTTACAATTGTTGGTTGCTTTTAATAATAAAGGCAACCCTTCCAAAGAGCATATTGGTATGGAGGTGGTGAATGTAATTCTCCAACTTTGGCCCTTGGTTTTTTCTTTGCCTCCAGAACCATCTTCCTCACTGTGCGTGGGGCCAAGATACACTTGCGTCCAATTACCAGGCAAGTTTACCACTGTTCCACTGGTTTTATACTTCTTAATTGTTGCCCAAAGATTGGTAAGTGGTATACTCAGTTGTTTTGCAATTGTTTTCTCTCCCATTGCCTGTTTTTTGAAGGTTAACAACCATTTATCTCTTTTCGTTGGTGGGTTCTTTGCCTTTTCACATGATGAATGATAAAGGGATTATATATGTGTGTATTACCTCATTTTTATACCCCAGTGAAATAGGAAGCCATGGAAGGCCACAATACAGTTCCTTAAACTGAGATTCATTTTTAAAAGTAGAATGTTAATGCAGATTTTATTTTGTTTAGCAAAATCTCTTTCTCTGAGCAATTGTATTTGTATAAAATAATATTTTTTAAAAATAAGCGTATAATATACCTCAGTATTTGTATAATTATTTTATACAGTATTTTTGCTCATATTTATCAAGGGTGCTAATAATTGTGGAGGTGACTGTATTTATAGGCATTTCTGCCTCCACTTACCCATCTTAATCTTGTGGCTGCAGCTGGAGCAGCCTGCGTTATAACAGCACCTGCTGGCTAGCGTCGGTACTGCTCTATATGCGTATCCACTGATTTGGCAGGATTCTCCATAACAGTAGACCGGGTGGGCGATTCCTGAGGGTAGAGAGCCCTGTTGTGGAGCCTCGCTCAACAGGATGGGGGCCACAGAGGAGGGAGGGTAGGGCATGGGGATGGAGCTCACGGAGGTCATGAGGGTAGAGGAGGTTTCATGGTGAGAAAAGTGGACGTAGTAGCCCAAGAAACACGGGTAAGGGTGGGGGCATATGGTTAGGGCATGTGGGTGGGCCAGGGAATGGGGAGAGGGGAGGTAGCTATTGGAGAGCGAACGCTCCTCAAGTTTGTCTTCACCGAAGCTCTTCTGGTTGAGGAACAGGGCCAGTTGGTGGCAATACTCCACTGACCTTTCTTGGGAGCAGCAGTAGAAAGAAGGAGTCAACTGCGTCTTGACCTGTTCCTCCTTCACAGACTTCATCGGGTAGCCCAGCAAGGCTCGACACTGGAAGTCAGATCTGATGGAGCCATTCCCCCCTGTAATCCCCTCCCACTGGGGTTCGGGGTAGAATGACTCCCTCTTATAGAGATTACAGCTTTTCTGAACCAGGTGTGGATGGGTCTGGTATTTCCCGTGTTGGAGTTTATGATACTGTTGTTTCTTTAGCTTGGGGTGCAGCGACTGTTTGGTCCTCAGTACTGCACTCAGTTGCTTGCAGTTCGTCTTAGCCACCCGGTGTTTGGCTTTGAAGGAGGTGCTGGTGATCTTGAGCAAAGCAGCAGCGTTGAGACTGGCCTGACGCCGGGGGGTAGGACCGTACAGACTCAGCAGATCCATGTCCTCCATCTTCATAGACTTTTTGTTTTGTTTGGAACTTTCAGTTACATAAATGTCTGATTTTGACACTTTAGGACCCCTTGGGGTGTTGTGTCCCAAAATTACTGCATCTTTTGCCAGATTCCCATTGGACTGTAGCTTCTTTATGAGTCTGGCCCCTTGAGGATATTCTCTATGTAAGAGCAGACTATTCACAGCCTCCGCATTCAGAGAGGCTAGTCTCCGTTTGAGAGGCTCCACAACAGGTAATGTGCATAACAATTTTAATTGTTTGTTTATTTCCGGCAATTTCTGATAAGCTTTGAAGGTCTTTTGTCTAGACTTGCAGGGCTTGGTCCTTCCACGCACCAGGTTATGGCTCCCTTCCTCTTTGGTTTCTATTCGACCCTTCAAGCAGCTCGCCTTGTCCTCATCACCACTCTCCTCCAGACGGGTGAGAAAGACGCGACAGTTGAGGGTGTCCCCCTCACATTGATCCAGTGTCCTGGCCCTGAGAGGGTACAGCTTCCTGTCCTTCTCCTCCTCCTTCTTCTCCACCACTCTCAGATCATTGCGCTCTTTCGCTCTGCCCCTCTTGATCTTCTTGGGCCTCCCTCTTTTTAGTTTTGGGCGATCAGGCCAGACTCCCACCATGGCCTCAGCATGTGGCACCCCCCCGAACTGCTCCCAGGAGTTACCGGGCTGGTATCTGCTCAGAGAGTCCTTCTGTCGTGCATGGGTCATCACATCCCTTCATACAGACCCTGGGGGAGGAGACATAGAAATATCAACACATACACACACACAATATTGAGTCATGGAAAGCAAAAACTTGCCCTATCCCATTGTGTAGTTCCAATCATGCTTAAGTGATTCGGCAGGTAGCTTAGCGGTTAAGAGTGTTGGGCCAGGCCTCCTGAGTAGCGCAGTGGCCTAAGGTACTGCATCGCAGTGCTAGCTGTGCCAGTAGACATCCTGGTTTGAGTCCAGTGTCGCCCAGGTTAGGGGAGGGTTTGGGATGTTTTTTTTCATTTATTTTAATTTTTTTATTTGATGTCTTTTTTATTATGAACACAACAAATACAAAAAAACTGAAATATGCATTTTCGTGACCAAGCTTCCTGATGCTAAGTGTACATGTTATGCTATGCTATCGATAAACTTACAAACGCTTGGATTGCTTTCGCTGTAAAGCATAATTTCCAAATCTGAGACGACAGGTGGATTAACAAAAGGCTAAGCTGTGTTTTGCAATATTGCACTTGTGATTTTATGAATATGAACATTTTTTTATAATATTATTTGACTGTTGCGCTATGCTATTCAGCGGTTGCTGACGAAAATGATCCCGCTATCGGGATGGGTAGCGCCAAGAAGTTAACACTGAACAGACCGGGACTGTGTATTCAATGGAAAAAGATTCCAATCATATGCTTATTACAACCTCTTAGAAGGGCAAAGATCTACAGTCCATTCGGAAATTATTCAGACCCCTTGACTTTTTCCACATTTTGTTATGTTACAGACTTATTCTAAAATGCCTAAACTATTTTTTCACCCTCATCAACTACCACTGAGGAAGTACAGTTCCCGCTCAGCCCAGTCAAAACTGTTCGCTGCTCTGGCTCCCCAATGGTGGAACACACTCCCTCACGACGCCAGGACAGCGGAGTCAATCACCACCTTCCGGAGACACCTGAAACCCCACCTCTTTAAGGAATACCTAGGATAGGATAAAGTAATCCCCCCCCCTTAAAAGATTTAGATGCACTATTGTAAAGTGGCTGTTCCACTGGATGTCATAAGGTGAATGCACCAATTTGTAAGTCGCTCTGGATAAGAGCGTCTGCTAAATGACTTAAATGTAAATGTAATCAACCTACACACAATACCCTGTAATAACAAAGCAATAACAGGTTTAGAAATAATTGCACATTTTTACAAATAAAAGACTGAAATGTCACTTTTACATACAGTACCAGTCAAAAGTTTGGACACTCTCACTCATTCAAGGGTTTTTCTTTCTTTGAACAATTTTCTACATTGTAGAATAATAGTGAAGACATAACAACTATGAAATAACACATTTGGAATCATGTAGTAACCAAAAAAGTGTTAAAACAAATGAAAATAGATTTTATATTTGAGATTCTTCAAAGTAGCCACCTTTTGCCTTGATGACAGCTTTGCACACTCTTGGCATTCTCTCAACTAGCTTCATGAGGTCGTCACCTGGAATGCATTTCAATTCACAGGTGTGCCTTTAATAAAATTACATTTGTAGAATTAATTTCCTTCTTTAATTAGTTTGAGCCAATCAGTTGTGTTGTACAGAAGACAGCCGTATTTGGTAAAAGACCAAGTCCATATTATGGCAAGAACAGTTCAAATATGCAAAGAGCAGCGACAGTCCATCATTACTTTAAGACATGAAGGTCAGTCAATGCAGAACATTTCAAGAACTTTTGAAGTGTCTTCAAGTGCAGTCGTAAAAACCATCAATCACTATGATGAAACTTGCTCTCATGAGGACCGCCACAAGCTCATCATTAAGCTAGAGGCCCTGGTTCTCACCACCTGGGGGAGGTAGGAAAGGTAGGAAACAACATCTCCACTTTGCTGATCCTCAACACTGGGGCCCAACAAGGGTGCGTGCTCAGCCCCTTCCTGTACTCCCTATTCACCCATGACTGCATGGCCATGCAT
This sequence comes from Oncorhynchus keta, assembly GCF_023373465.1. Lineage (NCBI taxonomy): Eukaryota > Metazoa > Chordata > Actinopteri > Salmoniformes > Salmonidae > Oncorhynchus > Oncorhynchus keta. Next base: position 49,325,358 of record NC_068455.1, read on the forward strand.
GCCTCCAACTCAATCATCAAGTTTGCAGAAACACAACAGTAGTAGGACTGATTACCAACAACGACGAGACGGCCTACAGGGAGGAAGTGAGGGCACTCAGAGTGTGGTGCCATCAAAACAACCTCCTACTCAACATCCAAAAAACAAAGAATATGATCTTGGACTTCAGGTAAGAGCAGAGGGAGCACCCCCCTATCCACATCGACGGGACAGTAGTGAAGATGGAAAGTTTAAGTTCCTTGGCGTACACATCACGAACAAACTGGAATGGTCCACCCACACATACAGTGTGGTGAAGAAGGCGCAACAGCGCCTTTTCAACCTCAGGAGGCTGAAGAAATTTGTCTTGTCACCTAAAAGCTTGACAAACTTTTACAGATGCACAATTGAGATTATCCTGTCAGGCTGCATCACCGCCTGATACGGCAACTGCACCGCCCACAACAGCAAGGCTCTCCAGAGGGTGGTGCGGTCTGCACAACGCATTACCGGGGCAAACTACTTGCCCTCCAGGACACCTACAGCACCCGATGCCACAGGAAGGTCAAAAGATCAACAACCAGCCGAGGCACTGATTGTTCACCCCGCTACCATCAAGAAGGCGAGGTCAGTACAGGCGCTTCAAAGCTGGGACCGAGAGACTGAAAAACAGCTTCTATCTCAAGGCCATCAGACCATTAGCCATCACTAACACAGAGAGGCTGTTACCTACATACAGACTTGACATCATTGGCCACTTTAATAAATGGATCACTAGTCACTAATAATGCCACTTTAATAATGTTTACATATCTTGCATTACACATCTCGTATGCAGATACTGTCTTATACACCATCGACTGCATCTTGCTTATGCCACTCTCTCATTGCTCATCCATATATATATATATATATACATTTCAAGACTAGTCATTCAACTGAGACTGCTCTTCTCTGTATCACGGAGGCGCTCCGCACCGCTAAAGCTAACTCTCTCTCCTCTGCTCTCATCCTTCTAGACCTATCGGCTGCCTTCGATACTGTGAACCATCAGATCCTCCTCTCCACCCTCTCCGAGTTGGGCATCTCCGGCGCGGCCCACGCTTGGATTGCGTCCTACCTGACAGGTCGCTCCTACCAGGTGGCGTGGCGAGAATCTGTCTCCTCACCACGCGCTCTCACCACTGGTGTCCCCCAGGGCTCTGTTCTAGGCCCTCTCCTATTCTCGCTATACACCAAGTCACTTGGCTCTGTCATAACCTCACATGGTCTCTCCTATCATTGGTATGCAGATGACACACAATTAATCTTCTCCTTTCCTCCTTCTGATGACCAGGTGGTGAATCGCATCTCTGCATGTCTGGCAGACATATCAGTGTGGATGACGGATCACCACCTCAAGCTGAACCTCGGCAAGACGGAGCTGCTCTTCCTCCCGGGAAGGACTGCCCGTTCCATGATCTCGCCATCACGGTTGACAACTCCATTGTGTCCTCCTCCCAGAGCGCTAAGAACCTTGGCGTGATCCTGGACAACACCCTGTCGTTCTCAACTAACATCAAGGCGGTGGCCCGTTCCTGTAGGTTCATGCTCTACAACATCCGCAGAGTACGACCCTGCCTCACACAGGAAGCGGCGCAGGTCCTAATCCAGGCACTTGTCATCTCCCGTCTGGATTACTGCAACTCGCTGTTGGCTGGGCTCCCTGCCTGTGCCATTAAACCCCTACAACTCATCCAGAACGCCGCAGCCCGTCTGGTGTTCAACCTTCCCAAGTTCTCTCACGTCACCCCGCTTCTCCGCTCTCTCCACTGGCTTCCAGTTGAAGCTCGCATCCGCTACAAGACCATGGTGCTTGCCTACGGAGCTGTGAGGGGAACGGCACCTCAGTACCTCCAGGCTCTGATCAGGCCCTACACCCAAACAAGGGCACTGCGTTCATCCACCTCTGGCCTGCTCGCCTCCCTACCACTGAGGAAGTACAGTTCCCGCTCAGCCCAGTCAAAACTGTTCGCTGCTCTGGCTCCCCAATGGTGGAACAAACTCCCTCACGACGCCAGGACAGCGGAGTCAATCACCACCTTCCGGAGACACCTGAAACCCCACCTCTTTAAGGAATACCTAGGATAGGATAAAGTAATCCTTCTCACCCCCCCCCCCTTAAAAGATTTAGATGCACTATTGTAAAGTGGCTGTTCCACTGGATGTCATAAGGTGAATGCACCAATTTGTAAGTCGCTCTGGATAAGAGCGTCTGCTAAATGACTTAAATGTAAATGTATACATATTCTTATTCCACTCCTTTACTTATCATTTGTGTTTCAACAGGACAATGACCCAAAACACATTCAGGCTATGTAAGGGCTATTTATTCAAGAAGGAGTCATGGAGTGCTGCATCAGATGACCTGGCCTCCACAATCACCAGACCTAAACCCAATTGAGATGGTTATGGTTGAGTTAGAACACAGAGTCAAGGAAAAGCAGCCAACAAGTGCTCCGCATATGTGGGATCTCCTTCAAGATTGTTAGAAAAGCATTCCAGGAGAAGCTGGTCAAGAGAATGCCAAGAGTGTGCTAAGCTGTCATCAAGGCAAAGGGTGGCTACTACTCACCTCCCTGACCAAGGCCCTACTCCCCCAATTACTCAGTATGGCTGGGAAGCCAGCCCTAGGAAGAGCCTTGGTGGTTACAAATGTTTTCATTTTTAAGAATGATGGAGACCACTGTGTTCTTGGGGACCTTCAATGCTGTAGAAATGTTTTGGTACCCTTCCCAATATCTGTTCCTCTACACAATACTGTCTTGGAGCTCTACGGACAATTACTTTGACCTCATGGCTTGGTTTTGCTCTGACATGCACTGCCAACCTTCTACAGACAGGTGTGCACCTGCCAAATAATATCCAATCAATTGAATTTACCACAGGTGGACAAGTATCAAGTAGAAAAATCTCAAGGATGATCAATGGAAACAAGATGCAACTGAGCTCAATTTCGAGTCTCATAGCAAAGGGTCTGAATGTCTAGAGTTGAAGTCTGAAGTTTACATACACCTTAGCCAGATACAATTAAACTCAGTTTTTCACAATTCCTGACATTTAAAAATTCTCTGTTTTAGGATTCTCTCTGTTAGGATCACCACATTGTTTTAAGAATGTGAAATGTCAGAATAATAGTAGAGACAGTTATTTATTTCAGCTTTTACTTCTTTCATCACATTCCCAGTAGGTCAGAAGTTTACATAAACTCAATTAGTATTTGGTAGCATTGCCTTTAAAATATTTAACTTGGGTCAAACGTTTCGGGTAGCCTTCCACAAACTTCCCACAGTAAGTTGGGTGAATTTTGGCCCATTCCTCCAGACAGAGCTGGTGAAACTGAGTCAGGTTTGTAGGCCTCCTTGCTTGCACACGCTTTTTCAGTTCTGACCACAAATTTTCTATAGGATCTAGGTCAGGGCTTTGTGATGACCACTTCAATACCTTGACATTCTTATCCTTAAGCAATTTTGCCACAACTTTGGGAAGTATGCTTGGGGTCATTGTTCATTTGAAAGATCCATTTACAACCAAGCTTTAACTTCCTGACTGATGTCTTGAGATGTTGCTTCAATATAACCACATAATTTTCCGTCCTCATGATGCTATCTATTTTGTGAAGTGCACCAGTCCCTCCTGCAGCAAAGCACCCCACAACATGATGCTGCCACCCCCGTGCTTCACGGTTGTGATGGTGTTCTTCGGCTTGCAAGCCTCCCTCTTTTTCCTCCAAACGTAACGATGGTCATTGTGGCAAAACAGTTACAAATGTTGTTTCATCAGACAAGAGGACATTTCTCAAAAAAGTGTGATCTTTGTCCCCATGTGCAGTTGCAAACTGTAGTCTGGCTTTTTTTATGGCGGTTTTGGAGCAGTGGCTTCTCCCTTGCTGAGGTGCCTTTTCAGGTTATGTCGATATAGGACTTGTTTTAATGAGGATTTTGATACTTTTGTACCTGTTTCCTCCAGCATCTTCACACGGTCCTTTGATGTTGTTCTGGGATTGATTTGGACTTTTCGCACCAAAGTACGTTCATCTCAAGGAGACAGAGCTCCTTTCTGAGCGGTAAGTATGACAGCTGCGTGGTCCCATGGTGTTTATACTTGCGTACTATTGTTTGTACAGATGACGTGGTACCTTCAGGCGTTTGGAAATTTCTCCCAAGGATGAACCAGACTTGTGGAGGTCTACAATTTTTTTTCTGAGGTCTTGGCTGATTTCTTTTGATTTTCCCATGATGTCAAGCAAAGAGGCACTGAGTTTGAAGGTAGGCCTTGAAATACATCCACAGGTACACCTCCAATTGACTCAAATGAGAAGCTTCTAATGCCATGACATAATTTTCTGGAATTTTCCAAGCTGTTTAAAGGCACAGTCAACTTAGTGTATGTAAACTTCTGACCCCCTGGAATTGTGATACAGTGAGCTATAAGTGAAATAATCTGTCTGTAAACAACTCTTGGAAAAATACTTGCGTCATGCACTAAGTAGATGTCCTAATAAGACTTGCCCAAACTATAGTTTGTTAACAATAACTTTGTGGAGTGGTTGAAAAACAAGTTAATGACTCCAACACAAGTCTATGTAAACTTCTAACTTCAACTGTATGTAAATAAGGTTTTTCATTTTCTTATTGTTGATAAATTTGCTAAAATGTATTTAAAAACAACTGTTTTTGATTTGTCATTATGGGGTATTGTGTGTAGGTTGATGAGGGGGAAACAATTTAATCAATTTTAGAATAACGTTGTAACGTGACAAATTGTGGTAAAGTCAAGGGGCCTGAATGCTTTCCGAACACACTGTATGTTCTCTCAGGCACAGAACACTAGAGTAAATTGTTCTTCTCACTCCAGAGAAGCACAACTTTCCACAGAGGCCATTAATATCTTAGACTCACTGAAGCTGTCATCCATGCCATACAATCTGGATTGAAGTATTTTTTTCCAATACTGGCCGCATGGAGATAAAACCTAAAAGCTGATATGATCCATAGTCTGCTTGAAAAACTCTAATAGTTACTGTCTGAATGGACATTCTTTAACTGCTTTCTCTTATGACAATTCATGTTTTCTATCATACAAATGCCTATCATCAATCGGCAACCATTCAAATGTTGGTGTGACTACTAAGCAAACAATTTCCTAACAATTAGCCTACCCACTGAAATCAATGCAGAATAACACACATAACTCTAAACGAACTAATCACCCCCAGTACAGGTAGTGGGAAATTCTTATGACATGAATGGAGATGTTTTTTTTAATGCACAAATGAATAACTGGTCTTAATTAAAAACAATAACAGGACTACAGGAGCTGGATTTTGTATGAAATACCACTTTGTAACAGAAGGCTCTATACACACCAACAATATGGCACTTTATGGGACCCCAGCCTGCCATTCTATGGATATAGTTCTGTTATTCACACAAATTCCTCACACATCAATTAGAACTGAAGTTTGATGTAGGCTACATTAATTGCCTTTTGGAATGCAGAATACCTGTAATGAATTTCCTCCTCTTCTTCCGAAGAGGAGAGGCGAAACGGATCAGAGGACCAATTCACGGCGTGGTAAGTGTCCATGGTTCTTTTTAATACGTTAAGGTACACATGAACAACTGACTACAAAAAACAAGAAATGTGAAAACTCAAAACAGTCCTATCTGGTACAAAGACAGAGACAGGAACAATCACCCACAAACACACAGTGAAACCCAGGCTACCTAAGTATGATTCTCAATCAGAGACAACTAATGACACCTGCCTCTGATTGAGAACCATACTAGGCCGAAACATAGAAATACCCAAATCATAGAAAAACAAACATAGACTGCCCACCCAACTCACGCGCTGACCATACTAACTAAATACAAAACACAGGAAATAAAGGTCAGAACGTGACAATACCCCTTGTCTATATGCATCATATGCATGATTGCTAGCAAATGCAACACTCTTAAAGACGTGGGTTCACTCAAATATATGCCTTTTATTGAGCCTGCCTTGAGTGCCGGATAGATGGGGTTTGCACATTTGGGACTACTCCATTGAGTCCATTGTGCCAAGCAAGCTCAATCAAGTGCCGTATTTGAAAGAAAACAAATACTAACTGAACCCAGGTCTGGTCCTTTCTTTCTTCACAATATCATTGCACTGGTTTCCTCCAACCTTTTACAACCAAAGAGCAACCTTTGCAAACACCCACTACTGAAACAAGCCAACTCTCTGCATGATGTTATTCCTTCTTCAGCATTTGTACATGCAACCAGAATAATGTTCAGTTGACTTGATTCTGGACTGCATTTTTAGCCTTGCATTTCCAAACATCCCGCAATTTAAAGGGACATTATTTCCAGTGGACTCAGAAGACCATGACATGCAATACATCAGAAATACTTTTTTATTTAGAGATAATGAGGGAACAGAAGGGGGCACTTTGAGTTTCTGTCTATGGATGTCAAATCAAGTTGCTTCATTGGGATAAGACAGCAGGCTATGGAACGAATGAAGTGTAAATGACGCACGCATGTTATTAAAAAGGGAAAACTTTATGGATAACTTGGATAAAGAAAACAATCATAATATTAATATTATATGGTTTATGATATGTCATATCATATTCTTTTTAACTTTCAATAATGGGAGAGAGTGGTGGAAGACCATGGATATGATGAGGGAACCAGGTAGCGGAGCGTTTGGCCAGCAACCAAAATGTAGCTGGTTCGGTAACCAAAATGTCACTGGTTCGAATGCCTGAGCCCGAGAAGGTGAACAATCTGTCGATGTTCCCTTGAGCAAGGCACTTAACCCTCATTTGCTCCAGGGGTTATGTTCTACTATGACTGTCCCTGTAAAACAACACATTTCACTGCACCTATCCGGTGTATGTGACAATAAAGCTTTTTTTTTTACCGACCTTCCGTTACAGTGCCGTTCTCATAGGGCGTAGCACATAAACCTGAACCACTCTCATATCTATCACGGTTCTGGATTTACCAGATTAATTTACCACCATGAGCAACGAGGCTATGAGTTTAGACCGCCAACTCACACGACTCAATGCGTGTTCAGTATTTAGATGAGCGATTAGCCTACCAATCGGACATTTAGCCTAACATTATAGTCAGTCATTATAATCCGCTTAAACCCAAATCATGAAATTGATAATGCACTGTAAAAAATCTGTTCTAAATTCTTGAGTTCGACTCCCGACACGGGCTATTCTAAGGCTATACTATAATATCAGAAGTAACGGTTCAGGTGGGTGCAGGCAAGGAATAACCATGACATCTGTCTGCAAGCATAATAAAGCAGTTATAAACATGTTATTACAACGTATCTCACATAGGCGATACATTAAATATGATGCATTATGCGCTATATAATTTTACCTTAGGTCACGATAGATGGTCGATTTGAGTCCACTCTTACTTCAAATTACACCTTTTTATAAATGATGAACAGTGTCGACGTGTAATTGTGATATAAAACGAGCACCCAATAGAGCTGAGACATGGTAAAACGGTGACCTACTTCCGAAGTGGCATGCTAGAGATAATATTCATGCGCTGCATTCGAGAGACTGCTGTTGCGCTGGGACAACGAACAGTATCGTTCCAAGAGCCACGATTTTCACAATGATAGTTTATTATCGAAGTATACGGACGTCAGAATTAACTACCAGTGGCCATATCAATCTGCTCTAACTGCGACGGAGATTAGAGAGACATATTTCCCCCAGATTACACAGATCCACAAAGAATTCGAAAACAAATCCAATTTTGAAAAACTCCCATATCTTTTGGGTGAAATTCCACAGTGTGCCATCACAGCAGCAAGATTTGTGACCTGTTGCCACGAGAAAAGGGCAACCAGTGAAGAACAAACACCATTGTAAATACAACCCATATTTATGCTTATTCATTTTATCTTGTGTCCTTTAACTATTTGTACATTGTATACATTGTATATAATATGACATTTGTAATGTCTTTACTGTTTTTAAACTTCTGTATGTGTAATGTTTACTGTTAATTTTTGTTGTTTTTCACTTTATATATTCACTTTGTATGTTGTCCACCTCACTTGCTTTGGCAATGTTAACACATGTTTCCCATGCCAATAAAGCCCTTGAATTGAATTGAATTGAATTGAATTGATTATTTTCTGCACAAACTTGCTGCATGAATCAAACATGCTTCACGAGACGCAGCCACCCAAGACTATGAAGAAATCAATATCAAGGCAAAACTTTGTTGCAAAGTGCATAATTATGATTCTTCCTAAATCAACCCAAATCGGAACAATTCCTTACTAAATGTAAACCAATGACACCGACGGTATTTGTGTTACCTTGAAATCTAGATTTTCCAATCAAAGTCGTCCCTGGGATGGAGCAAATTCAGTTAATTGTTTTAGGCTATCCAATGTCCACCCATCAACAGCCTACAATGAAAGTATAAGCCTACTTAAACCTAAATGAAATCCATGCAGGGCTGGCTCCACGCATATAAGTGACATAAACTGTCGCTTAGAGCCCTTGTTTTATCAGTCACTGACAGTAACTCAATTAGCCATGTCAGCTAACATTTATTTCATTGTTAACTTAGTCTCGACAGTTAACTAAATGTATAGTAATCATGGCAGAATATCGACCGGGCACGTAGGGCACGTGCCCAAAGTTAGTTACCTTAAGGAGCAATTCTCTCTCTGGAGAATAAATGTGGGTGTTACTGACTAGAAGCACATGGCTGAGCTCTTTAATCACCACTTCATTAAGTCAGGATTCCTATTTGACTCTGCCATGCTTCCTTGCCTTCCAACAATTCCTCTTCTCCCACCCATTCTAATGTGACTATCCCCGATGCTCCTCCCTCTTTTTCCACTGCCCCACCACAAAGTTTCCCCCTGCATGTGGTCACTGAGTCTGATTTCCTAAGGTGACCTCAATCTGGTTCAGATGGTTTAGACCCTTTTTTCTTTAAGGTTGCTGCCCCTATCATCGCCAAGCCTATCTCTGACCTTTTAAACCTGTCTCTCCTCTCTGGGGAGGTTCCCATTGCTTGGAAGGCAGCCACGGTGCATCCTTTATTTAATAGTTAGGATCAGGTTGATCTCCCCCTTAATAGGCCCATTTCTATTTTGCCCTATTCATCAAAAGTGTTGGAAAAACTTGTAAATAATCAACTGACTGGCTTTCTTGATGTATATAGTGTTTTCTCGGGTATGCAATCTGGTTTATACTCTGGTTATGGATGTGTCACTGCAACCTTAAAGGTCCTAAATTATGTCACCATTGCCCTTGATTCTAGGCAATGTTCTGCTGCTATTTTTAATGACTTGGCCAAAGTTTTTGATACGATAGACCATTCTGTTCTTGTGGGCAGGCTAAGGAGTATTGGTTTTTCTGAGGGGTCTTTGGCTTGGTTTGCTAACTACCTCTCTCAATGAGTGCAGTGTATAAAGTCAAAACATCCTGCTGTCTCGCCACTGCCTGTCACCAAGGGATTACCCCCCTCAATTTACATCAACAACATAGCTCAAGCAGTAGGAAGCTCTCTCATCCATTTACTCTATATGCAGATGATACAGTCTTACACTCAAATGGCCCCTCCCCAGATTTTGTGTTAAACACTCCACATCAAAGCTTTCTTAGTGTCCAACAAACTTTCTCTGCCTTAACCTTGTTCTGAACACCTCCAAAACAAATGTCAAGGGTTTGGTAAGAAGAATGCCCCTCTCCCCAACGGTGTGATTACTACCTCCTGAGGGTTTAGAGCTTGAGGTAGTCACCTCATACAAGTACTTGGAAGTACACTGTCCTTCTCTCAGCACATATCAAAGTTGCAGGCTAAGGTTAAATCTAGACCTGGTTTCCTCTATCGTAATCGCTCCTCTTTCACCACAGCAGCAAAACTAACCCTGATTCAGATTACCATCCTACCCATGCTAGACTACGGAGACGTCATTTATAGATCGACAGGTAAGGGTGCTCTCGAGCAGCTAGATGTTCTTTACCATTCGACCATCAGATTTGCCACCAATGCTCCTTATAGGACACATCAATGCACTTCTGTAAACTGGTGAGCTCTGTATACCCATCGCAAGACACACTGGTTTATGCTTATTTATGAATCCCTCTTAGGCCCCACTCCCACCTATCTGAGATACCTACTGCAGCCCTACAGACATGAAAAAACATGGGTACGAGGACCCGTCGCACACCAACACAACAAAATGACAACACTGACAATTAAACAATCTCTGACAAAGACATGAGAGGAAACAGAGGGTTAAATACAAAACAGGTAATGAATGGGATTGAAAACAGGTGTGTGGGAAGACAAGACAAAACCAATGGAAAATTAAAAATGGATCAATGATGGCTAGAAGACCGGTGACGTCGAACGCTGAGCACCGCCCGAACAAGGAGAAGCAACGACTTCGGTAGGAGTGTGTAATTAACTTCTGTAAACGGCCTCATGTACGATTTAATGGAGCATTAAAATGGTGGGAAGCTGCTAAGTTGGCAGACTGCAGAGAGCATGACCTCCTACACTATATCAGCACCTAAATTGCATTCCGAGCTGCACTTGCTCCTCATTTAGGAAGACACCTAGACTATACTTTCTGGAACCAACTTGAAAATGATCTCTTCATGCAATGGTTTTGAATTGCAGCTGAGATTCATTCCGACTTGTTTTAACAAGACAATATCATGCAGAAATTCCTCTATTCTGAATGAGTGAATATGAACAAGCAAATAAACAACCTTCACATCTTCAAATTAGTCAAAAAACAACACGAGTGTGTGTTCATTAAGCACCAAACTAAATAAAATGGACTGAAACAGCAAGGGACTACCTGGATCTTTCCAATAAGAAACATACATTTTAGTTTTCCATTGAAAACCTTTTCCATTACGGGCCTTATTGAACCCGACCAAGGTGTCACGAGAAACAATTGGTCATTTACCATCTCTTCTAAAACAAAGTGACAAGTACATTCATAATCAATGTCAAACAGGATATGATTATAATAGTCTATATAGATACCAATTCAATAAGTTTACAAAAGCTTCAAAATCAGTCACTAAAGTACTGTGGATGTCCACAGTTCTATAACATTAATATTGACAGAGCATGTCATGCGTTGAATGCTTGAATGTACAGTTGAAGTACACAAACTTCAAACCGCTTGATATGAACCTAACTGACGAATCAAATCAAATCAAATCAAATGTTATTTGTCACATATTTATAGCAGATGTTATTGCAGGTGTAGAGAAATGCTCATTTGTACATCTTCGTGCACACAGATTTGTAGATGACAGTACACAACCTCTGATCAGAGGAGATGACACAGGAAGTCTAGTTAGCTGCTGCTACAGCTCATCTTCAAAGAGCAGGGGAATACAGGGCAAGATGCCAAAGAGAGTGACAGAGAGAGCTGAGAGAGAGAAAATTAGGGGGTTTGAAGAGAGAGACTAGACAGCGAGAGAGAGAGAGAGAGAGAGAGATGGGGAGTCTTCCTGCGGTGAGCACTTTAGATCTCATCCAGTTGCACAGTAAATCATAAACTCATATGTCAATTTCTTTCTCGCAACCCGGCCCTTCGTTGACAGCTTTCATACGCTAGTAAAAAGGTTGACATGCCTCTCAAAAAACATCAGGAGCAATGGCTCTAGTAGGGCCTAGTAGGGCCTTACTTTCCAGAAGCAGGGAGGTGCCCAATTTCAGTGATACTTTTTAAGCATCTGTCACTTTAAGGACACTTTATGCAATGTGCTCGGTGCTTTTCAGTGGATGTTAAAAGGGTAAGTTTTCAACATCATATTCATTATCTCCAGTACCACAGCAGTGCATGTGCCATGACCAGAGTAGGCACATTTGCTATTTAATGCAACCATTTTTTGTGACAAAACTATAGGTCGAGTTGAGAATGTGATGGAAACACATTGAACTTCAGGTTTTTATTCGGTATAGTACATGAAGACAAGCAACACTATTTGGCCATCAATGTATACAACTTTGATGCCCTTTCTGAGTTTTTTTGTGAGTAGGGAACATAAAAAATGTTTAAACTTTCTGGCATCACAGCAATATAACTTCAGCTACATTGAAGTTACTCCCATGCTGTAGTTCTTGACTCAAGGTGGTTTTCTCATCTTTAGAGAGCAGTTTATTACAACGATTACGTCCTGGCTGTTCAGCCCACGATTTTCATCTCCCCAAGATGTCAAAATGAGTGTAGGAACTGTGCCTACCTTATTTGTTTTGCCGGCTCCTGTTCCACTGATCTGGACTCTTTGGTTGGTTCATAGTGTCCGTCGAGTTCTTACTCTGATAATTAGAACCTAACAGTTGGCATTGTCAGCAGGATTCACCATGGTTTTTAATCAACGTTTATTCTTCCCAAAGAATCGAACGGCAAGAAACATTCACACAAAAGACATTCACACAAGCACTGATTTTTAACCATTTCTCCTATGCTGAGTCTACTCCTACACATCTGAAAAGCCAATGCATCTCTGTTGCTAGACAGAACCTTAGTGATACCTGTTCTTCCTCACTTCATCTGACCTGACCTCTGCCCCAAAGTGCACACCCCTCCCCAACTCATGGCTGTCATGTTGACTTGTACCAGACAGTGTATTTTCTCTTCCCATAGGATCCCTGATGGCTAACAATAACATATCGTTGACATAATAGTATTTTTTATAAATGACCCTCTCTCCCTCAGTTGAAAGGAATAAGTATATTTCATGATTTCATAAGTCAAGAAATCAGAACCAAACACAGTATTCAATGTCATTTCTCTAAAACAGGCTACATGCCACATGTGCACCACCAAGTCAGAACAGTAGACTAAGTTGTGAGGGGAAAAGGGACCAAATTATTAGGGTGAGGCACATGGGCTACTAAGAGCTTACTACACAACATACACTTAGTATTACTTTCTTAGCTACAGTATACATACAGTGGGGAGAACAAGTATTTGATATACTGCCGATTTTGCAGGTTTTCCTACTTACAAAGCATGTAGAGGTCCAGAAATCCAGAAAATCACATTGTATGATTTTTAAGTAATTAATTTGCATTTTGTTGCATGACATATGTATTTGATCACCTACCAACCACTTGTCTAATCTGATGGGTCATGTGAAATAAAGATTTATACAACTCTGACTCCCTGTAGCAAAACTCAAATTTCTTCCTTGTTTAGGAAGAAACAAGCCTGAAACCTTGAACAAAGGACTGTTGACATCTAGTGGAAGCCATATGAATTGCAATCTGGGAGCTGGAATTGAATAGGACCCATAACTTTCCATTGTAAGAGCATGGGGTCTCAAAAAACAACTTCCGGGTGGTTTTTCTTTGGATTTTCTCCTGCCATATCAATTGTGTTATAGTCTCATACATTATTTTAACATTTCTACAAATGTCGAAATGTTTTCTATCCAATGGTACCAATTATATGCATATCCTGGCTTCTGGCCCTGAGTAACAGGCAGTTTACTTTGGGCACGGCAGTCAGATGGAAAATCTGAAAAAAGGATCCTAGCCCTAACAAGATTTAACACCCAGCATCATATTGCCAAGAGGATGGGTCGCTGCAGAAGATGTAAACGGTACAGCCAAATGGTTACTTGCATAATAGCAATATCAGAAATAGATAGTGTCAATATAAATAATATACAGTATGTAGAAGAACAATATCAATGATAGATGATGAAGTTATATGCATACAATCAGGGGTAAAGTGGCAGAGCAGCAGGATAAAAAAAATAATAGTGGCAACAGCGTATGGCATGTGCTAGGAGAGAGTCATTTGAATAGAGGCACTGCAGATAGTGATGATGACTGGTCCGTCTGAACCACGCATGAACAAGGGAATGTATATTCTGAGTTTCTGTCCTGCCCTTGACTGCAGGGCATATGTGATGTCCCATAGCCTCTTTGTCACAACACTCTCTGATCTTCTCAAAAACATAATGTTGTCTATCTGTGTCCAGTCCAGGTGGTGCTTGTACAGGCAGACCATCTATTTGAGGAAGGATTGCGCAGCAGCTGAAACCTGGTCCAGACTGAGTCTGATCGCTTCTTGGCAACAACAACGAAGCTGTAAAACAGGAAATAACAAAAAAATTACATTACAACCTTACAACCTTGCACAACATCAATTCACCTCCCAGGTTTAGATAAGAAGAAGAATCTCATACAATGCAATGAAAATGATAATCGCCTGAAGTGCTGGTACTGCTTGAACTGTGGCTGTGGCCTGAAGTACAGAGTCAGGTGTTGTTGCCAGCCATAGGTTTCCACCAGCACCGTACCATCCTCCAGTCCAACCAGCTGTGGGATGTTGACCCTTGTCACAGTGATGTCCTTCACAACACCAGCAATCTCAGACAGTGTTCAATCTGGTCTTTCTGAAGCGCTGCTTGATGAGGCCCGAAACACCAGTCGGGGGCAAACTTGGTGTGGCCAGTGAAGGTCCAGACTGATGGAGCTTGTGCATGGTTCGCCAGGCACAATACCAGAGCACAAACATGTTCTTGTTTTGGCCACTGCAGTTATCACAATTCAGGTCCACACGTGTTTCCCCAACTCCTGTAGTTGGTGAAGAAATGGTGCATGTAGTTGATGACTGCGCTGCTCCCTTTGCTGGATGACGTAGCAGACGTGAGTAAGACATTTAAACGTGTCAACCCTCGCAAGGCTGCCGACCCAGACGGCATCCCTAGCCGCGTCCCCAGAGCATGCGCAGACCAGCTGGTTGGTGTGTTTACATACATTTTCAATTGCTACCTATCCCAGTCTGCTGTCCCCACTTGCTTCAAGATGGCCACCATTGTTCCTGTACCCAATAAGTCAAAGATAACTGAATTATATGACTACCGCCCTTTGCACTCACTCCTGTCATCACGAAGTGCTTTGAGAAACAAGTCAAGGATCATATCACCTTTACCTTACCTGCCACCCTAGACCCACTTCAGTTTGCATACTGCCCCAACAGGTCCACAGACAATGCAATCGCCATCACACTGTACAGTGCCCTATCCCATCTGGACAAGAGGACTACCTACTGTATGTTAGAATGCTGTTCATGCATTCAACACCATAGTACCCTCCAAGCTCATCATTAAGCTGAAGGCCCTGGTCTCAACCCCACCCTGTGCAATTGGGTCCTGGACTTTCTGACATTCCTCGCCCAGGTGGTGAATGTAGAAAACAACATCTCCACTTTGCTGACCCACAAGGATGTGTGCTCAACCCCCTCCTGTACTCCCTGTTCACCCATGACTGTGTGGCCATGCACACCTCCAACACAATCATCAACTTTGCAGACAACACAACAGTAGTGGGCTTGATTACCAACAACGACGAGATCGCCTACAGGGAGGAGGTGAGGGCATTCAGAATGTGGTGTCAGAAAAACAACCTCTCCCTCAACGTCAACAAAGGATATGATCGTGTACTTCAGGAAACAGCATAGGGAGAACCCCCTATCCACATTGACAGTATTGGAGAAGGTGGAAAGTTAAGTTCCACGGCATACACATCACAGAAACTGAAATTGTCCACCCACACAGACAGTGTTTTGAAGAAGGCGCAATAGCGCCTCTTTGACCTCAGGAGGCTGAAGAAATTGGGCTTGTCACTTAAAAGCCTGACAAACTTTTACAGATGCACAATCGAGAGCATGCTGTCGGGCTGTATCACCACCTGGTATATGGCAACTGCACCGCCCTCAACCGCAAAGCTCTCTAGAGGGTAGTGCGTGCTCTGCACAACTCATCACCGGGGGCAAACTACCTGCCCTCCAAGACACCTACAGCACCCGATGTCACAGGAAGGCGAAAAATATCATCAATGTCAACAACCACCTGAAGCACTGCCTGTTCACCCCACTACCATCCAGAAGGCGAGGTCAGTACAGGTGCATCAAAGCTGGGACTGAAAAACAGCTTCTATCTCAAGGACATCAGACTGCTGAACAGCAATCACTAACTCAGACAGGCTTCTTTCTACATAGATACTCAAATCACTGGCCACTTTAATAAATGGATCCCTAGTCACTTTAAACAATGCCACTTTAATAATGTTAACATATCTTACATTACTCATCTCATATGTATATACTTTACCTTATATCAACTATTGCACCTTGCCTATTGCACCTCGGCCATCACTCATCCATATATTTATATGCACATATTCTTATTCCAACCCTTTAGATTTGTGTGTATTAGGTAGTTGTTGGGGAATTGTTAGATATTACTGCACTGTCGGAAATAGAAGCACAAGCATTTCGCTATACTCGCATTAACATATTTTAACCATGGGTATGTGACCAATAACATTTCATTTGAGTATTTAACTTGTTGTGGTATTCCTTCACAGCGGACACCAAACAAGCCACACTTGCATGGAGTTAAAAGTAGATGGGACCTGGCTGAATAGGGTAAGGAAGATAGTGCACCTGCAAACAACAAAAGAACATTAAGATAAGTTCATGAAAATAAAATGTAACATAAAACGTAATGTAATTTTTGAATGCATCATTATCAGGTAAGTTTCACTTACCTACAAATGTGCAGAGCAGCAGCACTGCATACAGAAACAACATCTTGGAAACTGGAAGTTAAAATGATAACACACCTAAATACAGAAATAATGTGAGATCAATAAAAGTAGTGCCAATCATGTTGGAGGTCAATTAAATAATCAAAACATGTTGTTTTATTCTATACATACAAAGTGTTGTCATCGATTCCTTGTAGATGTGACGTGGTGAGGGTGGACCCAGGTGCAGAGAAGAGACCAGGCGAGGAATCAGTGGTTGAGGATTAACATAACTCCTGATAAACAGTAGCCCCAGGATCAAATCCACTCCAAAAGTCGAACGAGCAGTAGATGGCGGGCGCGAGCAAGATGAAACATTATTGCGCTTGCAAATACTGAGTCGAGAGAGAAGGAAAAGGTCGAGCTAGCAGGGGACCGGTCCCCTGAGTGCACAGGTCAGTCAAGAGCGCCAATTAAACTTTAGAGCGTGCAATTCTGACTTTGAGCGAGCAGAAGAACATCGTCACATTACAACCCCCCCTCCCCCCCAAAAAAGAAAGAATTACATATAGAACTGTAAGCAAAGAAACGTGATTCAAATGTGTAAAAATGCATTCAATTGTCTCTCAATTTCTCAAATTGCTCTCTTTCAAGTCTTGGCACCTTTGGGTTTGAATTTCAGGCTGATAAGGGGGTGGGTTTACAGGCGGGTGCGTGTCTAGAAACCTCAGATTGGTCACTTTCACTGGAGTGATTATGACCCCATCCTCAGTAGCCTATTCCAGCAAGCTATTGGAAAACGCAAGCACTTATTATTGTGAAATCGCCTCGCTATTCAATCATGAATTAGTCTGTTAATTTGAACTAAGCAAGCTGCTAAATCGTTCAGTTTATATCTTGTAGAGTAGAATCTGAAATGAGATGCAGGCCTACCAGGGGCGATAGGCTACCTGCCCAACGGCTGTATCCAGGCACTCCGCTTTGCGTTGTGCATAAGAACAGTCCTTAGCTGTAGTATATTGGACATATGACATACCCCTTGTGCCTTATAACCTAATAAAATAATTTGAATATATGGCAAGAGAAAAGATCATTTGCCCCTTCTAAACTCGCCAGATCATTTTACATGTCGATTTAACTTGTTTGATTGCTATGATTAAGCATTGTCATAGCTTGCGATAATTATTATTTTGAGGAAACCCGAATTTAGCTTCTAACGTCATTACAAGTTACTAAGATATTCCTTCTTAATTGGCTCGGTAACGTTTTGGAAAAAGGTGTCACATTCTGACCATAGTTCTGTTATTTTATTCTTTGTTTTAGTATGGTCAGGGCGTGAGTTGGGGTGGGCAGTCTATGTTTGTTTTTCTATGTTGGTTTTTATGTTCGGCCTAGTATGGTTCTCAGAGGCAGGTGTCGTTAGTTGTCTCTGATTGAGAATCATACTTAGGTAGCCTGGGTTTCACTTTTGGTTTGTGGGTGTTTGTTTCTGTGTCAGTGTGTGTCGCCACACGGGACTGTTTCGTTGATTCACGTTTATTATATTGTTCCAGTGTCCAGTTGTGTTTTTTTTAAATAAATCAGTATGGACACTTACCACGCTGCATTTTGGTCCGATCCTTAGGAGGAAATCCATTACAAAAGGGTTGATAGAAAGGGCAACACCTCTTGATGTGAAAAAAAAATTGAGGTTGGGTTTCAGGCCTTTTGGCCCGGTTTTGAGTGGTCATTGGGCTAGAAATGTTAGCTTCACCTGGCAACTCTGGCTAGCCGGGTTGAGCAGTAAGCGCCAAACAACTTGGGAGACCCATTAGATGTATTGGGAAATACATTCTAATAGGTATACTATACCTTGAGTGAAATCTACTTGCTAAACTTAGCTAGCTTATTACTTGTTCGACCAGCAAAACGAAAAGCAGAGAGCTCAAAAAAAACAGTCAGCTCAAGCAAACACCATTAATCTTGAGTCCACTATCTAATTTTTTTCACCATTAATCTTGAGTCCACTAATCTTGAGTATTTAGGGGATTAAGCCCAGGGAAGGACACACACACAGCATGGTACCTGGTACCATTCATCCAGTACATAACCAATCCCAAATAATAAAATATAAACTGACAAACCAGCTAAACTCAGGTTAACATGTCAGAATCTGTTTTATTCACCAAATACATTTGCATGTACAGGAATTTGAATGTGAAATGGTGCTGCCACAATAGACAGAATATGAGGACGATAAACAGAATATTTAGACAAAAAATATATAGTTGCAGAATTTCCACAGATCCACACTATGAAGACTAAGTGGCAGGCAGCCTAGTGGTTAAGAGCGTTGGGCCAGTAACTGAAAGGTAGCTGGATTGAATCCCGAGCCAACTATGCCAAAAAAATATTTTGATGTGCCCTTGAGTGAGGCACTTTTCTCTAGTTGTTCTGGATAAGAGAGTGTGCTAATTGAGTGAAATTGTGTATCACAGCAGCATGCCACCCTGCATCCCACTGCTGGCTTGCTTCTGAAGCTCAGCAGGGTTGGTCCTGGTCAGTCCCTGGCTGGAAGACCAGATGCTGCTTGAAGTGGTGTTGGAGGACCAGTAGGAGGCACTCTTTCCTCTGGTCTAAAAATGATCCCAATGCCCCAGGGTATTGCCCTGTGTAGGGTGCTGTCTTTTGGATGGGATGTTAAACGGGTGTCCTGACACTCTGAGGTCATTAAAGATCCCATGGCACTTATATTGTAAGAGTAGGGGTGTTAATCCTGGTGTCCTGGCTAAATTCCCAAGCAGTCCCTCATATCATCACGGTCACCTAATTATCCCCAGCTTACAATTGGCCGATTCATCCCCCTCCTCTCCCCTGTAACTATTCCCCAGGTCGTTGCTGTAAATTAGTATGTGTTCTCAGTCAATTTACCTCGTAAAATAACGGTAACACAAGGAGCAGTGTGTAGTTTAGGGATGAATGTGCAAAGTTCAGGTGGCAGGAGGTTTTGGTCGCGAGAACTAGATTGAGAGAGAGAGAGGAAAATAAGATGTCAGGAAATGTCTCAGACAGAGTTCAATTGGAGTTTAAATGTTTTAACATCTCAATGTTGCATTCAAGGTAGCAGTCCATTTTAAGATTGCTGTATCAAAACTGTGGTTAATAATTTTGGCAAATAAGAGATAACAAAATGTGGTACTGAGCTGCAGGGCAATTTCACGTGAACAGAGTGAGCTCCTGTATATATTGAGATTTAAATGTTTTTTTAGAGTGAAGTACATCGAAAAAATCAAGAGAGAACTGCAAGACTCAATAGAAGACAAAACAAGGAACAAACCAAAAAAGACAGGCTTTTGAAAAATTAACTATTTTTCATAAAATTGTACAGTTATCTTAGCTAGCTGAATTGCTAGCAGAATTGTTTACTTGTTGCTAAGCAGTTGCTAGGGAATCTCCTGGAAGAAGCTAGCTAGCTTACAAAGAATAACAACAAAAAATATCTAGTTAACAGAAGAAAGGAAGACAAAATAAGGACAAAAGAAGGACAGAAGAAAAGGAAAATAAAGAGGACAACAAAGTGAAACAGTCAGCACTTCTATTGCAACTTCGTATTTCGTCGTCCTAACGTAGTCTACACTGCTATCTGCCCAGCAGCTAGCCAGCTAGCAAACGTCCACCGTCTACCGAATAGCAGCACTGTAGAAACTATTACACTCAACTGAACGACTTGATTAGTGTAGTGTTAGCTAGCTACATAGTTGTCTTTGCTGTCTTCGTATCCAAGATAATTGTGTAGTTTAGAGCGTGTAGTCTTAGAGTGATTATCTTAATTTCCCGAGGTTAGCTAGCCAGCTATTTGTCGTCCTTAACGTAGGAGACACTGCTAGCTAGCCAACAGCTAGCCAACGTCTACTGAATAGAACTTCCGCACTCAACAACCCGGTCGCATTCCGCTTCGCTCCACAGGTAGTATCACATTTTCATTTCATTTCATTACAGCACAACGGTTTGATTTGTTTGATCATAGCTAGCTACATAGCTAGCTACATAGCCGTCTGTGTATCAAAGATAATTGTGTAGTCTAGAGCGATTTTCTAGGTTAGCTAGCCAGCTATTGTCGTTCTTTAACGCAACGTAACGTAATCAACACTGCTAGCTAGCCAGCTAGCCCCGAATAGCAGCACTGTAGAAACTATTACACTCAACGGAACGACTTGATTAGTGTAGTGTCAACAACGCAGCCACTGCCAGCTAGCCTACAAAGTCAACAACGCAGCCACTGCCAGCTAGCCTACTTCAGCAGTACTGTATCATTTTAATCATTTTAGTCAATAAGATTCTTGCTACGTAAGCTTAACTTTCTGAACATTCGAGACGTGTAGTCCACTTGTCATTCCAATCTCCTTGCATTAGCGTAGCCTCTTCTGTAGCCTGTCAACTATGTGTCTGTCTATCCCTGTTATCTCCTTTCTGCACAGACCATACAAACGCTCCACACCGCGTGGCCGCGGCCACCCTAATCTGGTGGTCCCAGCGCGCACGACCCACGTGGAGTTCCAGGTCTCCGGTAGCCTCTGGAACTGCCGATCTGCGGCCAACAAGGCAGAGTTCATCTCAGCCTATGCCTCCCTCCAGTCCCTCGACTTCTTGGCACTGACGGAAACATGGATCACCACAGATAACACTGCTACTCCTACTGCTCTCTCTTCGTCCGCCCACGTGTTCTCGCACACCCCGAGAGCTTCTGGTCAGCGGGGTGGTGGCACCGGGATCCTCATCTCTCCCAAGTGGTCATTCTCTCTTTCTCCCCTTACCCATCTGTCTATCGCCTCCTTTGAATTTCATGCTGTCACAGTTACCAGCCCTTTCAAGCTTAACATCCTTATCATTTATCGCCCTCCAGGTCCCCTCGGAGAGTTCATCAATGAGCTTGATGTCTTGATAAGCTCCTTTCCTGAGGACGGCTCACCTCTCACAGTTCTGGGCGACTTTAACCTCCCCACGTCTACCTTTGACTCATTCCTCTCTGCCTCCTTCTTTCCACTCCTTTCCTCTTTTGACCTCACCCTCTCACCTTCCCCCTACTCACAAGGCAGGCAATACGCTCGACCTCATCTTTACTAGATGCTGTTCTTCCACTAACCTCATTGCAACTCCCTCCAAGTCTCCGACCACTACCTTGTATCCTTTTCCCTCTCGCTCTCATCCAACACTTCCCACACTGCCCCTACTCGGATGGTATCGCGCCGTCCCAACCTTCGCTCTCTCTCCCCCGCTACTCTCTCCTCTTCCATCCTATCATCTCTTCCCTCTGCTCAAACCTTCTCCAACCTATCTCCTGATTCTGCCTCCTCAACCCTCCTCTCCTCCCTTTCTGCATCCTTTGACTCTCTATGTCCCCTATCTTCCAGGCCGGCTCGGTCCTCCCCTCCCGCTCCGTGGCTCGACGACTCATTGCGAGCTCACAGAACAGGGCTCCGGGCAGCCGAGCGGAAATGGAGGAAAACTCGCCTCGCTGCGGACCTGGCATCCTTTCGCTCCCTCCTCTCTACATTTTCCTCCTCTGTCTCTGCTGCTAAAGCCACTTTCTACCACTCTAAATTCCAAGCATCTGCCTCTAACCCTAGGAAGCTCTTTGCCACCTTCTCCTCCCTCCTGAATCCTCCTCCCCCTCCCCCCTCCTCCCCTCTCTGCAGATGACTTCGTCAACCATTTTGAAAAGAAGGTCGACGACATCCGATCCTCGTTTGCTAAGTCAAACGACACCGCTGGTTCTGCTCACACTGCCCTACCCTGTGCTCTGACCTCTTTCTCCCCTCTCTCTCCAGATGAAATCTCGCGTCTTGTGACGGCCGGCCGCCCAACAACCTGCCCGCTCGACCCTATCCCCTCCTCTCTTCTCCAGACCGTTTCCGGAGACCTTCTCCCTTACCTCACCTCGCTTATCAACTCATCCCTGACCGCTGGCTACGTCCCTTCCGTCTTCAAGAGAGCGAGAGTTGCACCCCTTCTGAAAAAACCTACACTCGATCCCTCCGATGTCAACAACTACAGACCAGTATCCCTTCTTTCTTTTCTCTCCAAAACTCTTGAACGTGCCGTCCTTGGCCAGCTCTCCCGCTATCTCTCTCAGAATGACCTTCTTGATCCAAATCAGTCAGGTTTCAAGACTAGTCATTCAACTGAGACTGCTCTTCTCTGTATCACGGAGGCGCTCCGCACCGCTAAATCTAACTCTCTCTCCTCCGCTCTCATCCTTCTAGACCTATCGGCTGCCTTCGATACTGTGAACCATCAGATCCTCCTCTCCACCCTCTCCGAGTTGGGCATCTCCGGCGCGGCCCACGCTTGGATTGCGTCCTACCTGACAGGTCGCTCCTACCAGGTGGCGTGGCGAGAATCTGTCTCCTCACCACGCGCTCTCACCACTGGTGTCCCCCAGGGCTCTGTTCTAGGCCCTCTCCTATTCTCGCTATACACCAAGTCACTTGGCTCTGTCATAACCTCACATGGTCTCTCCTATCATTGCTATGCAGACGACACACAATTAATCTTCTCCTTTCCTCCTTCTGATGACCAGGTGGTGAATCGCATCTCTGCATGTCTGGCAGACATATCAGTGTGGATGACGGATCACCACCTCAAGCTGAACCTCGGCAAGACGGAGCTGCTCTTCCTCCCGGGGAAGGACTGCCCTTTCCATGATCTCGCCATCACGGTTGACAACTCCATTGTGTCCTCCTCCCAGAGCGCTAAGAACCTTGGCGTGATCCTGGACAACACCCTGTCGTTCTCAACTAACATCAAGGCGGTGGCCCGTTCCTGTAGGTTCATGCTCTACAACATCCGCAGAGTACGACCCTGCCTCACACAGGAAGCGGCGCAGGTCCTAATCCAGGCACTTGTCATCTCCCGTCTGGATTACTGCAACTCGCTGTTGGCTGGGCTCCCTGCCTGTGCCATTAAACCCCTACAACTCATCCAGAACGCCGCAGCCCGTCTGGTGTTCAACCTTCCCAAGTTCTCTCACGTCACCCCGCTCCTCCGCTCTCTCCACTGGCTTCCAGTTGAAGCTCGCATCCGCTACAAGACCATGGTGCTTGCCTACGGAGCTGTGAGGGGAACGGCACCTCAGTACCTCCAGGCTCTGATCAGGCCCTACACCCAAACAAGGGCACTGCGTTCATCCACCTCTGGCCTGCTCGCCTCCCTACCACTGAGGAAGTACAGTTCCCGCTCAGCCCAGTCAAAACTGTTCGCTGCTCTGGCTCCCCAATGGTGGAACACACTCCCTCACGACGCCAGGACAGCGGAGTCAATCACCACCTTCCGGAGACACCTGAAACCCCACCTCTTTAAGGAATACCTAGGATAGGATAAAGTAATCCTTCTCACCCCCCCCCCTTAAAAGATTTAGATGCACTATTGTAAAGTGGCTGTTCCACTGGATGTCATAAGGTGAATGCACCAATTTGTAAGTCGCTCTGGATAAGAGCGTCTGCTAAATGACTTAAATGTAAATGTAAATGTAATACTGTATAGTGATCTTGTATTAAATCAAATACACAGTCTGTACTTTTAGCTTGAAATAACTGTATTCCAGCATGTTGACCATCTAGTATAAAATGTCATGCACACAACACCAAAGACAAATAATAATTTAATTTATTTTAATTTTATAATCCACATGTTTTAGACAGCCTATGTTCTCTAATTTCTCTTTGGAAATACACAAGAATCATTTATATACATTTGTTACAAAAATACATTGAACATCTACCTTTTATTGTATTTGAACAACTTTTTTAATGTTTATTTATATATATATATGTATATATATATTTTACCCTGTTCTCTCACCAATTTCATGGTATCCAATAGTCTTGTCTGCAACTCCCAGACAGACTCAGGACAGGTGAAGGTTGAGAGCCGTGCAACCGCCGAAACACAACCCAACCAAGTCGCACTGCTTCTTGACACAATGCCCACTTAACCCAGAGCCCAGCCACACCAATGTGTCAGAGGAAACACTGTGCTCCTGGCGACTGTGTCAGCATGCACTGCGCCCGGCCCGCCACAGGAGTCACTTGTGCGCGATGGGACAAGGACATCCCTGCCGGCCAAACCCTCCCCTAACGACACTGGGCCAATTGTGCAACAGCCCCATGGGTCTCCTGGTTGCGGCCGGCTGCAACAGAGCCTGGACTTTTGAACAACTTGAACAACTTTATTAACAGCGATCCAAAATAGACTCTTCAAAGCAAGTCTTGTGAGAAGGGTATCTGCCCAGTGTTGTCATCAGTCAACCTCTCTTTTCAAGTAGTCCACATTTTCACTGCTGTATTCAAATCAGGAGCAATCTGGCTCTACCACTGAGGTCCAGTTCCATGGCATAGACAGTTCCACTGCTGAATTTTAACTGAAGTACACAGTAGGAAATTGATTGAATGTTGAATGTCACTCACGTGACGAGTCCTCAGTCACCATATTTGGCCATGCTGATTTATTTACATCTAAATTATTTTGTTGATTACAATGCTGCCATCTAGGGGTAGCTATACAGTACAACGTATACATGTCCAATTATTCGTGATACTTTCTGAACGTGAAACAATAAGACACAGGTAGAGAAATACTTTTTTTTCAAGTTTATTAACTTTGTTTCAAAAGATTCCTTCATACAAATTAATCTCTCATCTTACTTACAGAATCTTAAATATGTGGTACAGTATATCATACACATGGTAATGAACCTAGTACATTTATCATACATATGGAAATTGACATATAGTAGCTACATTTATAATGATTCCATCTTAACTATTAATACTCTGGATAGGACTCGTATCATAAAAGCAGTGCCGAAGCTCATTACAACATTAGAGACCATCTCTGGTGCTACATAGTGTAGTAGCCTAACAAAATGCAACTAGTGTGGTTTCGGGATATTCCCTAACAATGAACTGCAGTTTTTTATTGAACCATATCATAAAATCAACATTACAATATTTTATGAAAGTAACATAAGCAACAATGGACCGTTGCAGCTTTTGCAATGATATGTCATTGAATTCTTTCCCGTTTTGACAAGACATTTATAAACAAGCCAAACACACATGACCTAATAACAACAGTATAAGAAATCACATCATGTTCCTGTCCAGTAATAAAACATGATAACATATAAGGGTAGTTGGTAAAATGTCTGAAGTGAACAGGTAGTTATTTCTCCGGTGTGTGACTCTCATCCTCTTCAGGGTTCTGAGTGGCTTTCTCTGGTCCACTCTGTGATTGGTCCGTGGAGATATGCTCTCGGCTCAGTGACGGCAGGAGGAGATATTCCAGCTCCTCAGCACTGACAGCCACTTTCTCAGGTACCAGCCAACGCTTTAGATGCTCCAGGGCACTGTGAAGAACAGATAGGAGTTATGACACATCCTTTCATTACAAAAAGAGGTAAAGTACTGGGTGACTTCAACCTCCCAGTGCCTGACTGACTAATTTCTTTCCACCTCTTCTTTCCCCTCCTTGCCTCTTGACCTCACCCAGTCACCTCCCACTCACAAGTCAGGTAATAGGCTTGAACTCTACTTTACTAGAGGCTGTTCGCCTACAAATCTCACTGCAACCCCCCTCCAGGTCTCAGATAAAAATAAACAAAGTAGTTCTCACTCTCTCCTGCAATCCTACCCACTCAACCTATACCCAGATGATCATGGACTTTCGCAATCTTCACTCTCTTCTATCATCTCTCCCTTCTGCTAAATCCTTCTCCTGCCCGTCTCCTGACTGCCGCTTCGAACCTGCTCTCCTCCCTTACCGCCTCATTTGACTCAAACTGTCGCCTCCCCTCCTGCTCCGTGTCTGAGTGACTGCGCGCTCACAGAACAGGGCATTACCTGAGTGACTGCGTGCTCACAGAACAGGGCTGCGGGCAGCTGAGCGGCAATGGAGGAAAAATTAACTTCTGGAGACCTATCTTCCTTCCACTCCCTCCGCCTTACCTACTCTTCGGTATCCTCTGCTAAAGCCACTTTCTATCATTATATTCCAAGCCTCTACCTCCAACCCCGGGAAACAATTTTACTCCCCCTCCCTGCAGACGAGATTGTCAACCACCTTGAAAAAAAGTTTGACGACATCCGCTCCTCATACACACCTACTGAGTCCCCTGGTCTCACTCACACAACTACCCTACGCCTTGACCTCTTTCTCCCCTCTCTCTCCAGATGAAATCCTGTGAGTAGTGATGTCCAGTCGCCAGACAACCTACCCACTCCATCCCCTCTTCCCTTCTGCTATTCCCTCATCATCTCATACCTGACCACTGGCTGTGTCCCCTCTGACTTGAAGATGGCCATAGTTGCTCCCCTCTTCAAGAAACCAACACTCAACCCCTCTGATGTCACTGCTCTCTGTGTCATGGGAGGCTCTCCACTCTGCCAAAGCTGACTCTCTCTCCTCTGTCGTTATCCTCCTAGATCTATCCGCTGCCTTAGATACTGAACCATCAGATCCTCCTCTCAGGCTCTGCAACTCCTGGATTGCATCCTACCTGGCACATCGCTCCTACCAAGTGGTGTGGAGAGGATCTGTGTCTGCACCACGTGTTCTCACTGCTAGTGTTCCCCTAGGGCTCGGTTCTAGGCCCTCTCCTCTTTTCTCTATACACCATGTCACTCAGCTTCGTCATATCCTCTCATGGTCTCTACTATCACTGCTATGTGGATGACACACTAGCCACTTCAATAATGAAAAATGTATGTAATAAATGTATCACTCGCTACTTTAAACAATGCCACTTTATATAATGTTTACATACCCTACATTACTCATCTCATATGTATATACTGTACACTATACCATCTACTGCATCTTGCCTATGCCGTTCGGCCATCGCTCATTCATATATTTTTATGTACATATTCTTATTCATTCCTTTACACTTGTGTGTATAAGGTAGTTGTGAAATTGTTAGGTTAGATTACTTGTTAGATATTACTGCATGGTCGGAACTAGAAGCACAAGCATTTCGCTACACTCGCATTACATCTGCTAACCATGTGTATGTGACAACAAAATTTGACTATTTTTCTCATTCCCCCCTCTGATTCCCATGTAGCAACACACATCTCTGCATGCCCTGCAGATATCTCAGCTTGGATGTCAGCCCACCACCTCAAGCTCAACAAGAAGGAGCTGCTCTTCTTCCTGGGAAAGGCCTGCCCGCTCCAAGACCTCACCATCATGGTCGACAACTCCACGGAGTCCCCATCCCAGAGAGCAAATAACCTTGGCGTGACCCTGGACAACATCCTGTCGTTCTCTGCAAACATCAAAGCAGTGACTCGCTCCTGCAGGTTCATGGTCTACAACATCCGTAAAGTACAACCTTTCCTCACACAGGAAGCGGTGCTGGGCCTCCCCGCTTGTGCCATCAAACACCTGCAACTTATCCAGAATGTTGCAGCCCGTCTGGTGTTCAACCTTTGCAAGTTCTCCCATGTCACCTTCCTCCTTTATACACTCCACCGGCTCCCAGTCAAAGCTTGGATCCACTACAAGACCATGGTGCTTGCCCAAGGAGCAGCAAAAAGAACTGC
Source organism: Oncorhynchus keta (assembly GCF_023373465.1). Classification (NCBI taxonomy): domain Eukaryota; kingdom Metazoa; phylum Chordata; class Actinopteri; order Salmoniformes; family Salmonidae; genus Oncorhynchus; species Oncorhynchus keta. The sequence goes on from NC_068455.1 coordinate 49,353,532, forward strand.
ACCTCCCTACCTTCAGGCTATGCTCAAACCCTTACATCCCAATCCGAGCACTCCGTTCTGACACCTCTCGTCTCATCAGTCTTACTATCCCCCTCAGTCCTACTAGCAGTGACTTTGCTGATAACATCTTTGAGGATAAATATACTTACTATGACTGTGAAATGTGGTTGTCTCACCTAGCTCTCTTAAGATGAATGCACTAGGACAAGAGCGTCTGCTAAATTACTTAAATGTAAAACAAATGTTAAATGTTTATAACAGAACAATCCATGGACCTGTAAGACTCTTTACAAGCTCAGCCTCCAAAGCTGTCCAGAACTAGTGGAGAAGGTTAATAGGCCTACTTCAAACAGAACAACAAAACAAATGATGCTCTTCAGCTCACCTCTGATCTAGTTCACCCTCCTGAAAGAGTTCTGAGCTCTGAGCATCATGCAAGAATCTATCCCAGCATTCTTTTTTGGCCTGAGATAGGGAGCGCAGCATCTCCCTGGAAGTCACCTCAGTGCACTGGCCCTTTATTCTCTTCAGACGGTTCTCTGAAAGACAGGATTCATAATGAACTTTAATATTAAATGTTAAGAACTATGAGATTAGGATTAATAGAACCTTGATTTCCGACATTGATTTCCAGCATTCTCACAATCATCCCAAATAGCTGTGTGAAAATAAGACTTAGAAGTGTGTTGCAAGGAGAGAATGGAATCAATAGTAAAATCCCACTGGGCACAGATGTCAATTCAATGTCTATTCCACGTTGGTTCAATGTAATTTCATTGAAATGACTTTTATTTATTTTTACCTTTATTTTACTAGGCAAGTCAGTTAAGAACAAATTCTTATACATGAAAACAGTTTTGATTCAACCAGTGTATGCTCAGTGGGATATGCATTTGGATACTTTCAAATGAATTATTCCTCTATTTCTGGACATAACATTGATGCATGAGAAGTTTTACACTACTGTTTACATGAACCCAACATAGAAACTGGAAAGAATGCTAAGCCTCTAAAACTACAGTAAAGCAGACAGCTGTTGGGTGTGCAGGCTTTTGTTCCAGCATTACACTCACACAGGCGTTGGAGTTAAAGTCAAGGACCAGGGTTGATGCCATCAAAAGGGCCATAGATAAGGGTGGAGGGCCACACATGACAGAAGTTTGATATTAGATTGACTTTACCTAAACTAGCAATGTAGACATCTGAGTCTTCCATAGGTTCCCAGACGCTGTGAGAGGAGGAACTCGTAGACATGCCATTAGATTGCAGGCCATTGCCAACATGTGAGGGTTGGAATGAATCTGTGAACAATGTGGCATCATCCCCCTCTTGGCCTTGAGCTTCCTCCTGTACGTCAGGCAGGCTCGAGCAGATTTCTGACCACAGCTCTCCGCTGGACCGAGTCTCGTGACTCTCGAAATCCTCAATCATCTTCATACAGATGCAGTCTGTCTGTGGTCTGTTGAGAAAAGCATGTCAACAACTCTATGAACGGACAGCTAGCTTAAAAATCAATTCAGTGATAGCTAGCTTGAGCAATGCAATTAAGTTAAACTGTATACCAACTGCAAGGTCTTGGTAAACTTTTCACCAAGTTAGAAATGAGCTGCTGTTTACAAGCATTAAATGAGTGTTTCTACGTTATTTGTTAGCTTGCTAACCGTAGCTACCAAGTTGGCGCGTTTAGCTTTAAATTAATCACATTGTCATTGGAATTTCAAAAGTATAACTAAATGGAAGCTAAACGTTCACTCTGCTAAATATGTTATCTTGGTGTCTTACCTGCGAATAAAACGTAAAGCAACTAACCCGTATTTTCCAGGCAGTAGGACATAAACGTGCTAACGTTAGCTAGCTAGCCTACTAGTCGAGCAGGAATCCTAAACAAAATCCAAATACTCCTCCTTTGGCGTGTTTTGAGTGATTTGATTAGATGAGGTCACTGCCTGTCAAGTCATTCTGAGGTTCTATTGGTGCTCATTGGCTTTCAGTTATGTAAACCCAAAGTTATTGGCCAGCTATGGTAGTCCTTTGTGGGGACCAGGAAGTGTCCTGCAACAGTCCAAATGTTGAAGATCGATATGGTGGTAAGTAGCTACTATCAAGGTACGTTTTCATCATTTGGAAAATCTTTGCTACTCACGTTAGTGTTACATGTAGTATATTCTGAGTTATGCAAGCAATAAACCAACCGTTTTTGTTCGATGGCAAGCTAACAAACTTGATATTTTCGATAGTTTTTATAAACGTGTGTGTGTGTCGGTCTGAGCATACCTTGCAATGGGGTTTTTGTGTGACATTGTGTGGTTTTATTTTCATTGTCAGGGAGCTCCACCAGTATAGGAGATGCAAGCAGTGTTCAGACTGGTTGTAGTTGCAGTCCCTATGGGTGTGCTGCTTTCAAGAACCATGGCATGGATGTCCACTGGAAAGACACACCCAGAACTTATCGACCGCCTGAGAGGTATGAGAGACTGATGTCAGTCCTGGGCTGTGTTCAGCAGGACACGACATTGTGGAATGTTAAGATGGAAACATGTTCTGTTGACGTGTGGTTCTCAACCTTTTTTGGTTACTGTATATATATTTTCTGGTTACGGCATATCCTTCTAAAAAGCCACTGTGTTCAATAATTGTATTTGAAAATGACCTCCTTTACTCCAAAGAACATGGGGTTATCCGCAGTGATCGGGTATTTGACGCCATGCTTGCCACCGACCGAGGGATCTACTCCAGAGACTACCCCTATGCTGACTCCCCTCAGTCCATAGGTACAGTGCCTAATGAAATTCTACACATCTAATATGTTTTCCAAATGAATTTTAAAAAATGGTGTCTTGATTGCGTTTGTCTTCACACCCAAGAGTTAATACAGTACTTACAGCTGTGAATCATTTTGAATAAGATTCTACCATCTGAGGGCAATATACTCTATATCCATTGTTTTTGTAAAAATTGCTCAAGCTCAGTAAATGTGGATGAATCTAATCTGATTTTCAAGCAGATTTAAATCAGGACTGAGACTGCACTATTCAGGAACACAAAATTCAAATGCTATTCCAGGGTTAGGTATTAAAAGGTTCGAGGCAGGGCTTCCTCTAACTTTAAAAAAAAATATGGGCTTTGATCCATTCATATTTCAATCCTACCAATAACATGCTGCCACCACAATACTTCAAAATACAGAGGATCAACAACATTGTGTTCACTCCATATTACTGGCCTGTATGACAAAGTAAAAAGAAAGAAGCCTTTGTTAATAAAACAAAAAAATACACAACACTGCAATTTATTATTATTATTATGTTTTTCCAATTTTTAAGTATTGTGGCATTAGCATCATGTTATGGGTATGCTGGAAGGTTTGTCATGTTCAAAATAAATAGGAAAGGAGCAAATCTCAAGTAAAAAAAGTACAAGGAAAATCCGCCTCAGTCTTCTGAAATCCTAACCCTGGGATAGTTTTATTTTTTAGCAGGACAAATACAAAATATGTAATGCCAAAGACACACCAGAATGGCTTTCCAAGAGGTGTTGAGTGTTCCTGAGTGGTCCAATCTCAGTCTTGACTTAATTTAGCTTGAAAATCAGAGACAAGGTTTATCATATTGCTGTCGATCAATGATTCCTAACCAAATTTACTGAGCTTGAACAATTTTGACAAAAACAATGGACATACACTGAGTGTACAAAACATTAACAAACACCTTCCTTATACTGAGTTGCTTCAACATTAGGAATTACTTCAGTGTAATTTACATACAAAGTATAGGTTATAGAACTTCAGAAATATTTTTGTTGTTCTGCTCATTGATCTGCATTATATACACTGAGTACACCAAACCTTAGGAACACTTTCCTAATATTGAGTTGCACCACCCCTTGCTCATTTTAGTTGTCCCCCCTTTTTTTCTCTCAGAACAGCATCAATTTGTTGAGTTATGAACTCTACAAGGTGTCGAAAGTATTCTACAGGGATGCTGGCCCATGTTGTGTCAAGTTGGCTGGATATCCTTTGGGTGGTGGACCATTCTTGATACACATGGGAAACAGTTGAGTGTGAAAAATACAGCAGCGTTGCAGTTCTTGACACAAACCGGTGCGCCAGGCACCTACTATCATACCCTGTTCAAAGGCACTTAAATATTTTGTCTTGCCCATTCACCTTCTGAATGGCACACATGCAAAATAATTGTCTCAAGGCTTAAAAATCCTTTAACCTGTCAACTCCCTTTCATCTACACTGATTGAAGTGGATTTAACAAGTGACATCAATAAGGGATCATAGCTTTCACCTGGTCAGTCTGTCATGTACAGAGGAGGTGTTCTTAATGTTTTGTACACTGAGGTTACGTTACCCTAAGTGTTCTGCAAAGTTGGTGGAATCTTATTCAAAATGATTTACAGCTGTAATGGATGCTAAAGGGGCTTCCACCAAGTATTAACTCTGGGGTGTGAAGACATACACAATCAAGACATCTTCGTATAATTATATTTTTCATAATTTCTCTTTCACTTTGAAAATGTGAAGTAGGTTATGTAGATCTATTGGGGAAAAAATGTAATGTATTCCCTTTTTAGAGTTAATTTTAAGGCAGCAAAATGTGAAGACTGTGCAAGGGGTGTGTAGACTTACTTCAGTGTAGACTTTCTTCAGTTATGATTAGCATACAAACTTGTACAAAGTAGCATAATTGACAGTTGAATAGATGTTATCACTACATACAGTACATAATGAGCTCCTTTGTTTTCATAGGATTCAAGGCAACAATCAGTGCTCCACACATGGTAAGTTTCTCAGTATAGAACTTGTAGTTTTCTAAGTAGGAAAGATAATGACACGATGCTGTCCGGTGTTTATTCAGCATGCCCATGCCCTGGAGATACTAAGTGACAAGCTAATGGACGGTGCATCTGCATTGGATGTGGGATCAGGCAGTGGCTATCTCACAGCGTGCTTTGCAAGGATGGTAAGTTCCAGAATCGATCAGTATGAGTACTTCACAATAATCATATTTGTGATATTTCCTTATAGTCATTTGCGTCTCCTTCCCTCTGTAGGTAGGGCCCTCAGGGAAAGTAGTAGGGATTGAACACATAGATGAGCTGGTCCAAACCTCTGTGAGGAATGTCCAGGCTGACGACCCCGAGCTGCTCTCTTCAGGGCGTATCAGTCTTGTCGGTAAGTCCGGTGAATGAAAGGCTATGTATTCAGCTGTAGGTTCAGACAACATACAAACAAATAATGATAGATGGAAATGTTGAGTTGGCAAACTGTATCTAGTCATGATACACTTGGTGTCTGATAAATCTAAGATTTCTTAAAGTGGTGTCATTCCCTATTGGATTAGTGACCTTTCAATGATTTATTGCACAAAAAAGGCTCAGAAACTGTCACAACACAATACCTTTTAGGTGTCTGAAACATAGCAAAGATGCATTTATTGATCACTTGAATAAAGTTCATTGGGACCCGGTACTTAAATGTATAGATATGTATAGATATGGATAAAGTATTGGAGTGTTTATAGTGGCTCCATGGAAAGCCATAAGAATTAAACAAAGAACTGAAACTTGGATGAATCAGGAAATCCTTGAGGCCATTAAATCAAGGAATACTGCATTTCTAGAATATAACAGAACCAAAGAGGAAGATGCTTTCACCAGACACAGTACCCTAAGGAACAAAGCTAGTCAGATGATTGAAGATGCCAAAAAATAATATTTTACAACAGAATTTGTGAGAATAGGCATAATCCTAAGATGTTGTGGCAGTCCTTAAAACATTTGGTATATAGATAACAGAAAACAAATTGCAAAAGCTTGAGTATTGAGGCCAATGGAGAAGTGGCAGCTGACAATCTCAATACCTTTTTCACAACAGTTTCCTCAAATTTGGTTGAGAAGCTACCTGGTAGTACTGGAGTGTATGCTAGGATCAGGTCCTAGGCTATTACTTCATGATGCATGTACAAGCTGATGCCTTTTCCTTTATAGCAGTGTCTCAGGCTGAAGTTGTTAAGAGACGGTCTGAAAAAAACTGCTCTAAAGCTACAGGCCTCAACAATATCCCTACCAGGTTTTTAAGAGATGGTGCTGAACTTATTGCCCCCTGTGTCACCCAACATTAAATGGGTAATACAGAGTTCCCACGAATACGACACTTGCTAGAGGGATCCCTATCCACAAAAAGGGCAGCAAAACAGACAAGGGCAACCTGTATCTATTTTGAGTGTGATGTCTAAAGATAGAGGAAAATACTAGTAAGAATAATATTTAATACGAACTACAGTCTGGTTTTAAAAAGTCCCTCTCCGCTGACACACCTATTGTTTTTAACTGACTTTATCAGGAAAGAATTTTACCAGGGACATTTCTGTGGAATGGTAATGCTGTATTTGCAAAAGGCATTTAACATGTTTGATCATAGTATCATGCTCTATAAGTTAAAAGCCCTTGTATTTAAGAGAATGGTCGTTGACTGGGTTGAATCCTATTTAACGGGTAAAGACCAAATGATGGATATTAATGGAAAACATTCTATTGCAAAGGGGATTAGCTGTGGGGTGCCACAGGGGAGGACCTTGGCACACTTCTCTTCCTACTGTACATTAACGATATGAAATCAGCCTGCTCTTGTAACTAGTTGTATGTGGATGACTCTGCTCTACTGGTGTCCCATAAGGACAAAGCCTCAGTAGAAGAGAACCTTCGTGCAGAGTTATCCAATATCACTAAATGGCTATCAGATAACAACCCTTCTCTGCATCTTGGAAAAACATTTTGGTTCCAGAGTAAAGCTTGCAAGGCCCCCTATTTTTAGTGTCAAAGTGGGCAACTCAGGGGTTACACCAAAAACCTCAGTCAGTTACTTTGGGTGTGAATTGGATAGGTACCTGGTGAGACTATGTCCCTGAAGGTTTTAACAAAGATAAACCAAAAAATACAATTCCTAGCTCGGACCTCAAAATATCTTGATAGTGACTGGCAGGTGCACAAGTTCAGTGTCACTTTGATTATGCATGGACATCATGGTTCACCAGCATCCCTAAACATCTAATGATCATCTAAGCGACAGACCAGCCAAAACAAGCTGGTGAGAGTTGTACTTAAACTCCCCACTCGTACTCATCTGGTGGTTGAGCATTTTAATCAGCTAGGCTGGCTATCTGTAGAGAAAAGGGTCAAATTAAATCAACTTTGTCTGATCCATAGAATTATTACTTACTCAGCCCCTATGTACCTATCAAAAAATTGTACTTATATTAGAGATGTCCACTAATACAACACCAGAGCCAGAGACTCTGTTTTTATATACTGGGACTGTTGAGTGGAACAACCTACCACAGCAACTCAAAGCCAAACCAACCATAACTTCATTTAAAAAGAATGTCAAAAGCTGACTCATGATCGAGCAATTAAAAATAAACGTCTGTATGTAATGCCCCAGGCTATGACAATGTCGTCCTGTCTTTTTGTTTTGTTATGAGTTATATGTCTCACCAATGTATATGCCTAGTAAGAGGACCACAATGAAAATACGTTTTCAAATGTTCTTGTGTTATCCTTGATGATTGTAAATGCATTATCCACGTGTGATTGTATTGTTTTAAATTGTCAAATAAATTCTCTCTCTCCACACGCCATAACAATGTTTCATAATATTTATGTTTTTCTCAGTCGGAGATGGACGGTTAGGCTACCCTGATGGAGCCCCATATGATGCCATTCATGTAGGGGCAGCCGCGCCTACGCTCCCTAAAGCTGTAAGGACTTGGCCGATCAATAACTTTCAAGCCAGTGTTTTTATTTTACTGACGACTTGAATTTATCATCAGTAATAGATGCGGTAAAGAGGTGAATTGAATATGAGCGAAACAATGGAATTGCCATGGAAACGTGTGGGGTCTCTTCACTGCCCCTGGGTATAATTAGCTTACATTTAGGCTATTGTTTATGTGTATTTCACACTATGTTGAGGTAAAAATCTCAGTATGTAGGACCTCCTGAGTGGCGCTGCGGTCTAAGACACTACATCGCAGTGTTCAATCCCAGGCGGTGTCATTACCTGCCATGACTGGAATTCCTATAAGGCGGCACACATTTGGCCCAGTGTTGTCCGGGTTAGGGGAGGGTTTACTTGGCTCATCGCGTTCTTGTGGCGGGCCGGGCGCCTGCAGGCTGACTCGGTCGTCAGTTGAACAGTGTTTCCTCCGACACATTAGTGCAGCTGTCTTCCGGGTTAAGCGGGCGGGTGTTAAGAAGCACGGTTTGGCAGGTCATGTTTCGGAGAGCACATGACTCAATCTTCGCCTCTCCCGAGCCCGTTGGGTAGTTGCAGAGATTATACAAGATCGACTTTGTCTACTACCACCGATTTCTGTATGCTAGCTATACTAACCAGCTTATACAAACAGGAGTTAGCATTTAGCCATTGTATGCAGAGAAAACAGCCAAATATATCCAAATCGGACTTACATTGCCTTCAGAAAGTATTCACACACCTTGAATTTTTCCACATTTTGTTGTGTTACAAAGTGGGATCAAAATGGATTTAATGGTCATTTTTTGTCACCCATCTACACACAATAATGACGAAGTGAAAATTTGTTTTTAGATATTTTTGCAGATTTATTGAAAATTAAATACAGAAATATCTCATTTACATTATTTTCAAAATTCTTCAAGCTCTGTCAAATTGGTTGTTGATCATTGCTAACCAACCATTTTCAGGTCTTGTCATAGATTTTAAAGCTGATTTAAGTCAAAACTCAGGAACATTCACTGTCTTCTTGGTAAGCAAATATAGATTTGGCCTTGTGTTTTAGGTTATTATCCTGCTGAAAGGTGAATTAATCTCCCAGTGTCTGGTCAAAAGCAGACAGAACCATGTTTTCCTCTAGGATTTTGCCTGTGCTTAGCTCCATTCCGTTTCTTTTTATCCTGAAAAACTCCACAGTCCTTAATGATTACAAGCATACCCATAACATGATGCAGCCACCACTATGCTTGAAATTATGAGAGAGGTACTCAGTAATGTTATGTTTGAGGCAAATCCAATACAACACTTTGTATTCAGGACAAAAAGGGAATTGCTTTGCAGTATTATTTTAGTGCCTTGTTGCAAACAGGATGCATGTTTTGGAATATGTTTTATTCTGTACAGGCTTCCTTCTTTTCACTCTGTCAATTTGGTTAGTATTGTGGAGTAACTACAATGTTGTTAATCCAACCTCAGTTTTCTCCTATCACAGCCATTAAACTCTGTAACTGTTTTAAAGTCACCATTGGCATCATGGTGAAATTCCAGAGCGGTTTCCTTCCTCTCCGACAACTTTGGAGTTTGGAAGGACGCCTGTATCTTTTTAGGGGCTGGGTGTATTGATACACCATCCAAAGCCTAATTTATAATTTCACCATGCTCAAAGGTATATTCAGTGTCTTCTTTAAAATAAAAATGTATCTAGAAGGTACCCTTCTTTTCGAGACATTGGAAAACATCCCTGGTCTTTGTGGTTGAATCTGTGTTTGAAATTCATTGCTCATGTTAAACACTATTATTGCACGCAGAGTAAGCCCATGAAGTTATGTAGGCTTGCCATAACAGAGGTTGAATACTTATTGACTCAAGACAATTAATTAGTGAAAAATGTAACAACACTTTGACATTATGGGTTATTGTGTGTAAGCCAAAGATGAAAAGATCCAAATGTAATACATTTTAAATGCCAGCTGTAACACAACAAAATGTGGAAAAAGTCTAGGGTTGTGAATACTTTACAATACATATATCATGACAGATTTGACGAATATCCACTTTGTAGGTCAGATTTGTTGAATATGCGCCAATCTGGTCAATGGAACGTCTGTGTTCCATTGTCTCCTTTACCGCATCTACAGTACCAGTCAAAGTTTGGCATTCTCAAGTGTGCAAACCTGTCATCAAGGCAAAGGGTGGCTACTTTGAAGAATCTCAATGTATAAAATATGTTTTGATTTGTTTAATAGTTTTTTGGTTACTACACTATTCCATATGTCATTTTATAGTTTTGATGCCTTCACTATTATTCTACAATGTAGACAATGGTAAAAATAAAGAAAAACCCTGTAATGAGTAGGTGTGTCCAAACTTTTGACTGGTACTGTATATCGGAGCATCATTACATCATGAAGGCCATTATGTCAGAGCATTATTACACCGTTAAGGGCATTATGATGTCAAAGCATTACTATATCAATGGTATTAGTATTTCAGAGCAGTTAAAATCATTATGGGAATTATATCAGAGCATTATAATGTCATTAACACACATTTTACAACATTGTCTTTTCACAAGGGAGGGAAAGTAAATGTGCATTTTTCTCATCATTTATGCCTTCATTACACAGCTATTGGATCAGTTGAAGCCTGGTGGAAGGCTGGTTTTGCCTGTTGGTCCTGATGGGGGAAGCCAGGTCCTAGAACAGTACGATCGCCAGAGTGACGGCACCTTCATCAGGAAAGCCCTTATGGGGGTGATCTATGTTCCTTTGACTGACAAGCGACGCCAATGGCCTGGGTACGTATACAGACAGACCAGGTGAAAGCTATAATCAGCAACGGTGCTGGGTTTTTCACGCTGGCTACTTTGATGCTACTATTGATGTCACTTGTTGGGCAAGACAACATATTTAAGTGCCTGTATGGTAGTAGGTGCCAGACATACCGGTTTGAGTCAAGAACAGCAACGGTGCTGGGTTTTTCAAGCTCATCAGTTTCCCATGTTTATCAAGAATGGTCCACCACCCAAAGAACGTCCAGCCAACTTGACACAAGTTGAAGTTTGTCACCATCACCTGCCGTCAGGAGGTTCATCATTAGTTCATCATCTCACATCTAGAATTATTTCTCCTGAGAGTTGTTGTTCTGTGTTTCTCTTTCCAGAGGTGAGCTCTGACTGCTGTGTCGTGTGGCTGCCCCTGCAGGAGGTGGCGCTGGTGCTGCAGCTCTTGTGTTCCCTAGATCGCCATCTGTCTGCAGCCTAGCAACACGTCCTATGTGCTTATTGACTAAAACTGGGTTGCAGATGACAGTTGTCCCAGAGGGTTGCCACGGGCTGTTGGATTAATGGTTGCAATTGGAGTTGCATTCAGAACATCAAATCACAATGTTCCTCACAGATGTCTGGCTGAAAGGTTGGCTTATTTATTATAAGGTTTCATAAAATAAACGTATGATGTAATTTTACAAAGATGCAACACTCATACAAATTCAGTGATTGGGCTTCACCAACCAACATGAAGGTTACATGTCTTGATAAAGGGAAGAAATTCATTAAAAATGTTTCTAATGTCTGACGTGAATCCAAGTAAACATAGTGACCTAAATGACCACAATTACTGTCTTATTAGCAGAAAAACAACCCTTTTTACATAGCGATGGGAATACATCCACTTTATTTAGAAAAAATAATTTAAATGATTATGCGCAAATGCCATAACCTCTTAATAAAAACATTGTAATGAAAATGCTTGCTTGTTTGTAAATGTATGAAATAATGTTGCTTTTTTTGAGACATTGTGGATTATCCATCTACAGTATTCACACCCCTTGACTTTTTCTACATTTTGTTGTGTTTCAGACAGAATTTAAAGTGGATAATTTTTTATATAGTATATATTTATTTATTTGAACCTTTATTTAGTCAGTTAAGTCAGTTAAGAACCAATTCTTATTTACAATGATAACCCACTGTTCCCCGGTAGGCTAACTGCCTTGTTCAGGCGCAGAACGACTGATTTTTACCTTGTCAGCTCGGGGATTCGATCCTTGTTTTTGAAAGAATAGCAAAAAAAAATGTCCATTTAAAATAACATCAAATTGATCAGAAATACAGTGTAGACATTGTTAATGTTGTAAATGACTATTGTAGCTGGAAACGACAGATTTGTTTTTAAATGGAAAATCTACATAGGAGTACAGAGGCCTATTATCAGGAACCATCACTCCTCTGTATTTCAATGGCACATTGTGTTAGCTAATCCAAGTTCATAATTTTAAAAGGGTAATGTATCATTAGAAAACCCTTTTGCAAATATGTTAGCACAGCTGATAACTGTTGTGGTAATTAAAGAAGCAATAAAACTGGCCTTAGACTAGTTGAGTGTCTGGAGCATCAGCATTTGTGGGTTTGATTACAGGTTCAAAATGGCCAGAAGCAAAGACCTTTCTTCTGAAACTTGTCAGTCTATTCTTGTTCTGAGAAAGGAAGGTTATTCCATGTGAGAAATTACCAAAAAACTGAAGATCTTGTACAACGCTGTTACTACTCCCTTCACAGAACAGTGCAAACTGGCTCTACCCAGAATAGAAAGAGGAGTGGAGGCCCCGGTGCACAACTGAGCAAAACAGACGCCTCACAGGTCCTCAACTGGCTGCTTCATTAATTAGTACCTGCAAAACACCAGTCTCAACGTCAACAGTGAAGAGGCAACTTCGGGATGCTGACCTAGGCAGAGTTGCTTTTTTGAGCTGTTCTTGCCATAATATGTACTTCGTCTTTTAGCAAATAGCCCTATATACTGTATTGGCTCAAACGCATTAAGGAGGACTGAAATTCCCAAAATGTACTTTTAACAAGGCCCACCTGTTAATTTAAATGCATTCCAGGTGACTACCTCATGAAGCTGGTTGAGGGAATACCAAGAGTGTGAAAAGCTGTCATCAAGGCAAAGGGTGGCTACTTTGAAGAATTTGAAATCTAAAATTATATTTTGATTTGTCTAACACTTTTTTGGTTATGCGTGATTTCATAGTTTTGATGTCTTCACTATTATTCTACAATGTAGAAAATATTAAAAATAAAGAAAAGCCCTTGAATGAGTAGGTGTGTCCAAACTTTTGACTGGTACTGTATATTTCAACTGATGTTCCAGCTGGTGGTGCAATGTTGTAAACGCAGTCTGCACTACTGTTGTGATTGACATTTTTGAATACCGTGGCAAGTGTAAATAGAGATTGTATTACTCTATGCTGAATCTTAATTTCTTTGCACAGTGATGTGAATTATCTGAAGGAGCCACATGATGGATGGAGCCACAGGCCAGTAAAATTCCCCTTTGTCAAATTCAGGCCTGCCAATAAATGTGCAAGAAATTCCTTTTTCATTATCGAAACTGGGATATGCTTTAACACCCCAGCCGTCCTACAATCTAAATCTAGAGGCCCTCAATCTCACCCAAATTATCATGGAACCTACCAGGTACAACCGCAAATCCGTAAACACGTGCACCCTCATAGATATCAACCTGCCCTCTAAATACACATCTGCTGTCTTCAACCAGGATCTCAGCGATCACTGCCTCATTGCCTGCGTCCGTAATGGGTCCGTGGTCAAACGACCACCCCTCATCACTGTCAAACGCTCCCTAAAACACTTCAGCGAGCAGGCCTTTCCAATCGACCTGGCCCGGGTATCCTGGAAGGATATTGACCTCAGGCCATCAGTAGAGAATGCCTGGTTATTCTTTGTAACATCTTAAATAATCTTAAATAAGCATGCCCATTCAAAAAATGTTAAACCGGGAACGGATATAGCCCTTGGTTCACTCCAGACCTGACTGCCTTTGACCAGCACAAAAACATCCTGTGGCGTACTGCATTAGCATCGAATAGACCCCGCGATATGCAACTTTTCAGGGAAGTTAGGAACCAATATACACACAGGCAGTTAGGAAAGCAAAGGCTAGCTTTTTCAAACAGAAATTTGCATCCTGTAACACAAACTCCAAAAAGGTAAGGGACACTAAAGTCCATGGAGAATAAGAGCACCTCCTCCCAGCTTAACCCTCCCAGAGGCTAGGAAAAACTTACCACCGATAAATCTACAATAATCGAGAATTTCAAGAAGCATTTGTCAACGGCTGGCCATGCTTTCCACCTGGCTATCCCTACCCCGGTCAACAGCTCAGCACCCCCCATAGCAACTTGCCCAAGCCTCCCCCATTTCACCTTCACCCAAATCCACATAGCTGATGTTCTGAAAGAGCTGCAAAATCTGGACCCCTACAAATCAAATGGGCTAGACAATCTGGACCCTCTCTTTCTAAAATTATCCACCGCAATTGTTGCAACCTCTATTACTAGCCTGTTCAACCTCTCTTTCGTATCGTCTGAGATCTCCAAAGATTGGAACGCTGCCGCGGTCATCCCCCTCTTCAAACTGTTACAAACCTATATCTATCCTACCCTGCCTTTCTAAGGTATTTGAAAGCCAAGTTAACAAACAGATTACTGACTATTTCGAATACCACCTTACGTTCTCCGCTATGGTTTTAGAGCTGGTCATGGGTGCACCTCAGCCACACTCAAGGTCCTAAACGATATCATAACCACCATCGATAAAAGACAATACCGTGCAGCCGTACTAATCGACCTGGCCAAAGCTTTCAACTCTGTCAATCACCGCCTTCTTATCAGCAGACTCAACAGCCTTGGTTTCTCAAATGACTGCTTTGCCTGGTTCACCAACTACTTCTTAGACAGAGTTCAGTGTGTCAAATCGGAGGGCCTGTTGTCTGGACCTCTGGCAGTCTCTATGGGGTTGCCACGGGGTTCAATTCTCGGGCCGACTCTTTTCTCTGTATACATCAATGATGTCGCTCTTGCTGCTGATGATTCTCTGATCCATCTCTACGTAGACGACACCATTTTGTATGCTTCTGGCCCTTCTTTGGACACTGTGTTAACTAACCTCCAGACGAGCTTCAATGCCATAGAACACTCCTTCCTTGGCCTCCAACCGCTCCAACCTCCAACCTCCTTTAGTAAAACTAAATGCATGCTCAGTCTGGTTAGACTGTAAACTCTCCTTCCAGACTCACATTAAGCATCTCCAATCTAAAATGAAATCTAGAATCAGCTTCCTATTTTGCAACAAAGCATCCTTCACTCATGCTGCCAAACATACCCTCGTAAAACTGACTATCCTACCGATCCTTGACTTTGGCGATGTCATTTACAAAATAACCTCCAACGCTCTACTCAGCAAATTGGATGCAATCTTATCACAGTGCCGTCCGTTTCTTCACCAAAGCCCCATATACTACCCACCACTGCGACCTGTATGCTCTCGTTGGCTGGCCCTCGCTTCATATTCGTCGCCAAACCCACTGGCTCCAGGTCATCTATACGTTTTTGCGAGGTAAAGCCCTGCCTTATCTCAGCTCACTGGTCACCATAGCAGCACCCACCCGTAGCACGCGCTCCAGCAGGTATATTTCACTGGTCACCCCCAAAGCCAATTCCTCCTTTGGCCGCCTCTCCTTCAGTTCTCTGCTGCCAATGACTGGAACGAACTGCAAAAATCACTGAAGCTGGAGACTCATATCTCCCTCACTAACTTTAAGCATCAGCTGTCAGAGCAGCTTACAGATCATTGCCCATCTGTAAATAACCCACCCAACTACCTTGTCCCCATATTGTTTTTTTGTTTGTTGCTCCTCTGCACCCCAGTATCTCTACTTGCACATTCATTTTCTGCACATCTATTACTCCAGTGTTTAATTGCTAAATTGTAATTATTTCGCCAGTATGGCCTATTTATTTCCTTACCTCCCTAATCTTACTTCATTTGCACACACTGTATATAGACTTTATATTGTGTTACGTTTGTTAATTCCATGTGTAACTCTGGTGCTGTTTGTGTCGCACTGCTTTGCTTTATCTTAGCCAGATCGCATTTGTAAATGAGAACTTGTTCTCAACTGGCCTACCTGGTTAATTAAAGGTGAAATAAAAAAAATATTTTAAAAAACAAGGCTCAAATATAGCTCTGTACCTGCAGGTCTGCAACAGTGCTGTTCAGTTCCCCTAAATAATTAATACACACAAAACTGTCAAATTGTCAAAACAGTTAACAATTAATGTTACATTTCTTGGCATTCACTTTGAGCAACAGCAACGGGTGGTACGTTCTGACATTAAAATGGTTACACAATGTATATAGAGATGACTCCATCTCTGAACTATTTTTAGTGATTTGATGTGAATTACATCACTTTTCCATGTTAAGATAAAGTGAGGTGTGCCTCCTGTTTTAGTGGTCTTTGCCTCTAATCGCATGGCACAAGTTAATAGCATAGGCACAAGCATAGCAAAAGAGCACCTTCTCTCACATCTAAAATGTATTGGGAAATTATTCAATTTGTGGTTCAGTCCAAGACAAAAAGGCCAGTGACTATCCAAGTTCCAGTGTCTGTCTAGCTGTGAATTTTCAACATTTCTAAATCCATTATGAAGAATCTTTGTCACATAACATTCCACATGAAGCAGTATCTGCATTAACTAGACCTGTTTATGATAATACTTTATCAAAGGATAGTTTCTGATTGAGCGAAGGAAGCTGACAGACGATGAACTGAACACTTTTGCATGCTTAGATTATTTTGAAATCGCATTCAGTTTGTATCTTCCCTTGGCCCAACTCGTTTGATCCATACATCAGGCAAATCTGGTTTACTGTTTGGCAACATGACTGGTCCTTCACTCTGGCTTGTATGACCCCTCCC
The DNA here is from genome assembly GCF_023373465.1 of Oncorhynchus keta. Taxonomy (NCBI): domain Eukaryota; kingdom Metazoa; phylum Chordata; class Actinopteri; order Salmoniformes; family Salmonidae; genus Oncorhynchus; species Oncorhynchus keta. The sequence goes on from NC_068455.1 coordinate 49,370,080, forward strand.
ACATCCGGGAGAGGCTGTCTCATAGGTGGTCTCTCTCAGGGAGAGACGTCGGGTCTCTCTCTGTCCATTAATAAGGTGCCCTGGGTGTGATTCAAGTTCTCCCTCTGCTTTAATAGATATATGTTGGTTTGAGGGCCGTGGTTCAGTATCACTCAGCCAAGTCTCATTGGAATCTTCTAGCGCGTCAGATGAACTCTGAGTTGACTGTCTTTGGCGCTGTTGGTTTGGGTAAAGGTAATTACCCTGGTCTTTATTGAAATTCCTTTGAACTCCCAAAAGCCCCTCTGACTGCAGAGGTCGAGGACCTAGGTTCTGATGCTGAGCAGGATGGCAGACCGTGTCCTGTTTAGATGAACATGGCAACATTATTTTACCACAGTTTTTTTAGGACTGAAAAAGCAACATAGTGATTGGAAAAAGATGCCAAATCCACATGCTACACATTTCACCAGATGTAGGATTATCCCCAGCTTTCTGAACAACGAGGCAGTAGTAGGGAGCATAATGATGCCCGCACAGCAAAAGGCCATGGATCCAACTCTTCCAGCTCTATCAGCGTATGGAGCTGAATTATATGATATGCAGTAGTTGGCTAAAAAGTCAAGACAGTCCAGCAGCAGCTGATATGCAGAATGCCTTCACACCACTAAGCTGCCATTCTAGAAGGACAAGGAGACCGATGGTGACATAAAACACTTTCTCCAACAGCAGCAGTGCCATAAATACTCAGTGGAATATTCCATGTGGTCAGAAGAAGTAAGGCAAACGTTAGGGCTATGGAGAACCCAGTAACCACAAGGGTCTCTGAGTTTAGACATTGTTGCAAGTCAGTGTCAACTGGCTCCCAGTGGAGCCCTAGAAATTTCTCCATTAAACCATGACACAATATCATTATAGAAAAGGGTGGTGTTACTAAAGTTGTAACTATAGCGGTGCGTAGTTCTAAATACCATTACCAGGGCTTCTATTTGCCCATATGCCCCAAAATGTAGGCCTCCAACCTCGGACACATAACCCTCTGCATGCCGCTCGGCCACCATCATGCTCAGGCTTTGTTCAAAAACACCCGGTAGGTAAGGAAAAGGAATAGCGTTGCAGCAACAAAAAAAAGCATCCTCATTCTCGGAGCAACGTCGAATAGACACCCAGTCTATGAGTTGCTTGACAATACAGACATTGTCTGTTGAGCCTTTGTTTTCTGACGATGAGGTTAAATAAAAGCCTTGGTTTTGAACTCTTCCACACAATTCCACACGGTTTACTCATGTTAAACTCATGTTAAACTGGATCCATAACTCTGGATCAAAGGGAGTGCCATTATCGGTTGGGGTGACTCCCCAAACAAGAGTTAATGTAAGAAACTGGTCCTCCCCATTCACCAGTCATTCAAACATGAATTGGTGGCAATATTCAGCATCATATCTTTCAAAGGGATGGCTGGAGTGGAATAACTGAGTTGCCATGTTTTCTAAAGTGGGTAGTCTCATACCAGGGTCTACAGCTGAGATACATGTTCCACCTGCGGCCAACACTACGAACCAGCAGACCCAAATGTAGCTGAACTTGACCACTCCACAAGGGAGGATTTTTCAGGGAAAGTACATTGGAGGTGTCGGACAGTCCCCGCTTCAACCCTCGTAGCTTCTGACCAAAGGTGAAGATGCATTGCCTTAGTGAACTTGTGTCCCAGAACCCGCCTGGGCTTTCCGTTCCGTAAGGCTTCCAGGTCTGAACAGTAACTGAGGCTGAGGCAGCCGCAGTGTAGCGCTCACACAAAGTGAGAGAGCTGGGCAACCACGCAAGGGCGGAGAGAGTACAGATTAAGTACACAGTTCCCAGGTACACCGCAAAGCATCGCACTACTGTGATGAGAAAAACATGGCACTAGAAGTCAGTCCTGATGCAAGTATCAAATATCCATCCTCTTGGAGAACTTGATTGACTCTCTTCTCTAGAGAAGCAGGTGGATTCTGGGATAGTTGTTGGTTCCAGAAATCAATGAAAGTAAAAGTCTGGTTAGAGCAACTGCCGAACAGGACGAGGGCTGAAGCTAAGTTGAAGAATGTCAGCTGGAAAACCACTTTGTAGAAGAAATAGGAAGTCAAGAGCAAACTCACAATTGCGAGTAAAGACAGTGCTGATAGGAAAAGTGACCGCAAATAAAGGGCCATGGTGAGGAACAGCGAAACTACAGCCAGAACAGGGTAGATGGCATCCCTAGCCAAATAATACTTGAATAGCTTTTGCTTTCCATAACTTTATTTTCTTTCAAATTAAGAATATCACACCATTTTGTTTATTATATCAGTGTCTGCCAAGTTCTGCATCCCAGAATGGTCTTTAATTTGTTTGTAGGCTCCCTGATTTCATGGTCTGGTTCGTAATGGTGGAAAATGGCAGATGGTCTGCTGATTTAAGATGAGTAAAGACCTCGTCACCTACCCTGGCCTGCTCAATCTCACACATGGAGTAGATCGCCTTCAGGCTCTGAAGACTGGCATAGTTTCCCGAGCAGAAGACCAGTGACCTGTGATACCACAGATGGCGGCAAGAACATGCCACCCCTCATCATCATCTGTGCTCAGTCTTCACTTACAAAAATGGAGCTAGAGTGACTGCTTATATTCTTACATAACTGAAAGTGAACACTTGAATGATGAATTAGTGGGTCAATACCTACAGTTGAAGTCGGAAATTTACATACACCTTAGCCAAATACATTTAAACTCAGTTTTTCACAATTCCTGACATTTAATCATAGTAAACATTCCCTGTTTTAGGTCAGTTAGGATCTTCACTTTATTTTAAGAATTTGAAATGTCATAATAATAGTAGAGAGAATTATTTATTTCAGATTTGATTTTTTTCATCACATTCCCAGTGGGTCAGAAGTTTACATACACTCAATTAGTATTTGGTAGTATTGCCTTTAAATTGTTTAAATTGGGTCAAACATTTTGGCTGGCCTTCCACAAGCTTCCCACAATAAGTAGGGTGAATTTTGGCCCATTCCTTCTGACAGAGCTAGTGTAACTGAGTCAGGTTTGCAGGCCTCCTTGCTTGCACACACTTTTTCAGTTCTGCTCACAAATTTTCAAAAGGATTTAGGTCAGGGCTTTGTGATGTCCACTCCAATACCTTGACTTTGTTGTCCTTAAGCCATTTTGCCACAAGTTTGGAAGTATGCTTGGGGTCATTGTCCATTTGGAAGACCCATTTGCGACCAAGCATTAACTTCTTGACTGATGTCTTGAGATGTTGCTTCAATATATCCACATCATTTTCCGTCTTCATAATGCCATCTATTTTGTGAAGTGCACCCCCACAACATGATGCTGCTACCCCCGTTCTTCACGGTTGGGGGATGGTGTTCTTCGGCTTGCAAGCCTCCCCCTTTTTCTTCCAAACATTACGATGGTCATTCAGGCCAAACAGTTCTATTTTTGTTTCATTTTTGTCCCAATGTGCAGTTGCAAACCATAGTCTGTCTTTTTTATGGTGGTTTTTGAGCAGTGGCTTCTTCCTTACTGAGCGGCCTTTCAGGTTATGTCGATATTGGACTCGTTTTACTGTGGGTATAGATTATTTTGCACCTGTTTCCTCGTACATCTGTTGTTCTGGGACTGATTTGCACTTTTCGCACCAAAGTACGTTCATCTCTAGTACACAGAACACATCTCCTTCCTGAGTGGTATGATGGCTGCGTGGTCCCATGGTGTTTATCCTTGCGTACTATTGTTTGTACAGATGAACGTGGTGCCTTCAGGCATTTGGAAATTGCTCCCAAGGATGAACCAGACTTGTGGAGGTCTACAATTTGTTTTATTGAGGTCTTGGATGATTTCTTTAGATTTTCCCATGATTTCAAGCAGAGGCATTGAAGTACATCCACAGGTCCACTTCCAATTCACTCAAATTATGTCAATTAGCCTATCAGAAGCTTCTAAAGCCATGAAATCATTTTATGGAATTTTCCAAGCTGTTTAAAGACACAGTCAACTTAGTGTATGTAAACTTCTGATCCACTGGAATTGTGATACAGCGAAATAATTGTTGGAAAGATTACTTGTGTCATGAACCAAGTAGATGTCCTAACCGACCTGCCAGAACTTGTAGAGTGGTTGAAAAACTAGTTTTAATGACTCCAACCTATGTGTTTGTAAACTTTCAACTGTGACTGTTCATTAGACCTGCAATTGCACTAATATGCATTCACTTGTAGCCACAGTGCTGCCGAGGGAGACATCCACCATCAGCGGGTCAGAGAAGTCTGGTAGGGGACCAATTAACAGGCCGGCCATCTTAGGAGGACCACTGCACACCCGACGAGCACCGCCAGAGGATACTCCACTACCACCTGGGAGTAACTGTCAAGGAAATGCCACAGGAAAAGAGGCTCTCTTTGCATAATTAAAGTACTATATATCTCTAGGAAAATCCAAGTAAAACATTGAACATTAAATCTTGAGACATTGGTTACCAGTACTCATATTTTGAGTCACACAGTACTATCTCGAGCTTATGACCGTGTTGCATAGCTAAATTAAGAGCTAAAGATTGTTGTCCTAATTACTACCATGCACTGAGTACAATTGGACGCAAGGTAAATTGTTGGTCATTTTTATTCACACAATGATCTTATTGTCGTGGAAACAGACTTTCTAGGGATCCAGTAAGAGTCTGTCATCCCTAAAATAGAAACATAATTCTGTGTCATTGACCTTGTTTTGAGATTATATTTTTCCATGATAATATGCTAATGTATGTACAGTATATATAGACTACAGAGCTGACTGTGACCACTTGATGCTGTTTGGACTTGTGGGGGCCACCGCCGTCATTGGGATGAGCTGCAGGTGCAACTGGTCTTGAAAGTGCCCATCGAGCAGTCGGCGTGAGGAGGACACACAGTAATTGGGTGTGACTCCAGACACGCATTGCCTTTACAGTGACATCGTCGGGTCTGTGGCGAATCGTTGGCATCACCCTGTAAGACTTGGTGGTAGAGCTGGGAGGAGGAGGGCCTGGAAAGGCTGCAGCTGTCAGACTGGTCCCCTTTGGTTTGGATCAGAGTCGCCCGGGCCTCCAAGAACACAGTGTTGGGAGGACACAGTGACATCACCGGTATCTCACTGTCAGAAGACAGACCAAGGGATAAGTGATTTCTGTTTAACCCCTACAGTAGCAGTGCTTGCCATTTGTCAAATGTACACTGGAATTTTCAGTAATCAATGTTTGCCTTGAGTAGGCAAACCAAATTAATTGGGTAAGGAATGACATTTCTAAAGTATTGTTGCGTTGCTTGAAGGCCCAATTAGGCAGAGATGCTCCGCCTGTCCACATTCATAAGAGAGTCCCGTGGATAGGGACTGCAGTGGATGAAATGAACAATAACTGATGTTTATGGAAGAAGTGGGTAAAGATATAATTGTTTTTCTTCCTCGTGTTGTCTTTAGGCCTAACGCAATTACTAATGGTGCATGACGTTGTCATCTCTGGTGGTCAGCAGAGTTTCATCATGTACAATGTTGATGTCCAATTCCTAAATCAATCACTATTTACTGAACTACATTTACATTTTAGCCATTTAGCAGACGCTCCTATCCAGAGCGACTTCTAGGAGCAATTGGGATTAAGTGCCTTGCTCAAGTGCAACATCAACATATTTTTAATCTTGTTGACTGAGGAATTTGAACCAGCAACCTTTTGGTTACTGGCCCAATGCTCTGAACTGCTCGGCTACCTGCAGCACTGTAGACGTCAGGGCATTCATACTTCTTGCCCTTCGCAGAACAGTGCAGAGCTGTTGTGAAGGAAATTGTCAAGAAAGTGAGTTTGTGTCTATACAGGAATGCAAATTAATTACTTAAAAATCATAATGTCATTTTCTGGATTTTTCTTTTAGATTTTGTCTCACAGTTGAAGTGTACCTATGATAAAAATTACAGACCTCTACATGCTTTGTACGTAGGAAAAGCTGCAAAATCGTCAGTGTGTCAAATACTTGTTCTCCCCACTGTAATTGACATGGGAGACTTCTATCAAAGGTTGATATAATAATGTATTTTGGTCTAAAGTATCATATGCTGATACACCAGAAACAACCTCAGTTTGGCAGTGCTGGGCTATTTGCTATTGTTGATATTACATCATATTTGGGTCTAAAGAGGATATTGATTTGCTGACACTGCTGCTTTCATGTTTGCCCGATACTGCTACTGAGGCCTACACCTTGTTGTTGTAAATACAATACAGAAGACATAAACTACGCCTAATATTTTTGAATTGTGGTCCCAAATGTTTAGATTTGGGAAATAATCTTAGTTTTGCTTCCAAATGGAATTGCAGTACTCCATTAATTCAAGTATATCTCCAGCTCATATTCCTAGGGGGTAACCTGTAGTTCTACCACCACCGTAGCCATCAGGTGATGACGCTTTTCTGCTGATACACACTCTGCTGTCCTTTGGTGACCTGTAGTCAGAAAAGGCACCTGGGACCAGAGAGGGAGAGCAAGTGTGTTCTTCCTTGGGTTACTCTATCTTCATAAAGACATAATGCAGGCTGCTCTGGTGAATGATCATTGGCATGCCAGCTGGTCTGTGTCTACAGATTAATCATAATGCAGACACCTCATCACTGAACCCATTAGAGTAGGCTGGAGGAAAGATCAATGGTCTTTTTGACACTGAGGCACCCAGTGAGCAAAATTGGTTAAAAATCCATTTTTGAACATCTTCCATCTTCCATAGAACCACAGTCTGGAAATCAAACTTTATCAACGACTTGTCAAAGTGTCCAAAAAGTGTGATTTCAATGGTCCAAGCAAAGCAGTCAGTTTCCTAGAGAAACCATTACTTTTTGATGTATGCCTTAGTGCTGAGATTATTAGATGACTGACTATAACATTTGAAATATGCCTATAGACTAGCGTATTATGTGAAGAACTTGTTGATGTATTTCAAATTTAGATATACATGTTCCAAGCGGCCCCTTTTTGGGGAGAAAACATAGATTTTATATTAGTTCCCCAAAAAACTTCAAAGGCTTAACTTTTAATAACATTTTAAATATGGCTTTTAGTTCTTAAGATACATCTATATATGTTTAAGTAGGCTAAGGCTAGGCTAGCGGGACACCTGCCGACAACATCCGGTGAAATTGGAGGGTGACCAATTCAAATAAATAATCGTAATATTAAACATTTATGAACATATAAGTATCGTATATCGTTTAATAAAAGCTTAAATTCTTGTTAATCTAACTGCATTGTCGATTTACAATAGGCTTTACAGCGAAAGCATACCATGCAATTTTTTGAGGACGGCACCCCACATTGACATATTTTTCAACCAGCACACTTCATAAAATCACAAATAGCGCCTTAATAACTCACTTACGTTTGAAAATCTTCCTCTGTTTGCAATCGCAAGGGTCCCAGCTTCAACATGAATGGTCATTTTGCTAGATAAAATCCTTCTTTATATCCCAAAAAGTCAGTTTAGTTGGCGCCATCAATTTCAGTATTCCACTCGTTCAACATGCAGACAAAGGAGTCCAAAAAGCTACTGCTAAACTTTGTTCAAACAAGTCAAACTAGACTCAAATGTAAATAAACTATAATATTTAATACGGAAAGAAGTATGCTCAATAGAAAAGTAAAATTAGTAAGCGCTCCAACAGACTGATATTGTACCGCGACTCTTTGTATAAAAACTCAAAATTCTTGTTTGTTTTTGAAGGAACAAGCCTGAAACAATGAACAAAGACTGTTGACATCGAGTGGAAGCCATAGGAATTGAGAGCTGGAACCCATAGCTTTTCCATTATAAGAGCCTGGGAGCTCAAAAAAAAAAATCAGGTTGATTGTCCTATGGATTTTTGCCTGTCATATCAATTGTGTGATAGTCTCAGACATTATTTTAACATCTCTACAAACGTCAAAGTTTTTTCTATCCAATGCTACCAATTATATGTATATTCTGGCTTCTGGGCCTGAGTAACAGGGCACGCCAGTCAGGAGGAAATGGCGAAAAATAGACCCTATCCTTAAGTAGGCCTAGAGATGTAAAGTACTCAGATTGAGCTTTAATCTTCCCATTGCCCTTGGAATCTCATATGACAGATACAAAACTGGGTTTATCATCTACATTGCAAGCCAGTGTTGTAGCTACATCTAGTCTGTAAATAAGCTGTGAGGTTTGATCATGTCTTGAGGCTAATGCCCCCAGCTCGCTAAAGTTGCTATATCCCCAGCCCACCTATAGCTTTGTCTGCTCCAGATAAGGGGTGGATCTGAACTGACACCCATGGTAATTTCCCGTGGCAGATCTCTTCCCAGTGATTTGTGATATGAGCAATTTTTAAAAATGATTTTGCAGCTCAAGACTGAGTGGAAAGATTTCCATAATTGGGAACATTTGTATCCTTCTCCCCTAAGGCAAGATGTTGCTTATGACAAGAGATAGGAAGATAAAATGGGCAAGGAGTACAAAAAGGCATGCTCTCAGAATTATTGTTCCCAAATGACCAACCATATTATATATTTCAGTAAGGAAAGTGGGAACTGTGAACATTTCACAATGAATCATCTAATCTGAACTTCGGTCTAGGATCGAGAGTAATGGTTAATAATCAGCTATGTTACAAGTTTAATGCCATTAAACCTAGAGTTAGTGCTTCCTAACAGAACTGCTGGGCTTTCATTTAAGTAGAGATCCAGTTAATTTCTCCAGCACTGGCAATTGGCTAGCTGTTTTTTCTCTTCCACTGTACCCAACAGAAGATTATGCAATTTTAGTGAGGAATACTGTACAGTGCCAGTCTGATGCCCATGAAAAATGCCATCTAAAACAGACAACATTTGAAAAGTGTGCGACTATGGTTATTTCATCCATCTGCATGAAGATGTTTACATTAATTATCTCTCAATTAATTATTAATTATATTTATTTTATATGAATTAAGAAATCAAATGTTACTGTTAGTTTAGATTTGATCATTTTCAAACTGTTATTTTCAATGTAATGTATGTGACACTGGTGTGTGCAAAGGTGTCCTCAGACTAAAGTCTCTCCTTATCTATTTTCAACATTAATTTATTTAATAACATGCTAAGTTAATCCCCTCTGAAAAAGGTATAGGAAACTGCCAAAATAAAGAAAACAGCACATAAATTGTCTTGACGTTGTGCCACCACAAGCCGCCAGAACAGCTTTAATGCACCTTGGCATAGTGTCTGGAACACTATTGGAGGGATGCAACACCATTCTTTAAAAACTTCTTATGGGCAAAAAACAGGGGAAATGCAGAGCAGCAAATAAATAAAAAATTATATAAAAATCTAACTTTCATTAAATCACACATGTAAGATACTCAATTAAAGCTACACTCGTTGTGAATCCAGCCAACATGTCAGATTTTTAAAAGGCTTTTCGGCGGAAGCATAAGAAGCTATTATCTGATGATAGCCCAATAGTAAACAAAGAGGGTAGCATATTTCAACCCTGCAGGCGCTACACAAAACTCAGAAATAAAATATAAAACATGCATTACCTTTGACGAGCTTCTTTTGTTGGCACTCCAATATGTCCCATAAACATCACAATTGGTCCTTTTGTTCAATTAATTCTGTCCATATATATCCAAATGTCCATTTATTTGACGCGTTTGATCCAGAAAAAAACAGCTTCCAAAAAACGCAACGTCGCTACATAATATTTCAAAAGTTGCCTATAAACTTTGCCAAAATATTTCAAACTACTTTTCAAATACAACTTTAGGTATTTTTAAACATTAATAATCGATCAAATTGTAGACGGATCTATTTGTGTTCAATACAGGAAGACAACAAACCAAAGCTACTTTTCACATCTTGCGCACTCTCAACAGTGTTACCAAGTTCCTAGATGGCCTACTTCTTCATTGCACAAATGAATAACCTCAACCAAATTCCAAAGACTGGTGACATCCAGTGGAAGCAGTAGGAACTGAAAACAGGTTCCTAAGAAATATAATTTGCCAATGAGAACACAATGAACAGACAGAGACCAAAAAATAAAGATTCTGAACGGTTAGTCCTCGGGGTTTTGCCTGCTACATAAGTTATGTTATACTCACAGACATGATTCAAACAGTTTTAGGAAATTCAGAGTGTTTTCTATCCAAATCTAATAATAATATGCATATCTTATATGCCTGGCATGAGTAGCAGGAAGTTGAAATTGGGCACGCTATTTATCCAAAAGTGAAATTGCTGCCCCCTATACCTTAAGAAGTTTTAACAAGAAATTCCATAATTTGGTATTTTGTGGGTGGTGGTGGAAACGCGGTCTCAGGCGCCACTCCAAAATCTCCCAAAAGTGTTCTGGGTTGAGATCTGGTGACACACGCACACCCTTTAAACCCCCTGCAATCCTTTTGAGACCCCTCTTTCAATGTCACTGAGATCTCTTCTTCTAGTCATGGTAGCCAAAATAATGGACAACTGTGCATTTTTATACATGACCCTAAGCATTAGGCTACGGAATGTTAATTGTTTAATTAACTGAGGAACCACACCTGTGGAGGCACTTGCTTTGAATATACTTTGTATCCCTAATTTACTCAAGTGTTTCCTTTTTTTTGGCAGTTACCTGTATATTACTGTTAGACTACTAATCACCATATTTTGTGTACTGTTCGACACACCAGCTTTTGGTGCTTTACTGCTTTACGGTCTGAGCATACATTGCAATGGGGTCTTTGTGTGACAGTATGTGTTTTTATTGACATTATCAGGGAGCTCCACCAGTGTAGGAGATGCAAAGCAGTGTTTATACTGGCTGTAGTGGCAGTCCCTATGGGTGTGCTGCTGTCAAGAACCATGGCACTGGAAAGACACACTCAGAACTTATCGACCGCCTGAGAGGTATGAGAGACTGATGTCAGTCCTGGGCTCCATTCAGCAGGACACAACTTTGTTGAATGTTCAGATGGAAACATGTTACCTGTGGTTCTCAACCTTTTTTGGTTACTGTACCACCAAGTACCCCCTCATCCATTTTACCAGTAAGCCTATGGTCTCAAGAATCTACTCAAGTAGCCCCTGGGGATAAGCCAAGTACCCACAGGGGTACTACCCCTGGTTGAGAACCACTGATGTAGACCAAACATGCCTCTCTGTCATGTAGAGTAGGAAACATACTATTGCAAGAAGCAAACAGTTTTTTTTACTTTTTTGCTGTTGAATATTGATGCCCATATCCTGCTAAAAATCCACTGTGTTCAATGTGTGTGTGCATGCGAGCATGGTCGCACTCTTCTTTTTTTGCCTAGGCACTGGTGTACCACACACACCCGCAGCCCCCGCAAGGTTAAGGGGACCACAGGAATTTAGCTGTAAAAACAGCAAAATGTTCTGTGAGCTTCATGGCAAAATGTGTAGAAAAGCAGGACATTAGCTTTAAAAATGTATAATTCTCTCATCCTCATAGCAAAATGTACAAAAAAGACAGCCAGTTCACCCATGACACAAGTCCGTATTCGACGTCTAGCCATGTCTGAGGACGTCAAGAGACGACGTGGAAACCGGCCACTAGGAGCAATAGTAAGCGCTGTTACCTTCAAGTAGGCTTGCTCCCCCGATTGATCAGTTTGGCTGCTGGCTAGCGATACGAAGAGTCTTGGTGGTTGCAGACTAATTCCATTTAAAAATTATGGAGGCCACTGTGTTCTTGGGGACCTTCAATGCTGCATAGATGTTTTAATACCCTTCCCCATATCTGTGCCTTGACACAATCTGACATGGTCTCAGAGATCTACAGACAATTCCTTTGGGTTTTGCTCTGTCATGCACTGTTAAGTACGGGACCTTATATAGACAGGTGTGTGCCTTTCCAAATCATGTCCTACTACCCTGCGTCTGACAGACACGGCGGTTGGAACCAAAAATCTCTAATTTTATCAGACCAAAGGACAGATTTCCATTGGTCTAATGTCCATTGCACATGTTTCTTGGTCCAAGCAAGTCTCTTCTTATTATTAGTGGGCTTTAGCTGTGGATTCTTTGCAGCAATTCTACCACGGAGGCCTGATTCTCCTCTGAACAGTTGATGTTGAGATGTATTACTTGAACTCTGTAAAGCATTTATTTGGGCTATAATTTCTGAGGCTGGTAACTCCAATGAACTTATCCTCTGCAGCAGAGGTAACTCTGGGTCTTCCTTTCCTTTGGCGGTCCTCATGAGAGCCAGTTTCATCATAGTGCTTGATGGTTTTTGCGACTGCACTTGAAGAAATGTTCAAAGTACTTGAAATTTTCAGAATTGTCTGACCTTCATGTCTTAAAGTAATGATGGACTGTCATGTCTCTTTGCTTATTTGAGCTGTTCTTGGCCATAATATGGACTTGGTTTTTTACCAAATAGGGCTATCTTCTGAATACCACCCCTACCTTCAAATTTTAGAAGGAAAGAAATTACACAAATTAACTTTTAACAAGGCACACCTGTTAATTGAAATGCATTCCAGGTGATTACCTCATGAAGCTGGTTGAGAGAATGCCAAGAGTGGGCAAAGCTGTCATTAAGACAAAGGGTGGCTACTTTGAACTGTCTACATGATTCCATATGTGTTATTTCAATGTCTTCACTATTATTCTACAATGTAGAAAATAGTCAAATAAATAAAAACCCTTAAATGAGTAGGTGTGTCCAAACTTTTGACTGGTACTGTATAAGCTATTCTGTTTTTTATTTGTAATACATTTACAAACATTTCTAAAAACGTTTTTTTGCTTTGTCATCATGGGGTATTGTATGTAGATAGATAGATGAGTGAAAAAAAAATATTTAATCAATTTTAGAATAAGGCTGTAATGTAACAGAACGTGGAGAAAGGGAACGGGTCTGAATACTTTCAGAAAGCACTGTATACCTAAAGGGTCCAAAAATCTAAATCAAGTAGCTAAATGATCCAAGGTATCTTAAAATAGTTCCATATGTTCCAAATTACCCCGCACTAGCTAAATCAGGGGCAGGATTTTACTTTTAAGGGAAGACACGCCTCTGGGGCGTGCCACAAGAGGTGAAAACTACGAGCTCAACCTTTCTCTCTTGTCATGACTACAGAAGAGGTCTTCCTCCGATTGAAGTTCAGTGCGTTTTCCTTCGACCCGCGCACGAAATGTCAACGATGGGCAGCTCTCTGTGCGCCGCGGCACTTTTAGCTTTCCTGGTCTTTTCTTTAAGTCTTTTTGTGAACAGTTGGCACTTCAGAGTTCATAAAGGAATTTTTACCAATGGAACTATTGAGGATGGTTTTGTTATGGAGCGTAACGGATTAGTTCGAGAACTCAACGAAAGACGCAAGGAAATTCTTCCTTTCCTCATCTCTTCTGGGGTAAAGAGGTTATTGGATGAATCGGGACACTTTGGGCAGCACAAATCATTTGAAAGTAAACATTTGGATGTTAGTTTGGAGAATGAGAGTGACGTTTCCAGTGGATCTATTAGAATGAATAATGATCATATTGGCTGTGATCAGCTTGTTGATATGAAAGCTGTGGATATCCTTGGCTCGGGCTATACCAAAATAGTACTTAAAGTTTTGCTATCGGAGGGACAGTCTGTGGCATTGAAAACTGTGTACGATCAAGGAACTGACATGGGGAGATGTCTCGAGGATTTTAAAGACCCCTTGGGCTGTCACGAGCTTGTGTCTTTTAAACTGAAAAAAGAAATAGTTTTATTGCAGAGACTGCAACATCCAAACATCATAAAGGTACGTGAATAAAGTATTATTCATTAAATAAATAATTAGCCTAAGGTAAACAGTAGAATATAACTTTATTGATCTCCAGGGTGTATATTTAAGGAGCTAACTGCTTCCCTGTGCCTATATGCTCTGCTGCATGTGGAATATTGATGAAAAGCCTCACTGCATCTGTAGGACCTTCCCATGTAATTCAATTACACCTCTTGAATCTCCCCTGATCTTGAGTCACACAGCTGGAGGAGATACAATGCCCCTTTCTATCTGTTAACCTAGAATAGGTGTAAAAATCCCCAAAGTCTATTATTACGGGCAAATGTGCAACTTGAATGTAAACAATCCTAACCTGTTTACAGGCTACCGTGTAACACAGTTTAATGAATACCTTTATGAACGCACCTATTCACTGTAATAGGCCAGAGTAGAACACCACATTGTACTGGTAGGTCCTGAGAACATGTGTTTTGATATTATTATGCTGCGCTCACATAATTTTATCCCTATGCTTTACTAGTTTACATTCCCGGTGTCAGGTTTACTGTGACACTAATAATGCAGTATAACATATTTCCTTTCTGCAGCTCCGAGGCCACTGCGAGGACAGTGTGGGGGCAGGAGGCATCACAGCCATCCTGGAGCAGGGCTTCCCACTGCAGATGATCCAGCTCCTACAGAGCCCCTGGGAGGAACGATTTCGGGTAAGAAGACCACTAGGCCCTCTGTCTCTCTCTGATCTCTCATCACACACACACACACACACACACACACACACACACACACACACACACACACACACACACAGACACACACACACACAGACACACACACACACACACACACACACACACACACACACACACACACACACACACACACACACACACTTAATCTCCCTCTCTCTTCCATGCCCCTCCTCCTCCACATCCCTGGAGAGAGTGTTAATCAGGAGTGGCCCACCCCCTGGCTCCCTCTGGGGCATACCTGGGGTGGGGATGGGAGGGATGGGGGTGGAGAAGGAGCTGCTGTTGGAGGATGACATTCTTTGCCTGGAATGGATTAACCCAGGCCCCATCTCCATTCCAACTGAGCCTGATCAAATACTCTGAAGGACAGATGTCTGCATTTAGGCGGATCTCGAATGTCGGTCCCCTCTTCTCATGCCTTAAGCCCTCTACTATCTTCTAGTGTGCGTAGTGCGTACTGTGTGTGTGACACTGATAGTGTGTGTGTGAGGGAGCATGCATATGAGTGTGCATGGGTATATGTCCAGAAGTACATAAATGTTCCTGTTTCCTTCAGACCAAGTAATTTCAATCATCCACGAAAGTGAGAAATGAGTAACAGTGAGCAACAGTTAGGGGTGAGGTGTTAAAGGAACACTTATTTCAACGTGCCTGGTCTCTCGGAGCAAAACGCTTCACCGCTGTAGAGTCATTCAAAAAGGTGTTTGGTTTCATCCACCTCTGTTTTTTATAGCGCTGCGGCTGCACTGAGAGACGTTCAACAGACTCGGCGGGTTACCTAATGTCCCAACTATGTTTGCAGCGTGACAAAATCATTTTCTGCCGCGTCAACGCATGGCAAATGCTACCCGTTTCATTTCTTTGTGGGCTGTGCCAACACGATGCTTGTTCCACCACTTTGTTTCATCTTGACAATTCTTCTATGGCTCATGTTGTACAGGGATGCAGTAACAAGCATAGATGTGATGTGATGCAGCAACTGCACAAATGTTCTGAAAAAGCAGTGTGATACAAGAAGAGTCTTTGTGCAATATAATTCGTTTTCTTCTTCTTTCCTTTTTTAGAGTGGGTAACACGTTACAAGATGTTGCCCATAAACCTGTGTAGTAACCCTTTAATTACACTTGTAACAACAATGTATTACAATGTATTTTCTTGCACATATTTTTTACATACCACAGGACATAGGCGAAAGAGCAGACTGTCAGAATAATACTATCACATATGATGACATCATCCCCATATCACCAAGTACATATGACATATACTGTACATGTCAATGGACAACAGAGTAGACAATGGCAACCATAATGTCAACAACATCCAACCTGTACATTTTTCCCTCAGGTTTGTTTGGGCCTGGTGAGGCTTCTCCACTACCTCTCCCACTCCCCTCTGGGTTCAGTGGCTCTATTGGACTTCCAGCCCCGTCAGTTTGTCATGGTGTCTGGGGAGCTGAAGCTCACAGACCTGGATGATGCCAGCGTGACGGAGCCTGCCTGTCAGATGGACCAGGACTGCATCTTACAGTTCCCCCTTCGCAACTTCAGCCTGCCCTGCTCGGCCCAGGGAGTGTGTGAGGGCCTAAACGAGATGAGGAACCTCTACAACGCCTACAGGTAATATAGCTGCACTCCCATTGCTAGGCTAAATCTGGGTAAAAAAATACAGAGCCATTTTCAAGTGTTTTACCAGGTTGGTGAGATGTCATTGCTGCACTCCTAGGGATAGTTTCCCAGATCCAGATGAAGCCTAAGTTTCTGCTAGACTAAAAAAACATGCTTAACGGAGTCTCTCCAATAACCAGGTTTCCATCCAACCATTTCATGCCGGGACAATCTTATAAATGCCGACAGACAATTTGTTCGTTCGACATGGTTGGATATTTTTCCGTCTGTAAAATTAATTATGCGAGAAATGGCAGTGCAAATATTGATACAATAACCATCATATCAAAGTAAACTTGGAGTCACGCGATGGAAATCATGCAGTTCATGAGGCTATAGATCAAATAAGGGTGGTGAAAGTGCAATTGATTAGCTTGATGGAATTTAACCACAAAAGTTATTTTTATGTGCCCTATGTCATCATGCACATACCTTTATCCATAATAAGTCAGTTTGATAGAAACACATCTCTAGCTGTGGAAAGTAAAATTTGTCCTACATTTTTGTTTAAGCATTGGAAAGGTGGGTGAGATGTGTTATAGCTCGCTTTGTTCTGTGACACTGCCATTTTGTAGGCTACATATATTCACTCATGATTCTGCCAGGTTTACTGCATGCTTGGTTTAATAGTGTGATGAAGAGTCAACATTTCATGAAATATGTGACGGGACTTGTCTAAATGAGAAGTGTTTCTTTTACCCTGCCTCAGGTATTTTTTCACCTATCTGCTGCCTCACCAAGCCCCGCCTGCTCTGAGACATCTGGTGGATCACATCATGAACTCAACGGGTGAGGACTGGAGTAGACTGAACATGACCCGCCATTACTATTAATCATTTGGAAAGACCAAATATGGCCCTTTCATATGTCATGTTAAAACCTAGAGTTTTTCCCTAACCATGTGCGCCTGACTAGGAAAATCTTTAGGCCCAAGTTGGAGTTGGTCATACTCTTCTTCTAGGTGAACAATACCATTTCCCCCACATATGAACATAACTAGAGTCAGGTGTTATGACCGACCACATTAGCCTGACCAGGAAAAACAAATTGTTCACCTATGACCAAGCGTGTGACCAATTCCAGGGGTGTTTCCACTCATACCTTTTTTGTGCTGACCAGTTCCGCTGTGTTTCTCCAGGAGAGCTGAAAGGGGATGTGAATGACACGCTGGAAGCTTTTGAAGACATGTTCCATCTGTACAAATCCGGCCTGCACCTGGACAACATGCCTTCGTCAATAATCAGAGGTATGAAGTGAACCCCTTCTTACCACAGTCTCCTGTTTTCTTTGATTCTTTGGTCTAAATGGCTTTTACAGTGCTCCAGACTGGCCCAGATCCTGCAGCTGTTTTTTCAAGCTGCTCAATGGTTTATACGGCTACATTATGAGTAGTAATCATAGTAAGCTCGGGAAGTGGATTGATTGGACTGAGTCTGGAAATATGAAGGAATGCTTTAGACCAACAGTGTTGTGATATATTAACACTGTAAGCTGCTAGGTCACGGCAAAGCAGTTCACAGTTCCTTTTTAGAACTCTAGTTCTCAAGTACGTGTCTTCAGTTACAGGCAAAATTGATTCCTGGGCCTATAGATCTCATGAATGGTATGTTGACTTTTGAGTATCTGGAACTCCATAGACAGAGGATATACATGGGAGACTCACTGTCCAAGACTTAAAATAAAACAGATAATCCCAATGTCTTCCCTTTTTCCAGATGATTTTCTTCTACTGAGTGTTCTTATAAAGAGCCTTCTGTTTGCCGCACTAATGCCCCAACTTGGAGCGGTTGTTCCCCTATTAATATGCCCCTTCCAACATTTTTACCCCCGGCCTTGTAGGTTTAGGTGAAGGAGTACCAATGGAGTAACATGACATCCCTGCCATCTTCCCCTCACTGTGAATAAGTTGTCTTCTGTTCTGATGTTGGGTCGGAGGGGGTCAGGCGTTCCTAATTTGCAGCCCATGAAAATGTTTAGCAGATGAGTTTGGCTCAGGCCCCACAACGTCTCTGAAAGACTGGTGTTTCTTCTCCCCCCATTAGATTATGCAGTCATGAAAGGCATGAGCACCTCTGGAAATATGGAATACAGATGCTGGCCCTCGTACAACCACCAAGGCTGCATGCTGTCGGTGCACAGCGACAAGGAGGCGGCCTTTATCTGTAACTCCCTTCCTCAGTGCACTAGCTTCAGCCTGAGCGACCAGAGGACTTGGACAGGTTAGTGTCACTGACTGTCAGCCTTGAGGCATTGACCGAATTGTGGTTGTCATCTCGAGTGGAACTGGAAAATGATTTATCTTTGGGAACTCCTAGTTGTCATTAATAAGCATGCCTAAAGCATTCACATTTAAACCCCTTAATACTTAAGTAAACTTTTATGGGTGCTCTCTTTATTGAACATTTGGCCTTTAAACATGATATCAAGCTCCAGTTGAGATGTACTGTAATTCTGAGTCACTGAAGAACTTTACTTTGGCATTTTTGTTATTTCTTTGCCTTTGCTTGTCTGCAGGACGGCTCCTCGCCTCGTTCCAAAGTGGTTTCAGCCATTTGGTTACAGATGGGAACTCGGAGGTGTATTTGAAAAAGACTAAAGCATCACCAGGAACTACGGTGTAAGGAGTGGGACAACGGGAGTTGGGGAATGCAGGGAGGGTGTTTTTGAAGCGAATGAATGAATGTGATATATTTATAGGGCTTTTGCTCAGTGGCTTGTTTGATCTGGCTGCCAATCCTGCATGCTGCCAATAATTATTTAAAGGGATTCCCCATCAGATATAATTATGAAAAAATAGTGTCCTCACTGTTCAGTCCCCCCTCTCTCTTTATTTGCATTGTGTGTTGTGTTTGCGAGGCTACATTGGTCCAGTGGTAGGACACGAAGCCCCACTCTGACTGTTTGATGCCTGGATGAGAAAAAAAACAACTACACTTTGATGTTAATGCGCCATGAAACTTTGCGGCTTGGGATAGGGATACGGGTTTGTGCATTGAGGGCTGCACATGGTAACAAGCATATAAGTGCTTTACATCACAGCAGTTGGCCTAGATGATTACAACCATTCCAGTCCCCAGTAGTTGTCTTTGATTTTAATGCCAAATTAAGTTAATGCCATATGTGATGTTAAAATATAATTATCATTACATTGTTTGTGTATAATATGTACACCTTGTGGGTGTGAACCTGTTTAACTTTTTCAATGAAAGGGATTCTGTTCAATGACAATTCATTCTGTACTTGACATTCTGTACTTTGTTATTATGGTTGTTTTATATTATAAATACTTTAATATATTTTGTTGTTTCGGAGTCTGTCTTTGTGAAACAGTATGCAATTCAAATGCTAGGATTAATTTGAACTAATAGCATATTCTATTCTTGTTAGTGACAATATAGGAATTGATCTGCTCTATACCCTACTCCAACCAACCAATCACACAATATGTGGGCATGTGTATGCACTCCTTTCAGCCCTCTCTTCCCACAATCTGTTACCCATTTCAAAGGGGGGAGATCCCAAGCCATACTGTGCTCTGCAAAGTTTACAAAAGCCCAGGGAATGCATGCCAATAATCACTTGCCGGGTCATTATGGGGCTTAATTAATACATGTAAATGTTCCTTGTTTTCAAGCTCTTTCTCATGGAACAGACCCATAATACAAAGGAGCACTAAGAACAATTCAAAGTAAATCTCCTTTTAGCACACGAATGGGACCAACCATCTGCCCTGTTTCGGGGAGTTCCATTGAGGTGTGTGGGTATTGATGATATGCAGAGCCAGAGATAAGCTAAAATAGCTACAGCCTGGGGTTGGCCTGGTAGGTCAGGTTCTGGAGGGCTAAGGTGGGGGACTGGAGTGTCTCATTGTACCCAACCCTGGACCCCTACCGTCTACGTCAGAGGTGGTTGAATTGATAAGGCCTTGGGGAGATAAGCCTACTTGAATGACTGACTGGGCCACTGCTATCTGGACTGAACTGAATGTAAAGTAGTACTGAATATACTGTAGTACTTGGCTGCGTTCAGCAGGGCACAACATTGTTGAAGTGAGGTCTCAAACTCCCGGAGGAGATGGCTGCCATTTTACAGTGCCCTAACCATTTTAAATGTTATTGGTCACATACATGGTTAGCAGATGTTAATGCGAGTGTAGCGAAATGCTTGTGTTTCTAGTTCCGACAACAAAGCAGTAATATCTAACAAGTAATCTAACAAAAATCACAACTACCTTATACACACAAATGTAAAGGGATGAATAAGAATATGTACATATAAATATATGGATGAGTGATGACTGTGCGTCATAGGCAAGATGCAGTAGATGGTATGGTATACACATATGAGATTAGTAATGTAGCATATGTAGACATTATTAAAGTAACTATTAAATCAATTTATTAAATGTATTAAAGTGGCCAGAGATTTGAGTCTATGTTGGCAGTAGCCAATCTATGTTAGTGATGGCTGTTTAACAGTCTGAAGGCCTTAAGAGAGAAGCTGTTTTTCAGTCTCTCGGTCCCAGCTTTGATGTACCTGTACTGACCTCACCTTCTGGCTGAAAGCAGTGGCTCGGGTGGTTGTTGTCCCTGATGACATTTTTGGCCTTCCTGTGACATTGTGTGCTGTAGGTGCACTGGAGGGCAGGTAGTTTGCCCCCGGTGATATGTTGGGCAGACCGCACTACCCTCTGAAGAGCCTTGTGGTTGTGGGTGGAGCAGTTGCTGCCCGACAGGATGCTCTCGATTGTGCATCTGTAAAAAAATGAGTGTTTAAGGTACCAATCCAAAATTCTTCAGCCTTCTGAGGTTGAAGAGGCGCTGTTGCACCTTCTTCCCCACGCTGTCTGTGTGGATGGACCATTTCGGTTTGTCCATGATGTGTATGCCGAGGAACTTGAAACTTTCAACATTCTCCACTACTGTCCCGTCAATGTGGATGGGGGCTCCCTCTGCTGTTTCCTGAAGTCCACAATCCTCTCCTATGTTTAGTTGACATCGCGTGAGGTTATTTTCCTGACACCACACTCCGAGGGGCCTCACCTCTCTGTAGGACATCTCGTCGTTGTTGGTAATCAAGCCTCCCACTCTAGTGTCGTCTGCAATCTTGATGATTGAGTTGGAGGCGTGCATGGCCACGCAGTCAGGAGTGAACAGGAAGTACAGGAGAGGGCTGAGAATGCATCCTTGTGGGGCCCCAGTGTTGAGGATCAGCGGGGTGGAGATGTTGTTTCCTACCCTCACCACCTGTGGGCGGCCCATCAGAAAGTCCAGGACTCAGTTGCACGGGGGGTCGAGACCTAGGGTCTCGAGCTTAATGACGGGTTTGGAGGGTACTATGATGTGAAATGCTGAGCTGTAGTCAATGAACAGCATTCTTACATACAGTAGGTTGTCTCTTGTCCAGATGGGATAGGACAGTGTGCAGTGTGATTGCGTCATCTGTGGACCTATTGGGGCGGTAAACAAATTGGAGGTGATATGATCCTTGACTTGTCTCTCAAAGCACTTCATGATGACAGAAGTGAGTGCTACGGGGCGGTAGTCATTAAGTTCAGTTACCTTAGCTTTCTTGGGAACAGGAACAATGGTGGCCATCTTGAAGCATGTGGGAACAGCAGACTTGGGATAGGGACTGATTGAATATGTCTGTAAACACACCACCCAGCTGGTCTGCGCATGCTCTGAGGACGCGGCTAGGGATGCCGTCTGGGACTGGAGCCTTGTAAAGGTAAACACATTTAAATGTTTTACTCACATTGGCTATGGTGAAGGAGAGCCCACAGACTTTGGTAGCGTGGCACTGTATTGTCCTCAAGGTGGGCAAAGAAGTGGTTTAATTTGTCTGGGAGCAAAGACATCAATGTCCGCGACGGGGCTGTTTTTCTTTTTGTAATCCGTGATTGACTGTTGACCCTGCCACATATGTCTTGTGTTTGAGCCGTTGAATTGTGACTCTACTTTGTCTCTATACTGACGCTTTGCTTATTTGATTGCCTTGCGGAGGGAATAGCTACACTGTTTGTATTCGGTCATGTTTCCAGTCGCCTTGCCATGATTTAAAAGCGGTGGTTCGCAGTTTCAGTTTTGCGCGAATGCCAGACCACATCTTCCCATGCACTTGCTAATGAACTCGCTCACCGAGTCAACATATACATCAATGTTGTTGTCAGAGGCTACCTGGAACATATCCCAGTCCACTTGATCGATGCAATCTTGAAACATGGAATATGATTGATCAGACCAGCATTGGATAGACCTGAGCATGGGCATTTCCTGTTTTAGTTTCTGTCTATAGGCAGGGAGCGACAAAATGGAGTCATGGTCAGATTTGGTCAGGGAGGGTGGGGGAGGGCTTTGTACAATAAATGCAACCTCGGGATATATGGTTTCCAGTTTACTTAGAGTCCAGTGAAGTTCTTTCAGGGTATCTGCTTGGGGGGGATATACACGGCTGTTACTATCATCGAAGAGAATTCTCTTGGTAGATAATGCGGTCGGCATTTGATTGTGAGGAATTCTAGGTCAGGTGGACAAAAGGACTTAAGTTCCTGTATGTTGCTATGATTATACAGTTAGTCGTTATTCATAAGGCAATCACCCCCACCCTTCTTCTTCCCGGAGAGATGTTTACTTCTGTCGGCCCAACGCAAAAAGAATCCAGGTGGCTGTGCCGACTCTGACAGTATATCCCGAGTGAGCCATGTTTCCGTGATGTCTCTCTGGAAGGCAACTCGTGCCCTAATTTCATCCACCTTGTTGTCTAGAGTTTGGACATTGGCGAGTAATATGCGGTGGATGATGTGCTACCTAAGTCTCACCAGTAGGCCACTCAGTCTGCCTCTCATGCGGCGACTGCATTGTTTTGGGTCGTACTCTGGGATAAGATCCCATGTCCAGGGTGGAGGTCCGAACAAAGGATCCGCTTCGGGAAAGTCGTATTCCTGGTCGTACTGTTGGTTGACGTCGCTTTTTTATCCAGTAGTTCTTCCCGGCTGTATGTATTAACACTTGAGATTTTCTGGGCTAACAAACAAAGTAATAATTCATTAAAAAAACAAATTACTGCATAGTTTCCTAAGGACCTAAAGCGAGGCGACCATCTCTGTGCTATTGTGTGTGTTTGTGTGCGTTATTTGTAACTTATTTTGTACATAATGTTTCTGCCACTGTCTCTTATGACCGAAAATAGCTTCTAGATATCAGGACAGCGATTACTCACCTCGTATTGGACGAAGATGTATCTTTAACGAGTCGGACGCAAAGGATTTACTAAAGACATATTCATATGAGAAAGAGATGTAGGTCAGGGTGCTTTGTAACGATCCGACGGCAAGTGGGTAATCTGCCTCTACCATCAGTCCTACTGTGTTAGCCAACGTACAATTATTGGGAAACAAAATAGAAGAACTACGATCATGTATATCCTACCAACAGGACAATTAAAACTGTAATATGTTATGTTTCACCGAGTCATGGGTGAACGACGACTTGAATAACATACAGTTGGTGGGGGTTACACTGCATTGGCAAGATAGAACAGCTGCCTCCGGTAAGACAAGGGGTGGCGGTCTGTGTATAGTTGTAAACAACAGCTGGTGCATGAAATCTAATAGTAAGGAAGTATCGAAGTTTGCTCGCCTGAGGTAGAGTATCTCATAATAACCTGTAGACCATACTATTTAGCAAGAGAGTTTTCATCTATATTCTTCATAGCTGTCCATTTACCACTACAAACCAATGCTGGCACTAAGACTGCACTCAATGTATATGGCCATAAGAAAACAGGAAAACGCTCATCCAGAGGCGGCGATCCTAGTTGCAGGGAAACTTAAATCATGTTTTCCTCATTAGCATGTTAAATGTGCAACCAGAAGAAGAAAAACTCTAGACCACCTTTACTCCACATATAGAGATGCGTACAAAGCTCTCCCTTGCCTCCTGATTCCTGCTTAAAAGCAAAAACTAAAAGGAGGAAGCACCAGTGAATCGCTCAGTAAAGTGATCAGATGATGCAAATGCTAAGCTACAGGACTGTTTTGCAAGCACAGACGGGATTCATCAAAAAGTGCATCGATGACGTCGACTGTACGTACATACCCTAATCATGGATTACAGGCAACATCCGCTCTGAGCTAGAGGGTAGAGCTGATGCTTTCAAGGAGCGGGACTCTAACCCGGAAGCATATAAGAAATCCCGCTATGCCCTCCGACGAACCATCAAACAGGCAAAAACGTCAATACAGGACTAAGATTGAATCGTACTACACCGGCTCGGACACTCGTCGGATGTGGCAGGGCTTGCAAACTATAGCATACCACAAAAGGGAAGCACAGCTGCGAGCTGCCCAGTGTCACGAGCCTTCCGGACGAGCTAAATTACTTCAATGCTTGCTTAGAGGCAAGAAACACTGAAGCATGCATGAGAGCATCAGCTGTTTAGGACGACTGTGTGATCACACTCTCCTCAGCATGATCACACAGTTCACCTGTTTAAAGTAAGACCTTTAAACAGGTCAACATTCATAAAACCCAGTCGAATTACCAGGATGTGTACTCCAAGTGTCTTCACTGACATTTCCAACTTCTCCCTGTCTGTAATACTAACATGTTTCAAGCAGACCACAATAGTCCCTGTGCCCAAGAACACTAAGTGATGACCTGCCTAAATGACTTACGACCCATAGCACTCACGTCTGTAGCCATGAAGTGCGTTGAAAAGCTCGTCATGGCTCACATCAACACCATTATCACAGAAACCCTAGACCCACTCCAATTTGCATACCGCCCCAACAGATCCACAGATGATGCAATCTCTATTGCACTCCACCCTGTCCTTTCCCACCTGGACAAAAGGAGCACCTATGTGCGAATGCTATTCATTGACTACAGCTCAGTGTTCAACACCATAGTGCGCTCAAAATCATCACTAAGCTAAGACCATGGGACTAAACACCTCCATCTGCAACTGGATCCTGGACTTCCTGACGTGCCGCCCCCAGGTGGTAAAGGTAGGTAACAACACATCTACCACGCTGATCCTCAACATGGGGGCCCCTCAGGGGTGCGTGCTCGGTCCCCTCCTGTACTCCCTGTTCACTCATGACTGCATGGCCAGGCACGACTCCAACACCATTAAGTTTGCAGACGACACAACAGTGTCACCGACAACGATGAGACAGCCTATAGGGAGGAGGTCAGAGACCTGGCCGTGTGGTGACAGGACAACAACCACTCCCTCAATGTGATCAAGACAAAGGAGATGATTGTGGACTACAGGAAAAAGTGGACTGAGCACGCCCCCATTCTCATCAATGGGGCTGTAGTGGAGCAGGCTGAGAGCTTCAAGTTCCTTGGTGTCCTCATCAACAACAAACTATCATGGTCCAAACATACCAAGACAGTAGTGAA
This sequence comes from Oncorhynchus keta, assembly GCF_023373465.1. Classification (NCBI taxonomy): domain Eukaryota; kingdom Metazoa; phylum Chordata; class Actinopteri; order Salmoniformes; family Salmonidae; genus Oncorhynchus; species Oncorhynchus keta. The sequence continues at coordinate 49,395,652 of NC_068455.1, forward strand.
GAAGACACGACAAAGCCTATTCCACTCAGGAGACTGAATAGATTTGGCATGGATCCTCAGATCGTCAAAAAGTTATTCAGCTGCACCATAAAGAGCATGATTGCATCAACGTCTTGTAGTATGGCAACAGCTCGGCATCCGACCACAAGGCACTACAGAGGGAAGTGCGTACGGCCCAGTACATCACTGTGACCAAGCTTCCTGCCATCCAGGATCTCTATACCAAGCGGTGTCAGAGGAAGGCACTAAAAATGTCAAGGACTCCAGACACCCTAGTCATTGACTGTTCTCTCTGCTACCGCACGTCAAGAGCTACCGGAGCACCAAGTCTAGGTCCAAAAGGCTTCTTAACAGCTTCTACCCCCAAACCATAAGACTCCTGAACAGCTAATAAAACAGATACACAGACTATTTGCATCGTCCCACCCAGGTCTACACTTGTTTTATTCGGCGCATGTGATGAATACAATTTGATTTAAGCCACATCAGGCCCAAAAACGTTCTTTTTGTGGCCTGCTGGTTTGAGACCACTGATGTTTGAGACCACACTGTGTTAACAAACGTCCAAATGAGCTTCAATGCCATACAACACTCCTTCTGTGTCCTTCAACTGCTCTTAAACGCTAGTTAAACTAAATGCATGCTTTTCAACCACACCCACCCGCCCAACTAGCATCACTACTCTGGACGGTTCTGATTTAGAATATGTGGACAAATACAAATACCTAGGTGTCTGGTTAGACTGTAAACTCTCCTTCTAGACTCATATTAAACATCTCCAATCCTAAATTAAATCTAGAATCGGCTTCCTATTTCGCAACAAAGCCTCATTTACACATGCTGCCAAACATGCCCTCGTAAAACGGACTATCCTACCGATCCTCGACTTTGGCGATGTCATTTACAATATAGCCTCCAACAGTCTACTCAGCAAACTGGATGCAGTCTATAACAGTGCCATCCGTTTTGTCACCAAAGCCACAAACTGTATGCTCTCGTCAGCTGGCCCTCGCTACATGTTCGTCGCAAGACCCACTGGCTCCAGGTCATATTTAAATCTTTGCTAGGTAAAGCTCCGACCTAATCTCAGCTCACTGGTCACCATAACAACACCCACCTGTAGCACGCTCTCAAGCAGGTATATCTCACTGGTCATCCCCAAAGCCAACACCTCCTTTGGCCGCCTTTTCTTCCAGTTCTCTGCTGCCAATGACTGGAAGAAATTGCAAAAATTGCTAAAGTTGGAGACTAATATATCCCTCAATAATTTTAAGCATCAGCTGTCAGAGTATCTTACCGATCGCTGCAGCTGTACACAGCCCATCTGTAAATAGCCCATCCAACTACCTACCTCATCCCCATATTGTTTTTATTTGCTTTTTTTCTGCTCTTTTGCACACCAGTATTTCGACTTGCACATCATCATCTGCACATCTATCACTCTAGTGTTCATTTGCTAAATTGTAATTACTTCGCTACTATGGCCTATTTACTGCCTTACGCCATTTGCACACACTGTATATAGATTTTTCTATTGCGTTATTGACTGTAGTTTTTTTTTCCGAACTGCTTTGCTTTATCGTCTTGACCAGGTCGCAGTTGTAAATGAAAACTTTTTCTCAACTGGCGTGCCTGGTTAAATAAAAAAATATATAAAAATTGTAAATAAGAATTTGTTCTTTACTGACTTGCCTAATAATAAATGTTAAATAAGAAAATGTAGAGTGTATATGCCTCTCTGACATACAGGAAATATGTAAGCTCTATTCATGACTTATCAATCGCAAGGTTCCACAATGTTTGCCTATTTATATGTAATTTTTATTTAACAAGGAAAGTCAGTTAAGAACAAATTCTTTTATTTTACAATTACGGCCTACCCCGGACAAACCCTAACAACGCTGAGCCAATTGTGCGCCGTGACAACAGTACATGGGCCTGGTCTTCTGGAAGGACAGTCCTGAATCTGATATAGTCGGGTGTTGTTCGTTGTTTGCCAGATGATGATCATGCCTCAATGTCTTCACTTTCACCAAATGACAAGAAAGATGCATTTTAAACTCAAACTGTAAACCATTGAATTTTAGGACCCCTTTAAAAATACAATGCATTCGGGAAAATATTCAGATCTATCTACACACATTACCCCATAATGACAAAGCAAATAAAGATTTTTAGAAATGTTTGCAAATGTATCACAAATAAAAAACAGAAATAACTTATTTTACATACAGTACCAGTCAAAAGTTGACACACTTACTCATTCAAGGGTTTGTCTTTATTTTGGACTATTTTCTACATTGTAGAATAATAGTGAAGACATCAAAATGATGAAATAACACATATGGTATAATGTAGAAACCAAAAAAAGTGTTAAACAAATCAAAATATATTTTATATTTGAGATTCTTTAAAGTAGCCATCCTTTGCCTTGATGACAGCTTTGCACACTCTTGGCATTCTCTCGACCAGCTTCATGAGGTAGTCACCTGGAATGCCTGGACTCCGGGATGCTGGCCTTCTAGGCAGAGTTCCTCTGTCCAGTGTCTGTTCTTTTGCCCATCTTAATCTTTTCTTTTTATTGACCAGTCTGCGATAATGGCTTTTGATTTGCAACTCTGCCTAGAAGATCAGCGTCCCGGAGTCGCCTCTTCACTGTTGACGTTGAGATGGGTACTATATAATGAAGCTGCCAGTTGAGGACCTGTGAGGCGTCTTTTTCTCAAACTAGACACTCTAATGTACTGTCCTCTTGCTCAGTTGTGCACCGGGGCCTCCCACTCCTTTTTCTATTCTGGTTAGTGCCAGTTTGCGTTGTTCTGTGAAGGGAGTAGTACACAGCTTTGTACGAGATCTTCAGTTTCTTGGCAATTTCTCGCATGGAATAGCCTTAATTTCTCAGAACAAGAATAGACTGACGAGTTTCAGAAGAAACGTCTTTGTTTCTGGCCATTTTGAGCCTGTAAATCGAACCCACAAATGCTGATGCTCCAGAGACTCAACTAGTCTAAAGAAGGCCAGTTGTAAATTGCTTCTTTAATCAGACAAGAGTTTTCACTTGTGCTAACATAGTTGCAAAAGGGGTTTCTAATGAACAATTAGCCTTTTAAAATGATAAACTTGGATTAGCTAACACAACTTGCCATTGGAACACAGGAGTGATGGTTGCTGATAATGAGCCTTTGTAGATATTACATTTGAAAAATCTGCTGTTTCCAGCTACAATACTTATTTACAACATTAACAATGTCTACACTGTATTTCTGATCAATTTGATGTTATTTTAATGGACAAGAAAAATAGCTTTCTTTCAAAAACAAGGACATTTCTAAATGACCCCAAACTTTGAACGGTAGTGTGTGTGTATGTGTGTATTTAATTATTATTATTTATTTTTTACATGAACCGCCCCAGGAGAAGGCTGCATTTTTCAAATTCTCCATAGGGATTGTCTGTTTCCTCCCTTTTTCTGCTTGTTGTTTGTTTAGCTTGAATTATACATGGTTTCAAGGTCGAGCTCTGGTCTTTTGGTGTAGAGCTTGAAAAGTGACTTCATTTTTTTTTTTTTTTTTTTGGCTGGATCATGTCCACACAAAAAAACTAAGATAATGATTCATTTAAACCCATCATACAGAACGTCTCTGTTCGAAACTGAGAAATTAGTATTTTTCAGGGAGATTGCTTACTCCATTGCTGCTGCTTCAATTTCCAGTTTCACTCAACTTGTTTCCATCGTTTTTATTTTTGACCTCCATCTGGACATAATATGTTCAGAAAAACAACTCATCAGCAGTCGTGAGACGTGTGAAGGGCATCGGTGAGCCTCGTTCGTTTTGGGTTTTGTCTGTTCTGAGAACTGCTAGGGGTTGAGTGAGTAGCTCTGAGGGCCATGTACTGAGTTCACAGATCGTGCTGTTATGTAGGGAGTACACTTTTTGAAATAGAGTGAAACAGGGATGTACATAGCTGAACTTTTTCCAATAAGAACACAGATTTTTGTTTTCAGATGTAAAATGTTTGGCAACATTGTGCCCTCCTGAACGTGACTCTGGGCTATCTGCTGACAGAGCTGTTCCTTTGAGTAGCCATATTGAACTTCACAGGCCCGGGGAGAGAGAGAGGGGCCATGGATCATGTTTTTAAAGCCCCCAAGTTAACCCCCAGCCAAAGGTTTATTCCACCTCCTATACCCGTGGAGCTACCATGGAGCCAAGGTAGCGTTTCACCATGGCTTCCAGTGACTATGCCCGTGAACCATGAATGGACTCAATCCACCAAAGGTTCAAAACCTAGCTCTTAAAAATTTCTTGAAACTGAGATGGCTGGGACTCAGTAAGGACAGCCCTGAATCTCATTCAGTTAACATATCCCCATGTGCACTTTCAGTCCGTGCAAGATCAGACGTTTGGGCCTGGATCAGCTTTCCTTTTGAAGCTTCTCTCCCTCTCACCCCCATCTCCCCCCGAGCCCATCCATCATACTGGAGCTCCAGCAGCCTCTCCTCCCCACCCTCCACCTCTCCCCAGTCCAGCACCTCTGTAAGTCATCCGTGACTGCCTGGCCCTTTCTACTGCAACCGAGGACCTGAGGGCAGGACTGGGGGAGGGGGAGTGGAGGGAAATGGATTCTGGCTACAGGAGTGGCCCGGTCTTGTCACTGCTGGAGTTAAAATCAAAGGCCGTTGCCTTTTGTTCTGGGGTCTCATATCCATTCTCCTCTTGTATCTTCACAGCCATTTCTCAGTGGAGCCAAACCTCCAGGAGCCCAGGACAGAATTAACATGTTCCAATATCCACACTAGTGTATTAATTAGAATGCATGGCCACTAGCTACATAGCTTAGTAGTATGCAAGTCTAGATATTGAAACAGTCACAGTCAGTTTCAAATTGATTAGGGCCTTTTGGTTAATTCTATTTGTTTTTCCAAACTAAAAGGCCTACATACAGGCGAAAAAAGGCATTGTCTACTTGATTTCACTTGTCTGCTCGAGAGTTTGCAGTATGTAGACCTCCCTTTGACCTTTAGCAAATGCATTTACTTGTTTTGTTTGTGACTGTGCTCTGACACGCCAAATGTAGGGTTCAGGAACCTTGTTGACACCGTTAAACCAAGGAGAGACCTGTAAAACGCTGTGAACAGCCACAAGTCCCTAATTAGCGTATTGCCTCATAAAACAGTTAAGGGAATCAATGAGGTGCTGTAAAAGTTAGCACCATTAGGAGTTAATTAGGGCATACAGTGCTGCATCATTAACATATTGCCAGTATATGTCCATCAGTTATATCAATTCAATACAAATCCTTGGCTGGTTACCTGTGGTAATGAATTATGGAGCTGGCTTACTTCAGGCAGACCATTAGAAATGTAAACTAGTAGGTAGGCTGTAACTCTGATGCAGTAAACACACCGTTTTACAGTTCCTCTACAAACTTGCACCGTAATTCCCCTTTAAAGTGCAAGCAAACATAATAGTGAGAAAAAAAATGAGAAGAATCATTCCATATATTACACAGAATTATATTTTTGCTGGCTGCCCAACTAAATTCTGCCCCAAAGTTAATTTGCACAGCATCATCTAATAACTTTGATATTTGTCAGATCAAATGTATTTTGCGTAAGTGGAGGAAGCAATTTGGGGTTGTGGAGTACATTACTTCCATTGAAAGTAATCTTAAACAATTAGAGAAGTAAAAACAGTCAACGCCAATCCAAAACTTTGTCAGCAAAGAGGGTTTGAGGTGGGGATTATGTTTGGGAGAATTTTTGTAAACAGGGGTTGGAGATCAAAGAAGAAGGCTGGTGTGGGATGGTGATTTTGGTCAGGGTCTTAGCAGGGCCTGGAGAGAGGGAGCCAAGCTTGGAAGAGACAGAGCTGCCCAGAGCGGTCACAACCGACTGCCCCTTCCCCTTCCACTTCAAAACACAACTCAAGCTCCAGCCAGCCTAGAGAAAGTAGGCTACTCATTCTCTGCTGTCGTTTAGGGTCACAGAATTGGTTTGAAGTGGTTGACAGAATGTATTCCTTTCCTGTCTCTCTAAACGTTATCTTTGGTGACAGATCTCCCCTGAAGTGCTGACGGAGAACTTTCTGACCCTAGGAGTACACGTTTGAACTTCCTCAAAAATAAACATCACGGTGACAGACCAAACACGGCAACCATTATTTAACACAAGACATCAAGTCAGCTGAATGCACCAACAATCTTTCACCTACAGCAACATACTTTTGTAGCTCAAAATAGAAGTAGTTAAGTGCATAAGGACTTCAGGGTCAGGGTTAGACAAATCTCCATATAAGATAAGATTTTTTGTGAGTACGTTATTGTAAGTCACCTATGAAATATATTGCAGTGTCAGTCTCTACTAACCCATTTCACTGCACCTATTCAGTGTAAGTGACAATATATGTTTTTTCCTAGGTTTGCCAGTCAGCACTGTACTGTGATCACCTTAGTCCAACTTAGGCAGCCTAGCCTGGATAGTCCAGACACGCTCCAGGTCTTGAAGTGTCAGGTAATATGTAAAGCTTCACCTAACCTCATATCACCACCTCTTCCCTTGCAATCTTGAACATGCTGCAATAGACTGGTGATGAAATGTGATATGGGGCCTGAAGGAGTCCTAGGTATGTTACCTATCAAATCAAAGCCTATTGGTCGTGTACACAGATTTGTAGATGTTATGGCAGGTGGAGCGAAAGCTTATGTTTCTAGCTCCAACAGTGCAGCAATATCTAGCAAAACAATAACAATAAAGAGTGGGATTAAAATGGATTTAATAGTCATTTTTTGTTAATGATCTACAGAAAATACTCTGTAATGTCAATGTGGAAGGAAAATGAACATTTGTAAAACATTTATAAAAATAACACCGTAATATATATATATATTTTTTTTTATTTACTTTTTATTATTATAATTTTTACCACTAATATATTTTGATTAGATAAGTACATGTTATTAACTTTTTTGGTTACTACATGATTCCATATGTGTTATTTCATTGTTTTGATGTCTTCACAATTTTTCTACAGTGTAGAAGTGGGTCTAGGGTGTCAGGTAAGGTAGAGGTGATATGATCCTTGACTTGTCTCTCAAAGCACTTCATGATGACAGAAGTGAGTGCTAAAAGGAACGATAGTCATTTAGTTCAGTAACCTTTGCTTTCTTGGGTACAGGAACAATGTTGGACATCTGGAAGCATGTAGGACCAGCAGACTGGGATAGGGAGAGATTGAATATGTCCGTAAACACTCCATCCAGCTGGTCTGCACATGCTCTGAGGATGCGACTAGAGATGCCATCTGGGCTGGCAGCCTTGCAAGGGTTAACACGCTTGTCTTACTCACGTCGGCCACGGCGAAGGAGAGCCCACAGTCCTTGGTAGTGGCCGCGTCGGTGGCACTGTGTTATCCTCAATGCGGGCAAAGAAGGTGTTTAGCTTGTTGGGAAGCAAGACGTCGGTTTATCTCTAGAATAAACTGACAGATTTTTATAAATTTGTTTGAATTATTTTGCTAATTAGATTTCCGCGGTGGCGCGACATAGACTCTAGGGGGTTAAAACTTCTTCGGGATCGGTGTCCCGTCCACAGGATGGTTGAGCTAATGCAATTAACATGAGGTTGTAAGTAACAAGACACAGACATATCTGATATTGGCAGAAAGCTTACATTCTTGTTAATCTAACTGCACTGTCCAATTTACAGTAGCTATTACAGTGAAAAAATACCATTCTATTGTTTGAGGAGAGTGCACAATTTAGAATATGAAAAGTTATTAATTAACAAATTAGGCACATTTGGGCAGTCTTGATACAAAATGTTGAACAAAAATGCAATAGTTCATTGGATCAATTTACAACTTTGCACATGCACTGCTGCCATCTAGTGGGCATAATCTAAATGGCACCTGTGCTGGAATAATACATTATGTCCTTTCTCTTGCAAAAAAAAGATGGTGCAGAAAAAATACACAAGAACGGTTCGTTTTATCTCTGTTTTAACTTTCACCAGATCTGTTGTTTTACTCTCCTACATTCCTTTCACATTTCCACAAACTTCAAAGTGTTTCTTTTCAAATGGTATCAAGAATATGCATATCCTTGCTTCAGGGCCTGAGCTACAGGCAGTTAGATTTGAGTATGTGATTTTCAGCTAAAATTGAAAAAAGGGCGGATATATATTTTACATTTGAGATTCTTCAAAGTAGCCACCCTTTGCCTTGATGACAACTTTTTACACTCTTGGCATTTTCTCAACCAGCTTCATGAGGAACCTGGAATGCAGTTCAATTAACAGGTGGGCCTTGTTCAAAGTTCATTTGTGGAATTTCATTCCTCTGCGTTTGAGCCAATCAGTTGTATTGTGACAAGGTAGGGGTGGTATACAAAAGATGGTAAAAGATCAAGTCCATATTATGGCAAGAACAGCTCGAATAAGCAAAGAGAAACAACAGTCCATCATTACTTTAAGACATAAAAGTCAGTCAATCAGGAACATTTCAAGAACTTTGAAAGTGTCTTCAAGTGCAGTTGCAAAAATCATGAAATGCTATGATGAAACTGGCTCTCATGGGGACCACAACAGGAAAGGAACACCTAGAGTGACCTCTGCTGCGGAGGATAAGTTCATTAGAGGTAACTGCACCTCAGATTTCAGCCCACACAAATTCTTCACAGAGTTCAAGTGACAGACACATCTCAACATCAACAGTTCAGAGGAGACTGTGTGAATCAGGCCTTAATGGTCAAATTGCTGCAAAGATACCACTACTAAAGGACACCAACAAGAAGAAGACAGTTATTTGGGCCAAGAAACACGAGCAATGGCACACTTAACCAGCAAAGCATTCTGCAGCAATACGCCATCCCATCTAGTTTGCGCTTAGTGGGACCATCATTTGTTTTTCAACAGGACCATGACCCAAAAACACACCTCCAGGCTGTGTAAGGGCTATTTGACCAAGGAGAGTGATGGGGTGCTGCGTCAGATGACCTGGCCTCCACAATCATCTGACCTCATCCCAGTTGAGATGGTTTTGGATGAGTTGGAACTCAGAGTGTAGGAAAAGCAGCCATCAAGTGCTCAGCATATGTCGGAACTCCTTCAAGACTGTTAGAAAAGCAATCCTCATGAAGCTGGATGAGAGAATGCCAAGAGTGTGGAAAGCTGTCATCAAGGAAAAGGCTGGCTGCTTTGAAGAATCAACTATCAGTCCCCCCCCCCCTTCCAGGACATTTTTTAACCTTTATTTAACTAGGCAAGTAAGTTAAGAACAAATTCTTAATTAAAATGACGGCCTAGGAACAGTGGGCTAACTGCCTTATTCAGGGGCAGAATGACAGATTTTTAAATTGTCAGCTCTGGGATTCAATCTTGCAACCTTTTGGTTAGTCTAACCACCACTCCAGGACAGAAAGCTTAAATTCTTGGTAACCTATCTGGACTGTCCAATTTATAGTAACTATTACATTGAAAGAATACCATGCTATTGTTTGAGTAGAGTGCACAATTATGAACTTGAAAATGTATTAATAAACCAATTAGGCACATTTGGGCAGTCTTGATTAATCATTTTCAACAGATATGCAATGGTTCATTGGATCAGTCTAATACTTTGCACATACACTGCTGCCATCTAGTGGCCAAAATCTAAATTGCGTTTGGGCTGGAATAATACATTATGGTCGTTCTCTTGCATTTCAAATATGTTTATTTACATTTTTTATTTTAACCATGCTTTTTTCTTTGTATTATCTCCTATGTATTCCCCTACATTAGTTTCACATTTCTACAAACTTCAAAGTGTTTTGATATCAAGAATATGCATACCCTAGCTTCAGGTCCTGAGCTACAGGCAGTTCGATTTCGGTATGTCATTTTAGGCGAACATTTAAAGATTTTGATGTCTCCACTATTATTCTACAATGTAGAAAATAGTAAAAATAAAGAAAAACCCTTGAAAGAGTAGTTGTGTCCAAACGTTTGACTGGTACTGTAGGTATTCCTACCTATGTACAGGCACGGGAGACAGTTAAGTATGTAAGATGATCTCTGTACGTTTGTGAGATCATCAACAAAAAACATATAGCCTTAAAGAATGTTCTCAGTTAGTTAAATTTTATTGAATTCCCTTGAGGAAATGTGTCTTGCGTCTCCCTCCAAACAACATAGTGTGTCTTCTCTCATACCATTGACAAGAAACATGATCAGATAACATGACAAGCTGAAAAACGAATTTAATAAGGAGATGAATGTGTTTGGAATATGATATCTTACAAATATGTTAATAATGCATTAATAAGAAATTGTTCAGATCATGTGAGAAGATTTATCATGTCCTCTTAGACTCATTGGAATGCACACCTTCCACTATACTTACATATTCGGTCATGAATGTACCCTGCAAATTGTGACGATTCCATCATTATATCTGTATATATTAATTTAGGTATTTATATTGCCTTCCTCAAGACACTTTGGCTCTTTCTCAATTGTCTATGAATCCATCCTCACCTACTTATTTTATTTTACCTAGCCTCCTCTCCCTCGTTGAACTGACCAGGTTAAAGACGGCCTAATGATGAGCACCATATTGTATTCACCAATCAAATATGTTCTATTCAGTGCAGATAAAGGGTGGGAGACAAGGAGATTTTTAAGCAATTGAGATAAAGCCTTTGCAGTGTTGCGCATGGAGACCAATACAGTGTTCAATTAAACATTACCGCCCTCTAGCAGCAGAAAGACACCACTACTGCTACCACCACCAATGTGGACACAGGAGCATATATTTGGTGGAGCTGCCCACCTGCCTTCCAGCAGATTTGTGCAGGAGTCTTTTAGACTGAGGAGGTAATAATCAGAGAAGGATAGAGATCTCTACTTGGAAATAACAGATACAAAGATGAGTCATGTAACTAAGTCTATGGTAACAACCAGGGCCATCATGCACTCCAAAAATCTGAGGGTGCACAAAATAAGTGAGGATGGCTGGAGTGTGGTCCATTAATTTAGAGAATTTAAACATTTTCAAACACCTGAAACAGATTGTTCCTCCAATCTAGAGCCAGGGTCCTAACTACATTTGATGACACCGAGGTCCAGACAGTGGCGTGTATTCATGGATGCCAAGGGAAGCCTGACTTCCCGCAAAAAAAAATCACCAATACATTTTTTTTTATAAACATGAAATTATTTCTTCGTCTCTCTGCGTTTCATAATTTTCCTTCAATTTGTAAGCGGCTGAATGTATCTCACAGGTGAAAGTATCCAAGCGAGTGAAACAGTGCCCCTCTGTCTTTCTAAGTGTAGGCCAGCGAACTGATGTGGTCTGGTCCAATGAGTATGATGTTGTTGCCACCCGTAGCATTGAAGGCAAGGGAAGCCCGCGAGCATCAGGTCTCTCTTGACAAAAAGTATTAAAAAATAATATGCCAATGAGCGTTGAGCTAAACTGAGCGAGCTCAACTGTGAATGGTCCTGGCGCACCGAAAGAAAGTGTCAAGGTTGGATTTGGCATCACTCCTGTAAAATCTCATAGAGAGCATATGTCATTGACAGGAAAACTTTAATTGTTGCATCTCGTTGTGTTGTTGTCCTCCAGGGGGTAGCTAGCCAGCTAGCTAAAATGGTCCGTTTCCTAAATTAGCCGTGGATGGAGATAGGGATTTTGACTTTTTGCTTAATTCTCTGTACTGGCCAATGATTATAACAGAGATTCTGATCCAACCATTAATTCATACATTGTTGTGCCCCTGGCCTGAGAGGATGGAAGTTCAATATGTAGCTAGATCTAGAAGGCTAATGTTTACTAGGTAACGTTGCCCATGAATGGAAGTTAGGCTAGCGAGCAAGCGTTTTAGCCAGGTAGCCTAGGACCACAAAAATACAAGCGTGTACTCTATGATAGACCGTTTTGTCCACATGATAGAGAGGAGGATGGCATGTTTTTCTACACGCATGAACACACACACGCACACTTAGAAATCAGAACCATGGACAGCCCCATCATATTTAGCTTATGCTGATTGGACTAAATGGGGCGACAGGGTAACCTAGTGTTTAGAGCGTTGGACTAGTAACCGGAAGGTTGCAAGTTCAAACCCCTGAGCTGACAAGGTACAAACAAATCTGTCATTCTGCCCCTGAACAGGCAGTTAACCCACTGTTCCTAGACCGTCATTGAAAATAAGAATTTGTTCTTAACTGACTTGCCTAGTTAATTAAATAAAGGTAAAATAAAAAATTGTATTTGGTATCTTTTAGTTGTCACTCTATTTGACTAAGCAGAGGTGATTTGATGATGTTGAAATGGTGCTGGAATAGTGGCGGCAGGGTCTCAACTTACTGTTGAGAGTTAGAATACACAAGGTGCTTAGTTGTGCATCAGCAGTGTTCCCCTTGTTATGTTACTCACTGACAGTCACTCAATTAGCCCATGTCAGTTAAAACATTTTAGATTGGTAAATTAGTCTAGCCATATTACCGAACAGGCACAAAAGAAAAAAACAAACATTGAATATCCCTTTGAGCATGTTGAAGTTATTAATTACACTTTGAATGGTGTACCAATACACCCAGTCACTACAGGCATCCTTCTTAACACAGTTGCCAGAGAGGAAGGAAACCGCTCAGGGATTTTATCATGAGACCAATTGTGACTTTAAAACAGTTAGACCATTAAAATTTTCTGCTGTGATAGGAGAAAAGAAATAGGAGAAAACTGAGAACGGATCAACAACATTGTAGTTACTCCACAATACTAACCTAACCTAATTGATAGAATGAAAATAAGGAAGCTTGAACGGAATAAAAATATTCCATAACATGCATCCTGTTTTTATAGTTGTTTTATTTAACCAGGCAAGTCAGTTAAGAACAAATTCTTATTTACAATGACAGCCTAGGAACAGTGGGTTAACTGCTGTCACGACTTCCTCCAAAGTCAGTCCCTCTCCTTATTCGGGCGGTGTTCGGCGGTCGACACCACCGACCTTCTAGCTTCTATTTTTTGTATATTTTGGTTTTTGGAATTGTATGAGCACTTAAACAACTCTGTTTATACCAAGTTCGTTTTCCTGAGCCTGACTTCCCTGCCACCGACACACACCCATTACAACTGCCTTGTTCAGAGGCAGAATGACATATTTTTTTATATTGCGGGGATTCAATCTAGCAACCTTTCGGTTACTGTCCCAAGGCTTTAAATAATAGGCTAACTTGCTGCCCCCTGTTTGCAACAAGGCTCTAAAGTAATACTGCAAAAAATGTGGCAAAGCAATTAACTTTATGCCCTGAATACAACATGTTATGTGTGGGGCAAATCCAATACAATGAATTACTAAGTACCGCTCCATATTTTCAAGCATGGTGGTGGCTGCATCATGTTATGGGTATGGTTGTAATCGTTAAGGACTGAGGAGTTTTTCAGGATAAACAAATAAATGGAATAGAGTTAAGCACAGGCTATATCCTAGAGGAAAATTTGGTTCAGTCTGTTTTCCACCAGACACAGAGATGAATTCACCTTTCAGCAGGACAATAACCCAAAATACAAGGCCGAGTTGCTTAACAAGAAGACAGTTCCTGAGTGACCGAGTTACAGTTTTGACTTAAATCTGCTTGATAATCTAAGGCAAGACCTCAAAATGATTGTCTGGCATTGATAAACAACCAATTTGACAGAGATTGAAGAATAATGGGAAAATGTGACACAATCCAGGTGTGGAAAGCTCTTAGACTTTCCCAGAAAGACTCACAGACAGTGTAGTGTTTGAGACCACCTAAAGCGAGACTGATTCAAGACCAAGGGGGGGTGGAGACCGAGACCGGGAAGGGGGACAAGGAGTCAAGAAAGAGACCAGAAAAATATGAGTCCAATTTCAGACCATGATTGTAATTTTGTCAAATCACCACCATAAGATTTCAAAATGTCCAGTATTTCTTTGTTCATATTTCAGACCACGTATGGATTATTTAAACATTCAGAAGAGTGAAAAAAATGCATGCTGAGGGAAAATAGTGCCACTACAAATTATTACTAACACAAACACATTGGGGAACAATGGGCCTTCTATGCCATCAGAGAAGGGCTACGGATTATAATTATATTATAATAATGATAATTATATTATTATTTTCAATCATCTTCTGATAAAATCTTTTCAGTTTTTGTTGGAAAGGAAAGGGTTACCGCTGAAGAGAAAAAAAGATCCAATTAGGATTTTTCTTTGCTGGGCTCTGTGGAGATAAATCTGCCTTCTTGAAGGCTAACAGGTCACTGCTCAGGTCATGTGTAACGCGCATGGGTATATATTTCACGTGCTTTGCAATTGTGCATTTGTATTTATTATGGATCCGCATTAGCCAAAGCAGCAGGTACTCTTCCTGGGGTCCGGCAAAATTAAGGCAGTTTTTACAATTTTAAAACATTACAATACATTCACAGATTTCACAACACACTGTGCCCTCAGGCCCCTACTCCACCACTACCACACATCAACAGTACTAAATCCATGTGTATGTATAGTGCATATGTTATCTTATGTCTTTCTAAAATTATCTCGCAAAATTGTTGCAACCCCTATTTACTAGCCTGTTCACCCTCTCTTTCGTATCGTCTGAGATCCCTAAAGAATGGAAAGCTGCCGCAGTCATCCACCTCTTCAAAGGAGGAGACACCCTAGACCCAAACTGCTACAGACCTATATCTATCCTACCCTGCCTTTCTAAGGTCTTCGAAAGCCAACTTAACAAACAGATAACTGATCATTTCGAATCCTACCGTACCTTCTCCGCTATGCAATCTGGTTTCCGAGCTGGTCATGGGTGCGCCTGGATTGGTTCTCAATCAGAGGCAGCTGTTTATCGTTGTGTCTGATTGGGGATCCATATTTAGGTAGCCATATTCCTTGGATAGTTTGTGGGTTGTTATTCTATTTTTAGTTGCCTGTTTGCACTAGTCATATAGCTTCACGGTTCGTTTTGTTCAGTGTTAGTTCTTTTCATTAAAAGAGTTATGTACACTGTACCTTGGTCTCCTCATTATGACGAACGTGACAGGCTTATTTAATCCATTTTGAATTCAGGGTGTAACAACAAAACAAATAATAAATTAAGGGGTATGAATACTTTGAAGTCACTGTATTATATTAACATGGCATAAGTCATGGCATTTGTTAACTTTTTGTTCATAAAATATTTTTCTACGAACAGATCCCCTTGTATATATCAAAATATAGTTAATGACCTGTGCTGAGTAAATGTGAGGTAATGTGTTGTGTAGATAACAGGTTGTGTTTGTTAATCGACTGAGGTGAATGAAGTTACAGGAACCAACATGATACCGGCTGGGGTGATTGTTTTGCCTGTTTTGCCTATTTTTGCTATTCTCCAAATATATTTTAGAGTTTTAAAAATTGTATAGAAGTGCAGTAAATGAGCTTCCACTTTCTTACCATTTCTTGGATGGAAGGGATCTTTGCTAAAACTCAGAACCTGGTTACGACCATGTCTAGAGCCATAATCATTTTGCTAAAATTCTATGTAAAAAAAAAAAAAAGTATATTCTTCTGCTTATCTAAGCAATACCTCTAGAGCGGTCTGTATCCTCTCTGAATCTATGCAGCAAAAGATTGAAAGGAATGTGAGTCTTATACAGTGCGTTAAATTATTGCTTGCTTTAAAAGTCTACCAATCAGGCATGCCAGCTGGGCGGCTGGATAGCCTAGTGGTTAGAGCATTGGACTAGTAACCGAAAGGTTGCAAGTTCAAATCCCCAAGCTGACAAGGTACAAAATCTGTCGTTCTGCCCTTGAACAGGCAGTTAACCCACTAGGCCGTCATTGAAAATAAGAATTTGTTCTTAACCGACTTGCCTAGTAAAATAAAGGTAAAAAAAAAATAGTTAGACAAGCTAACTATTAGACAAGCCACTTAATTGAGAGCCTGAAACAGTTTATTGGTAGCTAGTTCTGAGGTTGGGAGATTGGGAACCTCTGGGCTAGCTAAAGCCAACTTCATAAAATTGCTAAGTGGCTAGTAGAATTACAAAGAAAACAAAACAAAAATGTTAATAAAAGAAACAAGTTTTTTATTTTATTGTAAACAGGACAGATCGGAGTTGGCACATGCCTGTGTCTGTCCTCTATGGGCATGACACCTCTGGAAACAATACATAAAGGAATAGCTGTGTGCCAGGATGAAATCCTCCGTCTTCTGGGTTGCTGCTTCAGTTTGAAAACGTTTCTCCGCAGATGTGCCAGTATGAAAGTAATCTAATCTATATATTTGTTCATGTACAGTTGTTGTAGGAAGTTTACATACTTAGGTGTCATTAAAACTCATTTTTCAAACACTCCACAAATTTATTGTTAAATTATAGTTTTGGCTAGTCGGTTAGGACATTTACTTTGTGCCTTACGCAAGTAATTTTTCCAACAATTGTTTACAGACAGATTACTTGAAGGTACCACGTTCATCTGTATAAACAATAGTACGCAAGTATAAACACAGTGGGACCACGTGGCCAACATACCGCTCAGGAAGGACACGTGTTCTGTCTCCTAGAGATGAACGTACTTTGGTGCGAAAAATGAAACGGGTACAAAAGTATCTATATCCACAGTAAAAATGAGTCCTATGTCGACATAACCTGAAAGGCCGCTCAGCAAGGAAGAAGCCACTGCTCCAAAACCACCATAAAAAGCCAGACTATGGTTTGCAACTGCACATGGGGACAAAAAAAAAAATCGTACATTTTGGAGAAATGTCCTCTGGTCTCATGAAACAAATATATAGAACGGTTTGGCCATAATGACCATTGTTATGTTTGGAGGAAAAAGGGGGATGCTTGTAAGCCGAAGAACACCATCCCAACCGTGAAGCACGGGGGTGGCAGCATCATGTTGTGGGGGTGCTTTACTGCAGGAGGGACTGGTGCACTTCACAAAATAGATGGCATCATGAGGATGGAAATTTATGTGAATATATTGAAGCAACATTTACATTTAAGTCATTTAGCAGACGCTCTTATCCAGAGCGACTTACAAATTGGTGCATTCACCTTATGACATCCAGTGGAACAGCCACTTTACAATAGTGCATCTAAATCTTCTAGGGGGGTGAGAAGGATTACTTATCCTATCCTAGGTATTCCTTAAAGAGGTGGGGTTTCAGGTGTCTCCGGAAGGTGGTGATTGACTCCGCTGTCCTGGCGTTGTGAGGGAGTTTGTTCCACCATTGGGGGGCCAGAGCAGCGAACAGTTTTGACTGGGCTGAGCGGGAACTGTACTTCCTCAGTGGTAGGGAGGCGAGCAGGCCAGAGGTGGATGAACGCAGTGCCCTTGTTTGGGTGTAGGGCCTGGTCAGAGCCTGGAGGTACTGAGGTGCCGTTCCCCTCACAGCTCCGTAGGCAAGCACCATGGTCTTGTAGCGGATGCGAGCTTCAACTGGAAGCCAGTGGAGAGAGCGGAGGAGCGGGGTGACGTGAGAGAACTTGGGAAGGTTGAACACCAGACAGGCTGCGGCGTTCTGGATGAGTTGTAGGGGTTTAATGGAACAGGCAGGGAGCCCAGCCAACAGCGAGTTGCAGTAATCCAGACGGGAGATGACAAGTGCCTGGATTAGGACCTGCGCCGCTTCCTGTGTGAGGCAGGGTCGTACTCTGTGGATGTTGTAGAGCATGAACCTATAGGAACGGGCCACCGCCTTGATGTTAGTTGAGAACGACAGGGTGTTGTCCAGGATCACGCCAAGGTTCTTAGCGCTCTGGGAGGAGGACACAATGGAGTTGTCAACCGCGATGGCGAGATCATGGAACGGGCAGTCCTTCCCCGGGAGGAAGAGCAGCTCCGTCTTGCCGAGGTTCAGCTTGAGGTGGTGATCCGTCATCCACACTGATATGTCTGCCAGACATGCAGAGATGCGATTCGCCACCTGGTCATCAGAAGGGGGAAAGGAGAAGATTAATTGTGTGTCGTCTGCATAGCAATGATAGGAGAGACCATGTGAGGTTATGACAGAGCCAAGTGACTTGGTGTATAGCGAGAATAGGAGAGGGCCTAGAACAGAGCCCTGGGGGACACCAGTGGTGAGAGCGCGTGGTGAGGAGACAGATTCTCGCCACGCCACCTGGTAGGAGCGACCTGTCAGGTAGGACACAATCCAAGCGTGGGCCGCGCCGGAGATGCCCAACTCGGAGAGGGTGGAGAGGAGGATCTGATGGTTCACAGTATCGAAGGCAGCCGATAGGTCTAGAAGGATGAGAGCAGAGGAGAGAGAGTTAGCTTTAGCAGTGCGGAGTGCCTCTGATGCAGAGAAGAGCAGTCTCAGTTGAATGACTAGTCTTGAAACCTGACTGATTTGGATCAAGAAGGTCATTCTGAGAGAGATAGCGGTAGAGCTGGCCAAGGACGGCACGTTCAAGAGTTTGAGAGAAAAGAAAGAAGGGATACTGGTCTGTAGTTGTTGACATCGGAGGGATCGAGTGTAGGTTTTTTCAGAAGGGGTGCAACTCTCGCTCTCTTGAGGACGGAAGGGACGTAGCCAGCGGTCAGGGATGAGTTGATGAGCGAGGTGAGGTAAGGGAGGTAAGGTCTCCGGAAATGGTCTGGAGAAGAGAGGAGGGGATAGGGTCAAGCGGGCAGGTTGTTGGGCGGCCGGCCGTCACAAGACGCAAGATTTCATCTGGAGAGAGAGGGGGGAGAAAGAGGTCAGAGCACAGGGTAGGGCAGTGTGAGCAGAACCAGCGGTGTCGTTTGACTTAGCAAACGAGGATCGGATGTCGTCGACCTTCTTTTCAAAATGGTTGACGAAGTCATCTGCAGAGAGGGGGGGGGGGTGGGAGGAGGATTCAGGAGGGAGGAGAAGATGGCAAAGAGCTTCCTAGGGTTAGAAGCAGATGCTTGGAATTTAGAGTGGTAGAAAGTGGCTTTAGCAGCAGAGACCGAGGAGGAAAATGTAGAGAGGAGGGAGTGAAAGGATGCCAGTTCCGCAGGGAGGCGAGTTTTCCTCCATTTCCGCTCGGCTGCCCGGAGCCCTGTTCTGTGAGCTCGCAATGAGTCGTCGAGCCACGGAGCGGGAGGGGAGGACCGAGCTGGCCTGGAGGATAGGGGACATAGAGAGTCAAAGGATGCAGAAAGGGAGGAGAGGAGGGTTGAGGAGGCAGAATCAGGAGATAGGTTGGAGAAGGTTTGAGCAGAGGGAAGAGATGATAGGATGGAAGAGGAGAGAGTAGCGGGGGAGAGAGAGCGAAGGTTGGGACGGCGCGATACCATCCGAGTAGGGGCAGTGTGTGAAGTGTTGGATGAGAGCGAGAGGGAAAAGGATACAAGGTAGTGGTCGGAGACTTGGAGGGGAGTAGCATTTGGGGTTAGTGGAAGAACAGCATCTAGTAAAGATGAGGTCGAGCGTATTGCCTGCCTTGTGAGTAGGGGGGGAAGGTGAGAGGGTGAGGTCAAAAGAGGAGAGGAGTGGAAAGAAGGAGGCAGAGAGGAATGAGTCAAAGGTAGACGTGGGGAGGTTAAAGTCACCCAGAACTGTGAGAGGTGAGCCGTCCTCAGGAAAGGAGCTTATCAAGGCATCAAGCTCATTGATGAACTCTCCGAGGGAACCTGGAGGGTGATAAATGATAAGGATGTTAAGCTTGAAAGGGCTGGTAACTGTGACAGCATGGAATTCAAAGGAGGCGATAGACAGATGGGTAAGGGGAGAAAGAGAGAATGACCACTTGGGAGAGATGAGGATCCCGGTGCCACCACCCCGCTGACCAGAAGCTCTCGGGGTGTGCGAGAACACGTGGGCGGACGAGGAGAGAGCAGTAGGAGTAGCAGTGTTATCTGTGGTGATCCATGTTTCTGTCAGTGCCAAGAAGTCGAGGGACTGGAGGGAGGCATAGGCTGAGATGAACTCTGCCTTGTTGGCCGCAGATCGGCAGTTCCAGAGGCTACCGGAGACCTGGAACTCCACGTGGGTCGTGCGCGCTGGGACCACCAGATTAGGTGGCCGCGGCCATGCGGTGTGGAGCGTTTGTATGGTCTGTGCAGAGAGGAGAGAACAGGGATAGACAGACACATAGTTGACAGGCTACAGAAGAGGCTACGCTAATGCAAGGAGATTGGAATGACAAGTGGACTACACGTCTCGAATGTTCAGAAAGTTAAGCTTACGTAGCAAGAATCTTATTGACTAAAATGATTAAAATGATACAGTACTGCTGAAGTAGGCTAGCTGGCAGTGGCTGCGTTGTTGACACTACACTAATCAAGTCGTTCCGTTGAGTGTAATAGTTTCTACAGTGCTACTATTCGGGGGCTAGCTGGCTAGCTAGCAGTGTTGATTACGTTACGTTGCGTTAAAAGAACGACAATAGCTGGCTAGCTAACCTAGAAAATCGCTCTAGACTACACAATTATCTTTGATACAAGGACGGCTATATATATATATATATATATATGTAGCTACATAGCCGTCCTTGTATCAAAGATAATTGTGTAGTCTAGAGCGATCGTAGCTAGCTACGATCAAGCAAATCAAACCGTTGTGCTGTAATGAAATGAAATGAAAATGTGATACCACCTGTGGAGCGAAGCGGAATGCGACCGGGTTGTTGTTGGCTAGCTGTTAGCTGTTAGACATCAGTCAGGAAGTTAAAGCTTGGTCGCAAATGGGTGTTCCAAATAGACAATGACCCCAAGCATACTTCCAAAGTTGTGGCAAAATGGCTTAAGGACAACAAAGTCAAGGTATTGGAGTGGACATCACAAAGCCCTGACCTCAATCACATAGACATTTAGTGGGCAGAACTGAAAAAGCATGTGCAAGCAAGGAGGCCTACAAACCTGACTCAGTTACACCAGCTCTATCAGGAGGAATGGGCCAAAATTCACCCAACTTATTGTGGGAAGCTTGTGGAAGGCTACCCAAAACATTTGATCGAAGTTAGATAATTTAACTGCAATGTTACCAAATACTAATTGAGTGCATGTAAACTTCTGACCCACTGGGAATGTGATTCATTCTCTCTACTATTATTCTGAAATTTCACATTCTTAAAATAAAGTGGTGATCCTAACTGACCTAAGACAGGCAATGTTACCTAGTATTTAATGTCAGCAATTGTGAAAAACTGAGTTTAAATGTATTTGGTTAAGGTGTGTGTAATCTTCCTACTTCAACTGAATCTTTGTTTCTTAAGATAATTGATCACTGGTCTATGAAATTAACTGAAAATGTATGGACATTTAAAATCTAAAAGAAACCCTTAAGATTCAGAAAAAGTTGAAAAAACAGGAAAGGAAAAAACATGAACCTTGTCTATATAATAAGGTGGCCTATGAATATTAATAATGAGATTAAATTAGTTCAGTCATCCCAATGGGGAGGGCTGCTAACAGATGTACTATCCAATAGCAGCCTGGACATTAATGTTTGATAGTTATCCTTAGCGTCCTGTAGTCATAACACACTCAGAGGGACAGAAAGTCAGACCTTAGTCTTAGTAACACCACACACACACACACAGTCTGGGAGAGGAGGAAAAGCAACAGGAGCCACCTGACACTGCGGGACGGGAGAAGGCCGTTACCAACTGTCCCTCGTCACCATGTCGGACTGCGGATGCAAAGAACGGCCTATTGGTGCGCGTCGGACAGACAAGCAGGCAGGAAGACGGGCACAAAAACAGACACACAAAGAGAGAGAGAGAGGAGGCAGAAAGACGAGCAGGAAGGCAGGCAGAGTTGATCAGCTCCATGCTGTGTTGGCCTGAGACCACTGGGAAAGCTCACCCTGCAAATATTCAGCCAGAGGAGAGCTTCACATGAGGCCATATATGGGGAGTTATGTTTTTAGTCGGGATTTCTGTCACATCAAGACTTACATAACTGTGTGTATGTTTGTATTGGGGAGGGTGAGAGAGTGGAGCTGGGTCTTAACAATGGATTTCTGCTCAACAGTGCTTCACAACGAGTGGCAGATAGTGATGTGTATAATGTGTCACTGAATCTACTCTGAATCTAATCTAATCTAATCTGTCCTATTCCAGAGGGCATCTAGTTTTCCCAACATGGCATCAGCAATAAATGGTAATGAGCTGTTCCCAGATGGGGTTGTGGGCTTGTGTGCCCACATATCTTGTGTGACCGACAGGGCATTGATTGAGGGGTAATTTCTTACAAGTACTGAGAAGAGCTGAAGGTTTTCAGCATCTCTGGCAGGGGAGGAGAAAAAAAATCTGATATAAATAGGCTAGCACCCCTCCCTCTGCTGTCTGGGATAGTCTCCCACTCCCAGCACATTCACTCCCTAGCTATGATTAATACAATTGTGTAGCACCTAGGCCCGATCACCACTATAAGAGATGAAGGAGAGTCTGAGGAGTGGAGTGGCTTTCTAGTTTTCAATTCACATCCTTGCCTTAACTTTCATTGTGGCTGTCAAGATGACAATTTTTCTCTTTTGTTCTCAATTTTTTTTATTTCACCTTTACTGAACCAGGTAGGCCAGTTGAGAACAAGTTCTCATTTAAAACGGCGACCTGGCCAAGATAAAGCAAAGCAGTGGATCAAAAACGACAGAGTTAGACAAACGTATTGGTCCTCCATTGTTCCTCAAGCAAGAGGGGGGCACAAACAAGTCCAAACTGACTATATTGTAAAAATGTATGAAAACAAAAAGTTGCTGTTTGTCTTAATTTAAGGTTAGCATTGTCATTAAGGTTAGGTTTAAAATCAGATTTTAAGAAGATAAATTGTAGAACTAGGCGGGGCTTCTGACTTTTGGAACATGGCCAGATCGTGTTATAACTTCCTACCACTAGCTGCCAGTATGCACACATACTTACAATGTTTATACTCCTTCAGTAAGAGCAGAGGCCGGATATAATGATGAGATGATTGAGTCTCCATCCTAAGAATGGGATTCGTTTTCCACATGGCGGAACAGCGGGCTGTCAAGCACCCACCTATTCCGCTCTTTGAATTGGTGGATGCATCTCGTTATTTGGATATTCGATGAGGGGTGTTAACATCAACCGCCTGTATTCAATGGAGAGTGAGATGCTAGCCTCATGAATATGCAGAGACAGTCTCAAATTTCAACAGGGACAACTCAGCACAGGAGGCTCAATGTCTGGAACAGAGTAAATGGAAACCATGTATTTGATGTATTTGATACAATTCCACTAATTCTGCTCCAGTCATTAACATGAGCCTGTTCTCCCCAATTAAGGTGCCAACTTCCTGTGCAACTCAAATATAAATAAATAAAATTCTCTCAAAGTTGGGATAATGTCACATGCATCACATATCAGTACACTCTTAACCTAAGAATTACAAAACCTCTTAGATTAAGTAAGCCTCATGTATCAAAATAGCAATAAATGTTTATTTTGACAGAATTCAACACTCATTGCCACCCATACAAAATGCCTAATAATTAATGACCTACTTAACATGGACAAATGTTGGCCGGAGTTAACCCTCTCCCCCGCAGGTATAAGCAAAGGCTGGAAACTGTCTGGAAGTGGAAATTCTTGTCATGACAACAATCCATAAGAACGAAGACTAAACGCAAAAAAAGAAACGTCCCTTTTTCAGGACCGTCTTTCAAAGAGAATTTCTGAGAGAAGTTGGACTGGGGGCTTGTAGGCCTGTTGTAAGGCAGGTCCTCACCAGACATCAACGGCAACAACGTCACTTAAGGGCACAAACCCACTGTCGCTGGACCAGACAGGACTGGCAAAAAGTGCTCTCACTGACGAGTCGCGGTTTTGCCTCACCAGGGGTTATGGTCGTATTTGCGTTTATCATCAAAGGAATGAGTGTCACACCGAGGCCTGTACTCTGGAGTGAAATCGAGTTAGAGGGTCCATCATGGTCTAGTGTGGTGTGTCACAGAATCATCGGACTGAGTTTGTCGTCATTGCAGGCAATCGCAACGCTGTGCATTACAGGGAAGACATCCTCATGTGGTACCCTTCCTGCAGGCTCACCCTGACATGACCCTCCAGCATGACAATGCCACCAGCCATACTACTCATTGTGTGCAAGATTTCTTGCAAGACAGGAATGTCAGTGATCTGCCATGGCCAGCAAAGAGCCCGGATCTCATTGAGCATGCCTGGGACCTGATGGATCGGAGGGTGAGGACTAGGGCCATTCCCCCCAGAAATGTCAGGGGACATCTCACAGCAAGAACTGGCAAATTTGGTGCAGTCCATGAGGAGGAGATGCACTGTAGTACTTAACTTTTTACCCCCCCCCCTCTTATGGTCATACAAATACTTACAACATTAAGTTTGCTGAAAATAAAAGTTGATGGTGAAAATACATTTATTTTTTTGCTGAGTGGATTTCAACATTTTTATAGATCTTTAGCAAGTACCCATGACTGGAAAGCATCAGAAGACCACAAATACAATTTAGTGAAATGTAAGGCTTTCATGAACTGCAATATGAACAGATTGTTTAAGGTGTGCCTTCAAGATGGCTTTTTTAGACACATACCTTGTCACAGGAGTTGCCTGTGACAATTCCTGTGTGTTTTGTTAAGAGTATGACTACTCACCAAAACATGACAACCTACAAGAGTATAGCTATAATCATGTCAGCTACATTGAATGAAAAACCACAGCACACCATATCTACCTTTAGGCCATGTCCAAGATACATTCTCTATTTGATGGAATACATTACATTTACACTCAGGGCAAGCCCATACCAGTCATCCTGGGGCAAAAAACAAAGGATGAAAAGGTGCAATACTACAGAGGTGAAGCAGGTTAACTATACCGGTGATGAAACAGTTCTGCATGAGTGACAAATAACCATCAACTTGAACGCCGAGCTCCAGACATTACATGGGGATGGACATGTAATGTCCGGGCCACTGACGTCAGCCAGGCATCCCTCTATATGTCTTGAAGATGTGAACAAGTACCCCTAGTGGTATGATCTCAATTGTAGCCTAGTTTCACCTTTGACTAGTGAGGAATCCCAAATCTTTGGGTGAATTTTGCTTTTCATTTAAGTATTAAATGAGAGATCCTCAAATTAATCTGACAGTAATATTTGATCAAGGTACAGTATTTAACAATATATATGTAAATGTATACAGCACATTGGGATGTCCTCAACCATTTCCCCATGCAGTGTATATTCTTGCCTGTAGAGTCTTCGTCATTGATTTCAAGTCTATCGAAGATTACTTAAAATCACTTGCCAAGTGATGGATTCAAAGCCTGTATCAGATGCAGAATAAATATTTCTTAGTTATACAGTAACAGTATGCATTATCAGACTTGGAAGTGGGTGTGCACACATGCCCTTGTAACATGGGGAATGCACCATAAATAACTTTTCCTATAGCCAATATCCCATTTTTTTTATATACAAGGTGAGGATCTAAACATAAGTTTATATCAGGGAGTGGAGCATGGGAATAACTAGTCAGATAAATATAAATATGGGCTTTATTCACAATTCTGAAGAAACTCAATGAGATTGTTCTCAGACAGAAACTCTCATGGCTTTGCATTTAATACTCTCAACAGAAAATGTTTACAGCTCATTATCATAGATCAGCATCATCACAGACAAGTATTCAATCTCAATGCATCAGGTAGTTTCAATCAGAATTAAACAACATACCTAGCGAGGTACACCATGGGAGAAGGACAACCAGTGGCTACGGGCACATTTGCCACAAACATACTCACAATCCATTCTCATCATCAATTTGGTCTGGGTCACAGCCATCCGCCCAAGGCATGCCAGCCTGTACACAGTAAGAGAGATCCCTGAAAAGGCATAAACAGCACAGCTTGTATACATGGGCATGGCAGCCACGCCCCTAATTGACAATCACAGACACCTGGTGCTTGAAAGAGGGTGCGTTCAACAACTTCTTCAGTTTCACCCTGTTACACCCTCGTTCACTGCATATGTGTGTGTCCAGCTATCTCTGTGTGTTCCTATCTGCACAGAAAGTGGGGGAGGGGAGGAACATGAATTCAGAGCGGCCAAGACAGATGTGATTATTGTTGTAGTCGCTTCACAGAACATGAAGCATTGCATGTGTCAGAAAATACAAACGGTATGGACCCATTGGATTCCATTCTACACAGTAATGAATTATAGTGTCCACTGGACTGTAGGAAACATACACACACTGTAGTGAGTTTTAAGTCATAAGGTGAAAATAAAATGCGTCACATGATAGTTGTTGTGAGGTTGAAGTCAGACATCTCTGTCATAATCCAACCCCCACACTCTTAGAAAAAAGGTGCTATCTAGAACCTAAAAGTGTTCTTTGGCTGTCCCCTTAGGAGAACCCTTTGAAGAACCATTTTTGGTTCCAGGTAGAAGAACCCTTTTGAGTTCAATGTAGAACCCTTTATGCAGAGGGTTCTATATGGAACCAAAAATGTCTCTTCTATGGGGAACCCTTTTGGAACCCTTTTTTCTAAGAGTGCACTGTTCATGATTACCAGCTAATTTCTTCATCAAATTCTGTGAAATTGGCAGAACCGTGACCAAAACATGATTTTACATCCTAGCAATTCAATCTTTAGAGTTCTTCAGAAAATACCCAGGACTATGTGGTGCTGTACCCTATTCTTTTTCAATAAATCTTGTGCTCCATACTCCATAATATGTGTGGTCGTTGCTATCCAAACTATAGTTTCCCAACTGTTTATTGACCCTCAGTTGTATGCACACTGAAGTTATGCATTGTAGGTAACCAGCCTCACTGCTGAAAGCCTGGCTTAGTGTATGGCCTCTAATCCACACCTCAATGACATCATCATCCAGCTCAATTGGCCTAAATGGGGAGAGTGAGTTCAGCCAGTGATTGGTAAGGTGTGTGTGTATGCACTCCCACATGTATGTGTGTGAGTTCATTTGTGCGCATGTTGAGCACAGGGGCGGAGAACTCTATGATGTTATTGGCTGACTAGACGTACTCCACTGATCCACAGAAGCCCAGCCCAGAAGTAGGACTTAGCTATGAAGGTCAAGACGATGAGATGTGGTGAACAGCAGATACACATTGAAGCTACCCAGTTAAAATAATTGTGCATTGTATCTAGGATGTTGGCACTCAAAGGGAGATACAGTAGTTGCTATAATTGCCCCTGAGAGATGAATAGAGTTTAATTGTATTGAATATGACTTCTCAGTACTGTGATCACAGCCAAATCACAACAGCATTTAGTGCTTTGTACTTCTTGCTATTTAGCACTTGTGATTTGGAGAGAACATCAACCCCGTTAGCACATACACAGTCAGAGCCAGACACATGCCAGTGTGGCGTGCTGTGTCTTTGACTACATACCAAATGACACCCTATTCACTACTGATTAAAATAAGTACAATTCACTAGTTAATCTTTTGACTGATCAGATAAACTCTGAAAAAGACCTGATATGAAAATATCTGATGTGATTGGTCAAAAGACCAATTAGTGGATGAAGAAAAGTTTTCACCCACTAATTTTTCTTTAAAGACTCAGCCTCAAAGTTGACTTTCAGAATAGCCTAATAACTGTGTTTAATAACTGTGTTTCACACCCATATTGTAACGGTTTTCCTCCTCTTCTGAGGAGGAGTAGGAAAGATCGGACCAATGCGTAGCGTGGTAAGTGTCCATATTTTAATGAAATAACCAAACACTTAATACACAAGAACAAGAGAAATAAATGAAAACCGAAACAGTTCTGTATGGTAAAACACAGAAAACAACTTCCCGCAACCCATAGTGGGAAAACAGGCTGCCAAAGTATGGTTCTCAATCAGAGACAATGATCGACAGCTGCCTCTGATTGGGAACCATACCAGGCCAAACACAGAAATACATAACCTAGAATACACAACATAGAATGCCCACCCCAACTCACGCCCTGACCAAACTAAAACAGATATATAAAAAAGGAACTATGGTCAGGACGTGACACAGATCTTGATTTGATTGGTGATTTACTGAATCTAACTTTATGTAGCTCCATTTACAGTAAACAGTATGATGTCTACTGTATACATTAAATGCCCAATATGAGGTTCGAACAATACCAATGCTGGGACACCACCACTGTTTTGCTAAATAGCTGAGACATGGGTCTTGAGAACCACTCTCAAATTCATGGTGCTCTACAGTATTTGTTTACAATTACATTGTTTACAAACAAAGGAGTAAAACAAGCTGATATTTTGTATTCTGGTGGGGTACGGCAGTTGAAATAAACTCATGAGACATTTATAATTTATATTCTTCAAGTATCAATGTGTATATATCATTGATTTATATGTCAAAAAATGGATGTAGCAGCTGCCCCTTTAAGTGTTTGGTGATGGCTGCATTTCATTATTGCTGGCGCTAGAGGTAGAGCAGCTAATTGGCCTACCTATCCACAGCCTCTTCAGGATTATCGTCTATTTCCATCCCAGGTTCCTGCTTGTCCATCTGCCTGTGGCTGCATCTCAGTGAGGACACTCTTCGACTGCATTTCAATAGGCCAACTCTTCAGCTGCATCTCAATAGTCTTAATAGCAATTTCCTGTTCTCGTCTCTTCATCCCTTCTCCTTCATCTCTACTTATTAAAAAATCCAAAGCAGATAAAAGCTATATGGTGGATCCCTACAATTAACTTTTTGTATTGTTACGGGGAATTGGCATCCTCCTGTCCAATTTCTATCCCATCATCGGAGATTTTAAAAAGTGGAGGAGAAAAATAAGCTATTGAGATACAGCCGAGGACTGTTGTGAGTGACAAAGAACTCAGTCAGAGAGAGAGAGAGAGAGAGAGAGAGAGAACCAGCAGGAGACGGGAAGCTTTGTTTGAAGCCTCCGTGACGAGAACAATCGCTCCCCCAAAACAGATTTGCTTAACATTGAGTTAGAGAGAACAATGTTTTACTACATAGTCAAACTGTTGGCAGCAGTAGCCATTTTGTTGGTGTTGGTAATAACCACCCGAATCAGGGACAGACACCATGATAGTGAGATAGCAGTAAGATAGTACATTTTAGTCATTTTAAATATGCACATAATGCAATTATAGACTGTGACAAAAGACTAAGCCAGAACAAGGGCTGTGACCCAGATTCATAAATCATAAGAATCTTAGCTTCTATGATGAGGCACTATATGTGTACACACAGTACAGGGACAATGTTGCTGTGCTGAAGCTGTGACTAGAACTGATAGAATGAAATCAATAAGAATAAAATGTTCTTATTGATTTCCTCTGTTCCCAGTTCCTCTGTTTGTGACACGAGGCACTGTGGTGTGTAATGATACTGGCTGGTAATGTTGTGATATTGTCTGGTCATGTTATAATACTGGCTAGTCATGGTTTGATACTGGCTGATCATGTTGTGATATTGGCTGGTCATGTTGTGATACTGGCTGGTCATGTTTTGATACTGGCTGGTCATGTGATATTGGCAAGTCATGTTGTGATAACGGCAGGTCATGTGATATTAGCAGGTCATGCAATGATAATTAATGGCTTGTCATATAGTGTGGCAGGAATGATACTTGCTCGTTATGTTATGATACTGGCTGGTCATGTTATGATAGTGGCTGGTCATGTTGTGATATTGGCAGGTCATGATATGATAATGGCTGGTCATATAGTGTGACAGGAATGACACTGGATGGTCATATTGTGATATTACACTGTAAAAAAAATATGTTGATTTGATTCAACGTACAATTGTAAGGCAACCAGCTGAAATAGGATTGTGAGTTTGGCCAACAAATTTTTTCTTGAGCAAACTCACAATTCTATTGCAGCTGGTTGCCTTACAATTTTACATTGAATCAAAATATTTGTATAAAAGAAATACAGTGTAGCTGGTCATGTTATGGTCATGTTATGATTCTGGCCGGCCATGTTGTATGATAGTTCCACCAGTCACATGCCACTACTATTATAGATAAGGAAGAAAGCTTTAGTGCAGCTTTAGTCTTTAAATCCATCAGCCTTACACAATATTCATCTCATATCTCTGAATCTTTATATATCTGATGGGGAGGTTCTATATATGGAATAAAGCCATTTTTGAAAAATATATTTTCCGATTACAAACAACATATACATTTTTTTGTAGTGGGTAGTTTCAATTTAGCTTGTGGGTGGATGAACACAAAACATGAGAGTGACTGTACAACTGAGCATTAACAGTCCATCATCACATACTGTGACTTCTGTGTTTATGTAGGGCATGATATTTTGCTTGCCGATATTCCACAGTGACAATTAAAGTATTTATTTATTTTGTTGCTGACGCTAGGTGGTGAGACTTACTGCAAACAGGGCTTACTGTCACGTTCTGACCATAGTTATGTTATTTTATTATTTGTTTTAGTATGGTCAGTACGTGAGTTGGGGTGGGCGTTCTATGTTTGTTTTTAACTATGTTGTGTTTTGTGTTCGACCTAGTATGGTTCTCAATCAGAGGCAGGTGTTGTTAGTTGTCTCTGATTGAGAATCATACTTAGGTAGCCTGGGTTTCACTGTTGGTTTGTGGGTGTCTGTTTCCTTTTCAGTGTTTGTCGCCACACGGTACTGTTTTGTTTCTTCACGGTTCTTTTGTTATTTTTGTATTCAGTGTTCAGTGCTTTCTTTGATTAAAGTTATGGACATTTACCACGCTGCATCTTGGTCCGATCCTTACTCCTCTTCAGACGAAGATGAGATCTGCCGTTACAGAAGCACCCACCACAAGAGGACCACGCAGCGTGGTAACGGGCAGCAGCAGCGGCCGAAAACACAAGACTCCTGGTCTTGGGAGGAGATTTTGGACGGCAAGGGACCCTGGGCACAAGCAGGGGAATATCGCCGCCCTAAAGCAGGGCTGGAGGAAATCTGTTACAGAAACATAGACTGCCCACCCCAACTCATGCCCTGACCATACTAAAACAAAGAATAAAATAACAGAACTATGGTCAGAACGTGACACTTGCCTGGGGCAATATGGATCCAGTCGTGGAGAGATTCAGGCAGGCTCAGGATTTCATTTTCAAAAGAGGCGAAATATAGTAGTCTGAATAATATTCATAGCAAATGTGCCATTCTTCGTTGGAGAATGTACCATTAGGCTTCTCCACATGATTTCCATAGGCATTGAAAACAATGCAATGCACTGTCTTTCAAGTCTGTTCTGGACTATTTGATTCTTATTATAAACGTTTCAGTCATAATAGTGAAGTACATTGTAAGTGTTGGGTTAATTCTGTTTTTTTAATCCCTTTATGTACACTGCTCAAAAAAATAAAGGTAACACTTAAACAACACAATGTAACTCCACGTCAATTACACTTCTGTGAAATCACACTGTACACTTAGGAAGCAACACTGATTGACAATAAATTTCACATGCTGTTGTGCAAATGGAATAGACCACAGGTGGAAATTATAGGCAATTAGCAAGACACACACAATAAAGGAGTGGTTCTGCAGGTGGTGACCACAGAACACTTCTCAGTTCCTATGCTTCCTGGCTGATGTTTTGGTCACTTTTGAATGCTGGCAGTGCTTTCACTCTAGTGGTAGCATGAGACGGAGTCTACAACCCACACAAGTGGTTCGGGTAGTGCAGCTAATCCAGGATGGAACATCAATGCGAGCTGTGGCAAGGTTTGCTGTGTCTGTCAGCGTAGTGTCCAGAGCATGGAGGCACTACGAGGAGACAGGCCAGTACATCAGGAGATGTGGAGGAGGCCGTAGGAGGGCAACAACCCAGCAGCAGGACCGCTACCTCCACCTTTGTGCAAGGAGGAGCAGGAGGAGCACTGCCAGAGCCCTGCAAAATAACCTCCAGCAGGCCACAAATGTGCACGTGTCTGCTCAAATAGTCAGAAACAGACACCATGAGGGTGGTTTGAGGGCCCGACGTCCACAGGTGGGGGTTGTGCTTACAGCCCAACACCGTGCACAACGTTTGGCATTTGCCAGAGAACACCAAGATTGACAAATTCGCCACTGGCGCCCTGTGCTCTTCATAGATGAAAGCAGGTTCACACTGAGCACAGGTGACATATGTGACAGAGTCTGGAGACGCCGTGGAGAACGTTCTGCTGCCTGCAACATCCTCCAGCATGACCGGTTTGGCGGTGGGTCAGTCATGGTGTGGGGTGGCATTTCTTTGGGGGGCCGCACAGCCCTCCATGTGCTCGCCAGAGGTAGCCTGACTGCCATTAGGTACCGAGATGAGATCCTCAGACCATATGCTGGTGCGGTTGGCCCTGCGTTCCTCCTAATGCAAGACAATGCTTGACCTCATGTGGCTGGAGTGTGTCGGCAGTTCCTGCAAGAGGAAGGCATTGATGCTCTGGACTGGCCCGCCTGTTCCCCTGACCTGAATCCAATTGAGCACATCTGGGACATCATGTCTCGCTCCATCCATTGCACCACAGACTGTCCAGGAGTTGGCGGATGCTTTAGTCCAGGTCTGGGAGGAAATCCCTCAGGAGACCATCCGCCACCTCATCAGGAGCATGCCCAGGCATTGTAGGGAGGTCATACAGGCACGTGGGGGCCACACACACTACTGAGCCTCATTTTGACTTGTTTTAAGGACATTACATCAAAGTTGGATCAGCCTGTAGTGTGGCTTTCCACTTTAATTTTGAGTGTGACTCCAAATCCAGACCTCCATGGGTTGATAAATTTGATTTCCATTGATCATTTTTGTGTGATTTTATTGTCAGCACATTCAACTATGTAAAGAAAAAAGTATTTAATAAGAATATTTCATTCATTCAGATCTAGGATGTGTTATTTTAGTGTTCCCTTTATTTTTTGAGCAGTGTAGTTCATTATTCTATCCATCATTGGTATACATAGTGTTCTGTACTCAGTGTCTTGTCATAGTGTCTTGTGATTATACCTGGCCTGTATTGTGCAGTATGTATATTGTGGCACAGAAAGAGGCTATTTTCTCCAATATACACACGCACGTATCTCCACCACTATTTCCACTCTCCCATCCACAGGTCAGAACATTATGAAGAAAAGAGGTGCTGACCTGCTGTCACCCATAGAAATGGATTCTGTTTCTATGATGTCACCAACCTTATTTTTTTCACACTATCCAACTCTCACAGTCAGATGTGCCATCGTTAGAACAGAGCTCTATTCTGAGGCTCATGTGCTGGTGTGCTGAGCAGACCACTGATTAGCCCTATATGAACCTTGGCCCTCTCTTATCACTCATGAATAAGCACTTGGGGAAAACCCATCAGACTGACTAAAATAATTTTGGCTGCCTTTCTCTGACACATTTGTGCCCTAAGATCTGCAAACAGCACACTGTTTGACTAAGGCGAGAGGGGTGTGTTGGTGTGACACACCCCAATAACATCCGAACACTTGGAGAAGAGCAAATCACACAAAGGCAGACCATTTTGGCTCCAATCAACCATTTTTTCCCCCCAACTCATTTGGAACACATATTGAGTGCCCTCAGATCTCTCCAAAACAGACAAATTGGGATTTACCCTAATATTTGACTATGGCTTTGGGGACCTATTTGTGTGTCCCATTGGAGTCATCATCCCCCAGGCAGATGGTAGGTAGATCTTATAGAGGGATTAATCCTCTAGGATACCCATAACTCTTTTGATTGTGGGTTTAATCCTGGCCCACTGGCAGACTGGCAGGCCCTCTGTAATACTGCCGCAAAGCTGCTGTGTGGTTTAAGATGTGCTTCTGTTTCCAGCGGGGTAATGGAATGCATATCTGGAGAAAGCAGTGGTATCAAAGAAATAGAATGACTAGAGCAGACATTCCCATTCAAGTCAACGTTGAATGTTCTAGTAATTCTATGACAATGACTGGGATATCTTCCACAGAGCAGCATGAATGGATGGAAGCACGCTTCAGGTTAAGTTCCCTGTGAAGGGTTCCTCCGGTCACTGCTGGTGGGTTGTTGTGTGTAGTTTGCTGTCTACCAATACCTACCCCCTGAGGCCTGAGTATCTGTCTGACTGTGAGTGTGTGCTGGACCGCAGCCAGGGGCGGTGGAGAACAATGAGATTAGTGGGAGGGGGACGGGTGAGGTAGAAGAGCCCTCCTCCAGCTGCCACCCGCGGGAGGCCCCTGCCTCACGCCCCTCATCCAACCCCCGTATTGCCGCACCCTCTCCAGCCCTAATCTAGAGCTCCAATCTGCCCTCATACAGATTCCAATCTGAGTGTATTCCAATTTAGCCACAGTGAGGCTTTTCTCAGATAATAGTATTGTTTTTTTCAACTGAGGGCATCTAAAGGAAAGGAATATATATATATATTTTTACCTTTATTTAACTAGGCAAGTCAGTTAAGAACAAATTCTTTTTTTCAATGACAGCCTAGGAACAGTGGGTTAACTGCTTTATTCAGGGGCAAGACGACAGATTTTTACCTTGTCAGCTCGGGGATTCGATCTTGCAACCTTTCGCTTCCTAGTCAAACGCTCTAACCACTGACAAGCTGCCGCCCCATAACTAGCCCTTTCATAAATCAATCATAACTTTGGTATTATACATTTTTTTTGGTGTGTGCAAATTTGTATTACATACCACTATTCCAGGAGAAAAACAGATCAATATGAATTTGAACAGACAGATAAACACATTTTTAAAGGGAGTCCCCATCATTCATATTTACTATGATGCAGAAAGAATGGACAAGTGAAAGCAGAACTGCAACATTGTGATACAGACAGACCTATTCCAGTAATGTTTTCACTGTCTCTGATTTAGAAGCATTACAAAGGAGAGCCTTGTCTGCTCCTGTAGGTCACCAGAAAATAGGAGTCTTAGGGGGCCTTCATGCTGTTGTGTAATAGGCTAGCTAGATGGAACAGCACTGAGTGCAGTACAATCCCCTGAGGGGAAATAGAGGAGAACGCTCCACCACCAGTACCCACCTGGGATTACCCTAACTCAGCTATTCTGTAGGAATCAGTAGGAAAGCCTCTAACACATCACCGCCATGCTCTGAGACAAAGCGGTCTAGGTTGAAACAGATCTGAAATCTGCCTTAACAAATTATTGCCATGCTCCAAGACAAAGCAATCCAGGTGAAGCAGACCTGATATCTGTCCTTTCTTGCACAGATCATTAGAGCATTCTTTGTTGTGTTTTTGCCTTGTTTCCTTTCATGAGCCAGAACAGTGTGAGGAGTGTTTGAAAATAAGTAAATATAGACCCCAGAGTTATCTTTATGCATATTTTTTTCTTTCCATCCTGCGCCAGGCGCATGAATAATTGAAAGAGGTTTTCCACCATGATAGCTCCAGTCAGAAGACCCACAGTAAAAACAAAGAGGCAGTTTCTCTCTTTCCCTCCCTCCCTCCCTCCCTCCCTCCCTCCCTCCCTCCCTCCCTCCCTCCCTCCCTCCCTCCCTCCCTCCTCCCTCCCTCCCTCCCTCCCTCCCTCCCTCCCTCCCTCCCTCCCTCCCTCCCCTCTTCGTCTCCTTTGACAATTACACTGTCTGCTTTAAGACAGAAGGCTGAGAATAATAATGTTTAGCTTCAACACTGATTGTGTTCAACCATCTTCTTGTTTAGCTTCTTGGGATGATAGAGCAGGAATATTTAGATAGAGCAGTTTTATTTGTCAAGGACCATGTACAACATGTCATTTCACCAGATTTAGCTAGATAGCTAATTTTTATCTGTACTCCCAGGGCAGAAAAAAAATCAACATTAATACATCAATTACAATCCTACAGTATAACATACTATTAATATATATATGTATGTAATACTTGAGATTCTTCAAAGTAGCCACCTTTGCCTTGATGACAGCTTTGTCCACTCTTGGCAAATGTACTTATTTTCATCTCTTCAGTGGGTCATATAATTGAGTGTAGTCTGGCCCAGGAGTGTGAAGGTAAACGGAAAGGCTCTGGAGCAACGAACCGCCCTTGCTGTCTCTGCCTGGCCGGTTCCCCCCTTTCCACTGGGATTTTTTGCCTCTAACCCTATTACAGGGGATGAGTCACTGGCTTACTGGTGCTCTTTCATGCCGTCCCTAGGAGGGGTGTGTCACTTGAGTGTGGGTTGAGTCACTGATGTGATCTTTCTGTCTGGCATGATGACTCCTTGCTGTCCCCAGTCCACCTGGCCGTGCTGCTGCTCCAGTTTCAACTGTTCTGCCTGTGATTATTATTATTTGACCATGCTGGTAATTTATGAACATTTGAACATCTTGGCCATGTTCTGTTATAATCTCCACCCGGCACAGCCAGAAGAGGACTGGCCACCCCTCATAGCCTGGTTCCTCTCTAGGTTTCTTCCTAGATTTTGGCCTTTCTATGGAGTTTTACCTAGCCACCGTGCTTCTACACCTGCATTGCTTGCTGTTTGGGGTTTTAGGCTGGGTTTCTGTACAGCACTTTGAGATATCAGCTGATTTACGAAGGCCTATATAAATGAATTTGATTTGATTTGGCATTCTCGCAACCGGCTTCATGAGGTAGTCACCTGGAATGCATTTCAATTAACAGGTGTGCCTTGTTAAAAGTTCATTTGTGGAATTCCTTTCCTTCTTAATGCGTTTGAGCCAATCAGTTCTGCTGTGACAAGGTAGGGTTGGTATATAGAATGGCAAGAACAGCTGAAAAAAGCAAAGATAAACTACTATTATGTCTTTGTGAGATGTAGAGTACGTGAACAGATGATCTCTGCATTTGTGGTTCCCACCGTGAAGCATGGAGGAGGAGATGTGATGTTGTGGGGAAGCTTTGCTGGTGACACTGTCTGTGATTTATTTAGAGTTCAAGGCACACTTAACCAGGATTGCTACCACAGCATTCTGCAGCGATACGCCATCCCATCTGGTTTGGGCTTAGTAGGACTATCATTTGTTTTTCAAACGAACACTGACCGAACACACCTCCAGGCTGTGTAAGGGCTATTTGACCAAGAATGAGAGTGATGGAGCACTGCATCAGATGATCTGGCCTCAACAATCACCCGACCTCAACCCAAATGACATGGTTTGGGATGAGTTGGACCGCAGAATGAAGGAAAAGCAGCCAACTAGTGCTCAGCATATGTGGGAACTCCTTCAAGACTGTTGTAAAAGCATTCCAGGTGAAGTTGGTTGAGAGAATGCCAAGAGTGTGCAAAGCTGTCATTAAGGCAAAGGGTGGCTGTCACGTTCTGACCTTTATTTTCTGTGTTTTTGTATTTAGTTAGTATGGTCAGGGCGTGAGTTGGGTGGGCAGTCTATGTTTGTTTGTCTAGGTTTTGGGAATTTCTATGTTTCGGCCTAGTATGGTTCTCAATCAGAGGCAGGTGTCATTAGTTGTCTCTGATTGAGAATCATACTTAGGTGGCCTGGGTTTCACTGTGTG
This sequence comes from Oncorhynchus keta, assembly GCF_023373465.1. NCBI lineage: Eukaryota > Metazoa > Chordata > Actinopteri > Salmoniformes > Salmonidae > Oncorhynchus > Oncorhynchus keta. Next base: position 49,433,003 of record NC_068455.1, read on the forward strand.
TTTGTGGGTGATTGTTCCTGTCTCTGTGTGTGCACCAGATAGGACTGTTTTGAGTTTCACATTTCTTGTTTTGTTAGTTTTGTTCATGTGTACCTTATAGCATTAAAAAGTACCATGGAAAATTACCACGCCGCGTATTGGTCCTCTGATCCGTTTCGCCTCTCCTCTTCGGAAGAAGAGGAGGAAACTCATTACAGAATCACCCACCAAAATCGGACCAAGCGGCGTGGTAAAGGACAGCGACGACAGCAGCAGCAGCATCAACAACAGAGGCCACCATCACAGGACTCCTGGACATGGGAGCAGATACTGAACGGAGAGGGACCCTGGGCACGGGCTGGGGAAAATCGCAGCCCCAAAGCAGAGCTGGAGGCAGCGAAAGCTGAGCGGCGGCAATATGAGGAGCCAGCACGGCAGTGCGACAGGTACGAGAGGCAGCCCCAAATTTTTTTTTGGGGGGGGCACACGAGGTGTGGTACTAAGCCAGGTAGCAGACCTGAGCTCACTCCTCGTGCTTATGATAAGCAGCGCATTACTGGTCAGGCACCGTGTTATGCGGTTGAGCGCACGGTGTCGCCAGTGCGTGTCCATAGCCCGGTGCGCTATAGGGCAGCCCCCGAGAGTGCCATGCGAGTGTGGGCATTGAGCCAGGGCGTATGGTGCCTGCTCAGCGGGTCTGGTCGCCGGTACGCAGTCTTGGTCCAGGTTATCCTGCGCCGGCTCTGCGTGCTGTGTCTCCGGGCGCTGGGAGGGTGCAGTGCGTCCTCTGCCTGCGCTCCGCTCGTACCGGGCAACTGTGGGAGTGGAGCCTAGGGGAGAGGTGCGTGTAGTAAGCACTAGATCTCCCGTGCTTACCCACAGCCCGGTTCAACCTGTGCCTGCACTCTGGAGGGTCCGGGCTCGAGTAGTTGTCCAGCCTGGGGAAGTGGTGCCAAGGTTGCGCACCAGAGCTCCAGTGCTCCCCACAGCCCGGTCTTTCAGGCTCCTCCTAACACCAAGCCTCCTGAAAGTCTCCCCAGCCTGGTAGTTCCTGTGGCAGCCCCACGCACCAGGCTGTCTCTCAGTCTCCTCCCTGCAGGTGCTCCCGCCTGTCCGGCGCCGCTGCCGGAGCGTCCCGCCTGTCCGGCGCCGCTGCCGGAGCGTCCCGCCTGTCCGGCGCCGCTGCCGGAGCCTCCCGCCTGTCCGGCGCCGCTGCCGGGCGCCGCCTGTCCGGGCGCCTGCCCTCCCTGTCCGGCGCCGTTGCCGGAGCCTCCCGCCTGTCCGGAGCCGCCCGCCTGTCCGGCGCCGCTGCCGGAGCCTCCCGCCTGTCCGGCGCCGCTGCCGGAGCCTCCCGCCTGTCCGGCGCCGCTGCTGGAGCGTCCCGCCTGTCCGGCGCCGCTGCCTCCTGTAGCAGCTCCACGCACCAGGCTGTCTCTCTGTCTCCTCTCTGCAGGTGCTCCCGCCTGTCCGGCGCCGCTGCCGGAGCGTCCCGCCTGTTCTGCGCCGTTGCCGGAGCGTCCCGCCTGTCCGGCGCCGCTGCCGGAGCCTCCCGCCTGTCCGGCGCCGCTGCCGGAGCGTCCCGCCTGTCCGGCGCCACTGCCGGAGCGTCCCGCCTGTCCGGCGCCGCTGCCGGAGCCTCCCGCCTGTCCGGCGCCGCTGCCGGAGCCTCCCGCCTGTCCGGCGCCGCTGCCAGAGCCTCCCGCCTGTCCGGCGCCGCTGCCGGAGCGTCCCGCCTGTCCGGCGCCGCTGCCGGAGCCCCTCAGCCCAGAGGCGCCAGAGCCCCTCAGCCCAGAGGCGCCAGAGCCCCTCAGCCCAGAGGCGCCAGAGCCCCTCAGCCCAGAGGCGCCAGAGCCCTCAGCCCAGAGGCGCCAGAGCCCCTGCCCCTCTGTCCAGAGCTTCTGCCCCTCTGTCCCGAGCTGCCCCTCTGTCCAGTGGGGTCATTGAGAGGGGTTGCCATGGTGAGAAAGCCACGGAGGCGGAAAATGAGGCGGACTAAAACAATGGTGAAGTGGGGGGTCCGCGTCCCGCGCCAGAACCGCCACCGCGGACAGACGCCCACCCAGACCCTCCCCTATAGGTCAAGGTTTTGCGGCCGGAGTCCGCACCTTTGGGGGTACTGTCACGTTCTGACCTTTATTTTCTGTGTTTTTGTATTTAGTTAGTATGGTCAGGGCGTGAGTTGGGTGGGCAGTCTATGTTTGTTTGTCTAGGTTTTGGGAATTTCTATGTTTCGGCCTAGTATGGTTCTCAATCAGAGGCAGGTGTCATTAGTTGTCTCTGATTGAGAATCATACTTAGGTGGCCTGGGTTTCACTGTGTGTTTGTGGGTGATTGTTCCTGTCTCTGTGTGTGCACCAGATAGGACTGTTTTGAGTTTCACATTTCTTGTTTTGTTAGTTTTGTTCATGTGTACCTTATAGCATTAAAAAGTACCATGGAAAATTACCACGCCGCGTATTGGTCCTCTGATCCGTTTCGCCTCTCCTCTTCGGAAGAAGAGGAGGAAACTCATTACAGTGGCTACTTTGATATTTGATAAAAGAGTAAAAAATAAAGAAAAACCATTGAATGAGTGTGTCAACTTTTGACTGGTACTATATATATATATATATATATTTACAACATGAACAATGTCTACACTGTATTTCTGATCAACTTGATGTTACTTCAATGGACACAAAATTAGCTTTTCTTTCAAAAACAAGGACATTTCTACGTGACCCAAACTTTTGAATGGTGTTGTATATATATATATAAATATATACAGTGGGGCAAATTGTGCAAGTTCTCCCACTTAAAAAGATGAGAGAGGCCTGTAATTTTCATCATAGGCAAATTATGGTGGAAAATAAGTATTTGGTCAATAACAAAAGTTTCTCAATACTTTGTTATATACCCTTTGTTGGCAATGACAGAGGTCAAACGTTTTCTGTAAGTCTACACAAGGTTTTCACACACTGTTGCTGGTATTTTGGCCCATTCCTCCAGAGCAGTGATGTTTTGGGGCTGTTGCTGGTCAACATGGACTTTCAACTCCCTCCAAAGATTTTCTATGGGGTTGAGATCTGGAGACTGGCTCGGCCACTCCAGGACCTTGAAATGCTTCTTACGAAGCCACTCCTTCGCTGCCCGGGCGGTGTGTTTGGGATCATTGTCATGCTGAAAGACCCAGCCACGTTTCATCTTCAATGCCCTTGCTGATGGTAGGCTTTGTTACTTTGGTCCCAGCTCTCTGCATGTCATTCACGAGGTCCCCCCCGTGTGGTTCTGGGATTTTTGCTCACCGTTCTTGTGATCATTTTGACCCCGCGGGGTGAGATCTTGAGTGGAGCCCCAGATCGAGGGAGATTATCAGTGGTCTTGTATATCTTCCATGTCCTAATAATTGCTCCCACAGTTGACTTCTTCAAACCAAGCTGCTTACCTATTGCAGATTCAGTCTTCCCAGCCTGGTGCAGGTCTACAATTTTGTTTCTGATGTCCTTTGACAGCTCTTTGGTCTTGGCCATAGTGGAGTTTGGAGTGTGACTGTTTGAGGTTGTGGACAGGTGTCTTTTATACTGATAACAAGTTCAAACAGGTGCCATTAATTCAGCTAAAAAGTGGAGGACAGAGAAGCCTCTTAAAGAAGAAGTTACAGGTCTGTGAGAGCCAGAAATCTTGCTTGTTTGTAGGTGACCAAATACTTATTTTCCACCATAATTTGCAAATAAATTCATTAAAAATCCTACAATGTGATTTTCAGGATTTTTTTTCTCATTTTGTCTGTCATAGTTGAAGTGTACCTATGGTGAAAATTACAGGCCTCTCTCATCTTTTTAAGTGGGAGAACTTGAACAATTGGTGGCTGACTAAATACTTTTTTGCCCCACACACTATATATATATACAACACCGTTCAAAAGTTTGGGTCACGTAGAAATGTCCTTATTTTTGAAAGAAAAGCTACTTTTTTGTCCATTGAAGTAACATTTAGCTGATCAGAAATACAGTGTAGACATTGTTAATGTTGTATTGACTATTGTAGCTGGAAACAGCAGACTATTTTTTATGGAATATCTACATAGGCGTACAGCAACCATCACTCCTGTGTTTAAATGGCACGTTGTGTTAGCTAATCCAAGTTTATCATTATAAAAGGCTAATTGATCATTAGAAAACCCTTTTGCAATTATGTTAGCACAGCTGAAAACTGTTGTCTGATTAAAGAAGCAATACAACTGGCCTTCTTTAGACTTGTTGAGTATTTGGAGCATCAGCATTTGTGGGTACGGTTACAGGCTCAAAATGGCCAGAAACAAAGAACTTTCTTCTGAAACCTATCAGTCTATTCTTGTTCTTAGAAATGAAGACAATTCCACACGAGAAATTGCCCAGAAACTGAAGATCTCGTACAACTCTGTACTACTCCCTTCACAGAACAGCACAAACGGGCTCTAACCAGAATAGAAAGAGGAGTGGGAGGCCCCGGTGCACAACTGAGTAAGAGGACAAGTACATTAGAATGTCTAGTTTGAGAAACAGACGCCTCACAAGTCCTCAACTGGAAGCCTCATTAAATAGTACCCGTAAAACACCAGTCTCAATGTCAACAGTGAAGAAGCAACTCCGGGATGCTGGCCTTCTAGGCAGAGTTCCTCTGTCCAGTGTCTGTGGTCTTTTGTCCATATTAATCTTTTCTTTTGATTGGCCAGACTGAGATATGGCTTTTTCTTTGCAACTCTGCCTAGAAGGCCAACATCCTGGAGTTGCCTCTTCACTGTTGACGTTGAGACTGGTGTTTTGCGGGTACTATTTAATGAAGCTGAGTACGCAGAGTACGACCCTGCCTCACACAGGAAGCGGCGCAGGTCCTAATCCAGGCACTTGTCATCTCCCGTCTGGATTACTGCAACTCGCTGTTGGCTGGGCTCCCTGCCTGTGCCATTAAACCCCTACAACTCATCCAGAACGCCGCAGCCCGTCTGGTGTTCAACCTTCCCAAGTTCTCTCACGTCACCCCGCTCCTCCGCTCTCTCCACTGGCTTCCAGTTGAAGCTCGCATTCGCTACAAGACCATGGTGCTTGCCTACGGAGCTGTGAGGGGAACGGCACCTCAGTACCTCCAGGCTCTGATCAGGCCCTACACCCAAACAAGGGCACTGCGTTCATCCACCTCTGGCCTGCTCGCCTCCCTACCACTGAGGAAGTACAGTTCCCCCTCAGCCCAGTCAAAACTGTTCGCTGCTCTGGCCCCCCAATGGTGGAACAAACTCCCTCACGACGCCAAGACAGCGGAGTCAATCACCACCTTCCGGAGACACCTGAAACCCCACCTCTTTAAGGAATACCTAGGATAGGATAAAGTAATCCTTCTCACCCCCCTTAAAAGATTTAGATGCACTATTGTAAAGTGGCTGTTCCACTGGATGTCATAAGGTGAATGCACCAATTTGTAAGTCGCTCTGGATAAGAGCGTCTGCTAAATGACTTAAATGTAAATGTAAATGTAAGCTGCCAGTTGAGGACTTGTGAGGCGTCAATAGTCATTGACAATAGTATTTAAAACATTAACAATGTCTACACTGTATTTCTGATTAATTTGATGTTATTTTAATGGACAAAAAAAATGAATTTCTTTCAAAAACAAGGACATTTCTAAGTGACCCCAAACTTTTGAACGGTAGTGTGTGTATATATAAAATATACAACAATAGACAATATAACGCTAATGTTACATGAGAATTTAAATGTGCCTTGGTCCTACAGTATCTGACATCTTAGGAGTTGCAATGTCTTAATGTTCACATGACTGGTTTACCTTCAGCCATCTTTTCAGGTTTGCCTTGAAGCTAGCAAAGGTACTGAACTCTCTCTCACATTGGTTGGCAGGTTGTTCCAAAATCTAGACGCTCTGACTGAAATAGCTTTCTGGCCAAATTTAGTGGACCTAAACTGAGTTGAGCAGCCCCCTCTGGTTGAAGCTCTTGTTGTCCTGGTATTGTCCTTGCAATATGTAGCAAACTGTTTAAGAGGTGGTGGGGCAAGGTCATGAGTGATCTTAAACAGCAGAGAAGTGTCATCAAGGCATAAGAAGCTATCAAAGCTCAGTAGGTATTATGTCTTTGTGATATTGCAGTGGTGTTTATTTTTTGTCCAGCACTTTCAGAGTTTGTTTACAAAGCTTTCCAAGTGGTTTCATTGCTGTGATACTAGCATTTGACCAGGTTGTGACACAGTACGAGAGATGGGACAGAAACATTGAGTACATGTACAGTTTACCACATCATTTTACGCATTAGTTTACGACATTTGGTTTCAGATAAATTATAAATTCACCAGGTTGTGTTTTGCTGTTCCATGCACTTTTTAAATATATTTTTTTAAGGAAAGGTTAGAGTCAATAATTATTCCTAAGTATTTAACATGTGAAACCACCTCAATCCTCTGTTCCTTTACAGTTCCCTCAGGCTGATGGGTCTCACTGTTCCTGATGGAGAAATACATGCAGAGATTGTCGACAGTTTTTGTTATATTCAATTTTAGACATGAGTGGTCCAACCAGTCATCTATTTTGTCCATTACTGCTGTAAGTTTACGAGCAGCCTGTTGCTTTGTCTTGGCATGGACATAGAAGACTGTGCCGTTGGCATGCATCTGCATTTTGATCTCGGGACATACAGGGGGGGTCAAGTCATTTATGTATACATGAATACTTGAAAGAGGTGTTCCACCATGACAGTTCCAGTCAGTCTCTTTCAATTTTCCCTCCATTTCTCTCCTTCTCATCCTCTTCCATCACTTATTTGATGGCTGCTGAAAACCCCCAGTCAAAATTAAGAGGCAGTTTTTCCCTCCCTCCCTCCCTCCCTCTCCCCCTCTTCGTCTTCTTTGATGATTACACTGTCTGCTTTAAGACAGATAAGGCTGAGAATAATAATGTTTCGCTTCAACACTGATTGTGCTCAACCTTGTTTAGCATCTGGTTTAGCTTCTTGGGATGATAGAGCGGGAAAATGTGATGTCGCATTGTTTTGTGACTTTGTGGTCCAAGTCCTTCTCTGCCCCAGTCTGACTCCAGGGCCAAATGTTGCAGATAAACATGTCTTGAATAGGGTTGACATTATTCAATGTTCTGCTTGTTAGAGGGGCATGTTTGTTCTACATCATATGTGAAGTTGTTGCAGTGTTGACTGGTAGACTGGGTCAAATCAAATCAAAGTTTATTTGTTGTGTACACAGATGTAAAAAAAAAAAAGAAGAAACAAGAGATTAAGTAATATCAGAATGAGCAATATCAGAACGAGCAATGTCAGAGTGCTGATATAAATGTGGTTTGTCTAGGCAGTATGGACAATATACAGTATAAGTAGGAAAAAGGTATGTACAGCTATAGTTATGTAGGATGATGGCTCACTGTTCTGCAACAGAAACCCATTTTCTTTGCTCGTCTCAGCATCCCTCTAATCTCTTCTGTGTTCCCTCTCTCTATTATTTTTCTCCTGAATGGATTGATTCCTCTCTTCTCTCGGATTCCTCTCCTCTCTTTGAGACTGAGAAAGAGCTTTATTCTATATATATTTATTAATTTCTGTGTGGTTTCTCTCATATCAGTGGCTCTTTGGGATTATTATTGTCACAAAAAGATTTCTGGCAGCATGCCAGAAGAGCTGAACAATAATATGGTGACTATATCAATATATAATCCCATTCTACTCATTCTACCAGCTGCATTTTTTTTTTCCTTGTGACCCTTCTATTCCCCTTATTCTCTTCCTGGTGATCAGAACCTCTCTCTCTCTCTCTCTCTCTCTCTCTCTCTCTCTCTCTCTCTCTCTCTCTCTCTCTCTCTCTCTCTCTCTCTCTCTCTCTCTCTTGCTCTCTGTCCTCTCTAGGCAAGGGGGATGATCTGTCTTTTGAAAGAGACCCAACCCCCTCTGCCCTTGTCCACAGTTAGTGAAAGTCTGGGGCCGGGGAAGGCTGTCCAAGGTATTATCCAAACACTCACACGCACACACGCGCTCTCTCTCTATTTCTCTCTCTCTCTCTCTGTCTCGCCCCTCTCTCTCTCTCTCTCTCTCTCTCTCTCTCTCTCTCTCTCTCTCTCTCTCTCTCTCTCTCTCTCTCTCTCTCTCTCTCTCTCTCACATGCACACACAGTTGCTGCTGCCAGCCCTCCACTTACAGCTCCAGCCTTTCAAAGCTGTTTTTCCTCTGGAGATCAGCACACGGTTTAACACCACACAGCTGCCACCGAAGAGACTGAGGGAAGGAGAGAAGAGTAAATAGAGAAAATAGGGAGCAAAAAGAAGAAGAGCAGGAAAGTGTTTTCAAATACTCCAGGTTTTTTGTGTTTTGAAATACTCCGGGTTTTTTGAGTTTACTCCTTGGGACCATTCAAAGAAGAGAAGAGAGTCTGAGTTCACAGGAAATTATCAGAGTGAATGGGTTGCCATGGTAACTGACACTGGCAGCCTGACACGAGAAAACTCAATGTTTAATGGAGGAAGATCCTCGGTGGTGGCAAGCAAGCGAAAGTAACAGGGATTTAAGGAAGGTGAGAGGGAACAAGAGAGGAGTGAGTGGAGGAGCTCGGTGGAAGTCCAGAATGGAGGACGGGTTTTCCAGCTACAGCAGCCTCTATGACACATCTTCGCTGCTGCAGTTCTGTAACGGTAAACTCATCCTCATCCCTGGTTATCATTATGTGTGCTTGACATGACATGTCACCACTGCCTGGTTAAACTTAACACCAAAGAAGTAGTCCCTGCCGGCAGGGCTGTTGCATGTAGGCATGAGGCTATTTTGGAGCTCAAGCTGGACTTGATGAAAGTGAAAGTTTATCCTTTGTGCTGTAAAGATGCAATCTTATGTGACAGACACAGATGGGATCGTAGGCTATAAGCTACATGACCCTAATTTAGACATAGCAGGGAACAATATTCAAATATTGAGTTTAACCATGCAGAGATTTGTCTTTCAAAACCTCCTGAGGAAATGTTTCTGCCAAGAATCTCAGTTGAAGGTCTCTGTGGCTGTTGTGTTCTTATGAAGCATTGTGCCTAATAATAATATGCCATTTAGCAAATGCTTTTATCCAAAGCAACTTCCATTGTACATATGGGTGGCCCCAGAGGGAATCAAACCCACAACCATTGGTGTTGAAAGCACCATGCTCTTCTGAGTGAGCCACAGAGTCTTCTCCCTGGTGTGCTGATTGTCATCTGTATCTAGTGGATAGTTCAAGTGTGATTTAACCTTTTTACAGCAGTGGGCTAAATCAGGGTCACACAGAGTGTTTCTTGGTCCTCTTAATCAAATCTACTTTGAAACAAAAGTATACACCTCACACACATGGTTATTGGCTTAAATAAAATAAGACACCTGTACCATGTCAGATATAGAGTTGAAATGTATTCAATTTTGAGTTGCATCACAATATTACATTTTCTACACATCACAAAAGACTGAACTATAACAAAACCGTTTGAAATAGAAACATCAGATTTTATGCGTAAAAAATGTAATGTTTATAAATTATAAAATTATGAGAAATATAAATAACATTCCACCTATGACGCCACTAGAGGGCAATTTGGACATTTGACTGCAGAAAAGGGTTTAAAAGGCTGAAGGGTGGAAGGGTGGAAGTGGAAGTGGAGTTGGGGTTGCAGGTTATTAGTGGAGTGAGTGAAGGTGCAGCACTTTGTCACAATTAATCAATCTATTATCAACAAAGCCTGATGTCTGCTCAGATACAGGAAACACTGTCTGACACTTATTTATAGCTCTGCTGAGCCAAAGGAAGTAGGGTGAAACGCTGGTCTTGGGCCAGTTTTGAGTTTTCCCAACTAATCCTAGATCTGTACCCTGGAGCAAAACAAAGAGAATACTCAAATTGTCTAACAATGTGGCTGATTAGTGAGTTACAGAAGGTTGGCAGTTTAAAACTTAATTACCATGGTTGGGAAATAAGAAAATCAATGACATTTACAAAGTAATGTCCTGAACATGAACTAATATTGTGTGGTGTGATGTGTGGTGTGCAGACATGCTGATAATGTCAATGATGTCACAGACATTCACTCAGGCATGTTGGATTATCTGAAAAACAGGTGTAGGCTGAATGTCAGGTTGGATAAAAAAAAAAATAAAGCTTCATTCTCCAAAGATGAGTTGACCTTTTAGAGTGTTACGAATGGCACTGTAATTTAAAGAAAGAAAAAAAGCTACTGCAACATGTCATATTGTTTAATTGCTGTCAACCTCAAGGGTGTTTCATTGAAGGATTCACACACATACAGGAGTATTGGGTCAAATTCGTGCAAGGGTCAAGACAAAATCCCTTTTCCCACTGTGTTGTCAAACATAAAAATATTGACTAAAGTCTCTGGGTTTTCAATGTTCTGAAGTCCCCCAATTGGCACCTACATGCATGCCCTAGTCTGACATGGTTGGCATTTTCTAATTATGTAGAGGTTAATGACTTTTCTGTGCAAGCGAAAGGCCAGTGAGTGCTTCAAATCACTGCCTTAATCTGTTTGTTATTACTTCAGAAAGTCCGGTTAGCACTTACAAGCCGGAAGACGAAACACGCCAATCTGTTGTGACTCTTGCCAGGGATTTTCAAATGTCCTCTCACTAAAATGACTAAGACTGTCATACTGATTGAGGGGCTTGGTTCATATCAAGCGAGAGGACCTCATTGTTCCAACATACAACTTAATTGTGTGAGTGTGTAGTCTGGAGGCTCTGAAATCACCCAATGGTGTGTTGGCCAGCTGTAGCTCTGCCTGTAAAAGTGATGTCATTTGTTCTTGAACGCTTCATGTGTTAGTGATCAGCCAACCAGACTAATGGCAGGGGAGACTGGGTCAGCGACTCAGCAAACTGGAAAAGCATGCTTTTGTCCCGAGGAGATTGGCTACTAAGGGAAATTATCCACATTTAGTAGCCTACTCGTCCAATTATCAGGGAGTTGCATCTTTAGAAGAGGATCTACAGTATTGAATGTATCCACCTTATGAGTGCCTTTAATGAAGAATTGATTAAAGGTGTATATTTTTTTACTGCCCATATCGCTAGGTGTCTGACTTAATACTGACAGTGGATGATCTGGTCGTATTCACTTAGCGTTGTTATGACTGATCAATAGATTATGAATCAAAACAAGGTGGTCAATCCAGAGAATTCAATGTTTCACCCTTCAGATTTAACCAGACATCCTTATCACTTCCCTATACACCCCCTCTCCTCTAGGGCCTGCAGTGTTGGCACTACCCGCCACATCACCAATGTCACCAAGAGATTGGTAGTTGGCACACAAACAGTGTGACACGGTTCCCTCTCCTCTTTGGTTTCTGTAAAGCCATTAATGGAAGCACATGCAAAGGGATTAGGGTTTAAATCCTGCTCACGTTACCAACAAACCAACAAAAACAGACAAACAAAAGGTTGGGCCAGGTCGGGTCAGCCCATGCCTGCCCACAGTCAAGGAATTCTGACCTGTACCCAAATGTGCTCTGACATTTCTACAGATTTTTGGTTTCCAAAAATTCCTGTTTTGTTGGCCTCTCCATGTTGGAGTAATGTTGACTAATCCAACAACATTGATCCTACTCAGTGACCACACTCTTGTGATGAGTAACCTTGCCAGAGACCTTGGGGCCTCATTTATAACCCTTGCATATATGTCACACTAAATATAATTTACCACATTAAAAGACTGAAGGACAGCTTTTTATTGTTGAAGCGAGTATTTCAGTTCTGTGGGTAAAATAACTCATCACTGCTGATCAAATTTAAGTTTGGCCATTCATTCCCTTTAGTTGCATTGGGCTCTCTTTCTGACTCTTCTGGTGATTTGTTTTCTCTGTTTGCTAAGTTGAAGCCAGACTACACTGAAGGATAAAAGTCATTTTCTCTCTTGAATGGAGAGATATTCAGAGGCAGTTTGGGCTGTTGTGGCACCATCATGCTGCACTCCTCTGCCAACTTATCTAACCCCCTTTCTCCTCTTCGGAGATAAGAGATCACCGTTAATTTTCTATGCTGTTGTTTCTGTTGTAGAATACAAAGCATAAACAGTGGAACTGACAGTTTGTTTCATATCTGCAAAGTAGTTCAAACAGACACATTATCAGTCAAAAATATAAAATTCCTAGTTTATGCTGCAAAAGCAACTTTAAGATTTTTTTTAAATAAGATATTTGACTCAAAATTCCATTACGTATAGTAAGGCATTGTTGGTTGAATAGATGGATGCAGTTCAATACATGATTAATATATAGTGAAAATAAAATCCAATAAAGTTTCCACATGCACAAAAACCTATTTGTCAAATTTTGTGCACAAATTTGTTTATATCCCCGTTAGAGAGTATTTCTCCTTTGCCAAGATAATCCATCCACCCTGACAGGTGTGGCATATGTGCACCTTGTGCTGGGGACAATAAAGGACCACTAAAATGTGCAGTTGTATTTCACAATGCGATAGCTGTCTCAAGTTGAGGGGGCGTGCAACTGGCATGCTGACTGCAGGAATGTCCACCAGAGCTGTTGCCAGATAATTTTATGTTAATTTCTCTACCATACCTGCAGCGTCATTTTAGAGAATTTGGGAGTTGGTCCAACCGGCCTCACAACCGCAGACCAGGTGTAACCATGCCAGCCCAGGACTTCCACATGCGGCTTCTTCACCTGCGGGATCATCTGAGACCAACCACCTGGACAGCTGATGAAACTGTGGGTTTGCAAAGCCAACAATTCTGCACAATATGTCATAAAACGTCTCAGGGAAGCTCATATACGTGCTCGTCGTCCTCACCAGGGTCTTGACATGACTGCAGTTCGGCGTTGTAACCGACTTCAGTGGGCAAATGCTCACATTTGATGGCCACTGACATGCTGGAGAAGTGTGCTCTTCACAGATGAATCCCGGTTTCAACTGTATCCGGCAGATGGCAGATGGTGTCGTGTGGGCGAGCGGTTTGCTGATGTGAACGTTGTGAACAGAGTGCCCCATGGTGGTGGTGGGGTTATGGTACAGGCAACGAACACATTTTATCAATGGCAGATACCGTGACAAGATCCTGAGCCCCATTGTCATGCCATTCAGACGCTGCCATCACCTCATGTTTCAGCATAATAATGCACGGCTCAGGATGTCGGAAGGATCTGAACACAATTCTGCATACTCCTGACAATTTGTGCACACAATTTGAGAGAAATAAGCTTTTTGTGCAAATGGAACATTTCTGGGATATTTTGTTTCAGCTCATGAAACATGGGACGAACACTTGACATGTTTATCAGGGCACAAGGCGAGACCCAGATGCAGACACAGAAGGCAGATGGTTGGAGTCTTAAATGTTTATTGATCCAGGCAAGAGAATGGTCATGGACAGGCAAAAGGTCAAAACCAGTTCAGAGTCCAGGAGGTACAGACGCAGGATCTTGTCCTTCTCCACAAAGAAAAACCCTGCGCATGCAGGAGATGCAGACGGACGGATGTATCCAGTAGCCAGAGATTCCTCAAAATACTCTTCCATAGCCTTTATCTCTAGGCCGGATAGAGAATGTAGACGACCACGAGGTGGTGTGGTGCCTAGGAGGAAATCAATGGCACAATCATAAGGACAGTAAGAGAAAGAGAATTAGCCAGTGCCTTACTGGAAACCTCCAGGAGGTTATGGTACCCAGCGGGGATGGCAGAGACATCCGTGGCTTTGCTCACGTCCTGAGGGGAACATTTCAAGGACGACTGTGCCGTTTTAAGGCAATGAGAATGACAAAACGGACTCCAACCCTGGATGGAGCCCGTGGTCCAGTCAATAACCGGATTGTGTTTCTGAAGCTAAGAAAATCCCAAAACCACAGGAACATGGGGTGAATCGATGAAGAGGAACTATATAGTCTCACTATGGTTTCCTGATACCCGTATATCAACGGGCACAGTGCTGTGGGTGACTCTTCCAATTGAACAGCCATCCATTGCCCTTGCATCCATGGGAACAGAGAAATGTTGAGTGGGAAAACCCAATTCAGAAACTATGGTAGCGTCCATAAAACTTCCATCAGCCCCAGAGTCAATGAGCACTCATAGACTTAGATTGTTCTCCCCACAGCAAAAGCACAAACAAAGGTGTGCAGGTGATGGAAATAAAGGAATTCCCAGTCAGGCTAACCAGAGTACTTGTACCGACCAGAGACACGGGTTTCCTTATAGGGCAGTTAGCTATACTGCCTCACAACAGTACAGACAACAGTTAGGGTTGAGTTCTAACTGATAACTGAGCTCACCCGTCGTAGATGGGCTTCAGAGCCTCTCGGAAAAACTGCCTTCGGAAACTTCCGGATTCCTTCGAAGATGAGCCAGCCCTAGCGAATGAACGAGGGGGCCCGAGGCCAGACCTCTTCTCACTCCAGCGTTCCCTTAGACGTCCATCAATTCTAATGGTGAGAGCGCTAAGGGAGTCGAGGTCCACCGGTAATTCCCGAGCAGCTAGCTTTTGACGTAATTCAAGAAGTTAACTCCTTAATTAGCTCCATGGTAGCCTTAAACCCTTGGTCATGGCGTTCCGTCAGGGAACAAGGCCCTTCCAACAGGTCCTGTAGTAGTTCGTCATGCCTCCCAATAGTGTCTCCCTGCAGGGAGACAATGTGGTGGAGCTGATCCAAGTCTGCTGGGTCTGTCATGGCCAGTTCGTACTATAAGGGCACAAGGCGAGACCCAGATGCAGACACAGGAGGCAAATGGTTGGAGTCTTAGATTTTTATTGATCCAAAAAGGGGTAGGCAAGAGAATGGTCATGGACAGGCAAAAGGTCAAAACCAGTTCAGAGTCCAGGAGGTACAGAGTGGCAGGCAGGCTCGAGGTCTGGTCAGGCAGGCAGGTAAAAAGTCCCGGCTTAAATTTAGAATTCAATGCCATTTTTTCAAGGCCCAGTACTAATCACACTAGATATAATTAACCTTATTCTGATGAGTGTCTCCCTGAGCTGATTGGTTGAATTCTGTTATTACAGGGGGGAAATGGGGAAAAGCCCAGTTTAGCAGATGGCTAAGAGATATGATTCCTAATTAGATTGTGTGTATATTCACATGATGGAGAAATCTATCAAGTTAGAAAACATTCACTATCACAGGTAAGGGAATAAAGAGAATGAGATAAAGCATTTAATAAATCCTCTTGGAAATCCCTCTCCCGGATCCGGGAGAATTGTCATCAACTGACACTAATTAGCATAACGCAACAGACAAAAAATATTACTTGAAAATATTCATATTCATGATATCAAGTGAAATATATTGAAACACAGCTTAGCCTTTTGTTAATCACCCTGTCATCTCAGATTTTGAAATGATGCTTTACAGCCAAAGCAAGACAATCATTTGTGTAAGTTTATCGATAGCCTAGCATAGCATTATGCCTAGCTAGCAGCAGGCAGCTTGGTCACGGAAATCAGAAAAGCAATCAAATTAAATCGTTTAACTTTGATGAGCTTCTGATGTTTTCACTCACGAGACTCCCAGTTAGACAGCAAATGTTCATTTTGTCCCATAAAGATTATTTTTATAGCCGAAACACCTCCGTTTGTAATTCACGTTTGGTTGAGAAATCGCCCGGAATCTGCGGTATCGACAGAAATATGGCAAACGTTTTTTATGATCAATCCTCAAGGTGTTTTTCAAATATCTATACGATAATATATCAACCGGGACAGGTAGCTTCTTAGTAGGAAAGAGAGAAACAATGGCCGCATTTGTCTTTTACGCACAAAACACTCTGATAGGGCCTCCAGCTGACCACTGACGCAATGTCGTTCAGGCTCATTTTTCAAAATAAAAGCCTGAAACTATGTATTGTGACACTAGACACATTAGGGAAGCCATAGAAAAGGGAATCTGGTTGATAGCCCATTCAATGCTCAATAGGGGCGCATCGGAACGCAGAGCTTTCAAAACATGAGTCACTTCCTGATTGGATTTTTCTCAGGCTTTCGCCTGCAATATCAGTTCTGTTATACTCACAGACAATATTTTTACAGTTTTGGAAACTTTAGAGTGTTTTCTATCATAAGCTGTCAATTATATGCATATTCTAGCATCTTGTCCTGACAAAATAGCCCGTTTACTTTGGGAACGTTATTTTCCCAAAAATGAAAATAGTGCCCTGTAGTTTCAAGAGGTTTTTAAGTAGCTCAGTTCAGACTTTCTCTTCAAAGAATATTATGTTTGACTCAGTTTTTATGCATTCCTTGTGCCCCTATAGGGTAGTTTTTTTCAACAACGTTGCATTTCTTACATGAATATGTCACTTTGATTTGTCTTACCTTCCAGGTCACCTACTTGGTCATTTTGTAAATATATATTATTTTCTGGAACTACTACATGTACCCATCTCATTGCTATTAAATTATTAGAGATACACATTGTTTTTGCACCCACCATGAGTCATGTCCACAATGTTCATGTGAGGTTAAATATGTATATTTTGGGATGTTTGACCTGACGAAGATCCATTTCGGATTGAAACGTTGTCAATAAATCGGTGAATTGGGAGCTTTAACAGTGTGCGGGCCTTCTTGTTCTTTACTACCATTCTTCTAAGCCCACACTATAACAGAAAACTGTCATTTATTTGGGGTATTATCAACAGTAAATGACTCAAACCTTTTACTGCAGCATACTGCATTCTGGGAAAATGTTGTTGGTGGGAAAATATATCATGTATTTCCAAATGGTACCGTAATTCAACCTCACATAATACTACAGTCCTGTACTGTGTCTTTGGAGCGCCAACAATCTTTTGACCACTAGTGGTGCATGGTATTGTTGTTTCTGGCTCAAAAACATATATTGAGGCGTGCCTCGTAAGAGGCTATATTTGTTGCACCCGTGAGTGAGAATGCTGTTACAATCTTATGTGGTTATAGTGCCTAATCAATTCGAAATGTATAGAGGACAGATTGGAATGGCAGCAGGTCTTAAAACCTTAAGTGGGTGAGCATTTTGCCATGTCTTTTTGGTCTGTTTTGCCCTGTGGTCGATGCCAGTTTAGAAGCCTTTGTTAAGGCCTCTAGAAGAGCAACTGATATAAAACACCAAGTATTCATTCATATGTTGTGATGTGTAAACACTTTAACTTAGCAGCCAACTTGCTTGCACCAATCCCTTGTAATTACAGTAAAACACTGAAATTCAAACCCCTCCCGTCAATGAATTTCATTCATTCATCCATTCTTTCATTCATTCATCCATTCATTCCGATTTTTTTTTACAGTATAATCGTCAATTTTACATCATTTTACTGTGTGTCAGTACACAGTACTTGCTTTGATACCATAATTATATTACAGTAGGTGTACTGTAATATGAAATACAGAATGTGACTTACCACCGAGCTGCCGGTAAAAGACTGCCAAATTCACTGTAAATTCATATGCTTGACATATGGTCTGCCCCATACACAGTATCTGGCTCGAAACATCCCTGATTGTCCATTGTTACCCTTCTCATTTGGTTTCCACACCATATGTAAATCCTAACTCTTACAACAACGCTGTCACTTGTCTGAACAACTGGATCGCCCAATGTTCCTAGCTGTTTGTTATTTGTGCACAAGGCCCTGTTTGTGGGAGAAAAAGTTAGCCAATCATGCACACTGAAAAAAGCATTGTGTCAAAGGAGTATTGAATGCCGTTTGGGTCTTTAGGTCTCAAAAAAGATACATGTGATAAATGACGTGATAAATAAGCTTTTAATTTGACACGTCAAATAACACAATTCTATTACATGCTAGCCAAGCGCCACCACTATCAGTAGCACTGTCAAAACTGTAGAAAAAGTCTGCAAACAAGCACACACCGGGCACGAACTATATGTTTACAATACCGTGTTGGTAATGAGGTATTATTTGTTTCTCCAACTTTTCTCATGTTGGAGTCAATAGAAATACGAAATTACATCATAAATATTTCCTTATCTTTGATGATCTTTCATCAGAATGCAGTGCCAGGAATCCTAGTTCCGCAATAAATCGTTGTTTTGTACGATAATATCCATTACTCGTGTCCAATTAGCTACTTTTGCTAGCACGTTTAGTTCACATGTCCAAAAGCTGGCGCCGGTCCAGGCGAACTCGGACGAAAACTTCAAAAAGTTATATTCCAGGTCGAATAAACTTGTCAAATTAAGTAGAGAATCAATCTTCAGGATGTTGAGCATTTGTTTTTGTCTACAGAGTAATGGAACGCATGGCGATATCATGAGTAATCCGCGTAACCTGGAACTGGCATTCTGCCAGACCACTGACTCACACTAGAAGTTTAATTCCATGTTCTACTGACTGTTGACATCTAGTGGAAGGCGTAGGAAGTGCGAACAGATCCATATCTTACTGGGATGTGAATAGACGGTGAGTTTAACATCAACCAGCCCCAGAATTTCCACTTCCTGTTTGGAAGTTTGCCTGCCATATGAGTTCTGTTATACTCACATACATAATTCAAACAGTTTTAGAAACTTCAGAGTGTTTTCTATCCAATAGTAATAATACTATGCATATATTAGCATCTGGGACAGAGTAAGAGGCAGTTCACTATGGGCACGCAATTCATCCAAAGTGAAAATGCTATTCTTATACGTATTTTTTATAACTGCATTGTTGGTTAGGGGCTCGTAAGTAAGCATTTCACTGTAAGGTCTACACATGTTGTATTCATGTAACTAATACAATTTGATTTAAAAATTTGATTTGATTAAACCGTACACTTATATGAAATCCCGCTAGGACCTCCAACGAGCTGTCAAACAACCCAGCGACGTGATCCTACCAGATGAGTAAATGCCTTCTGTGCTCGCTTCGATGCAAGCAACACTGAACCATGCATGAGAGCACCAGCTGTTCTGTAGCCAAGACATTATAATACAGGTTAATTTTTGCAAGGCTGCAGGGTCACATGGAATACCAGGACGTGTACTCAAGGCATCTTCATTGACATCTTCAACCTACCACTGACCCGGTCTGTTAATACCAATGTCACCAATGTCACACCCTGATCTGTTTCACCTGTCTTTGTGATTGTCTCCACCCATCTCCAGGTGTTGCCCTTCTTCCCCATGATCACCTGTGTATTTATACCTGTGTGAGCCATGACCAGCCTGGGAAAAGCAGGAGCTGTTTGTCTGTTGCCAGTTTGTCTTGTTTGTCAAGTCAACCAGTGTTTTTGTTCTCAGCTCCTGCTTTTCCCAGTCTCTTTTTCTCGCCCTCCTGGTTTTGACCCTTGCCTGTCCTGACTCTGAGCCTGCCTGACCACTCTGCCTGCCCCTGACCATGAGTCTGCCTGCCGAGCTGTACCTTTGCCCCACCTCTGGATTATTGACCTCTGCCTACCCTGACCCTGAGCCTGCCTGTCGTCCGGTACCATTGCCCCACCTCTGGTTTACTGACCCCTGCCTGCCTTGACCTGTCTATTGCCTGCCCCTGTTGGATTATTAAACCATTGTTAATTCAATGTTGTCTGCATCTGGGTCTTATCTTCATTCCTGATACCCAACTTATTTCAAGCAGACCACCATAGTCCCCTTGCCCATCAACGCTAAGGTAACCTAGCACTGATATCTATAGCCATGAAATCTTTTAAAAGGCTGGTCAGGGCTCACATCAACACCATCATCCCAGACACCCTGGACCCACTCCAATCTGCATACCACCCCAACAGATCCACAGATGACGCAATCTCCATTGCACTGCTCTCACCCACCTGGACAAAAGTAATACCTATGTAAGAGTGCTGTTCATTTACTACAGCTCAGCATTCAGCATCATAGTCCCCTCCAAGCAAAACACCAAGCCCAGGACCCTGAGACTGAACACCTCCCTTTGCAACTGGATCCTGACTTTCCTGAGAATCCACCCCCAGGCGCTGAGGGTAGTAAACAACACATCTGCCACGCTGACCATCAACACGGGGGCCATCAGCTGTATGTGCTTAGACCCTCCTGTACTCCCTGTTCAACCATGACTGCGTGGCTGCACACGACTCCAACACCATCATCAACTTTGCTGATGACACGATGATGAGGCAGCCTATAGGGAGGAGATCAGAGACCTGGCAATGTGGTGCCAGTGCAACAACCTCTCTCTCAACATAAGCAAGCATATACATCGATGGGGCTGTAGTGGAGCGGGTCGAGAGCTTCAAGATCCTCTGTGTCCACATCACTATTGAATTAACATGGTCCCCACCCACACAGTTGTGAAGAGGGCACGACAGAGCCTCTTCATCCTTAGGAAGCTGAAAAGAATTGGCATGGGCCCTCAGATCCTCAAAACGTATTACAGCTGCACCATTGAGAGCATCTCTTACTGGCTGCATCACCACTTTGTACAGCAACTGCAAGGCACCTGACCGTAAGGTGCTATAGAGGGGGGTGAGTACAGCCCAGTAGCAACAGTCATCAACATTGTTAAAAACAATTAGAATAAATGTAACCGTTGATGAAGATACCCCAAACGTTTTGAATTGAGAAAATCTGTCAGATATTGACTGAATTATAGCACATGAAACATTTTACTGGCATGAACAAATAATGAATGGGGTTCACGGATTTTGGTGGGAATTCAGGTACATAAAGGGGTGAAACAGGGCTGCAACCACCAAAAGGCCGCTCCAGTCATTACCACATGCCCATTCTCCCCAATTAAGGTGACATCAACCTCCTGCGGTCTAGGCCTACATGCACTCACCTGCACTGTCTAGACTGCCTTATTAATTACTGTTGTTGTCATGTTCTGTTGTGTGTCAATTGCAGGATTACATTTACATTTAAGTCATTTAGCAGACTTTCTTATCCAGAGCGACTTACAAATTGGTGCATTCACCTTATGACATCCAGTGGTACAGCCACTTTACAATAGTGCATCTAAATATTTTAAGGGGGGTGAGAAGGATTACTTTATCCTATCCTAGGTATTCCTTAAAGAGGTGGGGTTTCAGGTGTCTCCGGAAGGTGGTGATTGACTCCGCTGTCCTGGCGTCGTGAGGGAGTGTGTTCCACCATTGGGGAGCCAGATACCCTCAGATAAAAAATCAAGACGCTTGGCTCTAGATTATACCAATCTAGTGTATATATACTCTACATTGTTTGCAAGATCAGACACATATCACTATAATCTGAGTGTTCATTTTCAGAAGTTGCATTCATTTCAGTGCGTCTAATTTGTAAACATTTCAACTGTGTTAAATTAACAAAAAATGTACACCGATTTAAATAGTTATCCTTCTCTTTCTTGTGATGTAAGTGTTGAGATGATGTGTTAAATCCCAGACAAAGCTTCAGCATTCTTATTGATGCAACAGAAAGACAATGTATTTCATTGAGCCCATTTCAGTCATTACCAGGGTGTGTTTGACAGGTCATTACAAACATTTCCGCTGTGCTAACGTTAATGGGAATAAATGACAGACACAAGCAAGAGTATGAAAGAGTCATACACTTTTGGGCACTAACTCTCCTGCACTGACTCTATGCACATACACTGGACTCACACTCACACTCACACACTCACACATACTTACACTAAAACACACACACGCACACACACACACACACACGCACATGCACACACACACGCACACTCCCATACACGCTTTCACTCACCACATATGTTGTTGCTACTGTCTATTATCTATCCTGTTCCCTAGTCACTTTACCCCTACCTACAGTGCCTTCAGAAAGTATTCATACCTCTTGACTTATTCCAGATTTAGTTGTGTTACAGCCTGAATTCAAAATGGATGAAATACTATTTTTTTCACTCATCTACACACATTAACTCATAATGACAAAGTGAAAACATGTTTTTTGAAATGTTAGCAAATTTATTGAGAATGAAATACAGTATCTAATTTACATAGGTATTCGCATGTTAGAATCACCTTTGGCAGCGATTACAGCTGTGAGTCTTTCTGGGTAAGCCTCTAAGAGCTGGATTGTACACCTGGATTGTACAATATTTGCACATGATTCTTTTTTAAATTCTTCAGACACTGTTAAGGTGGTTGTTGATCATTGCTAGACAGCCATTTTCAAATCTTACCATAGATTTTCAAGCGCTTTTTAAGTCAAATCTGTAACTAGGCCGCTCAGGAACTCCAGTATTATTTAGGTTATTGGCCTGCTGAAAGGCCAATAACCTTTCCACCCAGTGTCTGGTGGAAAACAGACTGAACCAGGTTTTTATCTAGAATTTTGCCTGTGCGTAGCTCCATTACATTTATTTGTTATCCTGAAATACACCCCAGTCCTTAACAATTACAAGCATACACATAACATGATGCAGCCACTACTATGCTTGAAAATATGGAGAGTGGTACTCAGTAATGCATTGTATTGGATTTGCTCCAAACATAACACTTTGTATTCAGGACAAGAAGTTACTTGCTTTGCCACATTTTTTGCAGCATTACTTTAGTGCCTTATTGCAAATAGGATGCATGTTTTGGCAGAGCTTGAGAGGATCTGCAGAGCTTTAATCGTTGCTAAAGATGCTTCAATAAATTACTGAGTAAAGGGTCTGAATACTTATGTAAATGTAATATTTCAGTCTTTATTTTGAATATATTTGCAAGAATTTCTATTAACCTGTTTTCGCTTTGTCATTATGGGGTATTGTGAGAAGATTGATGAGGGAAAAAAACTATTTAATACATTTTAGAATAAGGCTAATGTAACAAAATGTGGAAAAAGTCAATGGGTCTGAATACTTTCAGAATGCACTGTATATATATATATATATATATATGTATTATTCTATATTTGTTTACATACAGTGGGGCAAAAAAAAATATTTAGTCAGCCACCAATTGTGCAAGTTCTCCCACTTAAAAAGATGAGAGGCCTGCAATTTTCATCATAGGTACACTTCAACTATGACAGACAAAATTAGAAAAAAAATCCAGAAAATCACATTGTAGGATTTTAAAATTATTTATTTGCAAATTATGGTGGAAAATAAGTATTTGGTCACCTACAAACAAGCAAGATTTCTGAATCTCACAGAACTGTAACTTCTTCTTTCTTCTGTCCTCCACTCGTTACCTGTATTAATGGCACCTGTTTGAACTTGTTATCACTATAAAAGACACCTGTCCACTACCTCAAACAGTCACACTCCAAACTCCACTATGGCCAAGACCAAAGAGCTGTCAAAGGACACCAGAAACAAAATTGTAGACATGCACCAGGCTGGGAAGACTGCATCTGCAATAGGTAAGCAGCTTGGTTTGAAGAACTCAACTGTGAGAGCAATTATTAGGAAATTTAAGACATACAAGACCACTGATAATCTCCCTCGATCTGGGGCTCCACGCAAGATCTCACCCCGTGGGGTCAAAATGATCACAAGAACGGTGAGCAAAAATCTCAGAACCACACGGGGGGACCTAGTGAATGACCTGCAGAGAGCTGGGACCAAAGTAACAAAGCCTACCATCAGTAATACACTATGCCGCCAGGGACTCAAATCCTGCAGTGCCAGACGTGTCCCCCTGCTTAAGCCAGCACATGTCCAGGCCCGTCTGAAGTTTGCTAGAGAGCATTTGGATGATCCAGAAGAAGATTGGGAGAATGTCAGATGAAACCAAAATATGACTTTTCGGTAAAAACTCAACTCATCGTGTTTGGAGGACAAATAATGCTGAGTTGCATCCAAAGAACACCATACCTACTGTGAAGCATGGGGGTGGAAACATCATGCTTTGGGGCTGTTTTTCTACAAAGGGACCAGGACGACTGATCCGTGTAAAGGAAAGAATGAATGGGGCCATGTATTGTGAGATTTTGAGTGAAAACATCCTTCCATCAGCAAGGGCATTGAATATGAAACGTGGCTGGGTCTTTCAGCATGACAATGATCCCAAACACACCGCCCGGGCAACAAAGGAGTGGCTTCGTAAGAAGCATTCCAAGGTCCTGGAGTGACCTAGCCAGTCTACAGATCTCAACCCCATAGAAAATCTTTGGAGGGAGTTGAACGTTCATGTTGCCCAGCAACAGCCCCAAGCATCAAATCAAATCAAATCAAATTGTATTGATATAGCCCTTCGTACATCAGCTGATATCTGAAAGTGCTGTACAGAAACCCAGCCTAAAACCCCAAACAGCAAGCAATGCAGGTGTAGAAGCACGGTGGCTAGGAAAAACTCCCTAGAAAGGCCAAAACCTAGGAAGAAACCTAGAGAGGAACCAGGCTATGTGGGGTGGCCAGTCCTCTTCTGGCTGTGCCGGGTGGAGATCATAACAGAACATGGCCAAGATGTTAAAATGTTCATAAATGACCAGCATGGTCGAATAATAACAAGGCAGAACAGTTGAAACTGGAGCAGCAGCACAGTCAGGTGGACTGGGGACAGCAAGGAGTCATCATGTCAGGTCGTCCCGGGGCACAGTCCTTGGGCTCAGGTCCTCCGAGAGTGAGAAAGAAAGAGAGAATTAGAGAGAGCATATGTGGGGTGGGGACAGCAAGGAGTCATCAACATCACTGCTCTAGAGGAGATCTGCATGGAGGAATGGGCCAAAATACCAGCAACAGTGTGTGAAAACATTGTGAAGACTTGCAGAAAACGTTTGACCTCTGTCATTGCCAACAAAGGGTATATAACAAAGTATTAAGATAAACTTTTGTTATTGACCAAATACTTATTTTCCACCATAATTTGCAAATAAATTCATTAAAAATCCTACAATGTGATTTTCTGGATGTTTTTTTTCTCATTTTGTCTGTCATAGTTGTAGTGTACCTATGATGAAAATACTAATCTCTCATCTTTTTAAGTGGGAGAATTTGCACAATTGGTGGCTGGCTAAATACTTTTTTACCCCACTGTATATATATATATATATATATATATATATATATATATATATATATATATATATATATATATATATATATATAAATCCTTATGGCTGGGGGCAGTATTGCGTAGCTTGGATGAATAAGGTGCCCATAGTAAACTGCCTGCTACCCAGGACCAGAAGCTAAGATATGCACATTATTAATTGGATAGAACACACTCTGAAGTTTCTGAAACGGTTTGAATGATGTCTGTGAGTATAACAGAACTCATATGGCAGGCAAAACTCTGAGAAAAAGTCCAACCAGGAAGTGGGAAATCTGAGGTTTGTAGGTTTTGTAAGTCTTTGCCTACCCAATATACAGTGTCTATGGGGTCATATTGCACTTCCTAAGGCTTCCACTAGATGTCAACCATCTTTAGAACCTTGTTTCAGGCTTCTACTGTGAAGGGGGAAAGAATAAGAGCTGATTGAGTAAGAGGTCTGGCAGAATGCCATGAGCTCAGTCAGGCGCTCACCTGTGAGAGTTAGCTGCGTTCCTTTTCCTTTCTAAAGACAAAGGAATTCTCAGGTTGAAACTTTATTGAAGATGTATGTTAAACACATCCTAAAGATTGATTCTATACATCGTTTGACATGTTTCTACAAATTGTAATGGCATTTTTTGACATTTGGATTTGTGATTTGTGAACTAAAAGCATGAACAAAAAGGAGGTATTTGGACATAAATTATGTACTTTATCGAACAAAACAAACATTTATTGTGGAACTGGGATTCCTGGGAGTGTATTCTGATGAAGATCATCAAAGGTAAGGGAATATTTAAAATGCTATTTCTGACTTCTGTTGACTCCAGAAGATGGCGGGTATCTGCATGGCTTGTTTTGGTCTCTGAGCCCTGTACTCAGATTATTGCATGGTGTGCTTTTCTGGCAAGCTTTTTTGAAATCTGACACAGCGGTTGCATTAAGGAGAAGTTTATCTAAAGTTCCATGCATAACACTTGTATCTTTTATCAGAATACAGTATTTCTGTAAATGTATGTTGCTCTCTGCAAAATCACTGGATGTTCACTGGATGTTTTGGAAGCAAAACATTACTGAACATAACGCGCCAAATGTAAACTCAAATTTTGGATATACAGTGCCTTGCGAAAGTATTCCAAAGATTTGAGACTGGGACGGAGGTTCACTTTCCAGCAGGACAATGACCCTAAGCATACTGCTAAAACAAAACTTGAGTGGTTTAAGGGGGGACATTTAATAATTAAATGTCTTGGAATGGCCTAGTCAAAGTCCAGACCTCAATCCAATTGAGAATCTGTGGTATGACTTAAAGATTTCTGTACACCAGCAGAATCCATCCAACTTGATGGAGCTGGAGCAGTTTTGCCTTGAAGAATGGGAAAAAAAATCCCAGTGGCTAGATGTGCCAAGCTTATAGAGACATACCCCAAGAGACTTGCAGCTGTAATTGTTGCAAAGGGTGGCTCTACAAAGTATTGACTTTGGGAGGGGTGAATAGTTATGCACGCTCAAGTTCTCTGGCTTTTTTTTGGTCTAATTTCTAGTTTGTTTCAAAATTTGCTTCTTCAAAGGGCATGTTGTGTAAATCAAATGATACAAATCCGCAACCAATCCATTTTAATTCCAGGTTGTAAGGCAACGAAATAGGAAAAAATGCCAGGGGGTGAATACTTTCGCAAGCCACTGTATATTATCATGTTTGTGGCAGTGTGGAGAATGGGAGTCTGCTGTGAAGGGTTCTGCCTCAGAGAGCACACATCTTTTGACTCCTCTGGCTGAGATTGGGGGATTAGCCTAAGCCTATATACAGTAGCTTTAACAACAGTCCGCCAATCTCCCCTGTGCTTGCTACTGGCTCAGGTTTCTACTGGCTCCTTGTACAGACAGACAGAGCGGTTTAACAGAATGGGGGGGTGGACAATCCATTGTGCTCCTGGCACTGTATTAAAGATATGCACATGCAAGGTGCACTTTGCATGCTAATAGGGTTTCCTGGCTCTTGGCCTTTTGGCTTCGCTGCTCTATGGGGGACAGGTGCCAAAATTAAGTGGTTCCAAGGACAGCCTGTCAGCTTCTCTTGGTTTTCATCATCAAACCTATTATCTGTTTGTTGTATCCCTTCAGCCAGACCTTTTAAACACCACATAATGCTTCACTTATCTACTTCATCTCTCCAGATGCCTTGACCTAGCCTTGAGTTCTTGGCTTCCTCACGTTCGTCTTGGGAGGTCAAAACCGACCGGTTCCTTATTAAACCCCCAAACCGGCAGGGTGGGAGAGGGGGTGTTCGCTAACGCTTTAACATGTTGACCGCTGATTGACCTGAGGAAGGATGTGGCAGATGTTAGGAGGATGCTTGGGTAGTCCTCCAAGGACATGTAGTGGGGTCCCAGGAGGGTAGTTGACCCCTCGATCATCTAGAATCTGTACCTCTCGCTCCGTTTTCCTCCTTTCTTTCCTGCTTTCCTCTTTTACACAGGTCATCTCTGATCCACCCTGCACTATTTAAGCCAGGGCATTTGTTCATGAAATGGACAAACTGTATTCTGTCCAGCTCATTGGCTAATACACCTCTGTCAGATGACCCACCTCCTCTCAATGACAGCTGGGTTAGATTAGGTAGTATTTTTTTTACCCCTACTACGGTATGTTTTTTTTTTAGATATTCAATAAACGGAGAGTGTTTGTGCCAAACTTGAAATGGGACAGGGCAGATACAGTGCATTCAGAAAGTATTCAGAGCCCTTTTTCCACATTTTGCTATGTTACAGCCTTATTCTAAAATGTATTAAATACTTTTTTCCCCTCATCAATCTACACATAATGCCTCATAATGACAAAGCGAAAACAGATGTTTAGACATGTTTGCACATTTATTAAAAATTAAAAGCAGAAATACCAACCTGACAGAGCTTGAGGGTATCTGCAGAGAAGAATGGGAGAAACTCTCCAAAATCAGGTTTGCCAAGCTTGTAGCGTCATACCCAAGAAGAGTTGAGGCTGTAATTGCCGCCAAAGGTGCTTCAACAAAATCACAGATTCTCAATCAGGGAGTGACCGTTCAGACATTGAATCTGGAGGTTTCTGAACTTTAGGTGTCATCTTACAATCCAGTCAATTAATTGTGATCTTTGTTCATGGCCTTGAGGAAAAAAGGTTAAAGAGGATAGGTTGAGTGAGTTAAAACCCCTTACACTTGGCCTATATATGGATAGGGAAAAATTTAAATGTTACTTCAAGAAAAAATATGGAAAGCATAACCATGATAGCAATTAAAAGAGAACAGTCTGGATATTATGGGAAATTATTAGACTAAAGGTGAGGACATAACAATTCATCTGACGCAAGATTGAAACAAAATATTACACTGTTGATTTTATGTGCATTTTACATTTACTGTACTTTGATGCATTTGTTGATAACCTCAAGGGAGGTGATGGTAGTGAACTGGATAATTATCGGCCCATCTCTATGCTCTCCTGTTTGGCTAAAATTCTAGAGTCATTGGTGAATAGGCAACTACAATCTTTTTTAACTGTTAACAATACTCTTTCTAGTAATCAATCTGGCTTCAGACCTAAACACAGTACTATTATGGCCACTGTAAGTGTTGTAAATGATATTACTAATGCCCTAGATAATAGAAAGTACTGTGCCGCCTTGTTCATAGATTTGTCTAAAGCTTTTGACACTGTAGACCATGCGATACTTTTGAGAAAGCTGTCGTCAATAGGATTGGGATTGGATGCCTGTCGTTGGTTTCATGACTATCTAAAGGATAGAAGTCAGGCTGTTAGAGTCGACGGCATCCAGTCGGAGCCATTGGAGTTGGTTAAAGGGGTCCCACAAGGTTCTATACTTTGCCCATTATTTTTATTTTATTTTTATTTCACCTTTATTTAACAAGGTAGGCTAGTTGAGAACAAGTTCTCATTTACAACTGCGACCTGGCCAAGATAAAGCATAGCAGTGTGAACAGACAACACAGAGTTACACATGGAGTAAACAATAAACAAGTCAATAACACATTGGAAAGAAAAAAGAGTCTATATACATTGTGTGCAAAAGGCATGAGGAGGTAGGCGGATAATTAAAACATTTCAGATTAACACTGTAGTGATAAATTATCAGATGGTCATGTGCAGGTAGAGATATTGGTGTGCAAAAGAGCAGAAAAGTAAATAAATATAAAAGGTATGGGGTTGAGGTAGGTCAATTGGGTGGGCTATTTACCGATGGACTATGTACAGCTGCAGCGATCGGTTAGCTGCTCAGATAGCAGATGTTTGAAGTTGGTGAGGGAGATGAAAGTCTCCAACTTCAACGATTTTTGCAATTCGTTCCAGTCACAGCCAGCAGAGAACTGGAAGGAAAGGCGGCCAAATGAGGTGTTGGCTTTAGGGATGATCAGTGAGATACACCTGCTGGAGCATGTGCTACGGGTGGGTGTAGCTATCGTGACCAGTGAACTGAGGTAAGGCGGAGCTAGCTACCTAGCATGGACTTGTAGATGACCTGGAGCCAGTGGGTCTGGCGATGAATATGTAGCGAGGGCCAGCCGACTAGAGCATACAGGTCGCAGTGGTGGGTGGTAAAAGGTGCTTTAGTAACAAAACGGATGGCACTGTGATAAACTGCATCCAGTTTGCTGAGTAGAGTATTGGAAGCTATTTTGTAGATGACATCGCCGAAGTCGAGGATCGGTTGGATAGTCAGTTTTACGAGGGTAAGTTTGGTGGCGTGAGTGAAGGAGGCTTTGTTGCGGAATAGAAAGCCGACACTAGATTTGATTTTAGATTGGAGATGTTTGATATGAGTCTGGAAGGAGAGTTTACAGTCTAGCCAGACACCCAGGTACTTATAGATGTCCACATATTCTAGTTCGGAACCATCCAGGGTGGTGATGCTAGTCGGGCGTGCGGGTGCAGGCAGCGAACGGTTGAAAAGCATGCATTTGGTTTTATTAGCGTTTAAGAGCAGTTGGAGGCCACGGAAGGAGTGTTGTATGGCATTGAAGCTCATTTGGAGGATAGATAGCACAGTTTCCAAGGATGGGGCAGAAGTATACAGAATGGTGTCGTCTGCGCAGAGGTGGATCAGGGAATCCCCGCAGCAAGAGCAACATCATTGATATATATAGAGAAAAGAGTCAGCTCGAGTATTGAACCCTGTGGCACCCCCATAGAGACTGCCAGAGGACCGCACAACATGCCCTCCGATTTGACACACTGAACTCTGTCTGCAAAGTAGTTGGTGCACCAGGCAAGGCAGTCATTAGAAAAACCTAGGCTACTGAGTCTGCCGATAAGAATATGGTGATTGACAGAGTCGAAAGCCTTGGCCAGGTAGATGAAGACGGCTGCACAATACTGTCTTTTATCGATGGCGGTTATGATATCGTTTATTACCTTGAGCGTGGCTGAGGTGCACCAGTGACCGGCTCGGAAACTAGATTGCACAGTGGAGAAGGTACGGTGGGATTCGAGATGGTCAGAGCTCTGTTTGTTGACAAGGCTTTCGAAGACCTTAGATAAGCAGGGCAGGATGGATATAGGTCTGTAACAGTTTGGGTCCAGGGTGTCTCCCCCTTTGAATAGGGGGATGACTGCGGCAGCTTTCCAATCCTTGGGGATCTCAGACGATATGAAAGAGAGGTTGAACAGGCTGGTAATAGGGGTTGCGACAATGGCGGCGGATAGTTTCAGAAATAGAGGGTCCAGATTGTCAAGCTCAGCTGATTTGTACGGGTCCAGGTTTTGAAACTCTTTCAGAACATCTGCTATCTGGATTTGGGTAAAGGAGAAGTTGGGGAGGCTTGGGCGAGTAGCTGCAGGGGGGGGCGGAGCTGTTGGCCGAGGTTGGAGTAACCAGGAGGAAGGCATGGCCAGCCGTTGAGAAATGCTTGTTGAAGTTTTCGATAATCATGGATTTATCGGTGGTGACCGTGTTACCTAGCCTCAGTGCAGTGGGCAGCTGGGAGGAGGTGCTCTTGTTCTCCATAGACTTTATAGTGTCCCAGAACTTTTTGGAGTTAGAGCTACAGGATGCAAATTTCTGCTTGAAGAAGCTGGCCTTTGCTTTCCTGACTTCCCTGAACAGTTGCATATTGCGGGGACTATTCGATGCTATTGCAGTCCGCCACAGGATGTTTTTGTGCTGGTCGAGGGCAGTCAGGTCTGGAGTGAACCAAGGGAATGAATCTGAATCTGTTCTTCGTTCTGCATTTTTTGAACGGAGCATGCTTATCTAAGATGGTTAGGAAGTTACTTTTAAATAATGACCAGGCATCCTCAACTGACGGGATGAGGTCAATATCCTTCCATGATACCGGGGCCATGTCGATTAGAAAGGCCTGCTCGCAGAAGTGTTTTAGGGAGCATTTGACAGTGATGAGGGGTGGTCGTTTGACAGCGGACCCGTAGAGGATACATCCTGGTTGAAGACAGCGGAGGTGTATTTGGAGGGCCAGTTGGTCAGGATAACGTCTATGAGGGTGCCCTTGTTTACAGATTTAGGGTTGTACCTGGTGGGTTCCTTGATGATTTGTGTGAGATTGAGGGCATCTAGCTTAGATTGTAGGACTGCCGGGGTTGTTAAGCATATTTCAGTTTAGGTCCCCTAACAGAACAAACTCTGAAGCTAGATGGGGGGCGATCAATTCACAAATGGTGTCCAGGGCACAGCTGGGAGCTGAGGGGGATCGGTAGCAGGCGGCAACAGTGAGAGACTTATTTTTGGAGAGAGTCATTTTTAAAATTAGTAGTTCGAACTGTTTGGGTATGGACCTGGAAAGTATGACATGACTTTGCAGGCTATCTCTGCAGTAGACTGCAACTCATCCACCTTTTGACATCTTGATGAAAAATGTTATAGTTGGGTATGGAAATCTCAGAATTTTTGGTGGCCTTCCTAAGCCATGATTCAAACACGGCAAGGACATCAGGGTTGGCAGAGTGTGCTAAAGCAGTGAGTAAAACAAACTTAGGGAGGAGGCTTCTGATGTTGACATGCATGAAACCAAGGCTTTTTCGATCACAGAAGTCAACAAATGAGCATGCATGGGGACATGCAGGGCCTGGGTTTACCTCTACATCACCCGCGGAACAGAGGATGAGTAGTATGAGGGTGCGGCTAAAGGCTATCAAAACTGGTCGCCGAGAGCGTTGAGGACAAAGAATAAAAGAAGCAGATTTCTGGGCATGGTAGAATATATTCAGGGCATAATGCACAGACAGGGGTATGGTGCGGGTACAGCGGAGGTAAGCCCAGGCACTGGGTGATGATAAGAGAGCTTGTATCACTGGACATGCTGGTTGTAATGGGTGAGGTCACCGCATGTGTGGGAGGTGGGACAAAGGAGGTATCAGAGGTATGAGGAGTGGAACTAGGGGCTCCATTGTAAACTAAAACAATGATAACTAACCTGAACAACAGTATATAAGGCATATTGACATTTGAGAGAGACATACAGCAAGGCATACAGTAATCGGAGGTGTTGATTGGGAGAGCTAGCTAAAACAACAGGTGAGACAACAATAGCTAATCGGCTAGCACAACAACTGCAGGTAAAATGGCGATGACTTGGCAGAGAGGGGCGGATTAACTACACACAGAGCCTGAGTTCGAGGCTGGGGCCGACAGATAACACATAAACAAACAGAATGGAGTACCGTGATTAATGGACAGTCCAGCAGGCATCAGCTATGTAGCTGTATTATCCAGGATAAAAAATAGGGCTGGCTGTGCAGGAGGTAAAAGCCGCTAGCAGTGGCTAACAATGACTAAATAGCTTGTAGCTAATTAGCTGGTTAGCTTCTGGAGGTTCTTGAATGTGAATTACTGTTCACTCTTTACATAAACAATATCAATGATGAGATAAAAAAGTGTCAAATTAATTTATATGCTGATGACACTGTCATGTACTCTATCGCTTCAACAGCTGACCAAGCATTATCACTATTGGAGACAGATTTTAAGATATTACAAGGTTTTTTTATACAGCTGAAACTTGTTTTAAATGCAAGGAAAATTAATTGGTTCAAAATGTTGGTTGAAAATACACTTGCACTTACGAGCTTAGATGGTTCTCGAATTAATCAGGTCTCTGCATAAAAATACTTAGGGATAAGGTTGGATAATAAACTGTCTTTTAAAATGCATATTGACAACCTTTGTAAACAGCTAAAAATCAAGCTAGGATTCCTCTATAGAAAAAGGACAAGTTTGTCCTCTACAAATTTAAGACAAATTGTACAAGCTACTTTTATGTCTGTTATAGATTATGGGGATATTATCTACATTCATGCTACGGTATCAACACGTAAATCGCTGGATGCTACTTACCATTGCACTCTTAGGTTTATTATGAGTTCTAGCTACAGAACTGTGTTTTATGTCAAAATGTGGGTTGGACTTCGCTGTTCATGAGACGAGAACAACATGCTCTTGTGTTTGTCTATAAAGCACTTATGAATAAACTGCCTTCTTATTTATCATCACTCATCAATATTAGAATTAGAATTCCTAAAACCAGGTCTCAAGCATGGATTACACTTGAGGCCCATGTGATTTCCACAGAGTTGGGTATGGCTGCCTTTTCCTGTTTACGCTCCTTGCCTATGGAATAGCCTGCAGAGTAAACTTAAACTTGAGACTCTTGTCCCCCTGTTGCCCATTTTAAACCTTTATTGGAGGATTTTTATTTTTGTATTGCTTGTAACTGTTTTAGGTAATGCAAGTTCTTGTGCTGTTAGGGGAATAACCTAAATGTAACAATCTGCTGTTGTATTTTTTTGTGTTATCTGTGATCGTTTTGTTTGTCTTGTGTAGTTTCTTAGTCATTGTACCTAAACGGTATGTGTAAACATGTATACACAGGGCCCAGCTGTAAAAAGAGACCTTGGTCTCAATCTGGGTTCCTTGTTGAATTAAAGGTATAATAATAATAATAATAATAATAATAATGACGAAATCGGAAAATCTCTGTGTACATTCAGTAACATAAGACTATTCTTTCAAAATTTGGGGTAGGTGCAACATACAACAAAAAAAATGACAAAGGTTTGAGTGAGAGGTCTTACTGATGTTTCCAAGTGGTCACACACCTCTCCAAAGTGTGCACAGTTCCAATGCACTTTTATGACTCAAAGAAGAGTCTTCAACTATAAGATGCTTTTTTGAACTTTCCTAGCTGTGCCGTTGAGGAACTAGAGCAAGCATACTTGTAGTTGTTTTGTTTGGAACACAGCCCTGCTTCCCCTCCTTTACCCAAAAACGGTCCATTATAAATCGCAATCTGTGTCAGGTGGCAATCATTTGAAAGCTTGTTCTATTGCCAACATGACTAGCTAAATTCCAAAATATAATCATACAGTGTTAGGCTTTCACAAGGCAATTTAGAGAAGCTGATCGACATTTGGTGCGCATAGAATGGAGTCATAAGTACATTCAGATGCGTTGTCTGCGGCCAAGTTTCTTCACAATACAACAACCATAGGCTCTGTATATTACTTCAGTTTATGATATGGAAATGTGAAGTGCGCATTTTGCTTGCTTGTATAACATAAAAGCGGTATTTATTTTAATTCTCAATGTCTCATCTTTCAAAATACATAGAGTCCTCGTAATTTACAGCATTTC
This sequence comes from Oncorhynchus keta, assembly GCF_023373465.1. NCBI lineage: Eukaryota > Metazoa > Chordata > Actinopteri > Salmoniformes > Salmonidae > Oncorhynchus > Oncorhynchus keta. The sequence goes on from NC_068455.1 coordinate 49,467,487, forward strand.
ACTCACTGAGACAAGCAAACATTTGCTAAAGTTGCCCAATTAGTGGAAGAGATGGGGTGAACTTCTTCTTGCTTGCAGTGCTCAAGTTGTCAGTCAAAACCAATACAAAGCTGTGAAGCAAAGACGCTGAGCTCTGACATCATGTGTAGCATGTTACTGTACAGCCACTGCATTCCAATTTAGGTGCATTATCAGTGTCCAAATCTGCCATTTCAACCCATATACGGGTACCAGTGTAAACAGTTCCAATTGTAGTCCTCAACACGAGGAGACTTGTGTCAGGGCCCAATTTGACTATTTTATATTTGAGAGCAAGACATTTAGAACTCACTTTGTGCTAATCTACTGGGCTTTGCTTCAGTGAAGCCAGGCCGCCAGATGGATTTTGTGTGGAAATGGGGTCTATATTGTGACTATATTGGGTCCAGAGAGATGTTGTAGTATAAAACCCCTGCTGCATGTCAGTGTTTACAGTCCGGTTTTCTTAGGTCAATTTAGCTGTATCATTTGGCCTCTCCAGCCTGTTAAAGGGAAAAGCAATGAACATCCATCCCACAGCTAGGATAATAATATTTTATCCTAGAGAGGCAGCTGCCTAAAAATATAAGAACATTCGGAGACAGGGTTAAGATATAATCTCATAAAGCAACATAGATGAGTCCTCTGTGGCAATTTAACTTTCACTTCCCTTGCAGTTCTCGTTCATTTATCGTTCATTTCTCATCTCAACCTCACCTCAGATGCTGGGGAATAAAAGGATAAGCAAAGCGAGTCAGCGAGATGGTGAACGCACGCAGCCTAACAGGCAGAGTAGGTGTATAATTAATGAGGTTACACTGGAATACAGAGAGTCCCCATCTGCTTTGATCCACAGCCCTTTTTTTATTCCTGTCTCCTCTGATATACCATTGACAGAAGCTGTGAATTCGACAGGGGTAGAAGGTTAAGGTGCTATGTTGTTGATCATTAATGGCCTCGGGGTCTGGCATTTAAAGAAGCAGGCCGGTGGCCTTTGTCAACCATCACGACATTGGTTATTTTTGGAGAAAGGTAATCAGGGTGAGGAATATAGAGGGAATGTAGAGGATGGTGATGGATGTGTTCTGTAATGGACTCTGACACTTCTTGGGACAGCATCTATCCTGAATGGATTGATATTGACACCGGCACTGAGGGTTAAGAGGACAGCCAGATATATATATATATAACCCACTGGACACAAACTGGTTTAATCAACGTTGTTTCAACTTAATTTGTCAACGTATTGTGAAGTGGAATCTACGTGGAAAATAGATTGGAATTAAAAAATATGTTTTGAGGGTGAAATTTCAACACAGGATTATGTCATCAGGGTAACCACATTTCAACATAGACAAACATTTTATAAATATGTTGAATTTGATCCTTTAAAACAATGTCAGATCTTCAACGTTATGTCCTCTATCAGCAAAAAAAAAGCAATAGACTGGGCAGCACCTCCTACTGGAGAGTTGATAGCTACACTTTGGTCTCCCATCCAGGGTTGTACCCAAGCCCAGCCCCGTTTAGCTATGATATTTGTCACTGTATATTACCAATGTGCTATCGTGAGAATGACTGATGAGAGTTCTCCATTTTAAAACTAAATAGATTCACTGTCTGCTTTCCAAAGGGTACCCCTAGAGTCAATGTCTGTTTAAGCTAGAGATATCAATTTTTGGGGTGCCCGCGTTATAGCCAGCTAAATCGGTCTGCTAATACAGGATTAGTAAAGGCCCAGTGCATAACTATTGTGAGATTTATTTTTTTAAATATACACTTCCAGTCAAAAGTTTGGACATTCAAAGGTTTTTCTTAATTTTTACTAATTTCTAGAATAATAGTGAAGACATCAAAACTATGAAATAACACACATGGAATCATGTAGTAAGCAGTTTATTTATTTAGAATTCAAGGCACACTTAACCAGCATGGCTACTACAGCATTCTGCAGCAATACGCCATCCCATCTGGTTTGCTCTTAGTTGGAATATCACTTGTTTTTCAACAGGACAATGACCCAAAACACACCTCCGGGCTGAGTTAGGGCTATTTGACCAAGAAGTAGAGTGATCGAGTGCTGCGTCAGATGACCTGGCCTCCACAATCACCAGACCTCAACCCAATTGAGATGATTTGGGATTAGTTGGACTGCAGAGTGACGGAAAAGCAGCCAACAGGTGCTCAGCATATGTGGGAACTCCTTCAAGCCGGTTGGAAAAGCATTCCAGGTGAAGCTGGTTGAGAGAATGCCAAGAGTGTGCAAAGCTGTCATCAAGGCAAAGGGTGGCTACTTTGGAGAATCTGGAATATAAAATACATTTTGATTTGTTTAAGACTTTACTTTACTGCATATGTGTTATTTCACAGTGTTGATGTCTTCACTATTATTCTACAATGTAGAAAATATACAAAATAAAGAAAAACCCTTGAATGAGTAGGTGTGTCCAAACTTTTGACTGGTACTGTAAATATATATTTTGTATTCATATACATTTTTTTAATTCCTACTTCCTGCAGCTATGGCTACAGCTGTGTTTGTCAGACAAGGAAACATCCTAAAAATCGGTCTTCTCAAGAAAATATCTGTAGTGTCCGAATGGTTTGGCCTACAAAACTAACATGACCCCTCTATGGAAAGATGAGACTCTCACGAACACTATGGTGTTATTTTGCTCTACGACCCCCACAAGCGTCACAGGACTTGTTGCAAGTCGGTACAGCTGATCTGCCAACTTCTGTCTGTAGTGTCCAAACAGTTTGGGCTACACACTAATATGACCCCGCCAACGAAAGGTTTTGCTCTAGGACACCCACAAGCTTCACAGGATTCTGAAGACTGAAGGTATCCCGGTACCAGTTAAAACAAATTATGAAAGAATATACTGTATGGAAGTACTTTAGTGACAAAAAAAGGGTTAAATATGGGTAAAAAATTCTACAAATTATTATCCTGATCTTTCTTATATCTCTCAGACATAGGACAGACACTTAAAAACATACCTCCTTTTCATGTATTTTTTGACTACCTGTTGCCATGCATGAATATGTTATTCAATGCATTTCTATGGTCTAATAGCAGTAAGGCCAAATTCAATGTCTCATCAAATAATACAAAAATCTTTACTTGGCTCATCCCGCTCTAGCCACTCCTTGTGGCGGGCCGGGTGCCTGCAGGCTGACCTCGGTCGTCAGGTGAATAGTGTTTCCTCTGACACATTGGTTTGGCTGACCTCCGGGTCAAGCAGACGGATGTTTCGAAACGCGGTTGGGAGGGTCAGGTTTTGGAGGACGCATGACTCGACCTTCGCCTCCCGAGCCCATTTGGAGAGTTGCAGCGATAAAATAAGATCGAAATGGTTGTCAACGCAACCAAATGTCAACATTTGAAGGAGATGTTGGATTCACGTCTACTTCTCAATCAAAAATGTAAGTTAAAGAATAGGACTAAATCAAATAAATATTTATTTCAAGTGCATTTAAAGTGAGTTTTTATTTCATTTCATCCTATTCTTTAACTTATATTTTTGTGTTGAGATGTAGACGTGAATCCAACATTTCAATTATTAATTTGAAGACGAACTGACTTAGTCAATGGCACAGATGGAACTCTCCAAGCAGAAGATAAATCTCCTTCAAATGTTGATATTTGTTTGAAAAACAAAAACAATTCAATATCACTTTTGAAATAACCCAATAAAATAGCCTTTAAACTTGTCGTAACAAAATATATGTTGGATTCACATATCCAACTCAACCAAATGTTAAAGAATGGGATTAAGCCAGTTGCTCACATGGATCTACCCAAGCAGTAGATACATGTCCTTTAAATGTGGATATTTGGTTATTATTATTCATTATTACTTTTGTAAAACAGTAAATAGCCTAAAATTAAGGCTATCTTAAAAAATAATGTAACATTTAACCTTTAAATGAGTAACACATCCCGTGGCCACATTGAGGTTACTGTAACTAAACATATATTCTTATGTAGAGCATCTATAGGTTTACTTAGACATTTTGTGCGTTCTTTTCTCAAGGGCTTTCTGCTTAAAAACCAATCAACTACTTTGTAACTGTCCTATGACCTTCTGATCCAGTGTTTCTCAACAACAACAAAAATACCAGACCCAAGCACTGGCAAGCTATAGTCTTTCTAGTACCAGGAATTTACAAGCAATGGTCCTTCCTTCTACGGGACAGCTTACATTACAAATATCACTTGACAACAGTCTAAATCAGTGTCAGCTAACCTTCTCAGGAACTGGACAGCATCATCTCAGGGAACGGTATCAGTCCATAGGCTGGATGTTGAGAAACAATGAATGTACTGTCATCTTTCATGGAGGAGAACACCGTGAGGTATATCACCAAGGTGTGTTTACTCTGATTCAATTGCCTGACTTATTCTCTCTGTTATTTAGCAGCCTGTTGTGTGTATAAGGAATAGTCAATTCCAGTGAAAGCCCAGGTGACATGAGTGAGCGGTACAATCAGCTAACCAATCACAGTGGTATCAGGGCTGTGACAGGCAGTCATTGTATCCATGCTCGTACCAAGCCCTAAGCAGCTGCTAGCACTGAGACTAGGGCTTTGTACTCCTTAGAATACATTGCTGTAGTAGCAGCTCCGGCTTTACAGATTAATCTAAAAAAGGTCCATCAAATGAATCATTTATAACCTTAAAAAAAGCCTTCACATTGGGTTAGGCGACCATTTGTTTGAGTACTGTATGTTTAAAGGCCCAGTAAGTAAGATAGGCTTCTTCCTCTGTAAATATTTGTCATTGTGATTGATTCAGCATGCAGAATCTAACCTAGCTACTCAGTGGATGACAGTAGTGCAGATCCAATTGAAATGGACAAGCCACGAAAGAAGACCACACCATCTTGATCTTGATGTAAATTCCCAGATCTATCTATCTAACCATGCAGTCAAGGCTATCTGGCAGTATGGGCCAGTATGAAGTGGTTTACCTGGCCTATCTCTCCAATGGAGCATTAATCAAAAGGGTACAGTAATAATGGCTGCAATCATTACTGTAGGGATGCCAAGTGAATTTAAAGTGGGGTGGCTGGAGGCCACGGGATGGCATTGGTTCGGTGTGGGGTTGGGGGGACGGGGGGGTGACTTTGTGTGTGTGGAGGAGAGGGTGTGTGTGTGTGTGTGTGTGTGTGTGTGTGTGTGTGTGTGTGTGTGTGTGTGTGTGTGTGTGTGTGTGTGTGTGTGTGTGTGTGTGTGTGTGTGTGTGTACAGCAAAAGGGTTTGAGTATTTGGTCATTAGCAACCCACTCATTTAGATATATTTAGTCCAATTTAAAAATGCAAAAACCGTATGACTGAACATATCTCTTCACTGTCTATATGCTTAACTGGTAATGCTGTCCTTAATGTGTGCATCTATTCTATTTAGCATTACATTACCAGCCATATTAGATTGAGACCGAGAATTAACATGTTTCCATATTTTGTTTATTTATAAGAATCTATGCCTCTGTCTCGACTTAATTCAACACAGATAAAAACACTATTTTGATTGCCTTATTACCAGCTGCTTCCGCCCTCTGCATAATTCATAGGGAGGTTGTTATCAATCTCCAGGCGAACACAACACTGATTCCCATTAATATTTAATCTCACTGACTTCAAAGTCTCAGCAGAGCAGACCCCTGGACTTGGCCAATACATTGGACATGATTACTATGGTGGTGTTAAGCTCATTTGAACAGACAGATGGACAGACAGACAAACGGGCCGGGAGGATAATAGATGGACTTACAGAGGTACGGACATGTACTGTAGGCAGAAAGACAGACAGACATGACAGAGAGCTCATGGATAAAAATGTCTTGTACAAAAAGCCTTTGCCCATTGTGTTTGAGGTGCGACGCTAACACCAAAATCATTCAAGGACACAGAGAGAAAGCCATAATCAATATTTCTACAGATACTACTGCAAATTGTACATATTGCAACACTGTAGGTGTTCCACATCCATTGAGCATGTGAGATACCTGAGAGCTCAGGCGAAACCACCAGTTTATTTATGTGTGTTCAACCCATGCTATGTGTGCTCTCATCCATGCTAAATTTGTGTCCAACCCATATTAATTGTGTCTTTCTCTACCATCCCCAGATGACAGTGCGTCGGCAGCCAGCAGCATGGAGGTCATGGACCGCATTGCCTCCCTGGAGCAGCGTGTCCAGATGCAGGAGGACGAGATCCAGCTGCTCAAGTCAGCGCTGGCCGACGTGGTGCGCCGCCTCAACATCTCTGAGGAGCAAAACGTCATGATTAACAGGAGGGGACCCACTAAAGGTAACTGATGCGTCACACAAACAGGCACAGACAGATACACACACATGTACATATGTATGCACACACGCATGTGCACACATACAGGTATACACACATCCCAGGGAGGTTTCATTAACGTTTTGAGAAGGTTTCAATAAAACACAGCTGGCTTAGGTTAACTTTTGAAAAACTCCAAGCACAGATAGGACACATGGAAATTAATTTATCATGCAAACACATTTCTTTTTTTTTTGTGGCACAGCATCAGTGCGATCCAAACCTATGATCTTCTGTTCTCTGTCCATGGAATTATTCCACTGGCCAACAGGATGGAGCTAGGGTGACATTTTTTTTACTCAAACAAAGCTGTTCATTTTAGTGTATTCAATTAGTGGGTGTGGCCAACACACCTGAACACACTTAACAAGATAGACAATAGAGAGAGTTTTGTTGATGCTTTCTTTGTGTTCTATGTTTTTAAATAACATTTTTAGAATGTTCTTTAAACATTACTAATGTTTTCTTAATGTTCTGATAACATGACGTTAAGTAAACCCAGAGAAAACCTGCAGTACTGAACTTCCTACAGAAGAACATTCATACCTTCCCTGAACTATTTGAGAACATTCCCAATGTCAAACCAGTTGGAGAACGCTCATAGGATATTACCAATCATTTTTTAAACGTAACCATGTGTTAACTTTTAGGAAACGTTCTGTTAAAGTAATGAAATACCAAATAAAATGTGTTTTTTGTCAAGTTCCTTAAATGTGCTGAGAATGTTCCAAAGCTAAGCAACTATTCTGCACCAATTCCCAGAATGTTGTGGGAAGGTTGTATTCAAAATAACCACAAGACAACCACACTCTCACCAAGCTCTAAGAAACACGTTGTTCTCAGAACGTTATGTGCTGGCTGGGATAGGATCTCACACACCCACACACACGTGTAACCTTTTGGTTCCCTCCCATTCCCTCCCATTCTAGTCTCCTATTGTTTCTCCATCTATGGTATCTCACTGTTTACGCTACTTTCATCTTCCTGTCATCCTTTCCTGGACTCTATTGTTGTGGTATGTGTATGTACGGCTGTGGACCCAGCTTTGATGAAAAGGTCCCCATCGTCAGACAGCAATGGTGGAAAGCCAGGTAGGCTCTGTCCCTTCTAACATGGCCTGTCAGGTAGGCTCTGTCCCTTCTAACATGGCCTGTCAGGTAGGCTCTGTCCCTTCTAAAATGGCCTGCTTTGTGCAACTCTATTGAGCACTACTGTGTCTACTGTGTATTTTTAGTACGGTTTACATTTTAGGACATCCCTACTCCCTATGACAAAAGTCCATAGTCTCTATGACAAAAGGGAGTAGGGATGTCCTAAAATGTACATTGTGCACTAGTGTCTACTAAGCACTACTGTGTATACTGTCTGAGCACTAGCGTCCACTGAGTCTACTGACACTTAGCACATTGTCAATGAAGGACATTCTGATGTTGTTGCACTAGACTGCATGCCACTCAAGTTCCCTTAACTCAGAGTAGGTGAGAGGTGTTATGCTGTGGAAACACTTGCATGGTTTTTCCTTAATTCTCGCATCTCACATTATGTGTCTACAATTAATTCACATGCATACTTTGAGATGCTAGTTACTTAAGTCAATTTTGTCACACAATGCATATTTTGACTGTACCCTCAGTGAGATACAGGGTAAGTAATCGCTCCTCTGCTCTACACAGAGCCGACCCATGGCACTCAAACACAGTGGTTCGTTTGAAATACACAGTCCCCACTCACTCTCTCACTCTCTGACTGGTGCCCCTATTTGATCTAATTCTGCTGTATCACACACACACACACACACACACACACACACACACACACACACACACACACACACACACACACACACACACACACACACACACACACACACACACACACACACACACACACACACACACCAGCTGGCAAAGCAAGCATAACAAACCCCACCAGCTTCTCTGCAGTGATAAATATTTCAAAGCCACTGCAGTCCATACAAATTACAGGCCTTGCTACCCTTATCAGTGCTGTTAGCAATTATGCTGAGGAGGTAAAGTGGGCCCCTAATGGCATAAGAATGGAGCGCATGGAGTCACTCGAGGTGTGAGTGATGGTCTAGCAGTGTGACTACACATATTGAGGCATGTGTCTATTGAACTATTGTTTCAATGAATCTCAAATCAATGTTATACCAAATACAATAAAATTGTATTTGCCACATGCTTCGTAAAAACAACAGGTGTAGACAGTGAAATCCTTACTTAAGGGCCCTTCCCAACAATGCAGAGAGAAAAGAAAGACAAATAATATAAAAAGAATAACACAAGAGATAAAGGGTTCCAGTCTTGGTGCATCAACACCGCTTGAACAGTCTATGACCTGGCTGGCTGGAGTTGTAAAAAAATGTTTAGGGCCTTCCGCTGACACCACCTGGTATAGAGGTTCTGGATGGCTGGGAGCTCGGCCTCAGTGACGTACTGGGCTGTACGCACTACAATCTGTAGCAGCTTGCTGTCAGAGGCCAAGCAGTTGACATACCAAGCGGTGATGCAGCCCGTCAATATGGTCTCAATGGTGCAGCTATAGAACTTTTTGAGGATCCAAGGGCCCATGCCAAATCTTTTCTGCCTCCTGAGGGAGATGAGACATTGTCATGCCTTCTTCACGACTTTGTTGGTGTGTGTGGACCATGATAATTCCTCAGTGATGTGGACACCAAGGACCATGAAGCTCTCGACCTGCTCCACTACAACCCCGTTGATGTGGTTGGGGCCATGCTTGGCCCTCCATTTCCTTTAGTCAGCTCCTTTGTCTTGCTGACATTGAGGGAGAGATTGTTGTCCTGGCATCACACTCCCAGGTCACTGACCTCCTCCCTGTCTCATCGTCGTCGGTGATCAGGCCTACCACCGTCCAGTCGTCGGCAAACTTAATGATGGTGTTTGAGTCATGCGCGGCCACTGAGGCGAGGGTGAACAGGGAATACAGGAGGGGACTAAGCACACACCCCTGAGGAGCCCCCGTGTTGAGGGTTGGAGGGCACTATGGTGTTGAACGCTGAGCTGTAGTCAATGAACAGAATTATCACGTAGGTGTTCCTTTTGTCCAGATGGGATAGGGCAGTGTGGAGTGCAATAGAGATTGTGTCATCTGTGGATCTGTTGGCACGGTATGAGAATTGGAGTAGGTCCAGGGTGTTTGGGATGATGGTGTTGATATGAGTCATGGCCCGCCTTTCAAGGAATTTCATGGCTACAGATGTGCGATAGTCATTTAGACATGTTACCTTGGCATTCTTGGGCCCAGGGACAATGGTGGTTTGCTTGAAACATGTATTAGACTGGGTCAGGGAAAATCTATGTGGTCTCTTAAGTTCTAATCAAGAAACAAAAGCCTTCACACGGTATATGCAGCTCGAAGGGTAACAAACGCCATTGCAGCTGAAAAGTTGTATATGTGGGTGCAGTTGTGAATTCAACATTTCTGAAGGCGATGTTCAATACAGTTTGTTGAATGCTTCAGCTCAATCCCATGAATTTTCCATCAGTCTATTACTCATACACCTATTGTGGAGGGCAGTTTATTGATTTCCATATAGGGCTTCTGAAGAGTTTCAAAATGTTGGACACTTTTCCAAAGTTCCCAGGTTTTTCAGAAAACCCAGGATTTCAGAAAAACCCCGGAGCTTTGGGAAAGTTTCTAGCATTTTGCAACCCTATATCTGAATTTCAATAGCTGACCACTGTGAAAAGTGTAGTTTCTGCATGTTCCAGCTAGTTCAATGCGAAGCACCATTTACCCTGTGGTACTGTGTGTGTTTGTCTTACAGCCAGACCCATGATAGCTGCCCTGCCTCTAAGGCACACTGTCAGCAACGGCACTGTCCTGCCCAAGAAAAGCTGTGGCACGCTACCGTCCCCCACCAGCTCCAGGAAGGATGCTGCTGTACCAGCAACCAAAAGGTAAACACAGCTCAAATGCTCCCCATTTCCTTCCCTTATGAAAAATGTTTGCAGTCAGAGAGCAGTATAACTCCAGTACACTGCAGTATAAATACAGTATGCTCCAAATAGTGCGACCAAAATAACAGTTTTTTTAACGACAGTAATTTTGCAGTGTAACTGCAGTTTTGTAAGGGTTATGGTAGAGGCCTTAGGCCAAGAGTTTTCCTGACCATGTGACCTGACCAGCAGGGCCAGTTTATGAGATATCTTTCAACAGTATTTTTGTGGTAAAACCAACTCTGTTTTAGTTTTGGCTTTTTAAACCTAGAGGCTTTAAAAAACTGGAGCAGTAATGACTGTGTTTTCTATATTTGGGGTATTAATATTGTAGTATAGTCAGACTAAATTGTACCCTAAAAGCTCAATAAGTGCACACTATTTAAATACACATTTCTTCCTCAACTAAAAATGTATAAAACATATGAAATCATTGCACTGTTGGTGTGTTTATTTTATTAGTCCACACAAAGTCAACACATTATTTGATTCCTGAAAACAGGAATCTGTGTGTCTTTCACTGTATTACTACTATCTCCCTGTGGCCTGTCTGCCTGTGCTAATTTTCCCCTCGCATATGTGTACCCTCCTCTGAAGGGAGAGCCATTGACATGAATAATAAACACAGGTACAGTGCTGTCACAGGCATCCCCATTTACACCACAGTGGCATTCAGAGACGGCATTGATTTACTGATTGGGGCTGACTGGGACCAAGGGAGTGCAGGTAATAAATCACAACTGGCAAGGGAACAATAGGCACTCCTCCAATGATGTTCATGCCTGGAGTCTACTTATCATAATCCAGGACTCAGGAATGGATGGTATATGGATGAGACTATAGAGTAAATAGGTACGAAGGGGGGAGGGGGAGGATAGGAGGAAGGGATGGAGTTCCTAACATGGATGCAGTATAGGTGAACCATCTCCAGACTGAAGCAATAGATATAGAGTGATATGGAGCTGACCAGGCTAGACTCGGTAACACACTAAGGCACAGGGGAAATGTCAAAGGTCTGTTGTGTATTAATAGGACTAGAAGTGTAAATGGTTTGTCCATGCATGAAAGATAACAATGAATCCCTGGTCGTGTGCTCATAGAGGCCAAATTGATTCGGCCTCCTTCAGATCTTGACTTCTGAACTTTAAGTCTTTGCACAAAGGATAGCTCACCCACCCATACTTCCTAACTCTGTGTTATTTTAGGATGAGAAGGAAGGAAGTCTGCAGGAAGCAGAATTGTTTACATTGGAGACTATTATTTGTATTTGTGCTGTGTGCCGATGTTTCCACAAGAGATCCCTTCATACAGGTAGACACACGCATATACTCATATTTGATAATAGACATACGGTATGTATTCCTATTCATCACAACACCATTTTCACCATACCGCCATTCACGCCAGTTGATCTCTATCCCATTTATATGGCACTTTTGCAGTCTAACCACAGCTCTGTTCTGTAAAAGGTAATATCTATCAAACTGACAATTTGGTCCAAAACCAGACTTGAGACATCCTCTTTGAACAAACTGGTATTGGCAGTGTGTATCCACTAGCCACAATACTGGACTTGATTCAAATGGATGCAGATGTTATAGTCAACTACTGTATCTACACATCAATTATCTTTTTAAAAAATCACAGAGCGTGATACTGTAAATCACCAGTCTTTTTTGTCTTACCACCATTCACGGTCTCCTTTTCCACTTCCCTGTTTCCCTGTTTCCCTTCTCCGCCATGCATGCCCCCTGTCTGTCCAGTCTCTCCAGTCTGTCTGGCATACCCACCAGACTTATCTACATCACTTCTCCTTACAGGTGAGAGGGTGGCCAAACTGTGACACCATCACCATCCTCAAAGCTCATAATGTTACCTCAATGTTACCCATCTCTCATAGATCCATGAATCATTGAATTAACAGATCATTTCTATGAACAATGAATAACAACATTCATCACAAAAATATCTCTCTCCCTGGAAAACAGTGGCAATTGTTGTAGTTACTGAGTGGACTATCCTGGTTACATATTGACTAATGCATTGTTGGGTTTAGAGCTTGGAAGACGTGAAACTTTAAACTTAAATGAAATGAATGGATATCTCTCTCTTTCTCTCTCTCTGTCTTTTCTCTCTCTCTTTCTCTGTGTGTGTGGGGTGGGAATCAGATCAACTACAGAAGGTGCTGCTCCCATGCCAACCAAAGTTGGCAAAGAGACCAAAGGTTTCAATAAATCCCCCATGGCCTAATTAACTCCATTCCTGATCTAGGTATGCCTGCTGCCTAGCATACATCAACTAACAAAGGTCCCCTCACAAACACACACAAACAAACACACACACACACACACACACACACACACACACACACACACACACACACACACACACACACACACACACACACACACACACACACACACACACACACACACACACAAAGACACACATCCCAAACCCTGTTTCAGGGGGATAACATCAGCCACAAACGGGAGGATTGAATGGACTTTGGTCTAGCAGGCTGGATTAGAACCGTAGACATTCCAGCCAATAAACTGCTGATTGGGCCGTTCTTTTGTGAAGGCATTTTTAATGGCCCACTTTTTAACATGTTTCAACCATCTCTAATACCATCATAAATGTGGCCATGAATGAGTCACAGGGGAGAGAGAGGGAAAATGATCTCTCTGTCATGGATCAGTAATCTGGTTTCCTAGTATAGGGCCTTCTGTACTATGATATTCTGTACTTACAGTGTCATATGAGGACTTGTAGTAGATAGTGTTATTAATAGGTTGCTGGTATGATCTTTGCTTGATGTTACCCTTACACTCAAAATCAAGTTTGAAGTCTTTGATAGTTCCGGTGATAGATTATATTCATTATAAGGATTTGCAACTGAAGAATCTCTGAGGGGATACAGTTAAATAACAGCCTAGTTTAACACTATTCCCCGGACAGTTAAGGCTATGCTTCTTTCACCATTAGGTAATTGCATCATCCATTTTACTATCTCTCCCACAGAGAGATATATCTTGGGTATTTATTTCATGAGATCATGAAATTTCTTTTAAGCACCTTTATTTATTCAAAATACACCATTAGGTAGATTTATCATCCATTTGACCATCTATTCCTCCAGCACTGTGAGGAGAACCAACTCCAACGAAACAATGGGTACACTGACTCGTAAAGACAGCGGCGACTCCAAGAGCAACCGCATCCGCACCGGCTCTACCGGGAGCAACTCCAGCGGCAAGAGAGCCAGCGAAAGGTACAGCCAGCCTAATAACAATAGGCCACACTGTAGCAAAATGTTTTAAAACAGAAAACGAAAACAAGCCGTTCTTATTGGAAACCTACAGGTTAGAGTCAGTTCCATGGGTCCTTCTGTAGCTCAGTTGGTAGAGCATGGCGCTTGTAACGCCAGGGTAGTGGGTTCAATCCCCGGGACCACCCATACGTAGAATGTATGCACACATGACTGTAAGTCGCTTTGGATAAAAGCGTCTGCTAAATGGCATATATATAATGATTCACCAATTTACATACATTTACATTTAAGTCATTTAGCAGACGCTCTTATCCAGAGCGACTTACAAATTGGTGCATTCACCTTATGACATCCAGTGGAACAGCCACTTTACAATAGTGCATCTAAATCTTTTAAGGGGGGGGGGGGGGGGTGAGAAGGATTACTTTATCCTATCCTAGGTATTCCTTAAAGAGGTGGGGTTTCAGGTGTCTCCGGAAGGTGGTGATTGACTCCGCTGTCCTGGCGTCGTGAGGGAGTTTGTTCCACCATTGGGGAGCCAGAGCAGCGAACAGTTTTGACTGGGCTGAGCGGGAACTGTACTTCCTCAGTGGTAGGGAGGCGAGCAGGCCAGAGGTGGATGAACGCAGTGCCCTTGTTTGGGTGTAGGGCCTGATCAGAGCCTGGAGGTACTGAGGTGCCGTTCCCCTCACAGCTCCGTAGGCAAGCACCATGGTCTTGTAGCAGATGCGAGCTTCAACTGGAAGCCAGTGGAGAGAGCGGAGGAGCGGGGTGACGTGAGAGAACTTGGGAAGGTTGAACACCAGACGGGCTGCGGCGTTCTGGATGAGTTGTAGGGGTTTAATGGCACCCTACTGCACATGACCCTGGGATTAAGTAGTGTTTGTTTTCTTTCAAAATACTTTATCTGCACTTTATTAAACCTATCTGGCGCAATGCCTGGTTCAGTGTTGACAATTTTTTTTTTTTACTCACTCCGCAGCAAACTTAAGGAGCCCGTTTTCAATGCAGGTAAGAGTCAACTATATCAGTGATGCCATGCACTCAGTTGCTCCCTGTAAATTAGAGATTTAAAGATTTGAGAGACATACCGTCACATAACCCTTGAAAATGTCCTTGCTTTTGTTTTGCATGATCTACAGACATATGATAGATATGATAGATGTTATCAACTGACCATTTGAGCCATTGTTCGGTTAAATCGTTGGATTCATACACTTTGTCAGCATTGTTTGTCAGACGTGCAAAATAAATACAAGGTATGTTACAGGTTAAAGCCAGGCTAAAGCCAGGGCCTGTGTCCCAGCAGGCAAAACTGGTTGCAATGATGTCTTTGTCACATCATTTTTGGTTATAATGATGTGGTAATGAAATCATTTAAACCACTTTTGCCCACTTGGTCAATTCCTAGCTCACGGAGTACCACTCAAGGATGTTCCGTGATGTGCTGTGATGTATAGTGGTGACATTTGTCTTGTAACGTATTGAAAATGTTCATCCTTCAACCAATAATCATCCCTCCATAACCACTTCCATCCTCCCATAAGTTCTTATGAAGTATTTCAACCTCCATTGTCATCTATGATTTCCTTTTTCCTTTCCATAACAGGAGTCATGCACATGTGATATTTATTTATTTTACTGTATGAGTGTGTATACTGCAGTAGTAACAATAAACACCACGAGATAAGATTAATTGTGATGAGAAAGAAGCGTCTCCAGAATGGTATTGATCGCTGGGCAAATTAGACTGCTGTAACCCATTAGGCTGATTTACCTGGTTTAATTCTCCCTGATAGATCATCACCCCTCTGAACCTTACTTTGGCTCGGGGTTACTTTGGCTTGAATGCTGATAAGCAGAGAAAATGTACTGGAACCACGATTAATGTAGTCTTGTTGAAGATTTAAATGAATTATTGTCCTATAATAACCTGATCAAACCAGCATAGTCCCAGGATAGTGTCATGAACGTTCAACTCTAAAGAGAAGTCATTCAGTCAATGTAAATAACTGATTAGACATAACAGCAATTGAGATGATACCTAAATAGTACTCCCAAAGAATATGTGAAATTGTTTACTGTTTTTTAGAATCTCTCTATAGCCCATCATAAGCTGATCTTCCAATAATCCTTAAAGAAACAAACAAGGGACACAAACAGTACATGCTTAGCCTATGGGAAATCATTAGCTGCTCCTGTTCAGACTGGTAGATCAGATTGATAGCTAGATCGATACATAGATAGATACAGAAATTACCTTAAGCACAATAGCCTAAGTGTTGCCAAGAAGAGACTGAGACATGGTGCTGGCATAAAACGGAGGTGACACAAAAAATGTAATGGAAAAAATTACAATGATGAGTAAGTCCAGGTCAGGAACCAATGCAAAACCTCACCTGGTCCTTCTGTCCCCTTCTCTGTGAAATCACTAGGGATGCGACGAGTGACACACTGCAAAGGTAGGCCTTGGTCCTCAAGCCCCCTTACCTTAGCAGCTCTCTGGACATTGTGTTCTCCTAAGGCCTTAGAAGAAAGCGTTAAAATACACATAAATTAGCCATATGTGGCATGGAGGGGTTTTTCCCGACAGACTATCCCACCATCATGGGAATTGCGCCCAAGGATATTGTCTGGTGCCTAAAATCTCACCATGCCGCAATGTGGCATAGTCGGCCAGATATTACATTGCACATATCTGCTGCTATTAGAGTTAGACTACCAGCTATTGTTCTTTTCTCATGCGAGAATGTATAATAAAGGCTACTGACTCTTGCTTTTGCCTTAGTGATTCATAGGCCCAATTCACAGAGAGCTGCCCCATGGTAGGGGTAGGGTTGGGTTGACAGTGAGTGTGATAGTAGCCCTTCCCAATATGTCAGCCAACAGTGGACTAATAAACACTCTCTAACACACTGAGAGTTTGAACTGTGTGTGGTTGATTACAGTGCTGCTGTTACACTAGCTGTCAAACGTATTGTGGAATTGCCACTTTCTAGATGTGTTTGCTCACAGCCATGCAGCGCTCTTTTGTCCTTGTCACCATAGAAACCCCACCAAATATTTCCTGCAGTGCACACTGATCTTCTAAGAGACCCTTTTCAGAGCACAACGAGCCAATTTTATTGTGCTTGTATAATGTATCTTCAAAAGGGCTGTTTGCATTACCAGCCGAAGTCTTTACTTTATAGCTTTTGAAATCTTTAGCCATCTCTTGCATGGCTTTCAGTATGGGTTTTTGATACACAGCTTGCGGGTCATTTCCATAAGCTTGGCTAAAGAAAGATGATTTGAGAAAGAGACATGTTTGGAAGCAGAGTGTTGTGAAACTCATGGTCCTTTAGCCAGGCTGTCATCTTTCACAGTGGAAAAATACATTTTTAAAAAGAAAAGAAATGGCAGGTCCATGGTAAATGCTGGGTCAAGTGAAGTGAACATATTTAAATAATTCATGTAATTCACCTTGATGCCAGCAAAAGTATACCAAAAGAGTCACTTCATTATGTCAGATTTATCATAGACAATAGTTATATGTTGAGCTACTGATGCACTCTTTTTGTAAAAGTCTCAAACTTGACTTAACGAGTGAGAGCCCCAGTAATTTAGCCCACCTGCGGTTGTTACCCAGTAGATACTGAAACGTGTCTTGTACCAGTCCCGTGTTTTGTGGTCGTCCATTGTAGCATAGCAGCCAGTTGTCGATCACATCTAACTTGGATATATTCTACCAACCCCTCCTACCCATTCCTTCTGGCCCCTCTCCAATTCTACCACCTCACCTACCTAGTAACCGTGCAGATATATCTGGCCCATCCGTCAAAAAGGACCGGAACTGCTGAGGCGCCCAAATCCACCGCAGCAGCCGTATCTGGCCCCTTCTCCGCTCCCCCCACTGCGCCTGACTCCAAGAGCGCATCTGACAAGTCTGTCAGGTCCAATGGAGTCAGGAAGACCCCAACGTTTGCGCTCCCCCTGAGAAAGTCAGTCAGCCAGTCGTCCTACACCCCCTACTCCCCCTTAGACAAGCCAAGCTATAGGAGCCCCATCAAGTCCCCCAGCCAGTACTTCCAAATCTGTTACTAAGCTAGGCCTATACCAGCATTTGGAATTAGGTTGAAAGAGGTTCTGTGGTAACTGTGGATGTAAAAATGGACTTCAAAAACCATTCCTCTCATGACTGTCATATTTCAGTTTATTTGTTGTGTGTTTTTTTCCATATTTCTTGTGGTTTTTGGTCACACATTGACAAGGATTTGACTCTTATTTGTGTGTCCTCTGGTTGGTTTGTTCAGATTTTGTTTTTCATTCCCCTGCTGTGGCACCATAAGCCTATGTTTTTGCTTGCGTTGTTTTCTTTTGTTTACTTGTGTGTTGTACTGTACATTAAACAAATGCTATAATGCTACATAACAATGCAAACTGCCTGCTTTTCATTTTGCACCATTCATTGTTATTGTCTGAATGTATTTGAAATTACTAATAAAAGGGAATCAAAAGCCCATCCATCTCTGTGTTTGCTAATCTATACTTTTCCTTACTAAATTAATTCACTCCTTTGCAACAAAAAAAAGTGTTGTACATCAACATCTCATAACCATAACTGTTGATACTTTCTTTCTCTTTGCATCTTCCTCTCAAGCATTAGTCTCGGAACCACACTTTCATTTTCACTCCTCTCATACACTGTTCTCACCATCACAAACACTCCTTCCTTGTTACCAATGAGTCATGACAAATTGTCCACTGAAAATGTCTGTTGCTTTTTTTAGAGGAAGGGTATGTGAAAATGTATTTGAAGGGACGACCCATCACCATGTACATGCCCAAAGACCTTGTGGAGACCTACTGCCTGGAAGCCAAATCGGACCTGCCAAACATAAAGCTCAAATTGGACTGGGTGTATCCTTTTTTCACTGTTGTAGGTTCAGTACTTTTCAGACAGTTAGGTGTATATTTCAATAGATAAGAAACTGTTTGTTTACGTGGCATTACAACATTTGAGTTATGCATGAAAGTCCATGCTTTCAGGAGAGAGATGTATTATGACTCGCAAGCTGTATCCCCCTATGTATTGTGAGGTTACACATTTGCCAAAGTTATATTCATATTGTATTCTATTGCACAGGTGTGAAAGTCACATCTGGATGTTCCAATAAATCTTTTTCCCTAATCAATAAAATGGAATCAATCAAATGTATTTATAAAGCCCTTCTTACATAAGCAGATGTCCCCAGGTGCTTATACAGAAACCCAGCCTAAAACTAAACAGCAAGCAATGCCGATGTAGAAGCACGGTGGCTAGGAAAAACTCTCTAGAAAGGCAGGAACCTAGGAAGAAACCTAGCGAGAAACCAGGCTATGGGTGGCCAGGCTATGGGTGGCCAAATCTCTTCTGGCTGTGCCGGGTGGAGATTATAAGAGTACATGGCCATTAAGACCAAATCTTTCATCAAGATGTTCAAACGTTCATAGATGACCAGCAGGGTAAAACAATAATCACAGTAGTTGTAGAGGGTGCAACAAGTTTCAGCGGGTGCGGAAAAGAGGGAGAGAGAGAGAGAGAAAGAGAGAGAGAGAGAGAGAGAGAGAGAGAGAGAGAGAGAGAGAGAGAGAGAGAGAGAGAGAGAGAGAGAGAGAGAGAGAGAGGGTCCAAAACAGCAAGTCCGGGACAAGGTAGCACATCTAGTGAACAGGCCAGGGTTCCATAGCCGCAAGCAGAAAAGTTGAAACTGGAGCAGCAGCACGACAAGGTAGCACGTCCAGTAAACAGGTCAGGGTTTCATAGCCACGGGCAAAACAACAGAAACTGGATCAGCAACACGACCAGGTGGACTGGGGATGGGGATAGACAGGTACTGCTGAGGAATGGTCCTAGGGCTCCGGTCCTCCGGGAGGGGAGAGAGGGAGAGAGAGATGGGAGAATTAGAGGGTGTATATTTAAGTTCACACAGGCCACAGATAAGACAGGAGAATTAAACCAGATAGGACAGACTGACCCTAGCCCTCCGGCACATAGACTATTGCAGAATAGATTCTGGAGGCTGAGACCGGGGGGGGGACACTGTGGCCCCATCCGACGATACCCACAGACAGTGCCAATCAAGTGGGATATAACCCCACCTACTACAGCCCCCACCCCACTAGAGGGATATCATCAGATCACCAACTTATTACCCTGAGACAAGGCTGATAGCCCACAGTGGTCTTCTACACCGCACATAAGTGACTCAACCCACTATAGTCAAGTATAGCGAAAAAAGCCTGGCACAAAGTGATACAGACCTCCTAGTTGTACAGTCGTCTCAAATAAAACTGTGAAGGACCTTGGCGTTACTCTGGACCCTGATCTCTCTTTTGACGAACATATTAAGTATATTTCAAGGGCAGCTTTCTTCCATCTTTGAAACCTTGTAAAAATCAGAAACTTTTTGTCCAAAAATTATCCAGAAAAATTAATCAATGCTTTTGTCACTTCTAGGTTAGACTACTTGGCTACCTGAAAAAACTACTAAATAAATTTCAGTTAGGGGTGGCAGCGTAGCCTAGTGGTTAGAGCGTTGGACTAGTAACCGGAAGGTTGCGAGTTCAAACCCCCGAGCTGACAAGGTACAAATCTGTCTTTCTGCCCCTGAACAGGCAGTGTTCCCAGGCCGTCATTGAACATAAGAATATGTTCTTAACTGACTTGCCTGGTTAAATAAAGATAAAAAAATAAATAAAAAGTGCTAAATACGGCTGCTAGAATCTTGACTAGAATCCAAAAATGTGATCATTTTTAACCATTTTAACCTGTACCTGCTACCCACGGGAGAGACGGTCTACTTCATTGCATCCAGTGCAAGCCTCTCAACACCGGCTTTCTGTTAACCTTTTTGGGATAGGGGGCAGCATTTTCACTTTTGGATGAATAGCGTGCCCAGAGTGAACTGCCTCCTACTCTGTCCCAGATGCTAATATATGCATATTATTATTAGTATTGGATAGAAAACACTCTGAAGTTTCTAAAACTGTTTGAATGATGTCTGTATAAATGATTTATACCTTGGACTTGCTTCTTTTATTGGCACTCCAATATGTCCCATAAACATCACAATTGGTCCTTTTGTTTCGATTCATTCCGTCCATATATATCCAAAATGTCAATTTATTTGGCACGTTTGATCCATAAAAAAACAGCTTTCAGTTTGCGCAACGTCACTACAAAATATTTCAAAGGTTACCTGTAAACTTTGACAAAACATTTCAAACTACTTTTGTAATACAACTTTAGGTATTTTTAAACGTTAATAATCGTTCAAATTGAAGACGGGTCTATCTGTGTTCAAAACAGGAAGACAACAAACTAACCCTACTTTTCAAGTCTTGCGCAACTCTCAACAGTGTTACCCAGTTCCTAGATGGCCGTACTTAATCATTGCACAAAGGAATAACCTCAACCAAATTCCAAAGACTGGTGACATCCAGTGGAAGCTGTAGGAACTGCAAACAAGTGCGTAAGAAATACAGTTTCCCAATGAGACCTCACTGAACAGACAGAGAAAAAAATTCTGAATGGTTAGTCCTCTGGGTTTGCCTGCAACATAAGTTCTGTTATACTCACAGAAATGATTCAAACAGTTTTAGAAACTTCAGTATTTTCTATTAATAATATGCATATCTTATATTCTTGGTATGAGAAGCAGGAAGTTGAAATTGGGCACGCTATTTATCCAAAAGTGGAAATGCTGCCCCCTATACCTTAAGAAGTTAATATGTAGGCTAACATTGATGTCCTATTGAAGTTATGTGGATCTTGACCAAGATGCCCAGTTATGGGTACAGAGGACGTGACTGTCGCTCTAACCTGTACCTGCTACCCACGGGAGAGACGGTCTACTTCATTGCATCTGTTGTGGTGCTGTACAACGTGGACGAGCAGCTCCAGAGACACTACACCGGGCACACTGATGACATCAAGTGGTGAGAAGAAACAGAATGTGACAACACTTTATTTCTCCTGTACTGTACAACCTTTGTCTATGAAAGAATTTTGACCTGAGCTGTACGTGTGATGCTGTCCTAATATGTACACTGTACTTGTAAAGGCGTCTGTGTGTAGCTGGTGAGATGATTCAGGTGCAGGACAGCAGATATGAGTAATAAAATACTTTACTCAAGAATTCAAACATAACAAGTAATATACATGGCCACACAATGCGGACCTCAATACAACAAACAATCACTCACAAATACAACATGTAGAACAAGGGGTTAAATAATAAACAAGTAATTGATTAAGTGAAGCCAGGTGTGATAAGACAAAGGCAGAACAAATGGAAAATGAAAAGTGGATCTGCGGTGGCAAGAAAGCCGGTGACGTCGACTGCCAAACGTCGCCCGAACAAGGAGATGGACCGACTTTTTTATTTATTTATTTTTATTTCACCTTTATTTAACCAGGTAGGCTAGTTGAGAACAAGTTCTCATTTGCAACTGCGACCTGGCCAAGATAAAGCATAGCAGTGTGAACAGACAACACAGAGTTACACATGGAGTAAACAATTAACAAGTCGATAACACAGTAGAAAAAAAAGAGAGTCTATATATATTGTGTGCAAAAGGCATGAGGAGGTAGGTGAATAATTACACTTTTGCAGATTAACACTGTAGTGATAAATGATCAGCTGGTCATGTACAGGTAGAGATATTGGTGTGCAAAAGAGCAGAAAAGTAAATAAATAAAAACAGTATGGGGATGAGGTAGGTAAAAATGGGTGGGCTATTTACCGATTGACTATGTACAGCTGCAGCGATTGGTTAGCTGCTCAGATAGCAGATATTTGAAGTTGGTGAGGGAGATAAAAGTCTCCAACTTCAGCGATTTTTGCAATTCGTTCCAGTCACAGGCAGCAGAGAACTGGAACGAAAGGCGGCCAAATGAGGTGTTGGCTTTAGGGATGATCAGAGAGATACCCCTGCTGGAGCGCGTGCTACGGGTGGGTGTTGCCATCGTGAGCAGTGAATTGAGATAAGGCGGAGCTTTACCTAGCATGGACTTGTAGATGACCTAGAGCCAGTGGGTCTGGCGACGAATATGTAGCGAGGGCCAGCCGACTAGAGCATACAGGTCGCAGTGGTGGGTGGTATAAGGTGCTTTAGCGACCAAACGGATGGCACTGTGATAAACTGCATCCAGTTTGCTGAGTAGAGTGTTGGAAGCTATTTTGTAGATGACATCGCCGATGTCTTTGACTTTGGCGGAAGTCGTGACAGTACTCATCAAACACTGCCCTAATTCACCTAGCTACAGTATAAATCATTTTCACCATCATCCATGTATTTTCAGACCAACAGTACAGTCGAGTAATTTATTAAGCAAATATTTTTTTTTAAATCTACAGTATGTTTCTGGCATCCAAAGTTGGAAGGGCTTTGCAACCCACCTTGTTGCACAACTGTGTCACACTACCTTTGATATAAAATCCTCGCTATTTCAGTACAGACAGAGCTACCGTGACACCACTGCTTTAATCAGTTTTCTCGTACAGTCCCATGGAATAACCCCTTCACCATTAGGCAGGCTAGGGTAAGCAGGTGGCTGGTTTGCAGCTGCTTTGTCCTCAGTGATAGCGTTGGCCAGGTAATTATCTCAGACAGAAAAGGGTGGTCCATAATATAATAAGCTGAAACTCGAGGGGTCGCCCTGGGGTCATGCTCATTATGAATAATTAGAGTTGAGTCAAGCCTGGGCATAGAAAAATGTTAGCTGCTTTTTCACTGTCGTACAGATAATCTTGACTTTCACTTATTTCTGTAAGGCATAGTGCCCTTCTGTTGTGCCCTTCTATCGGAAGCTGATAGTCTTGTCAACATTAGTAAGAATCAATCACACATGACTTAGGCTACTGTAACTGAATCCCATAAGCTTCAGTCTGACAGACTAGAACAACATCTATGATATATATGATACGTGCTTCAACACCTGCATTGCTTGCTGTTTGGGGTTTTAGGCTGGGTCTCTGTACAGCACTTTGAGATATCAGCTGATGTACGAAGGGCTATATAAATACATTTTATTTTATTTGATATATTAGCAACTCATAGTTTCAGACTACACAAAACACTTCTCTTTGATATGCTTTGAGGTCTCTGTGGTTTTTAATCATTGTTCAAATCGACCTTCAGATGTTCAAAGTGTTTGCCGTCTCTCTGTTCCTCTGTTTGTGTTCTATAGTCTGGCTGTCCATCCTGATAAAATCACCATAGCAACGGGACAGGTGGCAGGCACCTCTTCTGAAGGCAAAGTAAGTGACCTCTCACCCTCAAATAACTTTGAACCTATGAACAGTTCACTTATTTAATAATAAGAAATAATGTGTGTGTGTACGTGTGTGTGTACTGACAGCAGTTGGCTCCTCATGTGCGGGTTTGGGACTCTGTGAGCCTCAACACCCTCCACATTCTGGGGACAGGTTTCTTTGACCGCGCCCTGGTTTGTCTTGCCTTCTCCAAGTCGGTAAGCAATGGATCTTGGCAACAAAAAAAACTGAATACATATCATATCTCATATGTGAACCAGATTTTGAGTTTGCCTTTACTGGTCAGAAAAGCTTTGCTAAATAACTGAGGACAGGGCTGATCCATCTCTGTTGGTCTGTCTAGAATGGAGGCAACACGCTGTGTGTAGTAGACGACTCCAATGACCATGTGCTCTCTGTGTGGGACTGGCAGAGAGAGGAAAGACTAGCTGATGTCAAGGTGAGTGTCTATGTGTCCGACTGGGGTTTGAACCTGTGCGCATCAAGACTTTGTTAGCCCTCTAAACTGAAGCCTAGGCATTAGCTCGGGGTTCAACACAAGTCTTCAGGTCTCAGGAAAGCTTACCTGGCTTTGGAGTTGCTCTATTGATCCTCATAAACGTTTGACAAGTGTAACGATAATTTTTTCTGTCCCATTACAGTGTTCCAACGAGGCAGTGTTCGCTGCCGACTTCCACCCCACTGACACCAACATTATAGTCACGAGTGGGAAGTCACACCTCTACTTCTGGACACTGGAGAGGGGTACCCTTACCAAGAAGCAAGGCTTGTTTGAGGTATGACATGAGATTTCTCATTTATACTGCCTCATGTTCACTTGCTTGATTATTTGAGTTTTAGAGGAAATGTATTTGCCAAAATCAATATAATTTATGTCATTTTGCAGAAAGTTTTATCTAAATTCAATGTCGAGGCTGTGTTGCTTTTGCTCTTTAGTTCTTCACCCAATGTTAGAGTATGTCATATTTTCAGGTTTTCAGTAGTTAGTTTCTCTGTAGTGTTTATTGAAGCTTGCACGTCTGTCTCTGTCTGTTTTCTGACAATACAACTCTGTTTTATCTCTGCCCCCCAAGTAAATAAAGCCATATTTATGTTCCTTGCAGAAACAAGAAAAGCCCAAGTTTGTCTTGTGTGTGACTTTTTCAGAAAATGGAGACACCATAACTGGGGACTCAAGTGGAAATATACTGGTGTGGGGAAAAGGTAAAACTGTCATTCGATAGAATGAACCATCAAACTCAAAAGGGTTCTACCTGGAACCAAAAAGGCTTCTTCAAAGGGTTATCCTATGGGGACAGCCAAAGAACCCCTTTTTAGGTTCCTTTTCTAAGAATGCAGGTCCCTGTCCAGTTGTGTTTATTACATTTACATTTTAGTCATTTAGCAGACACTCTTATCCAAATAGACTTACAGGAGCAATTGGTGTTAAGTGCCTTGCTCAAGGGGGAACATTGACAGAATTTAAAAATATATTTTTAAAAAGGGCACATAGACAGATTTTTCAGCTAGTTGGCTTGGTCCTTCAAACTAGCGACCTTTCAGTTACTGGCCCATTGTTTTTCCCCTTTTTTGCTCATCAAAAGACTCTTTATTATGAGAGAGTTGTCAGGTGGCTGGGGTCAGAATATGGTCATGCCTAGGATAGAACAACAAGGCCTGTCTTGTGAGTGAACCGCTCCTGACCATGTGTTATAGAACAAACAGCTAGCTATCTTCTGCCTTCTCCAATGGTGTTTTGTCTTTCTCTCTGTTTTACAGGCACTAATCGAATTAGCCACGCAATTCAGGGTGCACACGAGGGGAGCATCTTTGCACTGTGTATGTTGAGGAACAGCACACTGGTGTCAGGGGGAAAAGATCGGAAACTCCTCTCTTGGGATGGGAGCTACCAGCAGATCCAATCGGTTGAGGTGAGACACATGCGGAATCGTGTACATACACCCCAAAAAGTAGTCCCATGATTTTGGCCATTTCTATAGTACACTTTTTATTAATGCATCTACAGTATAAGTGCTTAGAAAGAAGACTGATTCTGCATACTGCAACCCTGGCAAAAGATGATGCTAGCTTTCTCAGAAATATGGGGTTTTTGGTTAATGCATATACACAGTAAGTATTTATGTAAACAGTAGTACCAATTATTTGTACAAGGAAAACAATGTTCTCTTTTACAATTTCTCTTCTCCGTAACCCCCACCCAGCCATCTGTAAAAATCAAACATGGGATAAAATAAAGAAAACAACCCTCACCTTTACGGTGGGAGGAAGCTTACCACAATAATATTTATTTTCCCACCTTTCCCAGGTTCCTGAGTTATTTGGCCCCGTCCGCACTGTTGCCGAGGGCAAAATGGAGAGTGTGCTTATTGGGACCACCAGGAACTATGTTCTACAAGGCAGTTTATATGGCGAATTTACCCCCATCACACAAGTGGGTAAAATCAAAGCCATATATATATATATATATGGCTGCTGGTATAATTATCTGACATTCTAGTTCATGCAGACCTAGGGTGATTTCAGTTCATTCAGACATTCTTTAAGCCCATTAGCTGGTTATTTAGTAATGTCCAGCATCTCCTGGCTAGCGTGTTTGGTGCATGTATCAATGCTAATGGAAACAGATGGACCCAGTTAGAGGAAAGTACAGAATGGGACTACATTAAGCAAGTACTCTTTCGAGCAACTGATTGCCAACGATGCTAACTATGCTCCCTAACTCTTCCAGGGTCACACCGATGAGCTGTGGGGGTTGGCCGTGCACCCTTGGAAACCCCACTTCCTCACCTGTGGCCACGACAAGCATGTCAGCCTGTGGGACGCCTCCTCGCACCAGCCTGTCTGGACCAAGACTATGGAGGTAGACAGGCAGGCAGTGCTCCCTGGGGACAACTCTTACTATACTCAGTTAACATGAAATGTATGAGTAAAAGGGCCACAAGCTCAGCTTGTTCCCTGATATGTTTGTGCTGTACAGCCAACAACTGTCACTGTATATGCAATCGTAAATCAAGTCCTTTCAACCATCGAGCATCTGAGCTGCAGGAGGGACTGGTGCACTTCACAAAATAGATGGCATCATGAGTACGGAAAATGATGTGGATATATTGAAGCAACATCTCAAGACATCGGTCAGGAAGTTAAAGCTTGGTCACAAATGGGTCTTCCAAATGGACAATGACCCCAAGCATACTTCCAAAGTTGTGGCAAAATGGCTTATGGACAACAAAGTCAAGGTATTGGAGTGGCCATCACAAAGCCCTGACCTCAAAAAGAACATTTGTCAGTAGAACTGAAAATGTGTGTGAGAGCAAGGAGGCCTACAAACCTGACTCAGTTACACCAGCTCTGTCAACGTTAATGGGACAAAATTCACCCAACGTATTGTGGGAAGCTTGTGGAAGGCTACCAGAAACGTTTTACCCAAGTTAAACAATTTACAGGAAATGCTACCAAATACTAATTGAGTGTATGTAAACTTCTGACCCACTGGGAATGTGATGAAAGAAATAGAAGCTAAAATAAATAATTCTCTCTGCTATTATTCTGACATTTCACATTCTTAAAATAAAGTGATGATCCTTATTGACAAAAGACAGGGAATTTTTACAATGAGTAAAATGTCGGGAATTGTGAAAAACGGAGTGTAAATGTTTTCGGCTAATGTGTAAACTTCCGACTTCAACTGTATATATAATTGCAAAAAAAATATTTGGGGGACTGGAAGTGATGCAGACCGTTACTTTGATGGAAGCCAGTCTATCTGCAATATTAAAGCTGATCTACCCCCTAAATAAAAAAGAATAACAATAAATAAACTGTCATGCCAAGTATGTTGGCTATACAGCACAAACATATCTGGGACCAGGCTACCACAAG
This sequence comes from Oncorhynchus keta, assembly GCF_023373465.1. Classification (NCBI taxonomy): domain Eukaryota; kingdom Metazoa; phylum Chordata; class Actinopteri; order Salmoniformes; family Salmonidae; genus Oncorhynchus; species Oncorhynchus keta. Next base: position 49,495,291 of record NC_068455.1, read on the forward strand.
CTTTTGCTGACCACATGATCTGATTTAGAAAAACTATGTTTTTGCCCTGGTTATAATAGTGGAGAAATGAGTAGGGTACTATCTAAATCCTTTGTGTTTATTAATCTCTCAAAAAGCTTCAGTCTCTCTCTCTTCTAATAGATCTTCACTGAGACTGGTTATTTAGGTGCGGTAAAATGTATAAGGATGCAGTACTGAAATTAGACATCCTTTGTTTCTTTAATTTACAGGACGCAGCTCAGTCTGCTGGATTCCATCCCTCTGGAGCAGTGGTTGCTATAGGAACGCAGACCGGCAGGTGAGAAAGTACTGCTCGAGGAGAATATTGTTAGGACAATTAAATCACAAAAGCCATAGAGATCTGCCAGTAATAATAATAACACATGTAGTTTGTATAGTGCTTTTTATTACAATATAAATCTCAAAAGGGTGTTGTGAAACTACAGGAGAGATGTGATGTGGATAATCATGAGAGGATGGATAACTTTCCTCATACAGGTGGCTGGTGCTGGATACTGACTCTAAGGATCTAGTCACAGTGCACACAGATGGGAATGAACAGCTGTCTGTTATACGCTTTGCACCGGGTAAGTGTTCTTAAGGCTCTTATATTGCTATATATAATATATAATATATATATAAGCATTCGTGAGGCTTTATTATGACTTATAAAAATGATTATAATAGGTTACGTCTCTCTCTGTAGCAAATCTTCTAATTAAAACCGCTGTCATTTAGTCAGGATCATTATCAGATGATAGATTAAACGAACGTGTTGTGACATTTTTGACGCTGTTAATCTCATCTCCATTTCTTCACCGCGGGGGTTTTACTAACCTATCATATGGAATTGTTTTAAGATGCTCATACCAACAATAATTTAGCTATTTGATTTTGAATTTTAGGACCCCTTTAGGTATCAAAATATATATGAAAAAACTATTTGCTAAAACATTTCATTTGACTTTAGCCCATAGAAACATATTGAATAACAGATTCATGCAGTAAAAAACTAATCTAAATTAATTTTGTTTTGAAGTGTCTCTCCTATATCTGAAATATATTTTATTTTTAGTTTTTTTTTTTACACATATTTAACACATTTAACATGTATTTTAGGCACTAAACTACTTCCATATGAACTGAGTATGTAAAACACATAAAACACTATTTCCATGACCAGGTGAATCCAGTAAAAAATGAAATGAGTCTACAAAACATTAGGCACACCTTTTCTAATATTGAGTTGAACCTCCTTTTGCCCTAAGAACAGCTTCAATTCGTCAGGGCGTGGAAGCATTCCACAGGGATGCTGGCCCATGTTGTGCCAGCAACTTTCACCCTCGGAGTGGCACACAATCGCAATCCATATCTCAACTGTCTCAAGGTTTAAACATCCTTATTTAACCTGTCTCCTCCCCTTCATCTACACTGATTGAAGTGGATTCAACAAGTGACTTCAATAAAGGATAGCTTTCACCTGGATTCACCTGGTGTCATGGAAAGAGCAGGTGTTCTTAATGTTTTGTACACTCAATGTAGATTGACTGTGATACGGACGTTTTATTTATGTCGGGGACATTATCTGTTCGAACCTACATCTCCTGTCCCTATTCCTAGATGGAAATTTCCTGGCGATTGGCTCTCACGACAACTACATCTATATCTACGCAGTGGGGGAGAGCGGCAGGAAGTACGGTCGAGTGGGAAAGTGCTCGGTGAGCACCTTTTATTTTTAGTACACCCCTCTTCTCCTCAGCATCACATCAGGAGGGCATGCTAAATGATGCGCATTCACATCATAGTGTATTATGGTTTAAATAGGTATTCAAAGTCAGGGTCGAGGGGGAATTGCAGTGAGATTGCCAATATAAAAAATAAAATAAAAAGTTCATCCCCAAAAATGTTTTGGGGGAACAAAACATTTATTAGTCTATAATAATAATCATTATTGTATGGGACAATATACAACGTTTTTGAGAAAGATCATTTTAGTAAATTGAGTAAATGTATTTATTGGTTCTCTTAATTTTTATGAGAGATGAAAATGTAATGGATTGAAGATTATTTGTTGATATTATGATTAAGTTTATTTGAACAAGGACAATGTACAACAGAACATACTTCTTAGTACACTTGAGAAAAGATGCATTATACCCAGTGGCGATTTAGCATGTAAATCTTGGTGGGGCAAACTCCACAAAAAATTGTAGATGCATGCCAGGAAAGCCACTACACAACACAACACAACAATAAATAATACATGATTTGGACTAACGGTGCAACAAACATGTGTTACTTGTCACATGCGCCGAATAAAACCTTACCGTGAAATACTTACTTACAAGCCCTTAACCAACAATGCAGTTCAAGAAAAAAAGTGAAGAAAATATCAACTAAATAAACTCAAGTAAAAAATGTAATAAAAAGTAACACAATAAAATAACAATAACGAGGCTATATATACAGGGGGTACCGGTACCGAGTCAATGTGCGGGGGTACAGGTTAGTCAAGGTAATTTTTACATGTAGGTATCGGTAAAGTGACTATGCATATATAATAAAAGTGGGGGTCAATGTAAATAATCCGGGTGGCCATTTGATGAATTGTTCAGCAGTCTTATGCATTGGGGGTAGAAGCTGTTAAGGAGCCTTTTTCGACCTAGACTTGGCACTCTGGTACCACTTGCTGTGCCATACTTGGGTGACTGGAGTCCTTGACCATTTTTTGGGCCTTCCTCTGACACTGCCTAGATGGATGGATGGCAGGAAGCTTGGCCCCAGTGATGTACTGGGCTGTATGCACTACCCTCTGTAAAGGGGGTAGTGCCATACCAGGCGGTGATGCAACCGAACAGGATGCTCTCGATGGTGCAGCTGTAGACATTTTTGAGGATCTGGGGACCCATGCCAAAATCTTAAGGGGGTCTCCTGAGGCGGAAAAGGGGTTGTCGTGCCCTCTTCACAACTTTCTTGGTGTGTTTGGATCATGATAGTTGGTTGGTGATGTGGACACCAATGAAATTGAAACTCTCGACCCGCTCCACTACAGCCCTGTCAATGTGAATAGGGGTTAGTTCGGCCCTCCTTTTCCGATCAACTCCTTTGTCTTGCTCACATTGAGGCAGAGGTTGTTGTCCTGGCAACACACTGCCAGGTCTCTAATCTCCTATCTATAGGCTGTCTCATCATTGTCGGTGATCAGGCATACCACTGTTGTGTCGTCAGCAAACTTAATGATAGTGTTGGAGTCTTGCTTGGACACGCAGTTGTGGGTAAACAGGGAGTACAGAAGGAGACTAAGCATGCACCCCTGAAGGGCCCCCGTGTTGATGATCAGCGTGGCAGATGTGTTGTGGCCTACCTTTGCCACCTCGGGGCATCACGTCAGAAAGTCCAGGATCCAGTTGTTGAGGGAGGTGTTTAGTCCCAGGGTCCTTAGCTTAGTGATGAGCTTTGTGTGTACTATGGTTGAACACTGAGCTGTAGTCAATGAACAGCATTCTCACACAGATGTTCCTTTTGTCCAGGTGGAAAAGGGCAGTATGGACGGTGATTGAGATTGCGTTATCTGTGGATCTGTTGGGGCTGTATGCGAATTGGAGTGTTTACTAGAGTTTCCCGCGATGATGGTGTTGATGTGAGCCATGAACAGCCTTCATAAAACTGTCCCAACAGCGGAGTCCCAATAGCAGTCCCTACACCTTACCACTGTTACACCTGGCTATCAGCAGAGCCTTGTCCAGCAGTGAAACAGTTCATTCAGCCTCATTTACTGACTTTAAAAAAAATGTAGCTGATATGGCTGACTTGCTTACACAAATGTGGTTTCTACTGACAATTGAGATGTACAGACTATGGCATCAGGGAACGATGAGTGGATAAAAGGCAATCGTAATTTCAATTAAGTCATTAATGAGAGAGCGAGGACGGATGTCGTCAATGAAATGTACAGTGACAGATTGACATCAAACTTTGTTATCAAAGACTGGCATTCTCTGGATTTATGGTGCTTTCAAGACAACTGGGAACTCAAATCATAACCTCAGTGATGTTCAGGTCGAACTCACTGAACTCACTGAAGTCTGAGATGTAGTAGTTCCGAGTTTCCAGTTATTTTGAAAGTGGCAGAAGTCATGCTGGATTGACAGCATGGCTAATTTTCAATGTTTATCCTTTTAAGCTTGGAAAAAAGACCCTTAAACCCAGACTTGGACCACACATCCACTCCACTGAGTAGCAGGCTAGTGATTGCATTGCAATGCTTGCAGTTAGCCACTGATTTCTTCCAAACCACTCATTGTTAAATTTGCGATTTCTAACTTGTGTAATGTTTATATCCAATGGCCGATGAGCATTGATACCTTTTATCTATAATTTCTCTACATATTACAAGGATTGAAAAGAATTTGCCAGTAGTTTGTTAACTTGATTCATGATGATGACTGCTACCTTGCTAGCTCAGTCCAATCAAAGCTACTGTAAATATAACGTCATTTGATGTCACTTTATCTGTAGCCAATGACATTGAGCCTTCTTCTAATGTAACTCTATGGCAGCACCCAAGGGGCTTGAATTTTTGAGCTCTCCCTGTTGATTTTGTGGTGATGTATTGTCCCCATGAGTGACAGAACACTGAGCCAATCACTGCGCAACTAGAGAACATTACCAACCTCTATGCTAATTTTTTCCGCTGGCTGCCCCAACATCACAGAAAGCACTGAGCTGGGCTAAAACATTTTTTTTTACATTGTTTGTAAACTGATATGTGACACGTATTAATGCTAAAATAACATGCAAAACAGGCACCACATTATTATAATTTTTTAAAAACTAAACAGGTGGGCTAAAAACAGGTGGGGCTCTTCGATGACTGAAATGGCCATGGCATATGGTTTACGTTGTTTTCATGTTCATCAAACCATTCAGTGATCACTTGTGACCTGTGGATGGGGGCATTGTCATCAAATGGGGCATAGCCATGGTAGCCAAAATAATAAACAAAATAATGCATTTTTATACATGACCCTAAGCATGATGGGATGTTAATTGCTTAATTAACTCAGGAACCACACCGGTGTGGAAGCACCTGCTTTCATTAAACTTTGTATCCCTGAGTCTCCCGCCTGTCCAGAGCTGCTAGAGTCTCCCGCCTGTCCAGAGCTGCTAGAGTCTCCCGCCTGTCCAGAGCTGCTAGAGTCTCCCGCCTGTCCAGAGCTGCTAGAGTCTCCCGCCTGTCCAGAGCTGCTAGAGTCTCCCGCCTGTCCAGAGCTGCTAGAGTCTCCCGCCTGTCCAGAGCTGCTAGAGTCTCCCGCCTGTCCAGAGCTGCTAGAGTCTCCCGCCTGTCCAGAGCTGCTAGAGTCTCCCGCCTGCCCAGAGCTGCTAGAGTCTGCCGCCTGTCTGCCAGGAGCCGCCAGAGCCGCCAGTCTGCCAGGAGCCGCCAGTCTGCCAGGAGCCGCCAGGATCCGCCAGAGCCTCCAGCCAGCCAGGATCCGCCAGTCAGCCAGGATCCGCCAGAGCCGCCAGTCAGCCAGGATCCGCCAGGATCCGCCAGATCCGCCATTCAGCCAGGATCCGCCAGAGCCGCCAGTCAGCCAGGATCCGCCAGGATCCGCCAGATCCGCCATTCATTCAATGTTAGTCAGCCAGAAGCTGCCAAAGCTGTCAACCAGCATGAGCTGCCCCTCGGTCCTGAGCTGCCCCTCGGTCCTGAGCTGCCCCTCGGTCCTGAGCTACCCCTCGGTCCGGAGGAGTTTGTTTAGTCCAGTGGGGCCCTTTAGTAGGGTTGCCAATCCTAGGTCGGCGGCGAGGGACGCCGTTCTTAGGAGGAGACTAAAGTGGACAAAGACTATTGTGGAGTCCACGTCCTGCGCCAGAGCCGCCACCGCGGACAGATGCCCACCCAGACCCTCCCCTATAGGTTCAAGTTTTGCGGCCGGAGTCTGACCATAGTTCATTTGTGTTTTCTTTGTTTTAGTGTTGGTCAGGACGTGAGCTGAGTGGGCATTCTATGTTGTATGTATAGTTTGTCTATTTCTATGTTTGGTCTGATATGGTTCTCAATCAGAGGCAGCTCTTAGTCATTGTCTCTGACTGGGAACCATATTTAGGTAGCCTGTTTTGTGGGTGGTTGTCTTCTGTCTTTGTGTCTATGCACCAGATAGGACTGTTTCGTTTTTTTCACATTTGTTGTTTTGTATTTTGTAGTGTTCACGTTTATTGTTCTTATTAAACATGTTGAACACTAACAATGCATTTTGGTCCTCTCCTTCAACGGAAGAAAACCGTTACATTGACACACATGAGGCAGGTCATTTATATATAAACTAAAGAGTAAAGCCCAGGTCCCAGACAATGAGACTTTCTGTTTGATTCTAACACACTATTCTGTCAGATAAATATGAATCCATCCATTTTAAAGCATTTGGGGAGAAATTACATTCAGCTAGTTTAGAGAGTAGAATTCTGTGATGTACAGTATCAAATGCTTTTTGCAAATCTAAAAACACAGATCTTACCACTCCCTCTATGTCAAGTTTAAATGTAACCTTCTACATAAAATGACCGTTTTCTGACTAATGAGAAATCACTAGTATTCAAGTGATCAGTCAATTACTCAGTAACTACCCTCTTTCCAGCCTTTGAAATGATTGGCAAAATACGTATAGGTCTATAATTATTGACCATAAAACAATCAGCTGACTTGAAAATTAGGTTAACCGCTGACTTCCATTCCCCTGGGAATTTATGGGAAATTAATGGAATCTGTTATTGGCAGGGGCGCAACATTCTGAATGTCACGTCCTGACCATAGAAAGCTTTAATTTTCTATGGTAGAGTAGGTCAGGGAGTGACTGGGGAGATTTTCTAGTTTCTATTTTCTATGTGGGGTTCTCGGTTTATTTTTCTATGTTGGTGATTTGTATGATTCCCAATTAGAGGCAGCTGGTTATCGTTGTCTCTAATTGGGGATCATACTTAAGTAGCATTTTTTCCACCTTTGGGTTATGGGATATTGTGTATGTTTAGTTGCCTGCTAGCACTGCATTGTCGTCACGGTTAGTTTATTCTGTATTGTTTGTTTTTTCTAAGTTTCACTTTCGTTAATAAATAATGTGGAACTCTATGTACGTTGCACGTTGGTCCGACCATTATTACGAACATTGTGACACTGAAATTGCATTCTGAAATCCCCCCTCCCACAGTTTTATAATTGGAATGTGATATAAATGAGGCAACTGTCACGCTGTTTATTCTCTGTGTTGGTTGGTGTATGATAGTGACTTGGCTGGATCATCTAGGTGAATTTATGGTGGCCTGATATGGTTCCCAATCAGAGGCAGCTGTTTATCATTGTCTCTGATTGGGTATCATATTTATTTAGCCATTTCCCCATAGTTATTCGTGGGATCTTGTCTACATTTAGTTGCCTGAGTGCACACCAGTAGCGTCACGGTTCATTTGTGCTTTATTGTTTTGTTTTTTGGGTGAGTTTAATTTTATTAAAATATGTGGAAATCTACTCATTACAACAAACGTGACTGCAACGGTGTGCTTTAGGACCATGCGGTGCCTCAGAGAGGTAGGCTGTTTGGAGTGTTTATCCAACTGGGGGAAAAAAAGAAACAAAAAATATATCGAAACAATATGCCCCCCCACTTCTAAAACCAAAGATGTGCCCCTTGTTATTTATGATGTCAAAGTATCTTTATGTGTTTTCAAGTTCAGGTGCCCTACAAAAAAAATCCATTAGGTTTGAATTTAGGGTCCCACACGACCTTAGCATGGTTCACTGTTTGAAAGGTCTTAAAGGGCGACTGTACCTCCTGATTTGGCATTGTTTTGAAGATTGCTCATTAAGAAAAGCTAGTGGCCATGACTAAAGCCAAAAAAGTCGTCTTGGGGTGTGGTTTGATGTGGGTGTGAAATGTTTGCATATCGTACCCTGGCAGGCACTGTTGTTTGTCCCTCCAGAGCCACTGTAGCAACAACATAGCCACTTCCTCAAAATAGTCATTTCTTTAACCTCTTGAACCTATGGGGGTGCTATTTCATTATTGGATAAAAAAAAACATGCCCGTTTTAAGCGCAATATTTTGTCACAAAAAGATGCTCGACTATGCATATAATTGACAGCTTTGGAAAGAAAACACTCTGACGTTCCCAAAACTGCAAAGATATTATCTGTGAGTGCCACAGAACTGATGCTACATGCGAAACCAAGATGAAACTTCAAACAGGAAATTAGCAGAATTTTTGAGGCTCTGTTTTCCATTGTCTCCTTATATGGCTGTGAATGTGCCCTGAATGAGCCTACGCTTTCTGCCGTTTGCCCAAGGTGTCTGCAGCATTGTGATGTATTTGTATGCATATCATTGGAAGATTGGCCATAAGAGACTACATTTACCAGGTGTCCGCCCGGTGTCCTTTGTCTAAATTGGTGCGTAATCTTCAGCTGCAGGCATTTTCCCATGGGATTCAGAGGAGAAAGCACACTTCCACGAACGATATATCATCGAAGAGATATGTGAAAAACACCTTGAGGATTGATTCTAAACAATGTTTGCCATGTTTCAGTCGATATTATGGAGTTAATTTGGAAAAAAAGCATTTTGATGACTGAATTTTCGGGGTTTTTTGGTAGCCAAACGTGATGTACCAAACGGAGCGATTTCTCCTATACAAAGAATCTTTTTGGACAAACTGAACATTTGCTATCTAACTGAGAGTCTCCTCATTGAAAACATCCAAAGTTCTTCAAAGGTAAATAATTTTATTTGAATGATTTTCTTGTTTTTGTGAAAATGTTGCCTGCTGAATGCTAACGCTAAATGCTACGCTAGCTATCAATACTGTTACACAAATGCTTGCTATGGTTGAGAAGCATATTTTGAAAATCTGAGATGACAGTGTTGTTAACAAAAGGCTAAGCTTGAGAGCTAGCAGATTTATTTCATTTCATTTGCGATTTTCATGAATAGTTATGGTAATGGGCTTGAGGCTGTAGTCACGATCCCGGATCCGGGATGGCTCGACGCAAGAAGTTAAAATAGTCAGAATTCATGTAAGACAAATCAAGAAATCTGTAATTAATTTAAAACATTTTTTCAGATGAGGTTTTAGTAGTGCAATTTTACATCTAGCTAAGGTGTTTGGTGCAGTATTTCTCAAGTAACAAAATGTGCATGAAAAATGAGCACTGCATACAGTCTATTGAGTCGGCAAAGGCTGGCTGCTTGCTCTGGACTGATTTCTGAGAACAATAACATGCCTACAGCTTCATCGTCTGCAAGCTGTCAAACTATTGTGAATAAAGCACAAACTACACACTGTTTATCAGTGCTTGAAATCACTAAGTTCCAACTCTGTGTTTTTCAATGAAGCTAGCAAGTAGTAGCTGGCAGGCACATTGAGCAGCCAGGCCACAATCAGCTTATCAAGTCACTGAGTGGCAACATGTGTGCTTCGGTGCCGTTTAGACTACATCGGAGAGTGGATAAGCCGCCTCTGCCCTCTATTCTATTGGTGAAAGTGCAATCACTGGAGAATAAACTGGAAGAGCTCCGTTTGAGACTATCCTATCAATGTGATCTGAAGAACTATAATATCCTACGTGAAACACTAATCCAGACTAAACAAACAGGCTAAACGAGTGAAACACCAAACAAATAGGCAAAACATCAATACAGGACCAAGATAGAATCTTATTACACCAGCTCTGATGCTCTTCGGATGTGGCAGAACTTGCGAACTATCACGGATTGCAAAGGGACACCCAGCCACTAGCTGTCCAGTGACGCGAGCCATGTAGACAAGGAAAACAACACTAAACCATGAATGAGAGCACCAGTTGTTCCGGACAACTGTGTGATCACGCTCTCTGTAGCTGATGTGAGTAAGACCTTTAAACAGGTTAACATTCACAAGGCCACAGGGCCAGACGGATTGCCAGGACACGTACTCAGAGCCTGAATGCACGCCCCCATTCATATTGATGGGGGTTTTGGTGGAGTGGGTCGAGAGCTTCAAGTTTCTTGGTGTCTACATCACTAAGGCTCCAAACCCAATCGTAAAAAGGGCACAACAATGCCTCTTTCCCCTCAGGAGGCGGAAAAGATTTGGCATGGCCCCTCAGATCTTCAAAAAGTTCTACAGCTGCACCATTTAGAGCATCTTAATTGGCTGCATCACCACTTTGTATAGCAAATGCTTGGCATCTGACTGCAGGAGCCACAGAGGATAGTGCCACTATATCACTGGGGCTGAGCTCCCTGCCATCTAGGACCTCTTTACCAGGTGCTGTCAGAGAAAGACCCCAAAAATTGTCAAAGACTTTAGCAAGCTCTCTCTGGGAGTCTGGGACCAAAAGGCTTCTGAACAGCTTCTACCCCCAAGTCATAAGACAATTAATCAAATGGCTATCCAGACTATTTGCATTGCAAAGTTTTTTTGCACTGACCTTCTTGCACAAGCCCTATGCACACTCACTGGACTCTACCCACACACTCACACATACTACACTTTAACACACACATACACACACTACATACGCTCACACACACAAAACACACACATGCATATTGTCGCACTGTCTGGAGGATCTGGCTGCTGTGATTGGATAGAGCAGGAATCCCCTATTGGTGGCCCATGGGCCGAATTTGCCCCGCTGGTGGTTTTACTTGGCCCACCAAGTTCTCTGAGCAAAAACATTTTTTTAAGACTGTAAAAACACCAGGAAATCAGCTCCTAGTGATTTTTATATAAGAAATCTGCTCCCAATTATTCCCACACATAATAGAGAGACACTACATGTGATCATACACAAATGTGAGCAAGGTTTGAAATTATTATGTATAGTTAACCTCATAGTCCGCCCCATCCCGCATGCGGTCGCGTTACTACAGCCTCAAGCTCATTACCATAACGCAACATTAGCGATTTCTAAAAATCGCAAATGAAATTAAATGAAATAAATATGCCTGCTCTCAAGCTTATCCTTTTCTTAACAATCCTGTCGTCTCAGATTTTCAAAATATGCTTTAGAACCAGAGAAAATCAATAATTTGTGTAAGAGTGGTGATAGCTAGCTTAGCATTTAGCGTTAGCATTTAGCACGCAACATATTCACAAAAACCAGCAAAGGGATCAAATAAAATAATTTACCTTTGAAGAACTTCAGATGTTTCAATGAGGAGACTCTCAGTTACATAGCAGATGTCCAGTTTTTCCTGAAAGATTCTTGTGTAGGACACATCGTTCCGTTTTGTCACTATGCATTTGGCTACCGAAACTAACCGAAAATTCAGTCACCTACACGTCAAACTTTTTTCCGAATTAACTCCATAATATCGACTGAAACATGGAAAATGTTGTTTGAATCAATCCTCAAGGTGTTTTGTCATATATGTCTTCATTGAAATGGCAGTCCTAGAAGCCTTCTTTGTTCTCTGATTCGGATGGAAAAATACTGGTAGCTGACTTTTGCGCACCAATTTCCACGCAGACACCGTGCGGGACACTTGGCAATTGTAGTCTCTTATGGTCAATCTTCCAATGATATGCCTACAAATACGTCACAATGCTGCAGACACCTTGGGGAAACGCTAGAAAGTGTCCTTTCATTCCTATCGCATTCACAGCCATATAAGGCGATCATGGAAAACGTACCTTCAAAAATCCTGTTCATTTCCTGGTCGCTCAAACATCTTGGTTTTGCCTGAAGCTTTTGTTATAAGGCACTCACAGTGAAAATCTTTGCAGTTCTGGAAACGTAAGAGTGTCTTCTTTCCAAAACTATCAATTCCAAGCATAGTCGAGCATCTTTTCGTGACAAAATATTGCGCTTAAAATGGGCACGTCTTTTTATCCAAAAATGAAATAATGCCCCTAGTGGACTAACAGGTTAAACATTATATCCGTTTGGGCTTCTTGTGGACAATTTGCAGTCTACAAATGATTTGTAATTATGCTACCCCCCGGCCATCCCCTACAGAAATAAAATCTGTCAGCGACTGCTTTTAGATGATGATACCTGCGATAGAGCGTGCTCAGATGATAGAGCACAATCAGCATAGCTCTTTCTCACATGTTAGTGGGCACTGGGCAAGTGGGCATAATTGTAATCCATACCCAACCCTGCAGTCACTCATGACGAACTCACCAACAACACTCATTTTTGGACACGTCTGGCTTTATGGCCAAAAGTATCCTATTCACACGTTTGACTTATGTCAATACCACATAGGCCGTCTAAAACCAGAGAAGTTTGTTCTACGTTAAGGGGTAGTTGACCTTTAAAGGCCCAATGCAGTCGTTTTTATCTCAATATCAAATAATTTCTGGGTAACTTAAGTTTTCAATAAAAATAGTCAACAAAAGAATTGCTTCTGAGCAAAGAGCAATTTCTCAAACAATAATGTTTATAGTACTGTCAGGGAGTGGGGAGGGGAAAAACTGCAAAGTAGCTGTTATTGGCAGAGAGGTTTGGAACTGTCTTTCTTATTTGTCTATTAACACATTTAATAGACCATCCAACCAAAACAGGTTGACATTTCAGCTGGCCTTTTCAAACAGCTCTTACACTCAAAGTGCATTATCATAATTTTCAAAATTTCACATTATTATTCCTACCTCATAGTGTGGAAATGTATACGGTACCAGTCAAAAGTTTGGACACACCTACTCATTCCATGTTTTTCCTTTATTTTAACTATTTTCTACATTGTAGAATAATAGTGAAGACATCAAAACTACGAAATAACACACATGGAACCATGTAGTAACCAAACAAGCGATAAATAAATCAAAATATATTTTATATTTGAGATTCCTCTAAGTAGCCACCCTTTGCCTTGATGACAGCTTTGCATACTCTTGGCATTCTCTCAACCAGCTTCATGAGATAGTCACCTGGAATGCATTTCAATTAACAGGTGTGCCTTGTTAAAAGTTCATACAGTATGTGCAATTTCTTTCCTTCTTAATGCGTTTGAGCCAATCAGTTGTGTTGTGACAAGGTTGGGGTGATGACAGTCCATCATTACTTTAAGACATGAAGGTCAGTCAATGCGGAAAATGTCAAGAATGTCAAGAAGAATGTTTCTTCAAGTGCGGTCGCAAAAACCATCAAGCGCTATGATGAAACTACTAAAGGACACCAATAAGAAGAAGAGACTTGCTTGGGGCAAGAAACAAGAGCAATGGACATTTGACCTGTGAGGCCGTTGGTGAAATTGAATAAAGGCAAAGTCAGGCGCAAGACACAGTTCTGAGTAATAATCGACGATTTACTCAATAAATGGTAATATTCCAACAAGGAACATATACAATAAACTAAAGCACAAACAACGAGGACCCACATTACAATCAATAACGCACAAAACAGAGAAGGAACTCAGAGGGTTAAATAATGAACATAATTCATGGAATGGAAACCGGGTGTGTAAATAATCAATACAAAACAAAACGAAAATGAAACATGGATTGGTGGTGTCTAGAAAGCCGGTGACGTCGACCGCCGAACACCGCCCGAAGAAGGAGAGGGACCAACTTCGGCCGAAGTCGTGACAAGACCGGTGGAAATCTGTCCTTTGGTCTGATGAGTCCAAATTGGAACATTTTGGATCCAATCACTGTGTCTTTGTGAGACATAGAGTAGGTGAACGAATGATCTCTGCATATGTGTTTCCCAACAATGAAGTATGGAGGAGGAGGTGTGATGGTGTGGGGGTGCTTTGCTGGTGACAATGTCTGTGATTTATTTAGAATTCAAGGCACACTTAACCAGCATGGCTACCACAGCATTCTCGAGCTTAGTGGGATGAGCATTTGTTTTTCAACAGGACAATGACCCAACACACCTCCAGGCTGTGTAAGGGCTATTTGACCAAGAAGGAGAGTGATGGAGTGCTGCATCAGATGACCTGGCCTACACAATCACCCGACCTCAACCCATTTGAGATGGTTTGGGATTACTTGGACCACAGAGTGAAGGAAAAGCAGCCAACAAGTGCTCAGCATATGTGGGAACTCCTTCAAGACTGTTGTAAAAGCATTCCAGGTGAAGCTGGTTGAGAGATTGCCAAGAGTGTGCAAAGCTGTCATCAATGCAAATTGTGGATAAAAAAAAATGTTTACACTTTTTTGTTTACTACATGATTCCATATGTGTTATTTCATAGTTCTGATGTCTTCACTGTTATTTTACAATGTAGAAAACAGTAAAAATTTAAGAAAAACACTTGAATAAGTAGGTGTGTCCAAACTTTTGACTGGTACTGTATAAAACACAAGAAAATAACTGTTTTGACTGCACTGGTTCTTTAACGGTTCACTGTTTCAAAACTGCAGGGTTTCTTCACATATTTGTTATACTTTTTATGTTCCAAAAATTACATGTATTCAAGTTTTGAACAAATAATGTTCAGCAAATGTCTTATCTAGTGAAGTTCTGCTGCAGCAGGGTTCTCTTGCCTTTGTACTACAGCTGCATACAATCTCTCTCTGTCTCTCTCTCTCTCTCTCTTTCTGTCTCTCAGGGCCACTCCAGCTTCATCACCCATCTGGACTGGTCAGTGGACTCTCAGTACCTGGTGTCCAACTCAGGAGACTATGAGATACTCTATTGTAAGTATGGTCATGTTCAGTAAAGCTGTTTTGCAACTGAAAATGAAAATCTGTGTTCTTATTGGAAAACTTCAGGTAGCACCTCCACATTTCAATCTGCTGTGTGTCATTCCAGGGATCCCATCCGTGTGTAAACAGGTGGTGAGTGTGGAGACCACACGGGACATCCCCTGGGCCACGTCCAACTGCACTCTGGGCTTCCAAGTCTTTGGTGAGCAATGCAGCTGGATATGTGTTTGCTGGACACATACTGTACAATGTCTCGTGGACAGATGGACGTAACATTTGATGGTATCGTAGCATCTGGTCCTTCTGTAGCTCAGTTGGTAGAGCATGGCGCTTGTAACGCCAGGGTAGTGGGTTCGATTCCCGGGACCACCCATACGTAGAATGTATGCACACATGACTGTAAGTCGCTTTGGATAAAAGCGTCCGCTAAATGGCATATATTATTATTATTATTATTATCTGTCAACATACTGTGGGATGTGACGACTAATGAGGAACTTCCCTGTGCACAGATTTTTTTTCACTGGTCATTTGGACTAATCACGATTTCGCATCTTTCAAATTTCTGAAGAGGAGGGGCCATTTGACCCATACTTTGGCTGAGAGATTAATTTATGGGGGTGGAGACTTTGTTTGTCTTGTCAGTACTTCTCCCCTAAGAACCTAATCGAGCATATGATGCAATTACAGTATGCAACATTTTTGTTCTGGGTTTCCAAGATTACATACTGTATGACCGTTCACTTTGAACATTTTGTGTAGGGTATAACATAATGAGATAGATACTGTAACTCTGGTCCTGATCCACAGGGTTATGGCCTGACGGCTCTGACGGGACTGACATCAACGCCGTCTCCAGATCCAATGACAAAAGGCTGCTCGTCACAGGAGACAACTTCGGAAAAGTCCAACTTTTCTCATTCCCCTGCTCTCAATTCCGGGTAAGATTGAAAATCTATTGAATATTTAGATGAGAAGAGCCTGTGAAGATGATGTGAGGCAGTTTGATTGATTGATTTTCTTCTTCTTCCAGGCTCCCAGTCATGTTTATGGCGGACACAGCAGTCATGTGACCAACGTAAAATTCCTGTTTGACGATAGTTGCCTGGTTTCCACTGGGGGCAAGGACATGAGCGTCATGCAGTGGCGGGTCGTGTGAGGTGGCCATTTTGGGGCAACAGACAGACAGTTTCTTTATGGATCAGGATAGGGTGGTAAGGGAAGGGTTGTACTCATAGAGGCTTCCCTGTACAATGAGCTTACGATGATGTTGCCCCAAGAAGCTGATCTTGGATCAGTTTTGTATTTACCCCATTAATGGGTTAGAATTTGGGGAGGGCTGATTCTAGATCTGTTCCTAGGGTTGACTTCACTCCAGAGTTTAGCTTTTTGGTGGGTGGGATGGGACGTGGGTGGGTGGGTTGGGGACGAAGAGCATCGTAACAAATGATGATACAACAGGGAGTACCTATTGTTTCGTCTTTTATCGTTCCGTCTGTCTCCTTTATTTTGTATATTTCACACCTCAGGAAACCAATAGAAAATTAGGAGTTGAATTTATTCCCTTTGCCATATCAATGGCCTCTACTCTGGCCTGGTAGAGATAGCACTCCACATTTGAAAGTGGATGGCAGGTAGCCTAGTGGTTAAGAGTGTTGAGCCAGTGAGCAAAATGTTGCTGGTTTGAATCCCCAAGCTGATTAGGGGAAAAATCTGTTGAGCAAGGCATTTTAGCCAAATTGCTCTGGGTAAGAGTGGATGCATAATGGAAGTTTTCATTTTTACTATGTGCATTTACTATGTGCACATACATTTGGTTCAAACTGATGCTGACAGAGAGTAAATGACCAATATTCCAATGATTACACTCTTTCGTCATATGATGTTTATTTTATAATGAATACATCAGGTTTATCCCAGGCAGTTTGTTACTAGGCCAAGTGTGCGGTTGAATAGATGCGAATTCTGTGACGCTACATGGGAATATGAAGATATTAACTCTCTGCTGCCACTGTCTGGCTTCCTGAGATATTGAATGGTGTCATAATGACTACTTCACTAATGCTCTGCAAACTATAATACATGATAAAGTATCACACTGGCATTTCAAAGAGCCATTTAAAAACAAATGAATAATTATTTAAATTAATAATCAATGACACCTGTTGAAAAGCATCATTTTGGGACACAAATGACTGAAGTTAAACTACATTTCAAACATATTTGGATTGCACTGTTATATATCTGCTGCCGATGTCACTTCCTTCCTGAGCCTCCCTTTTCTTCCTGTATGGTCCTCAAACTAGTTAGGTAAATAAGAGGATTGTACTAATCAGACCATTGCACTGTAATTGTTTTCTCTCCAATACCCTTTTCACACTATAGTGCCGAACCAATCCGTACAGTGCTGACTCAATATTTTCTTTTCACATTGTCCTTTTCAGCACGGCTACAGTAACTACATGGAAGCTAACCAGATTAGCTCAGTACAGCTTGTTTGGCTCGGTTTGGCTCAGTAGTGTGAAAAGTCCTAATGTGTGCTCCCCTATTGTGCACTGTTTGCCATAGGCAAGTAATCACTACTCCAAGGCTTAAGGCCCACTCTTGATATTTACAGCTGTTTTTGATCTCTCCAAGGCTTAAAATAACCTGTGATTTAGCTACCATACTGACCTTGTCGTCTTGACTCATGCCTCTTGTTTACTATGAACAAAACATGTAATTCATATTGAAAGCTTTCCCAAAGCCAGGAAAAATAATCGCACCAAGAGTTAACTGTACCACACTGCTAATGTCTGAAATGGACTGGTCATTCATCTGGCATTTGCTTTATAGTGATAAAAAGTGATGAAAAGTATCCAGAGCATGCATAACATTGGTTATACCTGGGCTGCATTCAGAAGGGCACAACATTGTGGAACGTTCATATAGAAATATACTACGAAGAACAAACATGCCTTTCTGACATGTAGGATGAAGAATCACGTCAGCTCTATTCATGTAATTTCTTTTTAAAAAAATTAGGCACTTAGCAAATTCCATGTCTGCTAAGCACAAACTTGAACATTGTGAACATTTGGTGCAACTTCCAGCGCGTGTTTACTGTGAACACTTAGGCTGTACCCACTTTAAGTTACAGTTTTAACAGTGGTCAAGTTGGCTAGTGGCTATTTAATCATAATATAGGCTTACCAGAGTGGCCTACCATCAAAAACAATGGAGAAAGTGCATCCCATAACATTTTAACAAAGAAATAGCTGTTCTATAGTTCAGTCTACAGTAGCAGCCAATGTGTGGTGTTCCATGCAGGACTTGACATTAACCTGTTTATCCACTTGCCCTTCAGACAAGGAGGTGACTGAATATTTTGTTGTGTTTGTTTGATGCAAGAAATCACTTTACAAAATAAAATGCATTTTTATTCACATACCATTATTATAGAGAATCAGACAAATTATACTACCCTCTACCTATTGGCTACTTGGCTTATTCAAGCCTGTCTCAACATACAACACTGCTCTACCCGACTCGCTTTTCAAAGATGTCTAGAAATGTACACGTTTTGTGCTATTGTAGGAAGCAATCGCTCCCCTATTGCTGACTACTATAACTGGGCTAATAACTCACTAACTAACAAAGGATCTTTATTTTACTGGGCTGATGTTACCTGCTTCTGATGGTCAGTCTCAGCAGAGGGAGAGAGCAGCACGGGCATGATACACTAGCACAGGATGCCTCGTAGTGAAACACAGCTGCCCATTCATTTCAATGGAAGGAAAGCAGTGAGAAAAGGAGACGGCGGGGGACCTTTTGGGCGGTGCAAAGGTGGCGTGGGAGTCGGTGAAATATATGAACTTTTACCAACTTCATGCAAATCACCAGCGGCGACCGCTGGGCAATGACTAATCATATCGAGTGGTTCCCATGACGAATGTGACGCTATGTGACCCTAGACTTTCTTCAAATACTTGGATGGAAGCAAATGTAAGTGACTATAACATTATAAGGAATAATGCACAAAAATGTACAGTTGACAGGAATATGTTAGTTCATGTAGAGACAAATGATTAAGCATATTTTTTTAATCATAAAGTTAACTTACGAAAATCGCAAATTAGCATGCTAGCTGACTAGCTAACATTAGCTAGCTCATTTGAGTTAGACTGCACTGTAAGTAGCTAGTTAGCTAATAATACATCATTTTTTTACATTTTCGAAATGTATTTACTTACTTGAATAGGTTCTCCTAGCCATGTGGACGATTGTTAACAGGGGCAGCAAAGTTTGTTTGTCACCAGAGCGTTTCTGTACAGCACTTTGAGATATCAGTTGATGTGAGAAGGGCTTTATAAATTCATTTGATTTGATTTTAGAGGATATTACTATTGAACTAGACCTTCATACAAACTTGCTATGCTGAATTATTGACGCACAATCGAACACGCTGCCACATGCTGCCAGCACGCCCAACAGTGTGTCACAGTGGGCGGCCTAAGCAGCACGCTGCATATTACCGCCATCTAGTGTACAGTACATTCACCGCGAGACTGACCAAAAAGGGTTACTGTCTTCCAGCTGCTGGCGAAACTTGAGTCGCACCGCATTATTTCTTCCTCGTGCACAAATTCATGTTGTTACTCCTATAAACAGAGAAAGGGAAATATTATTTGATATTAAACAAGACCCAAGCCACTAATAACGCAAGCCTAGAAATACACTTTCCTACCAATTCATTACTGGTGCAGTGTAGCGCTGTGTGAAAATAAGTAGAACGTGCATTTTATGGCTTATAAAAGTGTTGAATATACAGTAGTGACAGTGCTAAGTAAGAACTTAAACAGGAATTCACTCAAAAACAGCAGCTCTTTGCTGTATTCATTGACAGTTACTCGCTAGTCATGGTTTTAAACATTTTGTAATCTCACAGTATCATATTTACTGTAGCTTTATTTTATGCCTGGTACGGCACAGCACGCAGGGCAGCGGAATCGGGTGCACATACCGCCAACAGCATTTTGGGTTTTTACATAAATGTTTGGCAATCGGTTAGGAATTCCTTGGAGATCGACATGTTGAGCGTGATTGAGCAGTTGGTGACAACTGCTCTAGAAGGTTGAGTGAAGTTCAATCTCCTACTTCTCTCTGTGTGCTGAAATTTCTTCAGTCCCAGGGGAGCTGCATGGCAGTCTTGGGGCTATTGCTCACCCACACAGCAATGTTCCACAATGTTTGCCTCCTGAACAAAGCCCTGTTTTTGCAGATCTACACATAATTGGACATATGCAGATGTGACAAGTTACCATAACAAAGTAACCAAGATGGAATTATTTAATTTGAGGGGTCATTCCCTATGAGCACAAGAGATTGAAAAGACATTGAAAAACATTTTTGGTTGAAAAAATCTTGTGCTCACTGGGCTGGTCTTATCAAGGCAAGACCCAAATGCAGATAAAGGGGGCAGATGGTTGAAGTCTTACAATGTTTATTTATTCAAAGGGGAAGGCAAGAGAATGGTCGTGGACAGGCAAAAAGGTCAAAACCAGATCAGAGTCCAGGAGGTACAGAGTGGCCGATAGGCTCGTGGTCAAGGCATGCAGAATGGTCAGGCAGACGGGCACAAAGTCCAGAAACAGGCAAGGGTCCAAACCAGGAGGCCTAGAAAAAGGAGAATGCAAAAAGCAGGAGAATAGGAAAACCACTGGTTGACATGGAAACATACAAGCTGAACTGACACAGAGAGATAGGAAACACAGGGATAAATACACTGGGGAATACAAGCAACACCTGGAGGGTGTGGAGACAATAACAAGGACAGGTGAAACTGATCAAGGTGTGACAGGTCTTCTCTTTTGTATATCATTATTAGAGAAGATGATTTGTTTAGAGTGGGTGTGGAACGTGGCTAGGGGTTCCGCTAGCGGCACCCCTCGACAATATTCTACTGAAAAGGCAGCGCGCGAAATTCAAAAATATTAAATAACAAGTGCAATACACCAAATGAAAGATACACTTCTTGTTAATCTACCCATCGTGTCTGATTTTTTAAAAAGGCTTTACAGCAAAAGCACAACATAAGATTATGTTAGGTCAGAGCCAAGTCACAAAAACACACACAGCCATTTCTCCAGCCAAAGATAGGAGTCATAAAAAGCAGAAATAGAGATAAAATTAATCACTAAACCTTTGATGATCTTCATCAGATGACACGCATAGGACATCATGTTTACACAAAAAATGTATGTTTTGTTCGATAAAGTGCATATTTATATCCAAAAATCTCAGTTTACATTGGCGTGTTAAATTCAGTAATGTTTTGCTTCCAAAACATCCGGTGATTTTGCAGAGAGCCACATCAATTTACAGAAATACTCATAATAAACATTGATAAAAGATACAAGTGTTATTCACAGAATTAAAGATAGGATTCTCCTTAATACAACCGCTGTATCAGATTTCAAAAAAACTTTACGGAAAAAGCAAACCATGCAATAATCTGAGTACGGCGCTCGGAGACCAAACCAGCCAAAGAAATATCCGCCATGTTTGAGTCAACATTAATCAGAAATAGCATTATAAATATTCACTTACCTTTGATGATCTTCATCAGAATGCACCCCCAGGAATCCCAGTTCCACAATAAATGTTTGATTTGTTTGATAAAGTTCATCATTTATATCCAAATTCCTCCTTGTTGTTCGCGCGTTCATCCCAGTAATCCATCTTCATGAGGAGCGAACACTAGGTCCAGACAAAGTCCAAAAGTTCCGTTACAGTCTGTTTACATCAAACGATGTAAAGAATCAATCTTTATGATGTCTTTAACATGAATCTACAATAATGTTCCAACCGGAGAATTCCTTTGTCTGTAGAAAAGCAATGGAACATGAACTACCTCTCACGTGAACGAGCGGCACGAGTTTGTGGCACTCTCTGCCAGACCACTGACTCAAAGAGCTCTTATGAGCCCCTCCTTTACAGTAGAAGCCTCAAACAAGTTTCTAAAGATGGTTGACATCTAGTGGAAGTCTTAGGAAGTGCAATTTGACCCCATAGACACTGGGTTTTCGATAGGCCAAGCTGTAAAAAACTACAAACCGCAGATTTCCCACTTCCTGGTTGGATTCTTCTCAGGTTTTCGCCTGCCATATGAGTTCTGTTATACTCACAGACATCATTCAAACAGTTTTAGAAACTTCAGCGGGTTTTCTATCCAAATCTACTAATAATGCATATATTAGCAACTGGGACTGAGTAGCAGGCAGTTTACTCTGGGCACGCTTTTCATCCAAAGGTGAAAATGCTGCACCCTATCCCAAACAGGTTAAAGACATTGGAAGCCTTGCAGGGTTGGTTGTTGTCGTTGTTTGGGTGTATGGAAACGGATGCAGAACACTCCCATTCAGAGTGAATGTAAAATGGTTTATGAATACACGTATGAATACAGTAAACACAGTGTTTGACAGTAAACACCATTTTTTGGGACTGATTTTTGGTCCTCTTCTTGATTTACATTTTGAAATTCCAAAGTTTATTTTAGGTGTGTTGAAATTATGAAATGATTGGGAAAGGAAAGGTCTGATATTTGCAATTGATGCAGGGTATAATATTTATTATGAGTGATTATATTATAATCGAATTATATTGTTCTGAGAGAGAGCGTGTGAGAGAGAGAGAGAAAGATGAGGGGGAGGAGGAGGAAGATGAATAGGATGCTTTTCTCGGTGGTCGTCGCAAGTGGGCAGCAATGGACCGGTCGCATGCTGATGTCAGCTATTTTATGAAATCTCCACTTTCCAAAATACCAGAAATACGGGGAAAATATGGCAACTCAGAGGCGCAGTCAACCACAATCCCCCCATCTTCTAATTGAGACAACAGCGACCATCTTTTGAACATGGAATTAAGGATGCAAGAGAATAAGCGGAGTGCAAAGCTTTTGAGAGAGAAAGAGAACGTTCGTATCCTCACATTGCATTTCAGCAACAGACTGACATTGCATTGCCAACAGGCATACATAATTGGTGTAGCCTACATTGGTGAATGATCTTTTAGTTATAGTGAATTAGAACGTTCTGCTTTACAAACGGTCTGACAGGTAAACATCCACATACGTCCATTTTTTTCATGTCATCGTCTCATTGAATAGGAGAGAAAAATGAGGTAAGCAATTGCGCATGTGTTGGGTTTGCATTGTGGCATCATTTGTCAGAACGCGACATGTTCCTTTATAGTAATGTGTATGTGAACGTTTCCACTATATATTGTATATCAGTCATCACAACATGGTAGGCTACATTTTCAAAGTAGCCAATTCATACATTAGATAATTTAAACAATAGACAAATCCATTATTTGTGAAGGATCACTGGTAAAATGAATTACAAACCCCTTTCTGCGTTTGCAAACATTGCTGCACGAGGGCGATGCGCGCAAATTGGTGGCAGAACAAGGGTGCTGTTCTTCTAGAACGCCAGCAAAACAAACTATATTTACATGTTGCTTATGTGTGAATTCACATTACTTTTGAGGGTCGTAAGAATGTCCTTAATATGCATAATATGTTTGTTTTTTAAGTATAATGGCTCTTTGGCCATTTTACTGGTCTAGCAAACAATTGATGCATCCAAAATAGTCATTTTGTAAAGATCCCAAACAAATAGTCTTAGCAATTGTTCAAGCAAGAAGCAAAACATCACTGTACACATAACCCCAAAATGTTTTTGTTTCGAAGTAATAACTTAAATCTAGCCTATGTTGAATGGCCACAGATGGTGATGGCTTTCTTACTGCCGCCAATAGTCGCGCGTGAAGTCAGTGTGTCCTGTACAAGAAAGGGATCTATAGAGTAGTCTACAGAACTATGGAATCAACATTTTTTCCTACTCTAGTCCATAGCATACTATTCCATTCATCTTTCTTCTATACACACCTATCCATTTCCTTTATTGGCTTGTCTGCATGAAATAGCAATGTTGTCATTGAAAGGAGACCACACAAACTATTTTATTGACTGGTTTAGCTGCATTTATTTATTTTTCTTTGGGGGGTAGATCAGCTTTAATAATGCAGATAGACTGGCTTCCATCAATGTAACTGTCTGCATCATTTCCAATCCCCCATATTTTTTGTAAATGTATAAAATGCAGTGCCTTACGGAAAGTATTCAAACCCCTTGACGTTCCACATTTCGATACATTACAGCTTTGTTCTAAAATGAATTAAATAGTTTGTCCCTCATTCTACACACAATACCCCATTAATGGAAAGCAATAACAGGTTTTTAGAAATGATTGCACATTTTTTTTTTTTTTAAGTACAAAAAACAGATCACATTTACATATGTATTCAGACCCTTAACTCAGTATTTTGTTAACACCTTTGGTAGGGATTACAACGTCGAGTCTTCTTGGGTATGACGCCACAAGCTTGGCACATCTGTATTTGGGGAGTTTCTCCCATTCTTCTCTGCAGATCCTCTCAGGCTCTGTCAGGTTGGATTGGGAGTGTCGCTGCACAGCTATTTTCAAGTCTCTCCAGAGATGTTAGATCGGATTCAATTCCGGGCTCTGGCGAGGCCACTTGGCTGTGTGCTTACGGTCGTTTTCCAGTTGGAAGGTGTACATTCTCCCCAGTCTGAGGTCCTGATTGCTATGGAGCATGTTTTCATAATGGATCTCTCTGTACTTTGCTCCGTTCATCTTTCTCTCGATCCTGACTAGTCTCCCAATCCCTGCCGCTGAAAAACATCCCCACAGCATGATGCTACCACCACCATGCTTCACCATAGAGATGGTGTCAGGTTTCCTCCAGACGTGACATTTGGCATTCAGTTCAATCTTGGTTTCATCAGACCAGATAATCTTGTTTCTCATGGTCTGAGTCCTTTAGGGGCCTTTCGGCAAATTTCAAGTGGGTAGTCATGTGCCTTTTACCGAGAAGTGGCTTCCGTCTGGCCACTCTACCATAAAGGCCTAATTAGTGGTGTGCAGAGATGGTTGTCCTTCTGGAAGGTTCTCCCATCTCCACAGAAGAGCTCTGGAGCGCTGTCAGAGTGACAATCGGGTTCTTGGTCACCTCCCTGAGGCCCTTCTCCCCTGATTGCTCAGTTTTGCCGGGCGGCAAGCTCTAGGAAGAGTCTTGGTGGTTCCAAACATCTTCCATTTAAGAATGACGGAGGTCACTGTGTTCTTGGGGACTTTCAATGTTGCATAAATGTTTTTGTACCCTTTCCCAGATGTGTGCCTCGCCACAGTCCTGTCTCAGAGCTCTACAGACAAAATTCATTTGACCTCATGGCTTGGTTTTTGCTCTGACATGCACTGTCAACTGTGGGACCTTATATAGACAGTTGTGTGCCTTTCCAAATCATGTCTAATCAATTGAATTTACCACAGGTGGACTCCAATCAAGTTGTAGAAATGATCAATGGAAACATGATGCACCTGAGCTCAATTTTGAGTCTCATAGCAAAAGGTCTGAATACTTATGAAAATAAGGTATTTCAATTTTTAATAAGTTTGCAAAAATTTCTAAAACCTGTTTTTGTTTTGTCATTATAGGTTGTGAGTAGATTGATGAGGAAAACATGTAATTTAATCAATTTTAGAATAAGGCTGTAACTTAAACTTAAAAATGTGGAAGATCTAGCAAGATCTTGTCTATTTTTGCCAACTGTCTATTAAAATGTATTGTAGTAAGATAATTTATTTATTTGGGGATATAAATATCGAGTATGTCCACTTCACCGTCACACTATTTATTGGTAAACTACACAGTAAATGTAAAAGTTGTATTTTTTAGTGATCCAATATCTAGCTGCATCATTATGGTAGATCAGCTCAGTCAACAAACAACAACACACCTAAAGATTAGTAGAGACAATAGAATGATTGAGAGCTTTGACACAAATTACAGTTCTCAGCTCTCTGGGTGGAGAAATAATATTGTAAGCCTTAAAGTGTCAAATAAATCCTGTGCCCTGTGGGTCAATTGTATTTTGGAACCTTCGGTTATGTTGGTATGCAGCAGGCTACACAGTCACCAAGACCTGAATAGCCTACATGAATACTCTACGGAAAAATACAGTAGGGAGTCTCTGTAAATCTATCTGTGCAATCTCTATCTGCTTGTGAAAACCAAAGCAATAATTCAAGAGATTTTTAAAAATGTAACTAGGCATATCAGTTAAGAACACATTCTTATTTACAATGATGCCTTACCGGGCAACAGTGGGTTAACTGCCTTGTTCAGGGGTAGAAAAAAAGATTTTTACCTTGTCAGCTCTGGGAATCGATCCACCAATGCTCTAACCACTAGGCTACCTGCTGCTCCAGATTTGAAGCTTTGGATATTCTCTGACAGATGGACACAGGTGTAGTTCCTTGTCCTATACCCTTTGTTTTTAGATATTCGCTCATCAGCATGTGCAGGGCACTCTTTTGTATGTGAACTATTTGTGGTTGCACATGTGATTGTCTTCATGGTGACAGTGACGGCATGTATGGCTGTATATGCTCTCATAGAGCTGTATAGAGCGAAGAGTTATGGCTTTATATTAACATAGTCGAATGCGCTACAGCGGTCAAATGTTATGTTCCCACGAAGTACATCAGACTAATATTAAACACGGGTAGCTATCAGACTAACTCTAGTGTACACACACACACACACACACACACACACACATGCACACACCACGTGTGGTCATGCTTTCTTTGTAGCCATTTGGCACCACTGTGACGTTGTTATAGGCCTAAGGCACAGCTTTCCATTTACCCCAAATGATGAAAGATAGATAAGGTACATCCTGATAAACACTGCACATAAAAATGTCACATTGTTCTAAGGATACATCCCCATGCCTCCAAATCTGCTGGAGTGTAACATCACTGAAACGCAGTTGATACATGTTTGACAAGTTGATGCATCTCATTTAACACCATAGCATACATGTATAATATGATTCATATATTGTCTCATTGTATAGAGGGATGAATGTGTGTAAGTGTCTTATATCATGCTTTTTGAAGCTCTCCATGTGTCCTGTAGCCTATGTCTCACCAGAGGCTGTTCTTTCAGTCAGGAAGCCAAAGGGAAGTCTTACATCTTCAGAAGGACACAAGGTGACTGGAAAGATTTAATTAAATTATTTATTCAACCTCAGTGCTTCCATTGCAGCCACTGCACTCCACTGCTGTCCTATGCACGGCTATTTATAGCTTTAGCATTAGTGTTTTATCATGCTATGATGACTTTGTATTCTCCCTGCCAGCCATACTCAGTCATTGCATATGGAGAAAATCTCCTGGGAAACGTTAATGCCGAATGATTTTTGAGCGCGGTTACCACGGTGACTCATCTGCCGGAAAAAAAGGTAGCTGGCAATGTGAAAACGCTGAGTTATAGGTTTTCCTGCAGGCTTTTCAGATTAGTGGCTTCTCGTGTGATCCAGCTCGACGAGCCCTAACCTTATCATATGCATCGTATTCTACTAAAGATGATGTCCTCTGCAGTTTATTGATGAAGATCCAGATTCCGCTTCTTGTATTCCCACTCCATGTAGAAACCAACCATACATGTAGAAGAGTCCTTATTTTGCATGTTGTTTTCAGTGTGTGTGTGTGTGTCAGGATCATCATCAGAACAGACCCAAAACACCCTGGTTCGACTGTCTGTTGGACTATAGATTCCCACTAGCATATTGTTTCATTGTAGTAGCAATTAACCCTATATATGGCTCCTTGAAGGCTCCTTGAAGCAATGAATCTAAACCCTCCTTTGCAGGGCTGAGAGAATGCTTTTTGTTTTCCACACTTTGCTTTGTTGCATAGCAGTTTATTGATCTATGCTTGCATCAGACTGATGGAATCTCATTGAGGAAGAATCCCCCTAATTAACGATGCCATAAATAACTGCAGTAACACTAAGTGTAGAAGCTGTGCAGTGGCAAATAGGTCAAGTGAAAGTCATGAAAAACCTGCTTATCCATATTAGGCATATTAGGATCTGACAGAAATGAGGCTAAATGACCAGAGTTTTAATTTATTTGGCAACAGAATGAAATTAATCAAATGTTAATGTGAAATTGTGTATGTATTTCAGCAAAAATACTAAATCTAAGACAGGTGCATGTGTGACAGTGTTGCCAGGAGACATTTTTACAAGTTCCTATCATGCCGTTAGACTGGTCCCTGATCTGCTGTTTGGCATTGACAAAGACTATAGTCGTTGGCTATAGAGCACAAACAGATCTGGGACCAGGCTATCATGCCGTGCTTATACACTGGTTACAGGGATCATGTGGCTCTTTCAGTGCTTTCAATGGGCGAGAATCCTCAGAAGCAGATAGGCTATACAGACCTCCAATCCTTTGAGTGGACGTGGGTATAGGCAAGGTGACTGGGCTGGCGTGATCACATGTTCTCTGTTCTCTCTCTCATTCTCTCTCTCTGACTCTCTCTTACTGACTTTCTCGCACACACTTGCTATCGCCTTCTCTCTCTCTCTTTCCCTTCCTCTCTCACACTCAGACAAACACACTGTCACACTCACTCCTTCCATTTCTCTTCACTAACTCTCTAAGCCAGCTGCACTCTTTTTCCTTCACATCAGTTTAATGAGGATCCTTCTGCTTCTAGAATGATTATTTATTTTTACCTGTCTGAAGAAGATAGAAGATGAGGTGTGCGTTCCACATACTCTCCAGTCTCACTAATGCTTTCCTTTCCATGTAATCTCCGGCACTTTTCATTTTTCATCTTTTCACTTCTACCTCCTCCATTGACACCACCTGCCAACCATGTATTCCTTTGATGACTTCGGGTAAGGATAATTGCCTTTCTCACTGTGTTGCTTTTGCCTTGTCCATCTGCCTCAGAGTTTTCTGTTTATAGTATATGTTCAGGAATAGGCTTGACTTTCTCATCCAAGATGAGAAATGGTTTTGGTAGCTAGTTATTAAAAATAAAACTGAAGTTGCTCTCTGCCACAGGGTGGCAGGTAGCCTAGTGTTTAGAGTGTTGGGCCAATAACCAAAAGGTTGCTAGATCAAATCCCCGAGCTGACAAGGTAAAAATTCTCCTTCTGCCCCTGAAGTAGTCAGTTAACCCACTGTCATTTTAAATTTGTTCTTAACTGACTTGCCTAGTTAAATAATAAATAAATAGTTCAACATTTTACTATTCAGGTGTGAAGTGTATTGATCAGAGATGTGATTGGACAACAATGTAAATACAATAATATCAAATGCTTATGGCCTAGAAGAAAATGGTTTTGGTAGGTAGTTCCTATACAACACGGAATCTCTGTTTTCAGCTCGGTAAGAAACCATTGGCTGTTTGTGTCAGTAAAAACACTGAACAGTTCCAAGGAGTGTTTCCTTCAATCCACTGAGCTGAGACTGCAGCCAGCTGTTCAGAGGAATGAGTTTGATAAATCTCTCCATTCTTCCCAGAGGAAAAGGAGATGAGTTTCAATCAGTGTGTCAGCTTTGCCTCAGAGAGGATTGATCCCATCTTACGCTTGTATACAGACTTTTCCATGCTCAGGAATGCTAAGCTAATGCTAATTTGTGTAGTATGGTGGGATTCCCACCACAAGCTAGCTGGGTCTCAAAAACAAAGGACTGGGACCAGGGTTGGGGTCAATTCCATTTCAATTCAGTCAATTCAGGAAGTAAACTGAAATATAGGGGAATAGGAATACTTCTTGAATTGAAATGGAATTGGCCCTGACTAGGACATGGTGATTTGTGAGGATTGGATTTTTAGGGTTGTGTTCATTAAGTGCCAAACGGAAGGAAAAAAACGGAGTTAAACAGCGAAGGACATCCTGCTACTATTGAACACAACCCAGGTGATGTCGTCAGTATGCGGGAAGAATAACCTAGCTTTATATGACATCACTGGGATTTTACAACCTTGTTGTAAAATTGTGCATTGTTTGTTGATTTGAAGGAGGGGAATGTAGCTGTTTTATGACTTTCTTGATAAGGTCCAATGCCATGTTTCACACATTTAATTTATTTTTTTACCTTTATTTTACTAGGCAAGTCAGTTAAGAACAAATTCTTATTTTCAATGACGGCCTAGGAACAGTGGGTTAACTGCCTGTTCAGGGGCAGAACGACAGATTTGTACCTTGTCAGCTATGGGATTCGAACTTGTAACCTTTCGGTTACTAGTCCAACGCTCTAACCACTAGGCTACCCTGCCACCCCATAGGACTGTGGACAAATCTTACAACTGACTGTAAGCACAATGATGCCAGGAGTAACAGTTTTAGGAACATTGTCACTTGACAAACTGAATGCATTTACTGCCAAAGTGAACTCAGTTGGAGACCGCTGAACATTTTAATGGTATAATAACAAGCTTATAATATATATTATCCTTATGAACTTGTGAAAATTGCATTTGGTCGAAAATAACAGTTCATATAGAATGACAAGCATATTGATTTCACTCTGGTCAGGGATCTGCATTCAGGAGGCACAACAGGGCCTGACAACCCTGGGGAGCTTTGCTGTTGCTGAACCTGCAGTTATTGGCTTTTAAACTACCTCAGCCTCTCTCTCCCCCCTCTCTAACCCTAACCCTAACTCCCCCTGCTCTCGTTCTCTCTCTCTGGCATTCTCTCCCCCTCTGCTATCTTCCTTACCTTTCAGTTGACGACTGACCCATAACATCAAACAGATAAGTTGTGTTAGCTGCTAGCCTAACTCCCTAGTGGTAGTGCTTCCTCAGGCCCTTAACTAGCTAGTCACTACAGTACCAAATTAGCTGCATTTCCCTTTAAGGATAATGATTAGTGACAGATAGGGAGGGACCTGCAGTTACAGAGGGCTTGGGGTGGGGGAAGGGCTGGATCCAGTAGCCATGTGTCTACTACTTACTTACCCCTTTCTTATCCTTGGTGATCACACACCATGTCATTACTGCAATTCCTTAAAGTTTGGAAGACTTGAGATGACCCACCCATTTCTGATGTGTCATTTCTGATGTGTCTCTCTCCAATGTTTGATACCAACAATATCTTTTTCCCAATATGTTAGCATCATGGATCTGTTTTTTTTTATTCCTGGAGCGACAGAGTCACTTATAGTAATTCAGCTTGACAATGGCCTATGTTCAGCCTAGTTCGTCCCAATACTCTGCCCACCAATCCTAACTGAGGAGGACTAATTTAACCAATCCAAAACAGTGGTTCAACCCAT